>NC_081413.1:161931848-162566579 GCF_030272615.1 Cryptomeria japonica
GCGATCTCTCAAGTGCCCTGAGTCCAAAAAATTGTCAAAATTTGATGAACTGTTTCTTCAAATCCAGGACACATATGGTCAATTTGTTTGAAACCATGTGGTCACATGAGGCTCCTCTACAATGGTCTATCTCGATTTTCAAAAAATCAGAGCCATTTTCAATTATTAGCATTTTTTTGCCTACTGCAAAAACCGTCAATTGCATGCAATGCAAAGTTGCAAGATTGGCTAGAATTGATTCGGTTCATCGTGTGCACAAACCAACATCACGAGCACGTCCAAGTGGGAAGGTCTATGCTAGGTATGCCCCTGTCATGCATCCCAAAGCACTAGGACATCAAGAGTCATACCATACCGACTTAATGTAGAAGTTGCTTGACAACGTTTTTGACCATTTTTTTGACAACAGTGACAATTTTTGCTCAAATTGTATCTAGTATCAATCTATGACCCCTATGACCCGATAATTACTCAAATAATTCTCCATGATTATACAAGAATCAAGAATGCACATGATTGACCAGGGACACATCAAATATACTCAAAACATTGTCACATATTATTCAAAAATTTGCCTCTAAATATGGTCAAATCAGCTCTTGGCTATTTGATTATGCACAAAAATGTCTTACAAATCATCTCATGGGATTTTCTACAAAATTTGGCATTACAATATGTGTGATTCAATTTATCGCCATTTTAATATACAAATCATCTCATGGGCTTTTATACAAAATTTGGCATTACAATACGTGCGATTCAGCTCATCACCATTTTAATATACAAAATTTGGCATGTACATATGTACAAATCAGCTCATTGTCATTTAAATATACAAAATTATGCCCCTAAACATGTAAAAATCAGCTCAAGGGCATTTATATATACAAAAAATGAATATAGAACAATTCGTCGATGATTTATACAAAATTCTCAAAATCATTCTACTTTGAACCTTAGAATCAATCAAGTGAACCTTCAGGATCGGCTCTAACCCACATTGTGTCAAGTATTGCCTCGTGGTCAAATTCATGAACTTTCCATAAAATATTGTTATGAGGTCTGCCATGATACTTAATCAAATGAATATTTGTTGCAACAACAAGGTTAGAGAATTGAAGAATATGTTTGTGTGTTTCAAAGTCCTCGAACAACCAAACATCAGAATTCTTGATAGGGTATCTCCGAAGCCATGTTCCTGTCATGACAACAGACCCTATTGGGTACTCAATACCCTCTCCATCAATGATTGTGGTTGTCAATTTTCTTTTTGGCTCAACACAACGACATAAATAGTAATTTGTTCCTTCTTCATTGCTCTCTTCTGCAACAACTGCATACACATGACCTGCATTTTACAAAGTGTTAATTAATACAAAAAATAAAGTATGATGAACAACAAAATGAACCAAAAAGAATACTTGCAAAAAAATTAACTCAAAAAGTCACCTGAATCCACTAGGTCAGATACATGGTCAAAATCCACTGATGTCTCCATCTAGCTCAATTGTAGTGCTTTGGGAATTTGATATGAATCAATGGGAACCAACGGTCTACAAGACAATTTGTCAACCCACTCTTGTGATTCACATTCTTCCCACAAAAAATACATGCATGAAGAGCAAAAACATACCATCTGCCTCGTCTAAATTACCTGCGAATTTGAATTTGAACTCATAAACGAGTGCATGTCACTCAATCCTACAATTGTACAACAATATAGATTGTTTTCAATGTTATATTCGGTGATCAACCAAAAATATCTATGAACCATTGATGTACCTGGATTACCTGGACCCATCATAGACTTACACCATCACACAATTGTTTCTACATCTACCAACTCAGCATCACCTTCATACTTCAATTCTTCCCTAGCTAGGGCTCTTTTCACACATGCTCCTACACCATCGTGCTCTCCCTTACCATGTCCAACCTCAGTGAAATTCCAAAAATGTTGTGCACTGCTTGTCATATGCATCCTTGTCAACCAAAAAAAACATCCTTGCATTCTTGAATTGTGCGATACAATTATCTGACCATATTAAGTATCAGTTGTATTGTATGTTCCTTTCCCTTAAACTATCATAGAAAACTAAAGCATCCTTGTACAAACTCCGATGAATGAGTACAATCATCACTTATGTAGAAGTGATACTCTCTTACAACCTTACTATAGTCCTATGTGCTATCATCTGCATGCATGAATGCTATGTGTACAAAAATAGAAACTTGTGTAGAGTGATAATACATGGATTGTACTTCATTTTGAGGTTGTATTGTATAATTTTCAGTGAAATCAACTATAGAGACAATGGTGCCAAGAGGAAATGTGTCCTTACATAACTTGAATTGTTCATCTAACCATCGAGCTCTATGTGTATGCATTATGTACTCATAAACTAGTTTCTCTTGAAATATTTTCATAAATTGAGCTACACATATATCATTTTTCACTAGCTCACATCTCTTCAAATATTTTCCATCTTTAACTCCATATGTGACTATCTTGTATTTTCCAAAAGAAACTAGTTTCGTACCAATTTCATGTGTGCTCTCCAAATGTATGCATCTTGGTAAACATTGCAAACTACCACATATAGCACAAGAACCTTCCAAACAAGGCATCTTATAATAAATGCAACCATCATGTCTATTACATAGCACACTTGAAATAAATTCTCTTACTGACTTAGGAGGTGCTTGTAGATTACATTCCTGCAAAACATCGTTAGTTTGCAAAGTAGAACAAATATGACGAAAAATATCATAATGCATGAAAAATTCAATATGCATCCTACAACAACACGTCGTGCGTACATGATTAATCTTAATATAAAAAGGTTTTGTCATTTCAAAAAATCTCTGAGAAATTCTTATTTGAGGAAACTTTTGAAGGAATCTTTCAAAAAATTTAGTTTGAGTCATATCCAAATAGTGTTTGGCATGTGGCTCATGATTTGTAGACCCAATTCGCCTTCTAACAACATCTCTTTGGTTGGGTGATACTCTTGTGTTGTCATGCCAAAAAATTTCAATTAATGTTTTTAGTGCATCAACAACAACCTTGTCTTTGTGTGGTAGTCTACCCGAGAATGCCCAAAGAGAATTATTGTTAGGTTCCTCTATTTGTTCCTACCTCTTTAATGCTTTACTGAATGTTGTTCTACTAACGTTTAATGACTTGTTTTTCTTATCAAACGATCTTTTTTAATTTTCTTGCTCATTGTGGTTGATGTAATGACACATCGAGTAGCATTAGAATATTTACTACGTGATTTAGATTGATATGCATCAAATAGATTTATGACAATAGTTTTTCACTGTTACTTTCAGATGATCTTAGGCCTAGAATTTTTATTCTCTCTAAAATTCAAATTTTTAATCATTTGAACAATTAATTGACATCTTGCGGTTTGGTTTAAGTTTTGAAAATAGTTTTGCCATATTCTTTTAACCATTCTCCTACAAGTTTGTTCATTCATTTTATTAGGCATTGGCTTCAATATATTCTCATCAATGTCAATTAGATAGTTTGGTTTCCTACGAATGATTCTAGGAGGTGTTAACACCAATGCATTATGTACATTTAAATCATCAGGTAGAGAAGGTGTAATATGTTCAACATTTAATTGATTATTCAATGCGGTATCTTCTTCAATTGCATTAGGTTCAAATGGTAAATTATCAAATGTTTCTTCTTCAATTGCATTAGGTGCATTATATTCATTTGGTAAATCGAATTGAGATGTTGAGGATGACATACCTTCTTCTCCCATTGGTCTTATGTCATGCAATTTCTTCATACGCTGCCTTTGTCTTTCCTTTTGAGCCTCTCGTTGTTCCATCATTCCTCACTTGTTCTTTCCCATGGTTGATATCAGTTGTCCTAAATAGAATCATATTATATATATATATATATATATATATATATATATGTAAAGAAAAGTTCATAAACAAACAAATAACCATAAATATGCATCTTATCACTATTTTTTGGAATCAAACTATTAAACAATCACAATTCAATCATTTGAAATCATGTAAAAACAAAAAATTCAATTACTTTTATGTATAAAATAGTGATAGAAGTGTAGACACAGTTCCAATGGGACCTTCAACTACCTCGAAAACTTCTTTTGAGGCCATTGAGGCTCTTGGGCAACTAAAACTATGTCTATAAACCGTGTACACGTTGTATTAATAACCGCATATGCGTTGTTAGACCATAAAATGTTGACAAGCCCAACGATATTTGTTTTCCCATTCTGGACTGATAAGTAGCACGCACACACTCCTAAGCCTAAAAAATGTTATCGCAGGGTAACGAATAATGTGAATATAGGAATTGCACACTTGATTTCTTTCATGGGTATGTACCGTTCCAAGCTGTTTGACAAGTGATGATCATCATATACTACCACTGCCATGCATACAACAAACTTTAATTTCTTTAGGTGACAAGTGTTGTGTAACAACATGGGAACTCTCGCATACCCACCACTATCATTCTACAAGACATCATCTGTGTTACTCTCCCTCTTTCTCTTCCTACCTGTTGTTTCCTTCTAAAAAATATATTGCAGGTACTCTCACTCATCATGTTGCTTTGTTGACACTATTTTCCACATCTGCTCAGCTCATTAAAAACACATTCAAGAAAAATATTGCTACAGGTTTCCTTGTTTGTCACGGTAATACACCTGTGGTTCAATTTCAAACCCTATTCCTCCTATTCAATATACACACACAAATCCATCAGTCAATTTTCTTAGCAGAGCATACATGATAAAAATCAAAGAGGAAGTTGCAGAAAAGAAATAAATTCACTTCTATAGAAGTGCAGACACAGTTGCAGTGGGGTATGGAGGGAGGGAGAGAGAAAAGAAGAGAAAGAGGGATGGGGTATGGAGAGAGAGAGAGAGAGAGAAGCACCTTGTATGCATTTGAGAGGGGGAGACAATACACTTACATGTGTATATATATGTTTAATATATTATACATATACATATATTATATATTATATGTATATAAACATATTATATATACAATATCATATTATACAATAGCGTGTACGCGCTGTTTATAGGGAAACACGCGTGTACGCACTGCTTACACTATAAGTACCCTGTACGCGCTTTTTAGACCATAAGTACTGTTTAGACTTGGAAATAGGCCTGGATGACAAAGCTATGGTTTGGAAGTTTGATTTCCTTCCATTTCTCTCATTTTTGATGTGTTTTATTTTATCAAATTGGTTTATCGACTTTGTCATCATCAGGTTTACACTTCATCAAGTGGGTATTTCTAAAATTGCCACCATATTTTCACCCATCTTCTAAGCTTTCTACCATATAATTTTTTTTCAATTTGAACAACAATAACATATTATTATTGAATTTATTTTACCAGTGTCTTCATAGTTCTCACAGCCATAGGTGCACCATTTTTTGAATAAATTTTGATATACTTATCCAAATTTAAAAAACCTTATATATTATTGTAGTGCACTTGATTCTTTACAATTTTAAAAAAAAATTGTATTTTCGATTTGTTTAGTGCAACTTATGCTTCACGCACGAACAGGTACCTAATTTTCAGGATGTGCTCAATTGGAAAAATCATAAAAACAAAAATACTCAACAAAAAATTACAAAAAAATACACATCTCTAGTGCTCACTCTTAACTATCTTTCTGCCAAAGGATTTGTCAAAATACTAAATCTAACTATGATTTTTTTGATGTGCACGTCAAACACTATGTTATATTTTTTCAGAAAAAATCAGGATCAATTTTTTGTGTGCGATGGATTTGACCCCCTTAATCTTATCCAATTTTGAAAAATTTTAGTAGTTTAGAAACTAGATTCAGAGTAATAAAATATTTTTTCTTTGATTATCTTCATATCTTAAGTGGATGACTTTCAAATTTTGCCTCCAAGTTCAGGTTCACCTAATTTCAGAAAAAAAAAGTGTCCACTTATACACCCCTTTTTTACCACCATCTTTGTGCACTTACCAAAATTTACTATATAAAGTGTGATGCCTTGTGTAACTTCAATTTCAACATTTTATCAACAACTAAATTATAGTTTTTACTTTATAAGAAGGTATATTCAAATAAAATTTTAATTTTTTAAAAAAAATTACAACATAAAATACACAAAAAAATACATTTTATTAGTTTACATCATTTCAAAATTTAAAACATATATTTCACTTTCTACTAAATCAACATTGGCCATTTCCTTTATAAAAGTGTGACATAGTTTTGTTCTTTCACCCTAATGCTTTATTGCATTATCATGACATGTTAAAAAAAAATTGGGTGCCCCTAGTGGTATTGCGATAATGGTGGTGGGGCCCACTAAAATATTTACCGCTCTACTACAATGGTTCTAACGGTCCCAGTGGTTAGTTTCCCTTGTGGTGTTGTGGTGACCAACAACATGAGGTTCAAAATGATATTATATTGCAGGGTCGCAGCGGTTATGGCTAACCATCCTTTCACCCCTGCAATATGGCGATAGGCTGCCAATGGTGAGGAAGTATGTTACCTCTATACCATAGCAACTTAGAGAATATGATCTTTCTTCCCTGCAAGTTTGTGATGCCTTGGCGTTGGTTGAGTTTATTATTACTATAGTACTGCAGTGGCTAAAGAATAGGTTCCATCTATTGCTGCAATACTGCGATAAAGCTTGTTAGTTGATGGGGTCAATATATTTTTGTGGTGTAATCTCCACTGTCCATCTACTTGCGAGGAGGAAGATCAGGTGGCTCGATTTTAAAACTTAAGTGGATGTTGATTTTTAAATTGATGCCCAGGGGTGGTTGCCAACTTAATAGGTCAAAAATCAGTTTCTCACCTTGTCAGCCACCCAAAGAGAATCCAATCTATTTCAACCACTTTCAAAGGGCCAAGGGACAATTTTCATTACTCTGCCATAGCCTTGTAGATGTTTCTCTTTGCCACCCATGCCCATTTATTGCAGACTGAAGATTTTTAAGGTCTGATAGAGGATATTTAGATGCCATCCCAATGTAGGGGCTTCCTTAATTTCAAGGTTTTCTACTCCTTCTCGGTTCTGCGAGATCTTTTTTAGACATGCATTAGATAAATTGGTCTGATTTGATCTTCCTTCCTCTATGACCTAACTCTAGCTAGTTTAGGGTTTCTAAACCTAAGGTTCCATCTGAGTTATGTCAGATCTAAAAAGGAAAATTTTTAACATATTCAAAGGGTTCTTCTCCCTTTTCTCTTGTAGAATTATATAATTTTTGTAATGTAATTACCTTGCCCTTATGCTAATAAATTATCTATCATATACCTTATCTCTATTATTGAATATAGTATGTTTTACTCACCTCTTGTTTGGCGATCTTTCTTCCTTTTGTCTCCTTATTTCAGTCTATGTTAATTTGTCTATATGTGTTGTCTATGGATATCTCTCAATCCCTCTCAACATCTAGCTAGGTTCTAACCTCCCTTCTTTCTTTGGAGATAGTTGTTAGATTGAGATTCGTGTATACTTTTGGGTAGTTTATTAATATTTTGTGCATTCATAGGAAAGGAAAGAATCACATTTCAATCTAGGTGCATCATCTCTCATTTCCCTTTCAACATTCATTCTCTGTTTTCTCCTTTAAACTAGTAAAATAGGCTAAGAAGTGTTGGGTTGGTCCAATATTGTAATGTGACTGGAAAGTAAGTCAACCTTCTCTGGAGATTCAACCTCACATGCACAATCTCCAATACTTGGAGGTTCTTTTCATGTTTCACAAGGTCATTGAGCATTAGTGTTGAACAAGCGTGCAAACTTTTGTGACAACAGGCTAGCTTGTAAAGATGTAGCATGTACATATATTCACCAAAACAATCTATGCAACACTTATGGAAGGAAAAAGAGATGTGTAAATACTTCACCATCTCAACACACCTTCCAAATCTCTTCAAAAATATTCTACACTCACCACACGTAATCATTTAGACCTAAAACACATAAGTCAACTCATACCATACTATTTTACTCTAAACATTCAATATGGACCAAAAAAATAAAACTTGTGAACCATCATGGAAGAAACATAAAGAGCTAGAGTACTTGAATCAATGATCCACGACACCTTAGAGTACTAGCAGGATGAGGAATGTAACAAAATCCTCCACAAAATCTTAAAACTGCACAAACCCTAAACATATTTAAATAAAAATATATCTTATAAAACAAACATTTGTCCATGTGAGGAAATAAAAAGAACCAATCTTTCATATTCATTCCTCTACAATTTTTGCATCTTTCTAATACATATATGGTACAATCAAAGATCACCAGACAATGATACTAATTACTAGAGCAATCACCTAAAATAACATATAGTTTTTTACCGACTTGAAAAGCACTGAGAGGGGGGTGAATCAGTGACACCAAAACACACACTACTTTAAACACTAACCAATAGATGAATTTAACCAAGCAGTTAAACAAAATACATCCTATCCAAAATGAAATAACAGTATCCACATAAAGTAGAACATCCACCATAACACAAGTGTTTATATGTGGAAAACCCAAATAGATAAAAAGCATGGTGAGATGGAACTCACCAGTTAACTATCTGTAGTAATAGAAAATTGACCAGTTAGAGTTTTACAAAGAGCTCTACTAGGAGTGAATCTTGTTAGAGATTCCAAGCTTGATTAGAAGCTTATACCCTGTCAAGAGTACTACCCTGTTAGGGGTAACCTCACTGGAGGACTCAAGAATTTAAACTAATGGATCACCTTGTTAGAGTATTTGTACAACGAAGATTGTTAGAGCTTACCCAGTTAAGGGATTTGAATCCATTGTAATGGTTAGAAAACAACAAGAAATGCTTGATCTATTTTGAGTAGCACAAAACTTGCTTGATTAGGTCCTTGTAAGTACATTCAACACTGCTCTGCATCTTAACACTTATCGCTTCTCAACAAGAGCTTTTTCACTCTTTTTACATAACAACTCTCTATATGTTATCATCATCAAAATGATTCTCTAAGATGTCTTTAAATAGACATACAAAACTTATGGCAGCCATAGGAACACAATTCCCTAGGTGCAGTGTATCTAGACAAGTAATCATAACTCATCACAAAAATGGCTGCCAAACAAACGGTGTTGGTAACTCATCACAAAAGTGGATACCGGTTAGAGAAGTTTAATACCGGTTGGAATAAAACTAGTGAATCGTTGTTATGGAATCTTCCACTTGATCTTCTTCTTCCTCTTCATCCTGATTCTAATGCCAACTTAATGTTACCACAGGTTATCTCCTAGGCACATACCAGTTGACACAAAGTACCGGTTCGAGATAGACCTTAAACATACCGGTTGGTAGTGTAAACCAATTGAAGTTACACCAGTAGTCAATGTTATCATATATGTGTGTGAGAGTGTTTCATCAATGACAACAAGTGATGAATACATTACAATCATCATCAAACCAACAATCTCCCCCTTTGGCATTGATGGCAACACTTAGAAAATTTTGAGCAATACAATACCACTAAGTGTGCATACACAACATATTTACACATATATACTCATACTCCCTTTGAATGTAACACTCCCTCTTAATGCATGCATAAATAGAAAATTTTCAAAAACACACATACATATTATTACTCCCCCTTTGACAACAATGCCAAAATGATAAAGTAAAATATATACATATATATAGAAAATCTATATCAAAGAGTTCAACAAATATTACTATTTGAAACAAATTTATGCATTAGCTATTCTCATGAAAATATTATTCAAATTCTGCTTCATCTGGGATAGAGTATTTTGCCATGATTCCAGTATGTTATTTGTATACTCTGAGCTAGACAATAGCTAAGAATAGAATTTTTCCATTGAGTCAAGTGAGCACGTTTCAGGAGTAGCAAGAATAGCTTCTACACTAGAGTAGGCTCTTTGAAGAATGTCAATCAATGTGGTGAGCTAACTCTTAAGCTCTCTTAGAGATTGGAATATCTTTTCTCTCTCATTATCATTCCTGATTAGTTTGTCATGGAGTTCATCTATAGACTGGTTAAAGACATGAATGGAGTCCTGGAGTGGGACATATGCCTTGCATAACCTTTCTATTTCTTGCGTAGTTTCAACTTGATTCTTAGTAATATCACAATAAAAGAAAGTAATATTGGAGGTAGAGGCAGGATACTTTCCTCTAGATTCAATAGCTTTCTTCAACAGACTGCCATTATGAGGTAAAGCCATTTTGCCATTTTCAATGTGCTTAGCCAACTTATCTCGATATTCCTTCTTGTGGCTCTTCTCAATAGATATTTGAGCAACATCTTCAAGTGATTTTATTTGATCAGATGCCTCTGCAACTAGCTGACCAAGTTTGCTAATAGGAGTGGGAAGATGTGCGACAGAGGTTTCCGGTAATAATCGAGATAAAATTTCTACTACATTTTGGATTGTCTTTGCCTCAATTCTTTGTTCTTTCAACCTCTTCTTATGTGCACGAGGTTGCATAACATTAGCAATCTTCATCATTTCAGATGCACTCAAGGTATTCATATCGATAGGACCTAAAATACTTAAAGAGTCTTCATCATCATCATAAAACAATTTTTGCTTTGCTGGTTCAAGGGGTGTACGCTTAATGATGGCTCTTTCTGTATTTTCTTCTATTTTATCTTTTGCTTGCTGAGTAGTAGCTTCCTCAGTGGACTCCTTTTGAGTGATCTCAGTGACCGGTGGAGATTGGGGTTTCTCCAGCTATTCAATTACCGGTTTACTGACCTCTTTTAGTTGAGTACCTGGTTGATCACCTGTTGTATCCTGTACTTCTATGATTGAAGGAGGATCCATATCTGGTGCAGTAATGTCTCCAAATAGGTCCACTATATCCTGAATGTCCTCATCAACATGAATAACGCAGTCATCCTTCTTCTTGGTTGAATAGACTATATCAGCTGGAATAATTTCCTCTATATCCATTTCCGGAGAAACATCATTTGTGGTTTCATCCTTATTGACAGAGTGAAGGTTATCTTCCCTTTATTTGATTACACAGGCTAGTTGGTGAGTTTTTGACTCAATAACTTCCCTTTTTCCATTAAGGAGCTTCAATCTCCTCATTTTAAAATCAAAATATACTTTGTATTCCTTAGGCAAAGCACTAATTCCATTTGATGATAATGTGGGAAAATACTGTACCAATACTTAATCAATAATCTTCTTTTCTAACTGAGTGGCTTCTTTCCATTTTTCTAACAAAGTATTATACAAAGAGAGTGAAATATCTTTCTCTAAATCATGTGGAAATCTATTGTAGTGATTCAGCAAAGCTATTACCTGTTGGAGTATTTCCTTCTGCTCATCTACAATAAAAGAATCATAATGTTCTTTAACATTTTCAAACCTGTTTCTTCTCAATGACTTCATTGTTCTCTCAAATATTGTGTCAGGTTTGTAGGTCGCAATATCTAATGGTGTAGTTTCCTTCCGCACTACCTTTTCCTTCTTAGGTGTTCTGTCAGTTTCCTTCTCCTTCTTAGGTTCTTCTTCTTCGGACTCTGTTCCCTCAGATTCTAGTTGCAAAATTAGTTTCCTGTTCCTCTTCTTCTTTGGTGCACTCTCCTTTTTCTCAATTATTTTGGGTGTTGGTTCCTTCTTGGTTAGGACACTCCAATTCACCCTTGTAGTTTTCTTCACAGGAGATTTTTCATCACTTTTCTTTTGCTTTCCTTTAGCATTAGCTATAGGTGCAGTATTGGTTTCAGCAGGTGCAACTTGGATTGCTAAGATGTCCAATTTTGCCTTCTTTTTGTCTATGGGCGATGCTAACAGGGTATTAGCATAGCCAACTAGTAAGTCATGATTGACCTTGTAGCTCATATCTTCCATCTCTTCCTCTCTTAGTTCTCTTGCTTGCATTAATCAAAAGTCAGTGGTAACCGTGAAGATTATGTCTTTTTCAAAATGTTTTACCATATCTTCAGGTATCCTCATTTTCAAGCTCATTTTCTTCTGAAATTCATTAGAGTACCTATTGGTGGCAGCTAAAAAGGTATTCTTCATAGCCTTAATGTTGTTCCTTATCTGAGCATTGACTGGTTGTTCTTTGGACCATTCAATGTCACCTATACTCGGTAGAATGTTCTGAAAGTAGAAGAATAACCCAACCAACAGCTGACCAAACTTGAACTTCTGAGTATTGTCCTTTTTAATGGATTTCAAATTTACAAATAGCTAGACTCTGATAGCTTCACAAATATCATAGTCTACATTTTCAACAATCATACTATGAGCTGTATGAATTGTTGCAGATGGAACACTGTTAAGTCTAATATAGTAGAATACTTAGTAGCCTATCACCATTGCTGCAAGTTTCACTGCAGGATCTCTAATATTGTTAACAGAGAAAGCATGCCTATCAAATTTAGAACTGGTTAGCTTGAAGACAATGTCTTTTAAAATTTTCCTCAACTCAGGAACTTTACCGGTTGAGCAATAACCCGTTACAACCCTAATGGCTTCCTTGGTAATTGTGTGAGTCCTTTCTAGATACATATTTTCTCCATGGACTCGACTCAAGATTATTCTAATGTGCTCTTCCTCAAAATCTTCAAGAAGGCAGGTGGCATTATGAAATCCTTTTTCAAAAACCCTAGCATATTTAGGTTCAATCTTTCCTTCCTTATTACAGAGTGATTTCAGCTGAGTATAGATGTGAAGAGTTCCCAAATCTTCAACTTCACAATCTATATAGTTGGAAAAATCTCCTTGGATCACAACTCCACATGGGACTTGCGATAATGCATTATAAGACATGATTTCCTCTACCTTTACAGCTTGCTCAGGCTTAGCAGTGATCAATAATCTCTCTACAGACTTAGATGTAGATGTCATTCTAGATAGACAAGATTCAAGGAGGTGAACAAAGATATACCTGATTGTCTTGCACGTCGCTCGATTTCCCAGTTGAACTATTCAAATGCACTCCCATTCGCTTCTCTGCAGCTTCTGATTCAACTTGATTTCTCTTAATCACAAAGCAATTTGCCAATTCACACCAAGATAATCTCTCTCTTCTCTGCAATCACTTCAATTTCTTTTCGAAGGGATTAGGGTAAAAATGATAAGCTAAAACTTTTTTTTATCCATTTTATCGACCACAATAAATGCACATACTTTTAGGTTACAAACCCTAATTTCACCGCTTAAGTGAAATACTGGTTAATTAACACGTCAACACAAAATCACCAAAATTCAAAATTCAAAAAGATTATTTCCTGCTTATTTTACAAAAGGGGTCTGAAATATGTTTTACCGTTACGCTCCCCTTAGCCATTTTGGACAAGCTTATGTCACCGGTGTTGGATTCTCTTCACTAGGTGAAGGAATGATTTCTTCTACAGGAAATTCTTGACTTTTCTTCTTCCTTGTCTGGTTCATATCTTCTCTTGTTTCCTCAACATCAATTTTCTACTTGCCTTTCTAATCCTTAGTAGAGTTGACTGGTTTGTTGTTTCTGGTTCTGCAAAACTTTTCTAGGTGCCCCGCTTTGTTGTAGTGGTAACAGACCATACCAAATGATCTCCAAGGTCTTGCATTTCCTCTTCTTGTTCTTTTTTTCTAGTTCATAGCCACATGACCAATTTTATTGCAAAAGGTACACACAAAATTTGTTACCTTTTTCATTTTGAATGGACTAAACCGGTTGTCATAGGATCTTTGCCAGTTCTTGTTCACCCGGTTATCAAAATTCCTTGTCTGGTCACCATATGGACTAGGATGCCTGTGTGGTACAGGATTGTTTGCACCATATCTGCACTCATTGTGTCTATGCCCATACATTCCACAAGTGTAGCAACGACCTTCAAACTTTCTAGATACATACCTAAAATTAGTATTATAGCTTGTGTTTTTGTTAGGTTTGTTCCTACAAACATTTGCAGTATGACCAGGCTTATGACAAACAAGGCAAACAGGTTTAAAATCCTTCTTATCGGTAGTCCTATTGACTTTACAAGCATTTTTATTCTTTGGATAGTTGCTCTTTGTGCCAGAGGATTCACCTTTTTCAGTTGTATGAAAGCCAAGTCCAGAGATATCACTCTTCATTCTCTATGATTTAATTTGTTCTTCCAGCATGGTAGAACTTTTAACAAACTTCTTCAGTTTCTCATTGGCTTCAGTAAGCTTATTGACCAGATCTTCATTATGCTTTGACAAATTCTCTTTCAAAGATGATGCCAACTCAAGGTCTAGCTTTAAGTTCTCATTTTCTTTTGTTTCAGCTATTAAGTCCTCGTGCATGGTGTCTCTTTCCTATTTGATTTTTAGAATCTCTTGATCTCTTGCCTTGATAAGATCTTCAACAGCTCTTCTAGATTCCAATTCCTGACTCATGCGGATAGTGAGACCTTCTAGTTCTCTCCTTAGATTCAGTTTCTCACCCTGCAACATTTCAACTTCTTCTGATAAAGCATCAATATTAGCTTCATCTGAAGAAATGTTGTTAGATATTTCTAATAGTTTCTCAGATAGCTCTCTCCTCTTGACTTGAGAAGCTTTCAGTTTGTCCCTAAGGGATTCAACTTCATTTCTACTAGCTTCTAGCCCTCTAGCCATCTTGAAGTAGCTTTTGTCCCCCATGGTAGTTTCAAGATTCCCTTCTAAGCGGTTAAGCTTCAAAGAAGTTAGGCTCTGATACCAATTGATGGACTTGAAAATCACTGAGAGAAGGGAGTGAATCAGTGACACCAAAACACACACTACTTTAAACACTAACTGGTAGATGAAGTTAACCAAGCAGCTAAACAAAATACATGCTATCCAAAATGAAATAATAGCATCCACATAAAGTAGAACATCCACCATCACACAAGTGTTTATACGTGGAAAACCCAAATAGGTAAAAACCAAGGTGAGATGGAACTCACAAGTTAACTATCTACAGTTATAGAAAACTGACCAGTTAGGGTCTTACAAAGAGCTCTGCTAGGAGCGAATCTTGTTAGAGATTCCAAGCTTGATTAGAAGCTTATACCCTGTCAAGAGTACTACCCTATTAGGAGTAACCTCACTGGAGGATTTAAGAATCCAAACTAATGGATCACCTTATTAGAGGATTTGTACAATGAAGCTTGTTAGAGCTTACCCAGTTAAGGGATTTGAATTCGTTGTAATGGTTAGAAAACAACAAGAAAAGATTGATTTGTTCTTAGTAGAACAAAACTTTCTTGATTAGATCCTTCTAAGTACATTCAACACTGCTCTGCATCTTAACACTTATTGCTTCTCAACAAAATCTTTTTCAATATTTTCACATAACAAATCTCTATATGTTATCATCATCAAAATGATTCTCTAAGAAGTTTTTAAATAGACATAAAAACCTTATGTCGGTCATAGGAACACAATTCCGTAGGTGCAATGTATCTATACAAGTAATCATAACTCATCACAAAAATGACCACCAAATAAACAATGTTGGTAACTCATCACAAAATCGGATACTGGTTAGAGCAGTTTAATACCAGTTGGAATAAAACTAGTGAATTGTTGTTATGGAATCTTCCACTTGATCTTCTTCTCCATCAAGAATTTGATTCTGATGTCGACTTAGTGTTACCACAAGTTATCTCTTAGGCACATATCGGTTGACACAAAGTACCGGTTAGAGATAAACCTTAAACGTACCCATTGGTAGTGTAAACCAATTGAAGTTACACCGGTAGTCAATGTTATCATATATGTGTGTGAGAGTGTTTCATCAATGACAACAAGTGTTGAATACATTACAATCATCATCAAACCAACAATCTCCTCCTTTAGAATTGATGGCAACAATTAGAAAATTTTGACCAATACAATACCGCTAAGTGTGCATACACAACATATTTACACATATATACTCATACTCCCTTTGAATGTAACACTCCCTCTTAATGCATGCATAAATAGAAAATTTTCAAAAACACACATACATATTATTACTCCCCCTTTGACAAAAATGCCAAAATGATAAAGTAAAATATAAAAATATATATAGAAAATCTATATCAAAGAGTTCAGCAAATATTACTATTTGAAACAAGTTTATGCATTAGCTATTCTCATGAAAATATTATTGAAATTCTACTTCATCTAGGATAGAGTATTCTTCCATGATTCTAGTATGTTATTTGTATACTCTGAGGTAGACAACAACTGAGAATAGAATTCTTCGATTGAGTCAAGTGAGCACGTTTCAAGAGTAGCAAGAATAGCTTCTGCACTAGAGTAGGCTCTCTGAAGAATGTCAATCTATGCGGTGAGATAACTCTTGAGCTCTTAGAGATTGGAATCTCTTTGCTCTCTCATTATCATTCCTAATCAGTCTTTCATGTAGTTCATCTATAGACCGATTAAAGACATGAATGGGGTCTTGGAGTGGGACATATGTCGTGCATAACCTTTCTATTTTCTGTGCAGTTTCAACTTGATTCTTAGTAATATCAGAATAAAAGAAAGTAATATTGGAGGTAGAGGCAAGATACTTTCTTCCAGATTCAATAGCTTTCTTCAACAGACTGCCATTATGAGATAAAGCCATTTTACCATTTTCAATGTACTTAGCCAGCTTATCTCCATATGCCTTCTTTTGGCTCTTCTCAGTAGATATTTGAGCAACATATTCAAATAATTTGATTCGATCAGATGCCTCTACGACTAGCTAACCAAGTTTGCTGATAGGAGTGAGAATATGTGCGACAGAGGTTTCCGGTAGTAATCCAGACAAAATTCCTATTCCATTCTAGATTGTCTCTGCCTCAATTATTTGTTCTTTCAACCTCTTCTTGTGTGCACAAGATTGTATAACATTATCAATCTTCATCATTTTAGATGCAGTCAAGGTATTCATATCGATAGGACCTGAAATACTTAAAGAGTCTTCATCACCATCATCAAGCAATTTTTTCTTTGTCGGTCCAGGGGGTATACACTTAATGATGGCCCTTTCTATATTTTCTTTTGTTTTATCTTCTTTGCCAAGTAGTAGCTTCCTTAGTGGACTCCTTTTGAGTGATCTCAGTGACTGGTGGAGATTGGGGTTTCTCCAGTTGTTCAATTACCGGTTTAATGACCTCTTTTAGTTGAGTACCTGGTTGATCACCTATTGTATCCTATACTTCTATGATTGAAGGAGGATCCATATCTAGTAACTAATACATTTAGCCTAAAATTCCAACGGAGAAGGTATGTTGTGATCAAACTTGATTTTTTTTTGAAAAAATGCCTGATTTTGTTGGAATTCCGACGATAATGCAACATTTGGTTTCGACAGAGAAGGAATTGGCAATGACATTTGGGTTTTTTTAGAAAAAGTGCCTACGTTCGTCAAAATTATGATGACCTCATGCATTACTTAAAAAAAAAAAAAAAGACCAAGTCATTTCATAAATCCCGCCTCTTTACAAAATCCCACCTCTCATTCATCCCGCCTCTGTAGCGAACCTGTGGGTTTAATCATGGCGGGGAAGATCATTGGTGTGACAAACACAACCACAGTGGAGAATGGGGGCATGAAGTGCCATGGGCACAAAGTGCCAAGGGCTGGCACATAACCAGCAAGGACGACCGCAAGGGAGCCCAAAATGGGTTGTGTAAACAGTGATGCCCAGGCCTCCGTCAATAGCAATAAGAGCTACGGACGGAGGAAGAAGTTCACCCGCAAAAAAAGCTACGAATGGAGGAAGAAGTTAACCTGCAATAAGAGTTTCCTCTATGCTATATATCCAACGTCACTGCCATGTTAGGCTGGAAGTGGCGATGGAGTATGATTTGGTGGAAGTGGAGGCAGACACTAGCCGACATTGATCAATCAGTCGCTAGTAATGGGAGACATTATTTTAAATGGTATGAAAAATTTCTAACTATGGCTAGATAGATCCTGCTTTGGTTTTCAGGAAGCCATTGGAGTGAAGTTGATTGCATCTTCTAGTGTTAGATAATTTGTATTTTCCTCATTGTAGGGAAGATAGGTTGTGTACTTCATATTTTAATGCTTATCTTGAAGGAGATTGGATGTGTGGTGGACATTTATTTCAAATTATTATTGTCTTGTATCGTGTTTATGTTAAAATATGAATTTGCAGGTGCATGTAATCGTGCAAACTTTCAGTAGTAGATGTTGTTGTGGACAAATCTTTTACATATGTTTATTGTTCTATTCCAGTCTATATGAGAATTATGTAATTGTTAAAAAATTCCCATAAATAACAAAAAGATCTTTTGAAAAGTTTATTAAATATTTAATGATGTTGGAAGTGTTATTGGGTTTTTGGTTTAGAGGTGAATGAGTCTATTTGGGATCAAGTATTTTGACGAGGCTAAGAGCAAGGCCCTAATATCAAAATAGTTCAAAATAGAGGAAGCTTGGAACACAACTCCAAGTGATTTGGCAAAATTATTAACCCTCAATTCTAGGCTCTTGATAGGTTTTTATCCTAAGACTTGTTCTCCAATATCAAGTAGATAAATGAATTTTATGGTTCTTTTCCTTTAGCATTGAGTATTCACCATTCCCATCATTGTGTTCCATGAAATGACATCTCTTTGAGGCATTCTGTCAAATAGCTCACCCTCTTTGCGGATGCTTCCACATTTTGCAAACATATATACCACACTATCAAATCTCTATCCATCTTCGCTAGCTTCAACCACAACTATTCGCGTAAGCGTCCCTTCCTGATCGAGTGAATGAGTGCCTACCTAAAGGCCCTCCCAAGGTATCTTAGTTCACGTTGTCTCGAGGCATATTAGGGGATCACAATGGGGATCACAATAAGGAACATGCAGGTAGGGGCCATCCCCTAATGAACATGAAGGAGGGAGGTGGACATAGTTCCCTGTGGGTTTAATCGCTGTAGGATGTAGGAATGGTTTAATCGTTGCAGGAAAAAGGTAGGGTATAATCAACAAATTCATTGTTATACATATTCAAATATTTAGATTCAAATTTTATTATATATTTATCAGATTAATTGGCAATAGCAGAGATGGTGAGAGGTTTCTGTAATATGATATGATCGATTTAAAAGAAGAATTTCTTACAAGACCTAAATTGTTGAACAATCCTACAATCATGTATTATTTAAACACTGCATTTTAAATAATGAACAATATAGTTAGCCTGAAACATATTAACACTACTTTCTATATTTAAAATATATCCTAATTAAGGGGATGGATGACCTAAATCTGTGTGATTGAGTGCCATTATGTAAAATATATCCGAATTATGGATGTTGGTATATATGGTAGTGACAGAAAATCCCTGTTGTAGAACCGTGAGAGCAATGTGTAGTGATCGAGTGCTATTTTTTCTCGATGTTTTGGAGGGGAGCATAAGTGTACCATTAGGAAGGTGGTATAAAATGGAAGCTGAGAGGTATAAGGTTATGAGGTGTGGGTTAGGATAAGATAGGGAGGTAAGTGATGAAGAATGTAATAGTAAAAGAGTAAGTTAGGATATGTTAGGGGTTTGGAAGGTAGGAAAGTGAATGGGGGGAGATAAAAGGATGTGAAGGATGGAATGGGGTTAGGTAGGTGAAGTAAAAGTAAGTGTGTATGAGGTTAAGGGGTAGGATATGATGTAGGAAAGTGGAGGAGGTTAAGATAGGGGATATGAAAGGTAGATGGAAGGTAATAATGATAGGAAGTGAGGTAAAGGTTATGAGGTGTGGGTTAGAAAATAGGGTGTAGGAAATGGAAGGAAGGGTCATATCACTTTGAGAGTTTTCACCAAGATGAGTAGCCCGAGTATGGACCTCAAATATTACAAGCCATGAGGATCCACTTGTAGTAGAGGAGCATATACTTGCATCTTGGGAGCTTATTAGGAGTTCGCCTTGAATTTGGGATATACATATAGAGGAGATAGAATATTGATCAATACACATTACCTAGCCTCATCATGTGTAAATAAAAGAGGTATAGACTATAGCAAGCACATATCATGATCCAAAGGATCATATTCAAGAGTTGCTTCATCTCCAATCCTCTACATTTTTAAGATCCACAAATGGGGTTGAGGATAAGTCTTGTTTACTAATTAGCTTGGACTTATGCTTTGGGTTGCATCTATATGTGAGCAACGTAAAGGCATAATTTTCAATGCAATTTTTGAGAGGACTTTCTTCCACCTTGTGGTACTGGGAGGATAAAATGCACCAACTCATATTGGAAACCCTCTCCAGATACCATTTTGGAGTGCTTCAAAGTGTGTTCTATTTCAAAATATTTTTGACAGAGATGCATAGATGAGTTTCACACTTTACATAATAAGGTTTCATAGTGGCTCAACATGAGAGTTAGTTTTTGGAGTTCTTGTAGTTTGTAGATTACATTCAAGACAAGTTACTTGTCAATTATTTCAATAGGGGTGGAAAGCCCAAAATTTTAGTTTTCCTACACATGGCCAATCCAAATGACTTTAGGGTTGCTATGGCAAAGTCTCTTATGGAAAAGGAGGTACATGGGAGGACACAAGAGGCATGAGAGAAGTTTGTAACATTTATTAAGAGACTAAAGTGTCCGTAGGCCTCCCCATCCTTCAAAGGATAATTTAGACTTACTATATGATTTACAAAGAAAAACCCAATAGTATCAATATTAGGGACATAGGTCTACTAGAGCATAATAGGGGCCATAGGGTAGTCACATTTGACCATCATAGACACAAGGATATTTTAGGTATGAGAGACTATAGGGCTATCAAGCTAGGCCTTCTATGACTCAACAAACTTTTAGGGGAGAATCTAGTGTGTTTAGTAATTAGGATCTTCTAATTATGGTGGGGCCTAGCCAACATAGGGTTATATGAGAGGCACATGTTATGTATATGTTAGTATTAGACAGAGAGTGCCCATAAGGTTTTAGAGTAGGTGGACACCATGCTAGGATGTCAAAGTAGATAGTTGATATGTGGGTCTTTACCCTCCCAACCACTCAACATATA
Organism: Cryptomeria japonica; assembly: GCF_030272615.1. Lineage (NCBI taxonomy): Eukaryota > Viridiplantae > Streptophyta > Pinopsida > Cupressales > Cupressaceae > Cryptomeria > Cryptomeria japonica. The sequence continues at coordinate 161,952,858 of NC_081413.1, forward strand.
CCACCATGGGTCTTTACCCTCCCAAACACACAAAGGTCAAAGGAAGATTCACTGCTGCAACACTCACTTTTTTTAACAGTCTCAAGCACTTAGGACAGTCACTCCTTTCATGGCCATTCTTGTTCACACAACACTCTCTAACATTAATTATGATGGTAGTGTACCTCCTTAAACCTTCCACCAACACCTAACTCAATACCAAACTCTTTCCCAATCTCGCTAATGGACTAATTAACTCAATTCACTGTGAAATTGTGACGGTCAATGCAAGGTTTAGGACAGTAGTAATTAGGATCTTCTAATTATTGTGGGGCCTAGCCAACATAGGGTTATATGAGATAGGGGTAAGTTCAATAGTGATTTCTCCTCTACAACCTTTGCCAGTCTGTGCGAAAATCAGAGCTTGACAGCATTCTTTCGCTTTTAGCTAGCTAAATTTTTCAAGAATTTTATCTCTAGATTTAATATTTCTTTTCTTGCATGAATCTATTAATTTTGAGATAATAGATCTTGCCTTCATGAATTGATCCTAGTTTATCCCTTTAACCCTGATTAATTTATTTAGAGTGTTTAGTTCCATTTTAATCCTTTCTTTTACAATTAAATATTATTAAAAAATTGTATTATTGTTCCAAATTTTGTGGATATTTAGGAGACATAAATAAAATATAAATGTAATCATTCCATATTTTTGTAGGAGATATTGGAATGAGACTAATAGGAAGAGTAATAAACATGAGTCACAATGAGAACTTTAGAATAAATCTAAAAATTATAAGGAAGAGTAGCTTGGAAAAATAGAAGTGTAATTTATTTTCCAATATGCAAGATTATTACTTGGGAAAGAATCTTGAAAGAGGATTGAAAAGATTCCTTGAGCTAACATTGTCTCACTTATCCAAAATTATGAGGAAGGATTCATTAATGAAATGGTCATTAACAAGATGGAGAGAATAATAATTAGGAAGAGATAGATTTCACATGCTACTAGGTGACTAGATTGGAGAGAAACTAGAGGCAAATTATTTAGCTTGGCCATGACACAAAGTCTTAGAATAGATGCCAACCTTGGTGAATGGAATGAAAATCCCAAACAATTAATGAGTGGTGAGACAAGTAGAGGCATCTATAAATTTTGTTTTGAATAAAATAAAGAAAAAATGGGACTAAAACCAAGGGAAATGCACATGGAAAGGATATGATGAAAATCAAAATAAATAGTTTGAAGATAATATTAATTACCTAAAGGATATTCCACTTGATTATTTGGTATATCATAGCTATTTTGACAAATTTTGAAACCATTAGAGGTACCTTTTGCTTCTGTAGATGAGGCATTCATTCATGTTGAAGTTGTGATATCTTATTTGCCTCTTTATAGACAACAAATTATCCATACGAATTATCATATATAATTGTAACCTCCATCCCAAACCACCTATTTCACTCTTCTTCCTTTGTGTACCTCTTTTATTCTTCCATTACCTCTTCGCTTATCTAAATTCAATCCAAAACATAGTGTATATAGCATCAAAAAAATTCCATATTTGATTAATATTATCCACAACATATCGAAAAGACAAATACCACACTTACTGTGTCATCAACCAAAAATAATTTACTTACATATTCAAAGAGTTCAATAATGGAGAAACGTCCATGCGGTGCTCTACATATGTCCTTGAAGGTTCAAGAAATACTTATCCTCTATTGGTCCAAACTTTAAATCCCTTTCCATGCATGAAAATAATTGCAACCATACACAATTTCCCACCCAATAGATTCTCTCAAACTAGTTTACTATCTTAACATAGGGTCAAGGAAAAGCGGGCCAAAATAGGAATCCAAGTGTCTTAAAAGCCATCAAGACCATAGTGGTGAGGATTGAATTTATTTCTTTAGTGGTATCTTTCTCTAGATTAATTAGTTGGGGATTCTATTAGGACCTTTTCCTAATTAAAAAAATATATATAAAGATTACATCCCTAAATATTGCATTCATAATAGAATAAATTTCTGCAATATTGAGACTAAATTCATAATAGATTTATAGTGATGAATAAAGAAATATTTAAGATTATCAAAAAATTGATGTTTTCTTTCTCCCAACCGTCATTGGATATTGGGTGATCTTTGAGGCATTATGTCAAATAGTTCATGTGCCTTATCTAAGCTTACATATTTTGCATGCATGTGTACCTAGGCAGTTGCACTACAACATCTTTACTCACTAATCACATTTGGTTGGAAGTTTCTAAATCCATTTCAAACCCATCTTGTGCATATCCTGCAATCATAGCATTCCATTAGATCACGTTTCTTTGATGCATCTCACTAAATAGTTCATGCGCTTTCATGTCTATACTTCCACATTTTCCAAACATGTCAAACAGAGCATTTCCAACTGTAAGCATCTGATCTTAATTGCCCTTACCTTCTGCTTTGATGGAAGCCCATACTCTTTTCCAAAGCTCCCATTTTGGCACAGGTAGAGAGTACGTTGGCAAATAAAACTGATTGAAATGGAAATCTATTTGTTGCATTGACTGCATTGTGAGGATGCTTATGTATTTCATCGACAGCATAAAGCAGGAAAGGACATGAGAATATCTTCTCGGGGAGGCATTCTATGATAGCTGCGAGGTAGATGAGAGTTTCTTATGCCATTTGCTTTGTTCTATGCAGTCAAATGCGAGAACATTATTTGAATTCAAATGCTAATGGTGATTGTCTTTTTGACGGAAATAGACGGGAAGGGATGTCAAGGGAAGGAATGGGCCCACAACACACCTAAGTAGTCAAAGCTTAGTGTGTGTTGTTTAAGGCTGCCCCCTTAAGACATCATAATTGATTGGCTCTTCACTCCTAAGACCTTCAAAAGTCTTTAATGGCTTCATTGAGTCCTTTTGTCTTCCAAATGCACCTGCACCAACTTGAATTCTCCTTCAATGCTTGATTGCCTATTCACTTGGAATTGAATTGATTTTATAACTAAGAGATCACTTGAATTGTAGGTAGACCCCTTCAAATGATAGGGTAGGCTTCCTTTTATACCTTATATATGTCTTGAAAGCATTTTATCCTGATGGCTTTAAATTAAAGTACTTTCTCTTCTATCTAGTATTGGTGGAGCAGAGGTTGCATTGCATCATCCTAGGATACATATTTCCACATATACAACATAAGTTAAATGTATCCCAAGTCAATGCAAAGCAACCTCTGCTCCAGAGATCACCAAAAAATAGAGAAAGAACTTTAATTTAATGCCATCAAGATAAAATTCTTTAATCAAGATAGATAAATGGTATGCAACTGGATCTATTTGGAATGCATTACCCAAACACCGCAATCGATCAGTCACCTTTGAAAAGAAAGTGGTATGATGAAATATTTAGACATAAAATAGATGAAATGCACTCCATACTACTGCTGCACAATATTTTGGTTGATGATATTTTTAAAATAATAAAGGAAGGTGTATGGAACAACCAAATTCTGATCATTATAAACAATGAATATTTTAAGATCCTTTTATGATATGTAAGTTGAGAATATTTTATGAAAGGTACCTAAATGAATACACTTTAAACTAATTTTAATATACCTTGAAGTGTGCAATATGGAAGGTTTGTATTCTTAATCTCCTACCCATTTCTTAATTTAAAAGATGATATCTTTATTAAATATCTTTATTAACTTGATTTCTCCCTCAATTCTTGATGAATGTTTGATTGCATGTTCACTTGGAATTGAATTGATTTTATAATTAAGAGATCACTTGAATTGTAGGTAAACCCCTTCAAATGATAGGGTGGGCTTCCTTTTATACCTAATATATGTCTTGAAAGCATTTTATCGTGATGACTTTAAATTAAAGTACTTTCTCTTCTATCTGGTATTGGTGGAAAAGAGGTTGCATTGCATCGTCCTAGGATACATATTTCCGCAGATACAACACAAGTTAAATGTATCCCAGGTCGATGCAAAGAAACCTCTGCTCCAGAGATCACCAAAAAATAGAGAAAGAACTTTAATTTAATGCCATCAGGATAAAATTCTTTGATCAAGACAGATAAAATTTGAGTTTGATTGTCATCATTTACTTTGCCAAATTCTTCACACATAACTCCTGAATCAATTTCCTACTCACAAGAATTTTATTATGTCTCAAATATAGGGAAACAGAAGGCTTCAAATAGAAAACTTGAACATGCAACTAAATCCATTGACTAACCAGAAGAACAAAATTAAGAAACGGTTTGATCATCTGAGAGATGTTGTAGACTTGCAACTCACCAGCTAAGTTTTTGCGGGTAAGAATTTTTTTTGTTTTGGTTATGGTTGTGGTGTTTATAGGGAGACAATTTACAAATTTATATCTATTTTCACTATTTAATGGTTTATGGGTTTGTAATGGCAATTTAATGTTCTTTCATATTTTTGTATATATTCTTTATAATAGCCTGTTATATTGATTTGTTCTATTATGCATAATGGTGTGGGTAAGACGACTTTGCCGTCGGTGCATGAAAGCATTGAACGAGTTCTACTTTTAAAAATTACATGAAACATTTTTAATTTATTTGATTCAGTGTTATTTGCAAAAAATGATTATCAATGATGTTTCCTTTCTCCAAGAATTATCTAAGATCTTTCCATCAGATAATATGTAACATCGAATGACTAAATCTTTTCATTACAAATTCTTATTTTATTTAATTATTATCTGAGCATGAATTAAAATTTATATCTGTACGGAAGCAGAACATACAAGTTGAAGAGTCATGTGCAAGCAAATTTCCTAAAAGAAAGCAAGCAAGCATTATCTTGAATGACATGGAAACAAGCTCATTAGCTGCCTAGAAGAGAGCAATTGGAGAATGGCAGAGGAAAGTGTTTAAGGGTGATAAATAGATAGATAGTATGCAATACAAACAAACAATGTCTGGAGTGTCTAATGTGACGTCTCTAATTTATGTCCCGAGGGACTAACTAGTTTTGGAGTTCTTGTGAAACCTATTGGGCCACGCTTGGAGGAAATCAATGTGTTCATGCAAGGAGCACCTTTTTTCTATTATGAGAATGATACTTTTGCACCGAGGGATATTTGGAAGCCAATATCCAAAAATTTCTAGAGTGTGGAACCAGAGTTGGCAGACTCGAAGTAATTTTCAGCTTTCACAAGACCAAGAGGTTATGTACACAATCTCCCAATAGAAGGGCAATTTCAAGCATTACCTCTCCCCCCCATGACTATTCAGGAATCACTTCCTCAAACAAAGGACTATTGACCTCCATGGGATCAAAGAAAAAAATTGAAGCATAGACTCTAGATGATGTGGTGGTGTCCTTCATGAAGAACTCTGCACTATAATTGAAAATTCATGAGGGAAACTGCAAGATAGTGAAGAGAAATACAATCTTGAAAAGTGGGAAGAATGGATCTTGGTTTGGGTGGGGCCAAGTCAAGTGGCTCCTCTAGAGGTTGACGAGATAGAAATCATATTAGGATTTGAAAAAGATCACACTCGTGGAACTTCGTGTGCAAGTGATCAATTGTGGTGTTTGGGTAATGCATTCCAAATAGATATAGTTGCATTCCAAATGGGTAATGTCTTGATTAAAGACTTTTATCCTGATGGCATGCAACTGTATCTATTTGGAATGCATTACCCAAACACCGCAATCGATCACTCGCACATGAAGTTCCACGAGTGTGATCTTTTTTAAATCCTAATATGATTTCTATCTAGTCAGCCTCTAGAGGAGCCACCTAACTTGGCCCCATCCAAACCAAGATCCATTCTTCCCACTTTTCAAGATTGTATTTCTCTTCATTATCTTGTAGTTTCCCTCATGAATTTTCAATTATAGTGTAGAGTTCTTCATGAAGGACACCACCACATCGTCTAGAGTATATGCTTTAATTTTTTTCTTTGATCCCATGGAGGCTAATAGTCCTTTGTTTGAGGAAGTGCTTCCTGAATAGTCATGGGGGATAGAGGTAATTCTTGAAATCGCTCTTCTATTGGGAGATTGTGTACATAACCTCTTGGTCTTCTGAAATCTGACAATTATAATTCGAGTCCACCAACTCTTGTTCCACACTATAGAAATTTTTGGATATTGACTTCCAAATATCCTTCGGTGCAAAACCATCATTCTCATAATAGAAAAAAGGTGCTCCTTGCATGAACACATTGATTTCCTCCAAAGCGTGGCCCAATAGGTTTCATAGGAACTCCAAAACCAGTTAGTTCCTCTGGATATAAATTAGAGACGTCACATCAAACACTCCAGACATTGTTTGTTTGTATTGCATACTCTCTATCTATTTATCACCCTTTAACACTTTCCTCTTCTTTTCTCCAATTGCTCTCTTCTAGGCAGCTGATGAGCTTGTTTCTATGTCATTCAAGATAATGCCTGCTTGCTTTCTTTTAGGAAATTTTCTTGCACATGACTCTAAAGCTTGTATGTTCTGCTTCTGTACAGATATAAATTTTAATTCACGCTCAGATAATAATTAAATTAAATAAGCATTTGTAAAGAAAAAATTTAGTCATTCGATGTTACATATTATCTGACGGAAAGATCCTAGACAATTCTTGGAGAAAGGAAACATCATTGATAATCATTTTTTGGAAATAACACTGAATCAAATAAATTAAAATGTTTAATGCAATTTTTAAAAATAGAACTTGTTCAATGCTTTCATTCACTGACGGCAAAGCCGCTTGACCCACATCATCTCTCACCGTCGGAATTCCAATGACAACTAATGGAATGTCCAATGAGGATGTTGTATATCCAACGTCACTGCCATGTCAGATGATCATCGAGGAGCAATCATAACATCCGTCAGAAATTCGACGGAAATGGCATCATCGAAAATTTCGATGATGAGTTTTCGATAGTAAAGTTTGTCGGAAGATCGACATTTGGTCGTCGCAAATCCGACAATTAGCCATCAGAAATTAGGCCCAAATGTACTAGTGAGTGCAGTAATGTCTCTAGATAGGTTCACTATATCCTAAATGTCCTCATCAACATGAATAACAAAGTCATCCTAATTCTTGGTTGAATAGACTATATCAACTGGAATAATTTCCTCTATATCCATTTCTGGTGGAGAAACATCATCTGTGGTTTCATCTTTATTGACAAAGTGAAGGTTCTCTTCCCTTTGTTTGATTACACAAGCTAGTTGGTGAGTTTCTGACTCAATAAATGCCCTTTTTCCATTAAGGAGCTTCAATCTCCTCATTTTAAAATCAAAATATACTTTGTATTCCTCAGTCAAAGGACTAATTCCGTCTGATGATAATGTGGGAAAATACTATACAAATACTTCATCAATAATCTTCTTTTCTAACTGAGTGGCTTCTTCCCATTTTTCTAACAAAGTATTATACAAAGAGAGTGAAATATCTCTCTCTAAATCATGTGGAAATCTACTGTAGTGATTCAACAAAGTTATTACATGTTGGAGTATTTCCTTCTGCTCATCTACAATAAAAGAATCATAATATTCTTTAACATTTTCAAACTTGTTTCTTCTCAATGACTTCATTGTTCTCTCAAATATTGTGTCAGGTTTGTAGGTGGCAATATCAAATATTGTTTTGTAACATTTTCAACAATATCTTTTTGTAGCTGGGAACTTTTCCTCTTTTTTAATTTTTGTATCTACACCCAACAACTTTAATTCATCTTTTAAAAATCATTATGAAGAAGTGTAATTGATAAAAATTCAACTTTATCTAGTGTATCGAGATTTTTGAAATAAGAAATTATTTCCTTTACAATTTTCTTCATTGACCTCCTTTTAGTATGTCTTGGTTGTTCACTATATAGTTTCAATTGCTCCACATCCATTTTAAGTAAATGATCTAAATTTATATATAAAAATTTCTCTTCACCTATTTAACTATATTCACAATATGTGCATCCATACCAGCAGAAGGAAGTCAGTCTGACCCCTCACCAACCTTAGGTATTGTTTGGACTTGGGCCTCCTCCCTATCTTCAAATATGTGCTCTTCAACCTCCTTTTCTAGCTCAACTCTTTCTTGAGAACATTCTTCTTGTCGAGCCCAATTCTCACACAAAAGATGAATATCTATATATATACGTAACATGATACAATAAATTTAACTAGAAAGGTAAAGATGCATGCCTTCTTTTTGTTTATAATATCTTCGCATTCTCTCTTCACTTAATATTTTTTTCTTTTTAGGTGAATTCTTTCATGCACTCTTAATTTGTCTTCTCATTTTATTTCCCATCTCTTTTTCTTGAAAATGTGCTCCTTAAAAATTCACTCCAAAAAATTCTTCTCAAATTGCCTTGTAGAAGGAAAATGTGAATTGAATTTTCTATTTTGTTTTGGAAAAATTAAAAACTAAACTTCTATTTATATGTGATTGTGAATTAAAAATAAATAAATTAATTTTCTATTGGCCTAGGCTTCATACGAATGTCGACAATTAAAATTAATTGTGTTTGATTGAACATAGTCATCACAAAAATGTGTGTGCACATTAAATGGGTTTGATTGAACCCCCTTCAGTCGAACGAATGTTCTATTGAACCCCCTAATCTCTTCTCTCCACCTCTCTTCTTCCAAATTTATATAGATTTTTGCCTTTTGAAGCTCATATTGAAGGTTCAAATGAAATCAACTTGACAAACCGAATTGCGGGATGGTAGTCATCAAAACAAGTTTTTTAACAAGTTCTTTAATTTTAATAGGATTTTTTTGAGTTATACTAAATATAGTTTTTTCATTTAAAATCGAATTCTTTGTTCTACAAAAGAGGAGAAATAATAAATTAATTAAAAATATTGAAAAACATGTATGCACTAGGTATTGTTGTCCTTGGTCCAACAAAAAAAAAATTATGATACATACATAGCAAGTTATGTGTAATGGCATACATCTGTGTCTAAATTATTATTTCTTTGACTTGAAAACTTAAAAAAAATGCAACAAAACATTATGAAACCAAATGCAAACACTACATGCCTATGTTACAAATCTAAATTTGAAATAATCATAATTTTATTCCTTGTAGAAAATAAGTTATATGCAACAACATACAACTCACTCTTTCAAAATCAGGATCAATGTTTGGTGAAATTGTGGGGCTTCTTGCCTGTAGTGCCTACAACCTAGGTTCAAACCCCATGGGTTCATCTTTACTATGTTAACAATGAAGCATGATTTACCATTGGGAGAACCTTGGAGAAATGGTGGGGCTTCTTACCTATAGATCCTACATCCTTGGTTCAAACCATAAATTTTTTAAGGGGATGACCCTTTGGTGAAATGGTGGGGCTTCTTGCCTGTAGTGCCTACAACCTAGGTTCAAAACATATGGGTTTGTCTCTATCATGTTAACAATGGAGAATTCTTTACCATGGGGAGAACCTTGGAGAAATGTTGAGTCTTCTTGCCTGTAGAGCCTACATCCTTGGTTCAAACCATAAAGTTTAAGGGAATGACCCTTTGGTGAAAGGTGGGCCTTCTCACCTGTAGTGCCTACAACCTAGGTTCAAACCCTATGGGCTCCTCTCTACGATGTTAACAATGAAACACGATTTACCATGGGGAGAACCTTGGAGAAATAGTGGGGCTTATTTCCTATAGATCCTACATTCTTGGTTCAAAGGGTAAGTGCACAAAGATGGTGGTCAAAAAAGGGGTATAAGTGGACACTTTTTTCTGAAATCGGGTAAACTTGAACTTGGAGGCAAAATTTGAAAGTCATCCACTCAAGATGTGAAGATAATCAAAGAACAAATATTGTAGTTCTGTGAATATAGTTTCCAAATCACTAAACTTTTTCTAAATTGAATAATATTAAGGGGGTCAAATCCTTCGTGCACGAAAACATAACATCGTGTCTAACGTGCACATCAAAAAAGTCATAGTTAGATTTAGTATTTTGACAAATCCTTTGCAAGTAAGATAGTTAAGGCTGGGCACTAGAATATGTGTATTTTTTTGTAATTTTTTGTTGAGTATTTTTTTTTAATGATTTTTCCAATCAAGCACATCCTAAAAACTAGGTACATGTTCGTGCACGAAGCATAACTTGCACTAAAAAAATTGAAAATACAATTTTTATTATTTAAATTGTAAATAATCAAGTGCACTACAATAATATATAAAGTTTTTTAAATTTGGATAAGTAGATCAAAAGTTATTAAAAAAATGGTACACATATGTCTCTAAGAACTATGAGGACACTGATAAAAGAAATTCAATAATAATATGTTATTGTTGTCCAAATTTTTATAAAAATATGGTTAGAAAGCTCAAAAGATGGGTGAAAATATTGTGGTAATTTTTAAAATACCCACTTGAAGTGTAAACCTGATGATGACAAAGTCGAGAAACTAAGTTGATAAAATAAAACACATCAAAAAGGGGGAAAATGGATTGAAATCAAACTTCCAAACCGTAGATTTGTCCTCTAGGTCTATTTCCAATCCTAAACAGTCAAAAGTGCGTACAGGATACCTATGGTATAAAAAGCACGTATGGGGTACTTATGGTGTAAGAAGCGTGTATGCTCTATCTTTACTATAAACAGTGCGTACGCACTACTTTTGTTTAAAATTTGGGAGTGTATAATATGATATTGTATATATAATGTGTATATATATAATATATAATTTATATATAATATAATATTTATATATATGTATATAATAATATATAATCTCTCTCTCTCTCTCTCTCTCTCTCTCTCTCTCTCTCTCTCTCTCTCTCTCTCTCCCCTTCTCCCTTCCTCCATACCCTCTCCCTCCCTCTCCTTCTCCCTCTCTCTCTCTCTCCCTCTACCTCTCTCTCCCTCTCTCTTCTTCTCCCTTCCTCCATACCCTCTCTCTCTCTCTCTCTCTCTCTCTCTCTCTCCCTTCCTCCATACACCATCCCTCTCTCTCTTCTTATCTCTCTCTCTCTATCTCTCTCTCTCTCTTCCTCTCCCTCTCTCTCTCCCTCTCTCCCCTTCTCCCTTCCTCTATACCCCATCCCTCTCTCTCTTCTTCTCTCCCTCCCTCCCTCTCCTCTCTCTCTCTCTCTCTCTCTCTCTCTCTCTCTCTCTCTCTCTCTCCCTCCCTCTCCCTCTCCCTCCCTTCCTTTTCCTTCACATTTTCTTTACTACAAATTGCGCGTACGAGGTACTATTCCTATTAGTTCTCTTCCTTGCCATAACATTTTAAGGCCTAGGAGCGTGTATGCGCTAATTATGAGTTCTAAGCACATATAGGCTTAAAAAAAATCATTGGACTTTCCAACATTTTAGGGACTAACAACGCGCACATGGTTATTAATATATCGTGTATTGGGTACGTAGACATAGTTTATTTTCCCAAGAGCCTCAAAAACCTCAAAATAATTTTTTGAGTTTGTTGAAGGCCCCACTGCAACTGCGTCTGCACTTCTATCACTATTTTATACATAGAAGTAAGTGAATATTTTGTTTTTGCATGATTTCAAATGATTAAAATGTTGTTCTTATTAGTTTTGTCAATATTATTATGATTGTTTAATAGTTTTGATTCAAAAATATAATGATAAGATGCATATTTATGGTTATTTGTTTATTTATGAACTTTTGTTTACATATATATGTAATATAATTCTATTTAGAACAAGTGAGGAATGATGGAACAATGAGAGGTTCAAAAGGAAAGACAAAGGCAACATATGAAGAAATTATGTGACATAAGAACAATGGGAGGAGAAGGTATGTCATCCTCAACATCTCAATTCGATTTACCAAAAAAACATAATGCACCCTAATGCAATTGAAGAAGAGACATTTGATTTACCGTATGAACCTAATGCAATTGAAGAAGATACCACATTGAATAATCAATTAAATAATGAACATACACATGCTCTATTTGATGAATTGAATGTACACAATGCACCGATGTTAACACCTCCTAGAATTATTCGTAGGAAACCAAAGTATCTGATTGACATTGATGAGAATATATTGAAGCCAATTCCTGATAAAATGAATGAATGAACTTGTTGGAGAATGGTTAAAAAAATATGGCAAAACTATTTTGAAAACTTAAATCAAACCGCAAGATGTCAATTAATTGTTCAAATGATTACAAATTTGAATTATAGAGAGACAATGAAAATTCTAGGCCTAAGATCATCTGAAAGTAATAGCGAAAGAACTATTGTGAGAAATTTATTTGATGCATATCAAGCTATTGGTTCAAAATCATGTACCAAAGATTCTAATGCTACTCAACATGTCATTCCATCAACCATAATGAGCAATAAAATAAAAAAATATCATTTGATAAGAAAAAAAAGTAAGTCATTAAATGTTAGTAGAACAACATTAAGTAAAGCATTACAGAGGTGAGAAAAAATAGAGGAACCTAACAATAATTCTCTTTGGGCATTCTCAAGTAGACTACTACGCAAAGACAAGGTTGTTGTTGATGCACTAAGAAAATTAATTGAATTTTTTTTGGCATGACACCACAAGAGTTTCGCCCAACCAAAGAGATGTTGTTAGAAGGTGAATCAGGTCTACAAATCATGAGCCACATGCCAAACATCATTTGGATATGACTCAAACAATTTTTTATGAAATATTCCTTGAAAATTTTCCACAAATAAGAATTTCTCAAAGATTTTTTGAAATGGAAAAAACATTTTATATTAAGATTAATCATGTACACACCACGTGTTGTTGTAGGATAGATATTGAATTTTTCATGCACTATGATATTCTTCGTCATATTTGTTCTACTTTTCACACTAACGATATTTTGCAGGAATGCAATATACAAGCACCTCCTAAATCAGAAAGAGAATTTATTTCAAGTGTGATATGTGATAGACATGATGGTTGCATTTATTATAAGATGCCTTGCTTGGAAGGTTCTTGTGCTATATGTGGTGGTTTACAATATTTACCAAGATGTGTACATTCGGAGAGCACACATAAAATTGGTCAGAAACTTGTTTCTTTTGGAAAATACAAGACAGTCACATATGGAGTTAAAGATGGAAAAGATTTGAAGAGATGTGAGCTAGTGAAAAATGAAATATCTGTAGCTGAATTTATAAAAAATGTTTCAAGAGAAACTAGTTTATGAGTACATAATGCATACACATAGAGCTCGATGGTTAGATGAGAAATTCAAGTTATGTAAGGACACATTTCCTCTTGGCACCATTGTCTCTATCATTTATTTTTCTAAAAATTATACACTACAACCTCAAAAAGAAGTGGAATCTATGTATTATCATTCTACACAAGTTTCTATTTTTGTACACATAACATTCATGCATGCAGATGATAGCACAGAGGAGGATAGAAAGGTTGTGAGAGAGTATCACTTCTACATAAGTGATGATCATAATCATTCATCAGAGTTTGTACAAGGATGCTTTAAAGTTTTCTATACTAAATTAAAGGAAAGAAACATACAATACAACTGACACTTAATATGGTTAGATAATTGCACTGCAGAATTCAAGAATGCAAGGATGTTTTATTGGTTGACAAGGATGCATATCACAAGCAGTATACAACATTTTTGGAATTTCACTGAGGCTGGACATGGTAAGGGAGAGTACGAACCATTGACGTACTTGGAAGCATGTTTAAAAAGAGCCCTAGCTAGAGAAGAATTGAAGTACGAAGGTGGGACTAAATAGATGCAAAAATAATTGTGTGATGGTGTAACTCTACGATGGGTCCAGGTAATCCAAGTACATCAATGGTTCATAGATATTTTTGGTTGATCACTGAATCTAACATTGAAAACTATCTATATTGTTGTACAGTTGCATGATCAAGTGACATGCACTCATTTATGAGTTCAAATGCAAGTTCACTAGTAATTTATATGAGATAGATGGTATATTTTTGCTCTTCATGCATGTATTGTTTGTGGGAAGAATGTGAATCACAAGAGTGAGTTGACAAATAGTCTTGTAGACCATTGGTCGCCATTGATTTTTACATGTTTAGGGGCATAATTTTGTATATTTAAATGGAAATGAGCTAATTTGTACATATTTAGATGCCAAATTTTATAAATTAAAATGGGGATGAGGTGAATTGCACATATTGTAATGCCAAATTTTGTATAAAAGCATATGAGATGATTTGTGAGAAATTTTTTTGTCTATTCAAATAGCCAAGAGCTTATTTGACCATATTTAAAGGCAAATTTTTTGAATAATATGTGACAATATTTTGTGACTATTTTTTGTGTCTATGTTTTGTGACTATGTTTTGAGTTTATGTGATGTGATAAGGTCAATCGTGACCATTATTGATCCTTGTATAATCATGGATAATTATTTGAGTCATTATCAGGTCATGGGAGTCATAAATTGAGTCTAGATACAATTTGAGCAAAAATTGTCATTATTGTCAAAAATGTTGTCAATCAACTTGTACATCGTGCCAGTAGGGTATGACTCTCGATGTTTTGATACTTTGGGATGCATGAGAGGAGCATGCCTAGTGTAAACCTGCCCAACCGGATGTACTCGTGATGTCAGCTTGTGCACACGATGAACCAAATCAATTCTAGCCTATCTTGCAACTGTGCATTGCATGCAACTGACAACTTTTGTAGGAGGCAAAAAAATGCTACCAATTGAAAATGGCTCTGACTCATTGAAAACCCAGATAGGCCATTGTAGAGGATCCTCATGTGACCCCATAGGTTCAAACACATCGATCATATGTGTCATGTATTATAAGAAGAGGTCCGTCAAAGTTTAACAATTTTTTGGACTCAAGGCACTTGAGAGATCGTACTGGTAGGGTATGACTCTTGACGTTCTGACACTTTGGGATGCATGAGAGGAACGTGCCTAGTGTAAAAATTCCCACCCGGACATTCACATGATGTTGGTTTGTGCACGCGATGAACCAAATCAATACTAGCCTATCTTGCAACTTTGCATTGCATGCAACTGACAATTTTTGCAGCATGCTAAAAAATGCTACCAATTGAAAATGGCTCTGAGTCATCAAAAATAGAGGTAGGCCATTGTAGAGGAGTCTTACGCAACCCCACAGGTTCAAATAGATCAATAATACATGTCTTGGATTGGAAGAAACAGTCCTTCAAAGTTTAACAATTTTTTGGACTCAAGGCACTTGAGAGATCGCATCGGTAGGGTATGACTCTAGACGTTTTGACACTTTGGGATGCACAAGAGGAGAATGCCTAGCATAAACCTAACCACCCAAACATGTTCATGACATCGGTTTGTGGACATGACAAACCAAATCAATTCTAGCCTATCTTGCAGCTTTGCATTGCATGCAACTAACGGTTTTTGCAGCAAGAAAAAAAATGCTACCAATTAAAAATGGCTCCGACTTGTCAAAAACAAAGATATTCAATTGTAGAGGAGGCTCATGTGACCCCACAAGTTCAAAAGGATAGATCATATGTGTCCTGGATTGGAAGAAATAGTTCATCAAAGTTTGACAATTTTTTTGACTCGATGCACTTAAGAGATCACGTCGGTAGGGTATGACTCTTGACATTCTAGCGCTTTGGGATGCATAAGAGGAGCATTCCTAGCATAAACTTTCCCACTCAGATGTGCTCGCAACATCATTTTATGCACATGACAAATCGAATGAATTCTAGCCTATCTTATAACTTTGTATTGTATGTAACTGACATTTTTTGTAGCACACAGAAAAATTCTACCAATTGAAAATGGCTCCTAATCATCAAAAAACAAGATAGGCCATTGTAGAGAAGCCTCACACAACTCCACAGGTTCAAATAGATTAATTATTTGTGTCCTGGATTGGAAGAAACAATTCGTCAAATGTTGACAATTTTTTGGACTCATGGCACTTGAAAGATCATGTCGGTAGGGTATGATTCTCGACGTTATGATGCTTTTGGATGCACGAGAGGAGAATGCCTAGCATAAACTTGACCACCTAGACATGCTCATGACATCAGTTTGTGCACATGATGAACCAAATCAATTCTAGCATATCTTGCAAGTTTGCATTGCATGCAACTAACAGTTTTTGCAGTAGGCGAAAAAATGCTACCAATTGAAAATGGCTCTGATTCATCAAAAACCAAGATAAACCATTGTAGAGAAGCCTCATGCAACCCCATGGGTTTAAATGGATTGATCATATGTGTCCTGGATTGGAAGAACCAATTTGTCAAAGTTTGACAATTTTTTGGACTCAACACACTTGAGAGATCGCATCAGTAAGGTATGACTCTCGATGTTTCTGTGCTTTGGGATGCACAAGAGGAGCATGAATAGCGTATAGATTCCCACACAAACATGCTCATGGTGTTTTTTTGTGCACACGATGAACCGAATCAATTTTAGCCTATCTTACAACTTTGCATTGCATTCAACTGACAGTTTTTGTAGCAATCGAAAAAATGCTACCAATTGAAAATGGCTGCCAGTCATCAAAAACTTAGATGGTCCATTTTAGAGGAGCCTCACGCGATCCCAGAGGTTCAAAAAGATTGATCATGTGTCCTAGATTGGAAGAAACAGTCCTTCAAAGTTTGATAATATTTTGGACTCAGAGTACTTAAGAGATCGCATCAGTATGGTATGACTCTCAACGTTCCGGTACTTTGGGATGCACAAGAGGAGCATTCCTAGAATAAAATTACCCACCCAGACATGCTCATGATGTTGATTTGTGCACATGACAAACCGAATCAATTCTAGCCTATCTTGCAAACTTTGCATTGCATGCAACTGACGGTTTTTGAAGCAAGCGAAAAAATGCTACCAATTGAAAATGAATCTAACTCGTTGAAAATTGAGATAGGCAATTGTAGAAGAGCCTCACGCAACCCCATAGGTTCAAATGGATTGATCATATGTGTCCTGGATTGGAAGCAACAATCTATCAAAGTTTGATAATTTTTTGGACTCAGTGCACTTGAGAGACCGCATCGGTAGGGTATGACTCTCGACCTTTTAGCGCTTTGGGATGCACAAGAGGAGCATGCCTAGCATAAATCTACCCACCTAGATGCACTCATGACATCGGTTTCTGTACACAACGAACCGAATCAATTCTAGCCTATCTTGCAACTTTGCATTGCATGCAACTGACGGTTTTTGCAACAGGCAAAAAAATGCTACCAATTGAAAATGGCTTCGACTCATCAAAAACCGAGATAGGCTATTGTAGAGAAGCCTCACATGACCCAATAGGTTCAAATAGACCAATCATATGTATCTTTGATTGGAAGAAACAGTTCGTAAAAGTTTGACAATTTTTTGGACTCAGGGCACTTGAGAGATCATGTCGGTAGGGTATGACTCTCAACATTTTGACGCTTTAGGATGCATGAGAGGAGTATGCCTAGCATAAAACTGCCCACTTGGACTTGCTCATGACATCAGTTTGTGCACATGACGAACTAAATCAATTCTAGCCTATCTTGCAAGTTTGCATTGCATACAACTGACGATTTTTGGAGTAGGCAAAAAAATGCTACCAATTGAAAATGACTTCGATTCATAAAAAACCAAGATAGGAAATTGTAGAGGAGAATCGCCCAACCCCACAGGTTCAAATGGATCAATCATATGTCTCCTGGATTGGAAGAAACGGTTTGTTAAAGCTTGACAATTTTTTGGACTCAACACACTTGAGAGATCGTGTCGGTAGGGTATGACTCTCGACATTCCTATGCTTTGGGATGAATGAGAGGAGAATGCCTAGCATAAAAATACCCACCCAAAAATGCTCATGACGTCAGTTTGTGCACACGATGAACCAAATTAATTCTATCCTATCTTGCAACTTTGCATTGCATGCAATTGATGGTTTTTTGCAGCAGGTGAAAAAATGCTACCAATTGAAAATGGCTCCAACTCATCAAAAACTGAGATAGGCCATTGTAGAGGAGCCTTAAATGACCCCACAGGTTCAAACAAGTTGATCATATGTGTCCTAGATTGGAAGAAATAGTTCGTCAAAGTTTAATAATTTTTTGGACTTAAGGCACTTGAGAGATCACACTAGTAGGGTATGACTCTCGACGTTCCGACGCTTTGGGATGCACAAGAGGAGCATGCCTAGCGTAAACCTGCCCACCCAGACACGATCGTGACATCGGTTTATTCACACAAGAATCAAAATTTGACCATTGTGAGCATGAGGGTGCTCTCACACCATACACATATTATTTTTTATATTCATATTGTTGATTTTTGTTGATTACATAGGCAAATATTCATTTAAATTTATAAAAGTGTAGCCACCAAATACAGTGAATACACAATAATGAACTGAATACAAGGAGTGTTGTAGGGTTAATTCAACATTTTAGAAATTTTATCAAATCATAATCCACGATTGCAATGTTTTATATCATAGATTTTTGTTGTTTATATTCATATTGTTGATTACATAGGCATATGATCAATTAAATTTATAAAAGGACAGCCACGAAATACAACGAATACACAATAATGAATTCAATACACATTTATTGGATTGAATATCAATATTTATATATATATCAAAAAAGGAATATCTGCCAAGTCAATACATGTATTACAAAAATATGGCATATGCCATGTCCAAATCAATATACAATACAAATGTAGAATATATCTACATGTATTGGTCATTCTATGACCACAACCAACACTATATGATCCTAAACCTGTGGTGGATCATCAAAATCGAGCCTCTTCGATGTAGTCCATGTTTCTATAGATGGCTGCAAAGCCACAATTCAAAAGCCAAGTTAGAATTCTTTTGTAGAAAATAGTTTAGAATTAACAACATAATTATGCATTTAACTATAATTCCTTTGCAATTGAAATGTAGATTACCTCATCAGCTGATCTCAGAGCTAATATCTTCACTCTCCTCTCCTTGTCACTCTTAGGAGTTTTCTTGAAGACAAACTTAAAAGGATCCACGTTATGGTCAAAATGTGAAGGGGGCTATTACAAATTAAATGTACAATTAATACAATGTACTAACATAAATACATCAAAAATACTTAAAAACTATAATATAGAGAACAATGACGTACCGGTGCTTGAGATGCTTCTCCAATGGACTGAGGATGGCTCACCATCGATAGAGAAACTGTCGCTATTACCTATACAAAAAATGATCATAGATTAAATATAATTAATATAATGATAAGTATTGTAGGTTAAAAAAAAATAATATAATATATCAAACAAATGTGTACCAGATTCTGAGATGCTTCTCTAGTGCACGGAGGAGGGCTCGCCATTCATGAAGCTGCTATGGATATTTCCTATATGAAAAAATGATAAGATTATAATTTATCACAAGTTCACATGTACATGTGCATATAATCATGAAATTAAGAAAATAAAGTAGAGATACATACCTCTTCCCTCTCTTGATCCATGGGCGAATCAAGTGCATTCAACAAATCCACATAGCTCAATGACCGATGTACATGTAAAATAGACAAAAAAACACTAATCAATCTACAAACCCCAACTAAGACTTGATTTCAATATTTTCAAACAATTGTACAACTAAAAATGTGTTCAATTACCTTCTTCCCACGTTTAGGAGTCTTCGAGGAATTTGTTTGCTTAGGACGAGGCCTAAATGCAAAGGGGGTACCCTAATAAAACAAAATTAACATGAGATATTAGTACATATAATATATTAAATATAATTTTAAAAATCTAAAATGGAATGACTTGCATATTCCATCAAAACAATACATAAAAAAGGTTGTACAAAATATTGATACCGTATAGCCTTGTAGGCCAAAATCGATCACTGAGAGCATTATGTCATGAATAAGGGATATTTGGTCACCTGTCAACACCTACAAACCAAAAATTGGACCAATCATTAAAGATAGTTAGTATATCTAATAATTTTTTTGAATTCAAAGTGTACTATTCTATTTTAACATGTATACCTCATGCATCGAAGTTGTAGTTGTAGTAACTACGGGAGGAGTATGGGATACCATTGCTACAACCTGAAATGAATATTATTTGTCTCAATTTAAAATGATGTATAAATAAAAATTCATTTATGTAATTACAAATCTAAAGTGATTGATAAATAAAATGCTATGAATTCAAATCAACACACCTATGTCTGTTGTTGATGTTAAAACAACATATGCAAGACCTCCTCTGTTAGCACCACATCCTTAGTCATGTAGTCTTGACATCTACTTCCATAAATTGTGCACGAATGAGATGTGGATCCATATATAGCGGCCTTGTCATCCGTCCGAGAGCATATCCCCAAGCAACTGACACACAAATGTTGGATGGGCTATCTGTCCCCACCTGGAGCATCTAATGGCTCATCATCCAGTACAAGAGGGTGTGCTAATGATGTCCCATGCTGGATGATGGCACCAGTCAATGTTGTGGATGTCTGAAGGGTCTGTAGTTCCATAGACTCTTTACTGGGACAACTTGATGCACCTTGGGTTTGGGTGCTAGGGGGTGACGACTCTCTGGGGCTACTCGCCTACGGGCTCTAGGTCTATCTTCGACATAGCCGCCACCTCTACCATGGAACTCTCTCATGTCAAAATAGTTTGGCCACATATTGAGGACAAATGCACAGTATACTTTTCTCAAAAAATACAACGACACCTCATAATTATTACAAGGTGGATCATCAAAGACCATCCACCACCTCTGCCAAAATAGATTCTTCATCTGCACATTGGTACACCAATGTATGGGAAACCTCTTTGCATTAAGAGGTAATGACTCACTAGTTTCAAGATCAACAAAAAGGGCACATATTTATTGTTTACTAATATTTTTGTTTTTCACTCCCTCGTATGATAACCCATCAACATAGTATTGACGACACCTATCCCTAAAGATTCCCCACTCTGTAATTTGTGTGGAAATAGTTGTGGCACCACTAACTAATATTTCTAGGCTAGTGGCGAGGGATTTATGATGCTTAAGTCAAATGTTTTCAATTTATTAATTAGTCTATTTATTTTAGATGTGTTTTTCCCTAACTAATTAATCAATTGCTCATGTGTTTTAGGTGTACAGTCAAAAGGAGGAACTGGAGGTGTATCTTGTGGGTTTTGTTCGAGGTTTTCAAGAGGTGCATTTTGTTGTTCACGTTCTAGATTATCAGAATATGGTTTTTGAAACAAAAAAATTAAAAAACCTAATCAAAATAAATTAAATTAAATTCAAAACGTAAAACAAACTGAATAAACGGGAAAGAAAGACAAAAATTAAGAAAAACTAACCTTTATCCATAGCATCTGGAGGAGAAATGAGACAACTTACTTGCTGTTTTGTTGAGGAAGTGGAGGGGAAAACATCGTGGTCATGGGAAAATAAGAACTAGTTTTTTTATAAAAAAAACTTTTTTTGATAGGTACCGCATACGCGGTTCTTTAGGGCTTATGAGCGCGTACACGCTCACTTTCCTAAAAGCAATGTGTACGCACTCACTTTTGTAAAGATAACATGTACACAGTATCTTTTTTAGGCTAGGGAACAATGGACCTAAGCACGTACGGGGTGATTTCAAATTTTAGAACCACGTACGAGCTGCTTATTTTTTCATGTTTTTTTGGGGTGGTGTCCACTTTTCTGACCACCATCTTTGTGCACATACCCCAAACAATAAAGTTTTTGGGATGACCCTTTGGTGAAATGGTGGGGCTTCTTGCCTATAATGCTTACAATCTAGGTTCAAACCCCGCAGGTTGGTCTCTACCATGTTAACAATGGAGCATGCTTTACCATGGGGATAACCTTAGAGAAATGGTGGGGCTTCTTTCTTGTAGAGCCTACATCCTTGGTTCAAACCATAAAGTTTAAGGGGATGGCCCTTTGCTGAAATGGTGGGGCTTCTTTCTTGTAGTGCCTACAACCTAGGTTTAAACCCTGCGGGTTCCTCTCTACTGTGCTAACAATGGAGCATGCCTTACCATGAGGAGAACCTTGGAGAAATTATGGGGCTTCTTTCCTATAGATCCTACATCCTTGGTTCAAACCATAAAGTTTTTGGGGATGACCCTTTAGTTAAATGGTGGGGCTTCTTGCTTGTAATGCCTACAATCTAGGTTTAAACCCCATGGATTCGTCTCTACTGTGTTAACAATGGATCATGATTTACCATGGGGAGAACCTTGGAGAAATGGTAGGGCTTCTTTCCTATAGATCCTACATCCTTGGTTCAAAACCAAATTTTTTGGGGGGATGACCGTTTGGTGAAATGGTGGGGCTTCTTGCATGTAATGTGTACAACCTAGGTTCAAACCCCACGGGTTTGTCTCTATTGTGTTAACAATGGAGCATGCTTTACCATGAGAAGAACCTTGGAGAAA
This sequence comes from Cryptomeria japonica, assembly GCF_030272615.1. NCBI lineage: Eukaryota > Viridiplantae > Streptophyta > Pinopsida > Cupressales > Cupressaceae > Cryptomeria > Cryptomeria japonica. Next base: position 161,975,235 of record NC_081413.1, read on the forward strand.
TGGTGGGGCTTCTTTCCTATAAATCCTACATCCTTGTTTCAAACCATAATTTTTTTGGGGATGATCCTTTGGTGAAATGGTGGGGCTTCTTGTCTGTAGTGCCTACAACCTAGGTTCAAATTGTGTGGGTTCATCTCTATCATGCTAACAATGGAGCATGCTTTACCATGAGGAGAACCTTGGATAAATGGTGGGGCTTCTTGCCTTTAGAGCCTACATCCTTGGTTCAAACCATAAAGTTTTAGGGGATGGCCCTTTGGTGAAATGGTGGGGCTTCTTACTTGTAGTACCTACAACCTAGGTTCAAACCTCACAAGTTCATCTCTACCATGTTAACAATGGATCATGATGTACCATAGGGAGAACCTTGGAGAAATGGTGGGGCTTCTTTCCTATAGAGCCTAAATCCTTGGTTCAAACAATAAAGTTTGTATCCTCTACAATGGGCGAGCGAGTGCAGGGGCGGGGAGCGGCTAGTGTTTTGGTCGATGTTGCAGGGGACAAGGTAGATGATGACTCAAATGGGGAGGTGGATCGCTTGGGTTCCTCTATGGTGTCGTTGGTCCCCATTCTTTCCTTCATTGCCTCTGTTCATGTTGTTTATAGTGAGCATTGGTGTAGGCAGTGGCTAGATCTTTGGGCTTCAACGGTGGTCATGGAGGATCTTGGTGATGGGATAGGGGATGTGGAGGTTTTTGATCTTTTTGGCTTCTCCCCTCTAGCCTAGATGTTGAGGCCCCTGATCCAAAGGGTTTTTTGGCAAGTTGTGGTAGATACTTTTTGGCTTCAGTTTGATTTTTCTTTCTCCCCTGTTTAGAGATCTTTCTTTGGCTCTTCGCTGGGCCTACTCTCTTTGAAGGTCTTGTTTAGTTAGCTAGGTCTAACATTATTTTAGATGATGTATTCCCTCCTAATTGGCCTCAAGCATTTCCCTCTATGTGTCACTCTTGATAAATTTGGGGATTTTACTCAGTTGGATTGGTGTCTTGCGAGTTGGGTTGTTTAGAAGTGTTTTCTTTCTAGCCCATGGGTTTCTCTATAGAAAGCTCTCTCCTTGTTCTAGGGGGTCGAGTAGAAGTTGTTTTGGCCCTAACTGGGAGATCTTCATGTCTGAATATTTGAGGGCTTTGTTCATTTTCTCAAATTCTTCTCTTCCTCTACTTTGGGACTTTGGTGGTTTCCTTGTCTCTCTTCTCTCCTTATTATCCTTTGTTATTCTTGATCTTTCAAGAGAGGAGTTTGTTGTTTTGGTTTCTTAATGAACCTCGATGGTTAGGGTTTTATATTTTGAAGGGGTTTGGTTCTCTCTATTCATCTCTTGTGATCCCTAATGCTTTCCTTGATGGGGTTTTTTTTTTCCTCATCCTCTCTATTTTCCTAGCTATTTTGCTTCACTTTCTACATCTTTGGGTTACTCTAGTTTTTCTAGTTTTTATTTTATACTCATCCTTATTATTCTTCTTAAAAAAAGTGGATTACCCCATAATTAACAAGGGTTGTAGTGCAACGTAGTTCTTGTCATATGTTGGAAGAGCAATGTTATATTTATGTGTTTTATTTGTATATAATGTTAAATAAAAATAGTTTAATTGTTAATATGTTATTGTGTTTGCAATGCTATTGTGTAATGGATATTTTTATTAGCTAGTTCTGATAATAGTAATAGAAACTAATTAGGTCAAACTTGAGTGTTGATAGTAGTTGAGAGTAATAGTGGCAAAAAAGATGGGAAAGTATGACAATTGTAAAAAGATTGTTTGGAATATTTTAGAAAACAAGAAGAAGCCAACATAAAAAAATAGCAAATCAAAGACTAATCATCATCTTGTCAATACAAGCTCAAATAGACCATTGGTCAATGTTATTCCTAAATCAATATGTATTGTTGGTATTACTATTATAATTGTCTCACTTATTTTCTTTGAATTTGAAAACCTCATGCCCATTACTAGATTGAATTGTTAAAACTTGGAGGGTTGTGACAACTTGGAAGAGTTTCTTTAATTCTTTAAGATTCAATCCATTCTGATTCATTGGGTAACTTTCCATTTGGACTTGGAGTTTATGAGTATTGAGAGTTTCAATACCATGCTTGAGAGTAACAAGGTTTCATAAAATCAAATGTGGCATAATATTTAGGGCAGCAGTCTCTTATTTTGGATCTCACTATTGGAAAATTGAAATCATAATTTTGAAGGATTTGTAGTTTGAGACTTTGATAACTAGATTTTTTCTGCAATATTTTGATAATTGAAAATGGAGGAATATAAGTTTTGTAGAAGGTGGATAAGCCAAGACCTAAAATTATAATTCACATTTTTTTAATGTTCTAAAGTGGCATTAATCATGACTCGTGAGGTTCATAATTTCTATCTTTCAATCACTCCCATGCCCTCATCAACATGTTGCACCTTCCATTTTCTTATTTTGTTTCCCCCTAATATGGTGTATGCATTTCCATTTATATGTTTCAAATGTTGTTGGAGATGTAGCATATAATGTTTATAGATTTAGACTTGAACAGTTCCATAGAAACATTTATACTTGAATAGTTCCATAGAGACTAAATTCTTATCTAGTGTTCATCATTCCATCTAATTTGACCAACAAAGAATGATGACAATGTGAGGTTTTCCGATTATTAAATTTCCATAGAAAGAGAAATTTCAAATTATTTTCAACGTACATCTAATAGTTTAACTTTATCCAATATTGAAATACCATTAATCAATGTCATATCATGATAATTATTTCCATTCATAAGTCAAGTCAAATGGGCAATCACAATTACAATTTCAGAATGGAGAAATCCTCTATAATAATATTCAAGCAAAGCAAGTACTATATTGTTGAATTCTTAATACAAGATTACATTTCATAAACAATCTAAGTCTTTGTATCACGTGTTCTATGATCATCCAATATTGATTTGAAAGAGAGAAAGAAAGATGATCCCATACATAGTGGACATACCCTATCCACCTAGTGAAACACTAGTAATTTATTGGAAGAGCTTAGGAGAATATTTTACCACTAAGATCCAATACAATATATAGCAACATAATAAATACATCTATATTGTGATGAATTGCAAGTGTGTAAAATCCTCAACATGTACATGCCATAAATAGTCTTACAACCATCAATCTAAATATGACTATTGTAAAACCTTATCCACCCATATGACCAAGATTAAATTTTTACCATATTTTAAATAATAAAAATTGTCATGTATCAAAATACAAACCATGCAGGTAGTACAATCACATGAACACTTTAAAAAAATGTTATGAGTACATCTAACATATTGAATGCAATCAACATCATGAAAGTCTCATGATATGCAATTTAGGGCATGAGAAGACTTAGCCTCAAATACTAGCCCATAGTAACTAGGATGCCCAAGGTGAAAACTTGGCTATGGAGAGACCCTTCGACAGGGAATAAAGATTGGTTTGCAAAGGTCCCAATGACTTGGGAATTACACATAGCCACGAAGGAATCAAATATGATTAATATAGAGGAAAGAATATTGGCAGATGTTAGAGAAATGCATAGGGAGCTAACCATAAGGGTGATGTGCAGACCAAAATAACCCAATTGTTGGGGTGAATCATTCCAAAGCCTAAAGAATTTGCATTTACCAGTCATGATATAAAGAATAATTGCATCAATCACCTCATTCTACAAAAACAAAACCACTTACAAAACAAAGTCATTTAAAATTCAAAATCAAAAGAAAACTCACCAGATATTGTGTCACTGCGTATCACCAAATGAGAACCCCAAAATTTTGCATATCATAATGTTTTGTCTTTAATCAAGAAAGGGATTTTAATAGAGTAGACACAATTAGATAATGTAAAGTGTAGTGGATAATGCTAGAAAAAACCTAAAGAAAACCCAAAATGTAGGATCATTACCACTTGAGGAATCCTTTGCACATTAAAATCACCATTTTGAAGTGAAAAATGAATATCCAGATAATTTTTATTTTTTTTCAATTCTAATCTGTGTAAGAAAACATTGTCATCCTCCTTTGGATACAGTGGACACAAAAGAACACAAAAAAGAAAATAAATAACGATTTCTTTTTCTAATCTGCCAGCTCATTCTCGCTCTAGTCTACAGTCTTTAGGGTAAGGTCTATGGAGAGGGGTTTCATAAAAAAATTTAGTAGGTGTTGCTAAGATTTTTTAGGAATATTTTGAAGTCGGCGGTATCATGATTTAATAGTGTAGTTAAGCTTAAAATTTTTAGGGAAGTTGGTTATATATTTTCTTTCTATTTTTTATTTTTTCTGGCGAGAAAATAAAATATCAACTAAGTGCCAAGTAGCAGTAAAAATTCCTGCGCTGGTGGGGCAATTTCTAACCCCACCCCATTTGCACCCATTGAAATATGTATCTCTAAAAAGTAAAGGTTACTATTTTCCATGAAAAGATTCAAAATAATCCTTTAGCATTTTTTTTATTCATAGGACCTTCAACTCCATGAAAATAGATCTTGAAGCCCCTCCCATGGGACCTTACCCTTACAGATTTATTCGATAATGAGCCAAAAAAAATGCTTCATAATTTTTTTTAATAAATCTACCCATATCACTTCAATTTTTAGGCCAATGATATGGTTGATAAATAATTTTGAATATTTTGAAAGTTAAAAATAATTTTTATTTCAAATATATATAATAAAATTAATAAATTTGATTGGTGCAAAACAAAAATAGTAATCATGTATATCTCGACTATAATTTTATGCTTTGACTAGAATTAATAATATTAGATTGAGATAATTATTAAATTAAGTGATTGCATTATGGAAATGGACAAAATTGATTATCAACTTAGTGGTAGTTGAGAGATGAAAATAAATAGATAATTAACATTAAATAATATAAAAGTAAAATAATTATATATATATATATATATATATACCCTGTTAAATTAAATGCTTCTAAATTTTTTTTTGATAAGTAGTCTTTGGTCTATTGAGATGTCATTGTTCTGAGATGTTTCTGGAAATTCATATTGTAACCAAAGCTTTTGATCAATTCCTATGAATCAAGCGGAAATGTTCTAGAAGTTGAAACATATTTCTGCCTGTCCTGCGTCTCATAAAGAAGCCTGCGTGACCTCTTATGTAATATCTTCTCGAAGATGACGCCAATCCCCACGCAATTGACACATTCAAAAAAAACAGAGAAATTTTAATTTGGAAGTTGGTGTTATTATCAGCAGGCTAAGTGGTGTTAGTAAATTATATATGCCGAATTACAAGCATTTCTATCTGAATCCACCCTCTCAATCTTTCTCTCTGCAATTATTAATGTCTTTAGCCTCCCAAATTTCAGTCGACATACTTCCTTTCCCTTCATATATAGAATAGAATTACCTCTTTTAATAGGATTCCAGAGATTCGTTCATTCTTGCTTACAGTAAGCTTCGCCATCTCTTTCGTAATTTTGAATCGACGCATATAGAGAGAGTAAAATGGAATTTCAGTATGAAGAAAGAATATGCAGTTTTCAAAATATTTGTGCAGGTTCAATGGCGGAATCGGATGATGAGGAGACTCTGTCCTTCTGTGACATGCTTCTTTGCGACAGCGCAGAATTAGCGTGCACGCAGAGAGAATCGAACCCTGATTCTTCAGATATCAAGATTTCCATTTCGACTTGGATTTTGGCGGCTCCATTTCCACGACATGCGAAACCTCTGCTGCAGATGACCTGATCTTCAATGGCTCTCTCCTTCCTCTTTCTGAATGCAAAGCTCGCTTGTCTTACAATAAATCCAACTCTTTTGAGGCAAAATAGGCTCCCGTTAAATGAAAAGCTTCAGGCGTGAAGATCAGATTCGCTGGAGTCGAAGTCAAGTTACTGGACCAGCTCAATCTCCGACAATTCTCAATCTTCATGCAGAAGCTTCAATTACTCAGCCTCGCGGAAGGCTTTGAGGGCTGTGAATTCAACTGCTCTTAGTAATAATTCTAATGTTGTGGCAAATTGGACATCATTCTCCTCTGGTTCACACAGTAAAAGGTCTTCAGGATGCCTGCAGTTTTTCAGTTTGGGGATTAATAAAACTCCTGTAATGGAGCTGGAAGATTTGCGTCTCAGGCAATGTAAGCGCAATGAAAATGGAGTGGATAAGCCTGTTCTTAAGCGGTCGATTTCGAGCTTTTACGAAGAGGGGCCAATTCTAAAGAAAGAGGCAGCGACTTTTCACCAGAGATCAAAGTCCGTGAAGGAAAATAAGCGGGTCCTGGATACGGGCCGAACCAAGGGCTTCAGGATTCTTGCCCTATTCACATCATTAAATAGTTGTAAGTCCTCCATTAATTCTGTCATTAACTGCATTAAAACACCGAAGTGTGTTGAAAGGAAAGGTTTAGTGCCGTCTCCAAAGTAGCTGCATAAAAATGTCCTCTTTCTAGATATACCAATCAGAAATCACTAGTGGTATGAGCGGCGCCCGGACGGAATATTCTGTAGGCTCTACAGATTGACTTTAATTTGATGGGCGTATGACCGTATTCTAACGATACGATCAACATTTATGTGAAACTGTATTAAATAAATGCTAAAATTTTGATGTTTCTTGGTGGAAGAGAAGGAAAAGCGAAAAAGGAAAGCACTTCACAGGTATTTGATTTGAAAGATGGAATGGCTATTAAATGTGTGTGTATACCATTGTGTATTCATGTTGGACATTATGAATGGCATAGCATAAAACACGTATTTGCGATGAACATCTTATTCAACATCTATTAATGCGATCTCCTCGATACGCGGAACTCCTTTGTGAGGTGGGGACGATCAAGAGATAAATTTGATAACTATTCTTTCTTTTTAAGTGAAAAAGGTATCGATTGGATTATGAACATGATTTGGATTTATTGTTCTGATCTGGTTGTAAACAAAGAGTATGATTAAATATTATTAATTAAACTATAATATATAAATTATTTTAATATTAACTGAATAAGAATATTTGATTTTGTGTGTTGTTTGGTATTTAATAGTGTTATGATGTGTTTAATATATGATGGATATAGAAATTGATTTTTCTTTAGATTAGATTTTTTGATGTTCAAATTGAGATTAGGTTTTGTTTTCTTTATATATATGGATAATAATAATAATAATGTGAGTAGTTCTTGTAATGAAATGTTCTATTTTGAAAAAATTTTAAATTAGGGATTGTGAACAATTGCTTATCAATGTCAACAAATGAATAATAAATGGAAAAAAGAAAAGAATGGGTTATGTAAATGAATTAGAAAATAGTGACACGTGGCTTTGAGAGAGCCTACACAAAAGGGGATGTCATCGGATGCAAATGGCCTATTCACATAGAACATGAGGCTATAAAGTGCATGATGGGAATGAACTTATAAAGAGTATGAAGTTGTAATGATCATGAATTTCTCACTATAATCTTAATCATAAAAAAATAGTTGTATAATATGACCCCTTTAATTGATTACATTTAAATGATGTAAGGAATTTAAAGATAGGATAAAACTTGATAAGTGGAATATATGACCATGTAATCACAATAATCATATAATTATTAAGGTGTGAAAGATATACATGTGCAAGATCCAGATTGATGTAATATGGACAAAAATATTTTCATGTGATACGGTATTGATGATATAACAGGATGTAATCATATAAGTGTTGCAAGGTGTGTGCCCTTGCTCTCCTTGTGTTGTGCAATGCAGCGCTCGAGTTTGTGACATGGCTTAATCGCCTCCTATGGATTTTATAAGTCTAGTGGTTGTATCGGGCATTAACAGGTCGATCTTTTGGTGCAATGACAACTGCATTTGTAACAATAAGAACGTGTAAAAAGGGGAAACAAGATGCACCTTGATACCACCCCTGATCTCAATGAAAGTGAATACATAAATAAATTAATAGCCCCAAGTGATATATAAGATCACGCAATAATGATTTGTAAAACCCTTGGGTGGTGGTAAATATAAATTACAATCATGATAAAGAATATGTATGAAGTGTTGAATGGTTGAATGGACCAGAATATTGAAGGGAGAGGGGGGGGGGCTGGGGGGGAGTGAATTAGTATTCCCGCACTTATAAAACTTGTATTGATACTGAACCCTTAGCAACTAATCTCATCAACATGAATCAACAAATGAAGGATAAGTAAACAACATAACCATAAAATGAACATTAGATTTTTATATGTGGAAAACCGAAATGTGAAAAACCATGGAGACAGTTAACTCTCAAGATAATATAACTAGTTTTATGGTGTTTACAAAAAGGGTGGCTCATTGCATGATTACAATTCAGATCATTGCCATAATACTCACTAAAATATAAATAAATGAACTGATAAAAGTTGAATCTCCAAATGCATGAATTTAGTTCCAAGATAAGCTTAGATAACAACTCACAACAAATCCAGCAAGGGATCTCTCCAACCTATCCACAATTGCCAGTAGAGATTCGGTAAAGGATTACTACAACACTATCTGCACTCACACTCTTCCACATACACTTTCACTCTTACACATAAATCATACTCTACTGTTCACATTGCACATTGTTCGCATACTACTGTTGTTGCTCTTCTTACTCTCATACCTTGCATACCACTACTATGTTGTTCGCACACTTCATACCTTGCTATATGTCACACACATCCACATATCTTCTATATATACCAATAAACACATACACCAAGATAATATGTTGGCCAAGCACAAATGAATTACACAATAATACATTTCTTGGATCAACATGTTACCAAAATATGTTTTGATCAAAGAAAAGGGTAACCAAGTCAGCCTTCATAGATCTTTTACATGCTTCTTTCACATGCTTCATTTACCGAAACACATGCCTCAAGAATTGAAGCAAAAAAAGGGTCTACCAGACCTAAAGATACAGAACCATAAGCACAAATTCCAAGCATAACAACTCCTATCTTCAAGATACAGATGCCACAGATTCTGGAGCATAAATCATGTAATATAGTATAAACATTCGGCAATACAATGCTCAACAGGTATCAGAACTCGATACAAACCATGATAAGTAAAACACAAGTTTTTGAAAAAAAGATCTTTCAGAAATAACTCTAGTAGATCATACTTACTTAGCTACTCAGTATTTGTTCAATATCACTTATCTTCTTACTACATATATTATCTATTCATTATCATTGTTCTGATCAATATGCTACATCTGGTCTTAACTGAATCATTGGGTTTAACATTAATGACAACATTCACACAAATCTATCAATACCCCCCCTTTGTCATTGAAAAGAAAATATCTCAAAAAGAACAATCTCAAATAATGTCCACATGAATCTCCATTTCACCCATATAATTCCCCCTTACTCATATCACTCATATATCTCTATTTCTCTATTTACCTTTCTCCCCATTTCTCCATTTACTTTTCTTCCCCTTTGACATCAAGGACAAAGGATGTCTTTGATAAAAAAGAAAACGAATGCATTCGACAACAAAAAAGGAATACCAAAATTGTATATCAAAAAGGAAATTCCTTAACTGCTTGTATTTCTCCTTAAGATCTAGAAAGAAAACCTTCCATGAATGGGTAAAAGCACAAAGCTATGTCACACTTTTATATATAGGAAATGACTAATGATGATTCAAAATTTTAAATTGAATCAATAGAAAGTAAAATATATGTTTTTAATTTTGATATGATGTAAACTAATAAAATGTATATTTTTTTGTGTATTTTATGTTTGTGATTTTTTTAAAAATTTAAAAAATTATTTGAATATACTTTCTTATAAAGTAAACACTATAATTTAGTTGTTGATAAAATACTAAAATTAAAGTTACATGAAATGTCATACTTTATATAGTAAATTTTACCTTTCTCTCTTCAATTTTTTTGTGTATATTGATAACTTCAAAATTTAGTGTAAAAATATATTTTTAACTATTTTTTATGTATATTTATTTTTCAATAAATTTGAAAATTTACATGTACTAAAATACAACTCTTTCTATTTGGCGTCACCTTTTTCCTTGAATATTTATCCAAATTATAAAAAAATTATATCATCTTGACATAGACTTTTTCTTTAGTGCATTTTTTTTTTAATTTTAAATAAATTTTAGTATTTTTCTTTTACAAGATAATCAACCTTATATTTTAGTGCTTTAAAATATTAAAAGATATATATTTGGGAAATTTCACTTATAGATCTATAAAATTGTATTTTTTGTTGGCATTGAGTTGTCATTGATGTCAACCGGTATTGCAGGCAGGCTACCAGTAGAGGTATGTCATTCAAGATGAAGAAGAATGTACTGGTATGGTAAAAGACAAGTAGTTGTTGAGAAAATTAGTGACTTCATCGGTATAAATTAGTGACTTCATCGGTATGAGGTGAGATGCATGTGAGTGTGAGCATGTTAAGTGATAATCGGTAGAGATTATATCGGTATGGAGTTTGGCTACATGTTTATGATGAAGAGGCATAATGTTAAAGTAATCACAATCCACTGGAGGTGAAGACGTGATACCGATGTAGTGTGCATTGTCGGTTAGCAAAAGAAGGTCTCACCAGTAAAGGGGTGTATCAGTATGAGTTTGTTGAATGTTCAAGTATGAATCGACTGTGTGTCAGTAAGCTGAGTGATTAACCATGGTGATGCCATGTGGAGCTGAGGTGGCAAATATACAGAGGTAGGTAAAGCCTCCATTGACATGGTTGGTGAAATGGCTAGTCGACATAAATGAAACATCCACAAATCACGGGATTGCAACTGACTGATGTGGCTCAAGGAAGAAAGTATGACATATGAAGATTAGGGAGTAGTTGGTGCCTGGATCAATGCAAAGGAAATCCGATTACAAGAAGACCTCGAAAAGGAAACAACTGAACGTTTTTATGGGTCGACGGATTTTAAGACATGAAAATCTTGTACATGATTGCTATCTTTAGCAAGTATGCATTGGATGATGGAAACCGTGTACAGATGCATCCCTGGAGTATAGGTGATCGATCCAAGACAAGATGGATCGAATTTCATGCAGATTGTGTCAAGTAAAGGAAACCCTAGCCGCTCCTAGCTTGAATGGTTTCTTGGTAGGAAAGCTCAAGTTTAAATATGATGACTTGAGATTGTGATTGTTGTTGTTGTAGTAAGAAGACAAGTGTGATATTGTTGTCTGCAAGCCAAAGAGAAAAGAACTTTAAGTTTTTAAGAGAAAAGTATTGATTCACAGGAGAAGCAGAGCAAACCAGTATAAGGAACAACTGGTGAAGAGTGCGTTGAGTATAGAGGTGATAAACTGGCAGAAGTGATGTCTAATTAAGTGTTATTGAGTGTGAGTTGAGAGGAGGAAGATATTGTGAGAAAGGATTGAGGGAGGTGATCAACAAAGTCAAGTTGCAGAGTGGGTGGAGAGAACACAAACTGGTAAGGGTGAAACTGATAGAGGAGAATATTGTAAGGTTGCAAAACTTCCTTTGCAATAGTGATTTCATTTCTATATCTAAATTTTATATTGCTTTCACTAAGTTGTAGCTTAGTGCAGGGGTTATAACTCCTTTAGGTTGTAGCCTAGAAATTGTGCAAGGGTTGGTGCTCCTTTGAGTTGGTGCTCATAAATCAGGGTTGGCACTCTAAATTTTGTAATTAGAGATTCATTGTGAGTTGTATTGGAGCAGAAGATCTCCAATATCTATTCTCATCGAGTTTTTTTCCCACATTGGGTTTTTCTCGTATATATATGGTGTTGTGTGTTGCATCTTTGTGCATTCGGTATATTATTGTTTTAGCACATCCTTTCTCACACCTTGTTTACACTAGTTGATTTAACCATTAGCACTCAGTTTGTTTTATACATTACCAATAATTCCTCTTTTGGAAAGAAGAGTTTAAATCACTGACTCACCCCCCTCTCAATGATCCAATGTGTTCAACATTTTTAAATTTCAAAACAATATTATTTATAAGAGTAAGAGTTGTTGAAACATTGACTTTAAAAAAAAAAAATGGTAATTAGACCCAAAGTGGTATAAAATATACATTTAGTAGACAATTTCAATTAGAAAAGTTGTGGACCAATTATAAGATAGCTATAATGCATCTCTATAGACCATATATTTCACTAAATTAATTTTACGTTAGAATTACTTAAATTCACTTGTGCAGATAAGTTGGCCTAAAATGTGACACAGTTTTGTTCTTTTACCCAAATGTACAACCAGTTTGATTCTTATTGATAAACTTATGGTTTCAACTAATAAATCTATGGCATTAGTTAAACTGTATAGAATGCACAGATTCTACTCATACTCAACTACATCATTAAGAAATGCTAAGAAGTGTTCTAGTTCTCAACAATCTCCTTAACTCTCTAAAAAATTCTCACATACTTTTCCTTCTACCTTTGCAAAGATAATAACTTAGACTAGAGGGAATTTACCTTCTTCCTTTGATTACCATCTTTATTGCCCAAAAAATTAAATGTCTTACCAATAGAATTAAACTCCTCTTCAATGGATTCAATTTTTTCTTTGAAATTTGCCATAGCTTTCGACCATTGGAGACAAAACATGTATAGTTTGTTGGCACTATTGATATAGTCTCTCATTTCACTAATGCATTCTAATAAAGTCATCTTAGAATAATTTCATTTCTCCATCATATTTTTCACATCATCTTCCTCTGCCACTGAAACATATTTTGCAACCTCCAACTCTTCTTCAACCAATGAAGAATTTGAATCATCTAACTTAGTTACATCTTCTTGTTTCAATTCTTTATTTTTCTTCTTAGGTTTTGGAGAACCAGAAAACAAAATATCCTTTAGCTCCCTTTTTTTGAAGGCCAAACTATCCTTAGCAGAATCGGTAGGAGGGGGTGCCGAATTCATACACCAAACCTCATGAAATGTCTTAAAATAATCATCACATGCTTCAACTCTCTTCTCCAAACCATTTAGATATCAAAAAATTTGTCTTGCAATCAGGGCTTGAGATTCCCACAATATATTTTCCTTTATCGTTAAAGATCCTAGAAAATGCATTTCCAAACATACAAGCAACAATCCATAGCAAGAAGGGGTAACCTTGATCTTTTGTCATTTTGATGTTTTCTAATAGTGTATTCTTAAAAAAATCACACAAATCGAAAATTGCATCTTCCATAGCAAGCATATGTACAATATATATAACGATAGTCAAGGTAGTACCTTCCCTATTTCTGAAGAAAATTTTATAAGAGATACTATACGCAACATACCTCACCATGCAATTGATGATTTTATCAATCAATGGTGCTCTCTAATCTCCCATCACTTTGGTTAGGGTTTCAACTTCCTTATTTTTATAGTCTTCTTAATCAGTACATTCCCTTTGTCATATAGATGAGTAACAACTGAAATGATGTCCTTAGAAATAGGATAGGGTTTATCCAGTATGATGCAATCATTTTGTACTCGAATTAGGATAAGCTTGATCAAATCTTCATTATCAAACCAAGGGATTTCACTCCACAAATCCAATCCTTTCTAACCTAACTCCTTGACCTTTTGCAAATTTTCTTCACTTAGACTCCTTTCCATCTTTCTAATCTTTTCAATATCAAATTCATCTAGTTGTACCTTTTCCAAAGTCTAAAAATCATAGTTGTACTTGATTCTCCAATGATCATCTTCGATCCCATGATGTGAACTCTTTCTCTACTTATTTTCTCTTCAACTGTTTCTCTGCTCTTTAAACTCTTTTCTTCGCATAATGTAGAAAATAATCTCAAATTCCCATATTTATCTTACCAATTACTTATAGGATTTTAGTGCCAAAAAGTGTCTTATTGTTAAGGTCAACATATTCATTGAATTGTCATATTACATATCCAACACAGTCATGTCGGACCCTCGACATGAACTACTTTGAAAAGAGGGGATAAAAGATTTTCCTTATAGCTCCCCCTGAGCTAAAGCAATAAGCTTAGTTATTGGAGGAAGAGGTGCCTGCATCAAATTCCGGTATATCAAGATTTCTTTCATTGTTTACCTCCTTCTTTCTCCATATCACGACTTCTCTTTTCTTTGATTAACTAGACTTGACCATATTCTTCTCCATAGCAACCTCGTTTCTACACTTATTAGCATAATGTTTGGATTGCTTGCACTTATAAAATTTGATGTTCCTTTGCACTAAATTTGTTGAATGTGTTCTAGATCTGCATTGATTAGCTTTGTGACCATAGCCATTACATAGATGACAATATCCATGAAAGTTACTATTTATCCTATTCATTCCAACTGGATAATGATTTTGACTCACTGGATGATTTCCATATTAATTTTCTTTATGACCAAACTTCTTACAATTGTTACATTGAATGCTTTTATAATCAGCAGCCTTTTGACCAAACTTATTGCATTGAAAATAATAACCATTAAATGATGGGCACCTTTGTGCATTTGTTTGATGAACAGGTGGTCTTCTTGTAGTAGATCTCTAATTCTAGATTTTGCTTGCATCTTCAAGTTTCTTCTTTGCTTCTACCTTAACTTACTTTCTTTTTTCTTTATTATTCTGATTTCAACATTCACCGGTTCGAAATTCTAGTCCATTCTTGTCTACATGAGTTTTCTACATGCTAATCAAATCTTCAAAAAGTTTGTTGCTTTCAAGAACTTTAGTTTTTGCCTTCATCTTCTTCACTTCTTGCTCTAGCTTCTCACATTATTCAGTCTTTAGCTTAATTGAATCTTTCAGGGTTTCTTCCACTTTGTTCTTCACCTCATTTTTGAACATAAAATCTTTAACAGTTTCATTCGCCTACTTTAACTGATTGTTACCTTCCTTATGTCTCAAGTTGAACTTCCAGATTTGTTCTCTCAGCTTCTGTACACATTCATTCACTACCTTCACATTTTCTTTCAATTCCTCATTCTCTAATTCCACACTTTCTAGATCTTCAAGAGGTATCTTCAATTCTTCATCCAGATGATATACTTTGGTCATACTCATCAGTGTCATGATTCAACCAACAAGGATCTCCCTCAAGCAATTAAGCTAGCTGACTAGGGACCAAGCTCTGATACTAATTATTGAATGGTTGAGTGGACTAGAATATTGAGAGGGGGGCGGGTTTGAATCAATATTCCCATACTTATTAAACTCTTACTGATACTTTAACCTTAGCAACTAATCTCATCAACATGAATCAACAAATGTAGAATAAGTATAACCACAAAATAAACATTGAATTTTTATAAGTGGAAAACCCAAATGGGAAAAACCATGAAGAGGGTTAACTCTCAGGATAATATAACTAGTCCTATGAAACTATTTACAAAAAGGGTGTCTCGCTGCTTGATTACAATACGAATCACTGCCAGAATGCCCATTGTAAAAGAAATAAATGAACTAAGGAAAATTGCATCTCCAAATGCATGAAGTTAGTTCCAAGATAAGATCAGATAACAAGTCACAAAAACTCATAGTAGATTCAGTAAGGGATCTCTCCATCTTGTCCACAACTGCCTGCAACAGATCTAGTAAGGGATTATTGCAACACTATCTACACTTGAACTCTTCCACATACACCTTTTCTCTTACACATACATCATACTCTATGATTACACTTCATGCTCCTCGTATACTACTACTACTACTCTTCTTACTCTCATACCTTGCATACCACTACTTTGTTGCTCGCACACTTCATACTCTGTTATATGTCGTACACATCCACATATTTTATGTATATACCAATAAGCACATACACGAAGATAACGTGTCGGCCCAACACAAATGAATTACACAATAATACATTGCTCAGATCAACATGTTACCAAAATATGTTTTGATGAAAGAAAAGGGTAACCATTTCATCCTTCACAGATATTTTACACACTTCATTTACCGAAACAAATGCCTCAATCACCAGAGAAAAATAAGGGTCTACTGAACCCGAAGATACTGATCGATAAGCACAAATTCCAAGCATAATAACTCCTATCTTCAAGATACATATGCCACAAATTTTGGAGCATAAATCATAATGCAATATAAACATTCGGTCATGCAACAAAGATAATTGATACCATAACTCGATACAAACCATGATAAGAAAAACACAAGATTCCAGAGAAGAGGATCTTCCAAAAATAATTCTAGTAGATCATACATACTTAGCTTCTCAATATCTATTCAATATCACTGTTGCGCTTACTATTGTAGCGTCCTAAAATTGCGACACTTGCAATTTCGACTGCATTTGGGTCTTCACGATGGCGGCGCAATGTTGAGCCTGAATGGAGACCTCGAAACCTACTTGCGACATCAAAAACTGCATATTTCTGCACCTTGGCCTGATCCTCCTTGCACCCTGTTGTCCTGGGAGGTGGGACCATGGCGCCCAGTGCCCTGGTCCTTCAGGACCATGGCGCCCAGTGCCCTGGTCCTTCAGGACCATGGCGCCCAGTGCCCTGGTCCTTCAGGACCATGGCACCTAGCACCCTGGTCCCTCAGGGCCATCGCGCCCTAGTCCCTGGCCCTATTTTGGGCCCGGTCTCTTGTGGGCATCAGGTCTTCAAGTTTGCAATTTGAAAAATAATGTTCCTGGGTCGGCCTAAGGTCGGAAAAATCAGTCTCCTAACCCTAATTGACAAGTATATAAACTACTTTTCCTCTCCTAGAAAGGGAGGAAGGAAGTAAGCAAGAGCAAGACGCGGAAGCGATATTCAAACATTCAAACATTCAAGCATTCAAGCATTCCTTCAAGCAATTGAGTATTCTAAGTCTCCATTCAAGGCTAGGTGTTGGATTCAAGACAAGGATTCAACCATTGAAGAGGAGATCACTTACAACATACAACCTACAAAATACAACATACAACATCATTACACCTTCGCATGTAAGAATACAAACATTCTTACAACAAGGTATCAGTACTTGATTACATTACAAACACTTACATTTACAACATTCTCATTTCTTGGTTAATTCCAAAACTGGGGTTTGACCTAAAGGCAAACCCCTAATCCTTAACCCCCCCAATCGTCCTCTCTTTTCTGTGTGTAGGTTGCAGGTACGCGGCTGTAATTGAAGATCTGGAATCCTTGTGCAGAGACGAACAGATCCCCCTTCGTTTCGCGGATTTTTCGGAGGACCGTGTGCACTCCGGGCACCATCATCCCATCAACTTTCGCTCAAATTTGCAGGACAGCATCGTCTCGACATTTTATTGCTAAATTCAGGTCCGTAGCTTCATCCCATGCCCCTATCTTCGTCTACAAGAGAATCTTTCTTACTCTACATGCATTCCTAGTTCAATCATTCTATCTACATTCTTTACAAAAGAGGGTATCCTTGATGTCTTAACCCTTGAAACTCATTTAGAATCTAGTCTTGCATTGTGTGAGATTGGATCTTGTGGGTTTCAACCCCTCTTTTGAATGTAAAATCTCTCCTAAGTGAAAACCGTCAATCCTAGTGGGAACACCTAGGGTTCGATTTTCCGCTTTACATTTTGGTGAACCCGACGTGAAACATCCTAATTCTGATTATTCATGATTAGATCTGAAAAATTGGATTCCTTAATTACATTTCCATGTTTGATCTTTTGCAAATTTTAGAGGTTAATTGCATAAAAACCTTAAATTTCCTTTTTAGCAATTGAGCTTGTGAAATGTTTAATTGTTAAATGCTTGTTTCAGATCTACCCTTCTATTGCAAATTGTCAATTCATATTTGTGCTTTAATTTTGAAAATTAAGTGGTTAAGTGTCAAAACCCTAATTTTTAAAACCCTCTTGATTCAACCTTTGACCGATGATTTCACTGATCAAAACACCTCCAAATCAGTTGTAACTTTGGATTCCGCAACAAAATCACAATATCTCTCATCCCTGAAAATTTTGAAAAAAGTTGCGAGGACCGTGTGCACCCCAAGCACCATCATCCCCGACATTTTTTCTAAAATTTTGGGAGCTAGATCTTACTGTATTTTTCTACTAAAATCCAGAATCTTGGCTGATTTCATTAATTCTAACACTTTCAAAATTAAAGTCAAAGTTGGTCTAGTGATTGCTTGGATAAAGGCTTATAATCATTCAAAAATTGTTGAAATTAAAATTCATATCAAAATTGTGTTTCTTACTGTCCTAAATCTGAAAAGTGTGTTGGCATTCATTCAAAATTTCAGAGCTTTATTCAAATTTTTGCAGTTTGTGACTTTTAAAATTAAGTGTTTAATTGCAACAACCTTGATTTCCGCTTTCAAAATTGAATTTTGCATGAAATTGAGTCAACTTTTAAATTTCAAAGCTTGCATTGCTTTTAGTATTCCCTCTAATATCATAAAATTCAAAATTTCAGTTTCCCTCTCCTTTTCAAAATTCAAATTTTGCATTTTTCAACAATCTTGGTAGGGTTCAATTTTAAGATTGCAATATTAATTTGGCCTATTTACAGATCGTAAAATCACTCAATTTTTTCAGATTAGCTTTAAATCATCATAACTTTCATCCCTGAAAATTTCGAAAAAAGTTGCGAGGACCGTGTGCACTCCATTCGCCATGGTCCTTGACTTTTTTTCTGAAACTTTGGGAGATTGTCCTGATTGCATTTAACATCTTAAATCTAGGAGATTGGCTAATTTTATTGAAATTTGCTACCTCTAAATTCAAAATCTTCTCTCTCTCTCTAGTGCATGAGTTTTACAACAATAAGCCCTACTTACACTATTCCCATTAGACGAAGCCTTAGAATTAAGTCTTTCCAAGGTTTAATTATCGAGGAGATGGAACCTAATTTGAATGGCCTTTTTAACGAGGACATGGGTAATTCCTCTAATCCTCTTAATGATGAAGAAGCTCTCCATGAGGTTTCTGTAGAACAACTTTCAAAATTGGATAACCAATTTGATGATTTTCAGCAATGGATGTCTCAAGAATACCTCGATAGTGAAGCTATTTCATTGATTAAGGGTCTAAAACGTATGGTTCAAAGTGATAAGAATGGAAATGATATTTTACGTAGTATTGCACACATTGTGGATTTGAATGTGATGCCTATGAAGAGTTGTGTCGAAACTTTAGGTTATACACAACCTCCTACTCAAGTCAATCATTCTACCCCTTTGACAACTTCTATTGCTAGTATACCTACTTTTACATCAAACATAATGACTACTTCAATACAAAATATTCCACCTATGATCACCAGTCATGGGGGCAATCCGACTTCCTCATTCATTCCTTCAATGAGTGTTCCTATTACATCTCCACAAATGAACATGACGCAAGGGGGCAATTCCTTTAACCATTCCATTCCTCTTTGTAGTGTTCCTTCTTTCCAATCATCTCCTATGACTAACTATCATAGTATCCCACCACCTTACTCTCAATCAATACCTTCTTTTCATAACATAATACCTCCATCACAATCTAACACATCTAATATGAACTCTTCGACTGAAGCGACCATTAACAATCTTGCACAAACTGTCTCTTCTTTACAGCAACAAATTGCTTCTATGAATCAATCTAAGTTTAGTGTGCCCACATTTGATGTTGCGAGCCCACTTTCTCTTGACATTGTTCGAGCTATCCCCCCTAAGCATGTTGAAATCCCGCAATTGGAGCTTTATAATGGTAAGGGTGATCCTCTAACACATGTTAAGACCTTTCAAACGATATGTACTGATTTTGCTCATGACCAAAGGTTGCTTGCAAAACTGTTTACTAGAACATTAAGAGATAAGGCTCTACAATGGTATTGCTCGTTGCCTTCCTATTCTATTACTTCTTTCCAACAACTTGCAAATGCTTTTATTCAACAATTTCAAAACAATATAGGTCGAGTGATAAGGGTGATAGTAGTCAACAACCATTTGGGAAGTTTAAACCGAACAGAGAGGTCATTAAGTTCAATGAAAACATCATCAACAACAATGTGAATGTAGCATCAGGTGTGCCTCCTATTTCTAAGTTTTTCAAGAAAGAAAGAAAGTTTACTCCTTTGAATGAATCATTGCATAGTATTATGAATAAGTTATTGGAACAAAATGTGCTTACCCTCCCTCCTATAAAGCAAATAGATCCTATAAAGATTAATTCACCCTATTTTGATAACAAATCTTTTTGTCAATTTCATCGTCAACCTGGGCATGTTACCGAAAAATGTTTTGCTTTAAAGGGTAAAATTCAAGATAATACTATCTCTGTTTCTGGTGTGAATGATAAAGGCAACACATCTGTAGCTCCTCCTAACCAAAATCTTAAGATTTTTACTAATCCATTACCTTCTCATACCTCTAATGTGGTTGAGACTAATGATTCCTCTTTTTCACCTGATAGTCTTGTGTCTATGACTCCGAATGTGATTAACTTTGTGGAACAGCAGAAAATCCCTAAAGAACCTTCCATCACATTTGATTCCAGTGAAACTATCAGGGCACCTGATGGTCCTTTATATATAGTTGCAAAAGTCAAGAATACACCTTGTCGTGGAGTGCTTATTGATCCTTCTTGTATGGTTAATGTCATTACTGAAGAATTTCTTTTTACTTTGCAATTGAATCAAGTGATCTATGACAAAACAAATGTGGTTGTGAAATTATTTGATGCATTTTCTTCTCCTGCAATTGGTTCTATTACATTACCTATTGAGGTCCATAACAAAGCCCTTGATGTGAGCTTTTCTATTATTCCATCGTCCGAACAATTTCGTGTGAAGCTAGGCTATCCTTGGCTATCTTCCATGAAAGCTATTGCTTCTCCTATTCACAAGTGTTTGAAATTTCGCCATAATGGTGAAGTTGTTACTATCAATCATAGTCTCTTTAAACCAGCTCAAAGAACTTCTAGTGTTCCTATTGATTATTTTTGGCCTAAACAATTTCAATCTCTTCCACCGCGAAGTGATCATCTTTTCAAATCTTATCAAAAGTGGAAAAAAGATATGATCCTATCTCTAAGTTAACCTAGAACACCCAAACTTGATATTCCTATCATTCTTAAGAAGGAAGTTCTTCCTTTGAAAGATAAAACTAATGTCTTTCCTCAAGAAGATTCCCAACCCATCCCTATGAATGTGACTATGTCTATATCTAATAAAATTTCTACAGGTAGACCTATACCTCCTCGTCATGATGGACTTGGTCTCCTTCCTAAACCAGATATTCCTCCTTTATATGGAGCAGTTCCTCCTCCTTCCTCTTATAGAGAGAAGAGACCTTCCTCTTCTCCTATTATTCAACCTAAGAGACCACAACCTAAACACCCAAGTGATAAGGATGAGAACATTCCTCCTCCTCAATCTTCTCAACTTCCTACTAAGACTAGACGAAATCGTTCTGCACGTGAACGCCAACGAAAGCGTCATCTTAGAGCTCAGGCAACTGCTTCTCAAACTTTGCAATCCCCAAAAACACCTTCAGCTAGTATTATTCCATTTTCTCCTTGGCCGAAAATTGAGCCAAAATCTCCTAAACATAAGATGCATGATGGTCTTGATCCTGTGCGAGTTAAAGATCCTATTTTTATAAATCTTGATGATGATATAGATGAAAATGTTATTCATGATGAAAATGTTACTCTTCTTGCTTTTGATAGTGAATATGAATATGTTGATGTTGATAACCATTTATCTAACAAATTTTCCAAAGCACTTATCCTAGCTCCTAGACAAGAACAACGTGGCATGGAACATGAATATAGCCCTTGTTTGGATCTTGTGATAGCTCCATCTGCTGTGTTGGATGTTCCTCCTCTAGCGTGTTTCCTGCCTTCCCGAAATATTGATCAGCAAGATCGAGGGGTGGATGACGTGCTAGACTAGTTCATTAGCATAGCAGATTCTCTCCTCCTCTCTTGATCTCTTTTGTTACTTCTTCTATGTGTTATTCTCATTCTTCTATTTGTTGTCCTTAGTGTTGTCTACTTGAGGACGATGCAAAGCATTGAGATCTCTTTTGGTCTCTCTCATGTTGACTCAAAAGACACATGTGTTCCCTTCTTCTAGGTGACCTTCCTTGATTGGGGAATGAAGAACAATTATGCATACATACATATGATATACATGAATTATCATATAGCATACTGACCCCAAGGAAAGCGAAGTCACCTCATGCTTTGTGTTTTGTGTCTATTATCCTTGGGCTTATCTCACACTTGGGGGCTAAATCCTTGTGATAACATGCTCCTTTCCCTTCTCATTTCTTATATGTATCACTACCTTAAAGCAATCACCCCCGTTGAGGCGTGTGCGATCACTTTAACGTAGGGGGGCATACACCCCGTTCATATCTCTTCAAGATACTTGAAAATCTCTTAGCAAACTTAGCTTTGCCTTGAAAATTTTTGGTATTTTTCTTGCATGACTCATAGTGAGGGAACCTTACTACTGACAGTCATGGTTCTTCCTCGTGATCTTCCCTTTTACTTTGTCAATCGAAGTCGTAAGATCCTGAGTCCACTGGGGGCTTGGTGTATCTTGCCTCCTTGACGTGGTGAAAGTCTTTCAATGTTGTTTCCTTATACTTTACCGGAAGTATGGGCATACGCTTATACTCCCGCTAAAGTGGGGGCTAAATGTAGCATCCTAAAATTGCGACACTTGCAATTTCGACTGCATTTGGGTCTTCAAGATGGCGGCGCAACGTTGAGCCTGAATGGAGACCTCAAAACCTACTTGTGACATCAAAAACTGCATATTTCTGCACCTTGGCCTGATCCTCCTTGCACCCTGCTATCTCGGGAGGTGGGACCAGGGCGCTGTCCCTGGTCCTTCAGGACCATGGCGCTTACCGCCCTGGTCCTTCAGGACCATGGCACTTAGCGCCCTGGTCCCTCAGGACCATGGCACCCAGCGCCCTGGTCCCTCAGGACCATGGCACCCAGTGCCCTGGTCCCTGGCCCTATTTTGGGCCCGGTCTCTTGTGGGCATCGGGTCTTCAAGTTTGCAATTTGGAAAATAATGTTCCTGGGTCAGCCTAAGGTCGGAAAAATCAGTCTCCTAACCCTAATTGACAAGTATATAAACTACTTTTCCTCTCCTAGAAAGGGAGGAAGGAAGTAAGCAAGAGCAAGACGCGGAAGCGATATTCAAACATTCAAACATTCAAGCATTCAAGCATTCCTTCAAGCAATTGAGTATTCTAAGTCTCCATTCAAGGCTAGGTGTTGCATTCAAGACAAGGATTCAACCATTGAAGAGGAGATCACTTACAACATACAACCTACAACATACAACATACAACATCATTACACCTTCGCATGTAAGAATACTAACATTCTTACAACAAGGTATCAGTACTTGATTACATTACAAACACTTACATTTACAACATTCTCATTTCTTGGTTAATTCCAAAACTGGGGTTTGACCTAAAGGCAAACCCCTAATCCTTAACCCCCCCAATCATCCTCTCTTTTCTATGTGTAGGTTGCAGGTACGCGATTGTAATTGAAGATCTGGAATCCTTGTGCAGAGACGAACAGATCCCCCTTCGTTTCGCGGATTTTTCGGAGGACCGTGTGCACTCCGGGCGCCATCGTCCCGTCAACTTTCGCTCAAATTTGCAGGACAGCATCGTCTCGACATTTTACTGCTAAATTCAGGTCCGTAGCTTCATCCCGTGCCCCTATCTCCATCTACAAGCGAATCTTTCTTATTTTACATGCATTCCTAGTTCAATCATTCTATCTACATTCTTTACAAAAGAGGGTATCCTTGATGTCTTAACCCTTGAAACTCATTTAGAATCTAGTCTTGCATTATGTGAGATTGGATCTTGTGGGTTTCAACCCCTCTTTTGAATGTAAAGTCTCTCCTAAGTGAAAACCGTCAATCCTAGTGACCTCCTTTCTCTCTCCTTGGAGTGGGGGAACACCTAGGGTTCGATTTTCCGCTTTACAACTATATATATTATCTGTTCATTATCACTTCTCTACTCAATATGCTACATCTGGTGTTAACCAAATCACCATGTTTGGCATGACAACATTCACACAAATCTAACATGAAGAAGAAGCAAGACATCTCCCAATGTTGTTCCCAATATTGAGTATAGTGGACACGCAATTATACATGTAAAATATAAGGATGCTAAGACACGTGTCACTATTTTCTAGCACATTTGTAGCCTTTCTTTTTCCAGTAATTATTTATTTGTTGACATTGATAAGTAGTTGTTCACAATTCTTAATTTTAAAATTTTCAAGGTGGAGCATTTCATTACAAGAACTACTCACATTATTATTGTCCATATTTATAAAGAAGACAAAACCTTACCTTGATTTAGATATCAAAAATCTAATCTGAAGAAGAATCAATTTATACATCCATCATATATTAAACAAATCATAATATCATTAACTATGAGCAAAACGACACACAAAACCAAATATTCTTATTCATTATTTATTCATTAAATTTTATTTTTTTAATCAGTTAGTGGCAACTAAGGAGCTGCATTATTAAAATAATTTATCAATTGTTATTTAATTAATTTTATTTATTATTATTTTTAAACCAGATAAGAACAACTTTATTATTTTACTAAATATAAATCTAAATCAAGTTCAAAATCTAATTGATACCTTTTCCAATATAAAGCAAAGACTAGCTATGAAATTTCTCTTTTGATCGTCCCCACCTCACAACGAAGTTCCGGGTATCGAGGAGATCGCAATTAGTAGATGTTGAATAAGATGTTCATCACAAATAATGTCCGACATGGAATGCAAATGACAAGAAAAAACACAATGTTATACACACAAATTTAATAGCCATTCCATCTTTCAAATCAAATACATGTCAAGCTGCTTTCCTATTTCGCTTTTCCTTCTCTTCCACTAAGAAACATAACATTTGATACAGTTTCACATAAATGGATCGTTATCGTAATAGTACGGTCAAATGGGTATTAAATTTTAAAATCTCTTTAGAGCCTTAAGAATATCCCGTGCTGCTCCCGCACACCACCTACTCTAATTGTGGCAGACCGGGGCCAAATTTAGTGATATATGATCGGTATAACCAGAAAAAGAGGATATTTTTATGCTGCTACTTTTGGAGACGGCTTAATCCCCCCTTTTAACACACTTCGGTTTTCTAGTGCAGTTAATGACAGAATCAATGGAGGACTTACAACTGTTTAATGGTGTGAATAGGGGAAGAATCCTCAAGCCCTTGGTTCGGCGCGTCTCTACGGCTCGCTTATTTTCCTTCACGGACTTTGATCTCTGCTCACAAGTCGCTGCCTTTTTATTTACAATTGGCCTCCTCTCGTAATAGCTCGAAACCGACCGCTTAAGAACAGGCTTATCCACTCCATTTTCATTGCGCTTAAGTTGCCTGAGACGCAGGTCTTCCAGCTTCATTACAGGAGTTTTATTAATCCCTAGACTGAAAATTTGCAGCCATCCTGAAGACCTTTTACTACGCGAATCAGACGAGAATGATGTCCAATTTTCCATAACATTAGATTTATTACTAAAAGCAGTTGAATTCACAGCCCTCAAACCCTTCTGCGAGGCTGAATAATTGAAGCTTCTGCAAGAAGCTTGAGAATTGTCGGAGATTGAGCTGGTCCAGTAACTTGACTTCGACTCCGGCGAATCTGATCTCCAAGCCTGAAGCTTTTCATTTAACAGGAGCCTATTTTGCCTGAAAGAATTGGAGTCACTGTAAGACAAGCGAGCTTTGCATTCAGAAAGGGGAAGTAGAGTGCCATTGAAGATCAGATCGTCCGCAGCAGAGGTTTCGCATGTCGTGGAAATGGAGCCGCCAAAATCCAAGTCGAAATGGAAATCTTGGTGATCTGAAGAATCAGGGTTCGAAACTCTCTGCGTGCTCGCTGATTCTGCGCTGTCGCAAAGAAGCATGTCACAGAACGACAGAGTCTCCTCATCATCCGATTCCGCCATTGAATCTGCACATAGATCTGCGACACCACATATTCTTTCTTCACATTGAAATTCCATTTTCTCTCTCTTTTTATATGCCGATTTAAAAGACTGAATGAATAAATCTCTCTTCAAGCGCCACCTCCAATCGAGCTTAATGTAATCTAGAATGAATGAATCTCTGAAATGCCAAGTAGTGATTATATTTTATTTATTAAGGGAAAGAAAGCATATCAACTGAATTTCTGGGAGCTAAAGACATTAAGTTCGAGGAGGTGGATTCAGACAGATATGCTTCTAATTCGGCATATGTAATTTACTAGCAAGACTTAGCCCGCTACTAATGACACTAATTTACTAAAAAGACTTAGGCCTTTAGTAATAACACCAACTTCCAAATTAAAATTTATATATTTTTGAATGTGTCAATTGCGTGGGATTGGCGTCGTCTTCCAGAAGATATTACCTTAGAGGTTACGCAGGCTTCTTTGTTCGATGCAGAACTATGTTTAAACTTCTAGAACAGCAACTATAACTATTTCAACTCTAAGATACAGGTCAAAGAGCAAGACTCGGTGCGGGTACAAAATAACCTGTGGGATCAACAACAATTGTGGAAAGATATGCAAACTGAAAAGACTAAATTGCATAAAGAGTTAATGGAGTTTAATGCTTTATTTGTCTCATATCATACTATTAAGGCTCATGTCACATCTTGTCTACTATTATCTTTCAACATTGTCTTTATAATCTCACACCTCTCTATCTTTGGTCAAATCCATGACTAATGAATCTCAACATTAATCAACTTTTATGCTTCTAAAATACTTCCAACCCCTTATCAACATCATCATCCAAATTAATCACAAAGGATATGCACAATCATTTTGCATAAACACTTTTAACTTTTGACATGGTTGATTAAGATGAGGCTCCTATCTAGGGTCAAGCAAAGATTGGGCAAATAGAATCAAGTCAACATTTTGTGTCTTAAGGGAGGAATTGGTTTTGAAAGGGACAAATATACCAACTTTCTATAAACTGCTTTAAAGATTCGGGAAACAACCAATCAATCATAAGTAAAGAAAGGATCCGATACCAAACTAGACCCCTTGAGAATAAGTGCAATGCAAAAACAAATGGTTACACTCACATATGAATGCAAAAATGTCCCTCCATAAAAATTAAAATCATTTATTTTAATGTGCTTGTGACACTTAAATACATGAAAAATAAAAATTATTTTTACTTTTATATTATTATTATTACAAGATTAGTATATAAAGAGTTTAATGAAAATATAAAATATAAAAATTATATAACAAGAATATATCAAAACATGATAATATAATCATATTTTAATAATAATTTAATATTAAATAATAACTTTTTAAGTGGAATAATGAATAAATATGATATCTTTTGGTGTACTCTACCTATATTCCTCTAAAGATAGGTATGATAATTTTATGCGTAAGAATAATATTCTATTGATCAAAAACCTTGGTCACAATATAATTTTCAGAAGCATGTTAGAACAATGACCACCCCATAGACCAAAGACCCAAAACCTCTCTAAACTAGCTCCAAACTTGGCCACAAAAATTTATTAAATATTAATAATTATTTAAAAATATAATTTTAAAACATTATTTTTGACTAGTAATCTTGATTCTAATTATAGGTTTTTAAATATATTAACCTCAAATTAATAATAACGCCAAAGGCATATTATACTCACATATGCATGCAAAAACATCTTTCAACAAAAACTAGAAGCATTTAATTTGACATGTTTGTGACTCTTAAATGCATGAAAAATAAAAATAATAATTTATTATATTTTTAATTTTATATTATTTTATCTTCACTTCCACCTCAAAACTCCCACTCACTCTAATTTTATTCGATCGATCAATTTTATCTGTCTCCACCATGCAAATAATTCAGAGATAAATAATTCACACCGGCCATTATGCCATCATCATGACAGGAAAAGAATGTACATCAATACACCATTCCTCATTCAGTAAAGATGCACCCTGTCCACATAAACCATAAACTACATTTTATCCCACATTTGAATATTTCTATTTACTTCAGCTTCTTGTGGATCATGTGAGCATTATGAGTAGAAATGCATCTGCAGGGCAAATTATTTTTCTGCAATCCACATGTTCCAACATATCTTCCTTCCTTAACATTATGGACCAATTTGTGGTTGTCCACATTTCATTCAAAATTGTCATTTGTTTGAACTTGGTGTTCGACCTCTCGAAATTCTAAAGCTTTCTCATCAAGTCGATTTGTTATACTTGCTACGAACATTTCATTTCATTCCTTGAGATGACACCTCTTTGAAGAATCTTGTAAAACAGTTCATTTGCATTCTGTGTGCTTCCATATTTTGCACGCTCATGATGTCTGTACTACATCAGCCTCTAACCAACTTCTTCTATGTTTCATGCGCATACCACGTTTAACAAATCCATTTTCTTTGAACTAATAATCAGATGTAATGACATTTGAGACATTATATCAACAGTTCATGTGCGCTTCATATGCAAATTGCAATTAGCATTTACTTGAAAGTTTCTAGAACCCTTTAAACGAATCCATTTTCTGCATTCTACACATGCCATGACAGAGTATGAGACTATCTTTCTTTGAGGCATTTCGTCAAATATCTCAGCTACATTCTCTGTGATTCCACTGTTTTCATACATGTGGACTTTTTCAACAAATGCATTTTTTGTGATGATGGCAACGCCATGAGACCACGTTCTTCTGAGATACCTTGCACTGCTACAGCTTCACAAACAGTTCCATTCTTTGTTCATAGTCAAGCTCGCAAAATGCTTTCACCGGCAACTGAATACTTTTCAATAATGATCACAATATGACTGCTGAATTCCATCCTTTTTTATTCGTATTCTACACACCAAGTATTCCTTCCAACACGACTATCCTTGCGCAAAGCATCACATTAAAACAATATACTATCGCAGCATAAGCCTCATCATTTTCTTTAATCGCGCTCATTGACTATTACACAACTTTTCTTCTCAAGAACCTTTTCGCGGAAGAACAAAAAAATCACACTCACCTTATTTTATTTAACTCAGCTTTTGACTTTAGCGCAACATCATCGATCTCTTTGGATTGGCCCCACCGATATTCATGCTGCCAATAACTTAAAAGATGATATTTCATTAACCTGCAAACTCCATAAATTTATCATTTTCTTAAATTTACAACATAGATTACAAAGTTAATGATAAAACATTATTCTTGTAAAGTGGGGGCAATACTTGATCATTAGGCAATGAGCATACACCAACTTTAAATGGTTTCTCAGGTAACAATGAGTAAGAGTGATTTTTCATGAAAGGATCATATTAACCAAATTTTATCAAAGATTAATATTTTAAAATGTTATGACGAAATATAATTTACAAGCATAATAATTATTAAAATAATAAATATTAATGTCTATGGTTTTACATCTTTCATATAGTCATTTGTCATTGTGAAAATTTAATTTTTTGTTTAGATTATACCAAAATTCTTAAAGAGATGAAAACAAAAATTTGCGACTCTCAACACTATGTATGACTCAACTTGAAGAGATATCCTTGTTTTAGTGAGGAATTAAGATTGATCCATAATACACATTGCTTTCATTATGAATTCCATATTATTTTATAAGAAAATGAATAGAAAGTGTTATAGAAATGCAAAAAAGGCTATTTTTATGTTACTATATATTACTTTAATGCACTGTTTCACATGTGTGAAACTTCAAATTTAAAGTTGGAGATATCTCATGCTCAATAAAATTATTTGATCTAGTCCATACATTCATTATCAATAATAATTTACTACAAAATAAATGATTAATGAAAATATAACCCATGAACTAATCTTAATGCATCAATTTTTTCTTCTCAAAATTCCTAACATAGATTGCATAGAATTATACCTGCATTTATTATATAGAAGAGATTACATAATATCTAATATGAATGTAAAAAGATTGAAGTATCGTAATATTAATATTCAAGAGAGAATTTCATTAAATTGTTCGTTCCCCTCAATGTGTGAAGGGAGCTAATCAAATTGTACACTCTACCCTCAAAGACTTGACTTTAAAATTGATAACCTCTCAAAGGTAAGGGGCTATCTAACTATAAATAAAACAAATCTGTATGATATATTGATATTGAGTCAATTTTATATATTTTAAAGCTGGTGGTCTCATGAATTTAGTAGTACAATTAAGCTTAAAAATTTAAACTTTAAAATTTAGGGATGTTGGCGGTCTCATGTATTTTAGTGGGGGATATTTTTGGTCACATCACATCCAACGCGTGTTATATCTTAATTTTCCCAATATTTAATTTTTGTGTCAATGCACTAAGCACAAAAATAAGAATTTCCCTTTGGCATACCCCAAGTCAAATAAACTCTCTAGTTTGTTAAGGTTCCTTTCTCAAAAACTATAGAATTTAAATAAAATAGGATTTAATATTTCAGAAATAAGAATGACAACTTTAATAGCTCCCAAGCTATAGCCCAACCCACTTCAGATCATCCAACTACTAAGATGTAGGTAGCAATGGTTTCACACTATTCAAAGAAGGGAAAAGAGGTTATCCCACTTGGTGGCAAGCTTTTCTCCAGACCAAGATTTATTTAGATGTCTTAGTTGGCATTGATTTTATATTCTCAACAAATAGCTCTTGTTCACTCTTCTCATTCCCCTAAAAATATATGACATTCTCATAACCCACCTAGGTGACCAGAGGAGGAGATTATGCTATAGAAAAGTGAAGATAGTTAATACGCAACATCCAATTCAGTAGTTCCGATTAGATTAAACTGGGAGAAGCCCAAACCATTACATAACTCCTAAAGTGAAGAAACCAAGTGTCTCATGAGGAGTGAGAATCTCAAACTAGAGAACTAGCTAACAAAAATGAGGAAAACCTAGTTGACACCTAGAGCCAAACACCAAAAAACCAAACTACTTGACAAGACTAGCTGATAAAAACAAAAAGTAAACAGACACACCCTTGACCGAAGACATGAACCAATGGTCTACTTGGTGGGGGTATTTTCAATTTTCCAGTCTTGACTCATAGGTTTCACTTTCTCATAGAAGGAGAGTCTCTTGTTTGAACCTTTGCCTGAAGAAATAGGGGGGGACTTTGACATACCTTTCACCCTCAACACTGACGACTCCATCTTAGTCCAGTAGAAGATGAATCCATGTGTCGTTTATTTTTTGCATGTACCTTCTATCAACTTCCTCTTGAATGGCTTAGAGAGACACAAAGTTTTTCCTATGACATTTTGTTATTCAAGGTCATCATTTCCTCCATCTTCTTTTCGAGGGTTGTCTCTAGTTGTCCTAAAGCTCCTCAATCACCTTTGTTATCACCCTCCTATCATCCTTCTGGTCTATCCTCTCACTAAACCCCTTCAATTCCTCTTCCAACCCTTCCCAGTTCTCAAGTTTATCTACCAAATTATTTGCCACCACCCAAACCCTTTGATCCTTTTCATCCATTGCCCAACTGGAAGCTACTATGACTACCTTAATGAGGATCTCAAGCCTGTTAATTTTCTTCTTCACCACATTCAGTTGGCTAAGGAGACAATGGATTTTGGCTTCCTATTTATTATAGGCATCACAAAGTTCATTGACTTTATCAGCAAAGGTAGGAAAACCCTATTTCATTTGGAATGAGTAGGGGAAGGGGAGGGGAGCCAAATGAGGGGGTAGAAGGGGTGGAAAAAATTCTTACACAATTGTCCATAGTCCACTCTGACCTAGCATACCAAGAGGAAGCAAAGTCCTAAATCATATTCTCCTTTGCCTCTAGCTCTTCAAAAATGCATTTAATAATGAGAGGGTTCTTGTTTTTAGTTGACCTACTAGGGTTAACTGGGATAGGGGCCCCTTTGAGCTGGGTTATTTGAAAGATCGACAAATAGGGTGGGACTATGGAGAGAACCAGAGGGGTTGCTAGTCGACCCTCTAGTGGGGGTCACATTCAAATGAAAATTATACAAGAACAACTTAAGCCTCGAGTGCAGGGAAAGGACATGTTTTGTCTTAGAAATTACAACAAGCTAGGAGATGGACTAAAAAAATCAGTAAGGGAAGTTCATCTTCACAACATACCTTAGATGGTTGAGCATAGGGAAGAGATGAGAGTGGAACCATTTGAATCTCCTATCCAGTGTAATGAGCTTCATAAGGAGTAGTGAGACCTTTTTCCAAACCCCAAGCAAATCATCTCTTTTGAACTCGCTTTGTAAGTAGGAAACATTCTCTTCCATCTTCAAGAACCTCATAAAATCTGCCCTATAGTTTCCCTTAGGTGTCTTGGGAAAGGTTGTGTCTTCCACAATAAGACTATTGGTGACCGTAATTGTTTCATAGACACAAGAAGCACCACATCCTCCAGTTTAACTTCACCCTCATCCTAAGATTGGGAAAACTTCTTAGACAAAAAAGGGTTGAAACCCTTCATGACCTCAATGTACAATGTCAGATTGCCTTTCACAACCTTCTTCCAAAGAGCTCCATTTTTTTAAAAAAATTGTCACACTTGTTCAACTTAGTTTGAATACAAACTCGACCCATGGTTTTCTTAGAGAAGCCAATAATAGGCAACTTTAAGGGGTTATTAAAACTAGCTTTAGGAACCAAAGACAAATTTAGGGGAAACATAGCTTTCACTAGATTTAACAAAGCAAATCCACATCAATAAATGATTGAATTACAATATGGATAGGATAATAAATGAAAAGGCAATTTTTTATATCCTTAGGTATCATTGAGACTAATGTCTTCATGTGCCATGGCAAGAATGTCATTAGGTAACTCCTGCTACGACATCTATATTTTTGAGCTTATTGGAGAATGGAACAAGGTTTGTGTAGCCTATCTGCAGTCTTATTACTTTCCCTAAGGGTGTATTGGATCCTTGCATGGCCAAAGGTGGCAATGATACCTTGGAATTTGGTGATAAGGTCCACCATACTCCATAATTCTCATCAATGAATTTTATCTGTTGGAAATTCCAAGGACTTGCTTATCTCCCCTGGAAATATACAATAAAATATGTTCGCTGAAAGTAGTTGGCTTTACATTTTCTCAATAATTTACAATAGGTCAAGATATCTTATTTTTTATTTTATTTTACTTGTCATGTTTTTATTAAATTAAACTAGAAGAGGCCCAAACCATTACATAACTGCAACAAAATAACAAGTGACAAAAACCATTTTTTTATTTGTCATGTTATTTGACCAACCAACTTTATGTTTTACAGTAAACATGATAATGGTCATGGAAGGGGTGTCACATTGTTCTCTCCTAGGTGACTTCAAAATGTTGTTTACCATGGTTCTAACCCCACTAACAATGTGATTTGGATCTTCTTAAATTTCAATATTCATTGTTTTGGTATTATAGATATTTATGCTTCTAATGATGTAATTGAAAGATGTCCTTTATGGTGATGGATTGTTGATTTTTTTCTTGTTGCCACTTGACTCATGTGCAATGACTTCAATATTATTGAGATTATATATGATAGAGATATTACTTTACCTTTATGCTCAAAAAATTGTAAAAGAGATGTACGGTATTACATGTGATGAGACCATGAATTGTGTCATCTTTATCCAAATAAAATAATCTCTTTCCTCCTTAATAAATTGGTGTTGAAGTGGATTTGAGTAATAATTGGATTTCTTTAGCTTGTTTAAGGTAGAATGCAAAGTAGATGTCTAGTTTATTTTTGCTACTCAATGTGATCTAAATTACTCCTGATATTTCTCCATGAGTGTGTGTAAAATGTTAAAATATAGGTGAATAGATTATTAAATAAATCATGTTGGTAGAGAGCTCCAGAAACAATTGCAAAAGAGAACTCTAGAAACTAGTAGCAAAGAACTTTTGAGAGATAAATTAGAAGGATTTGAAGATATTTTGAGAAGATAGAGAAGATTCCTCGAAAGTATTATAACACTCCAATATTATTGCAATATTAGTGAGCATCAACCTTTCCTAAATTAATGGACTAAGTATCTATTTCATGAAAACTCCATGGATCTCTTACACCATGTTGTCTTTATCCACCAAGGATAGCTCTAGTTACCCTAGTACTTAAGTGTCATTACATGATAATAAGAAATGATTTGGTTATGTGCACTAGAAATTAACTCCTGCATTCATGTGATGAACTAGAATATTACCTAGTCATAAGGAACAAAAATTAGGAATTGTTAGAGGAGATCCACAACAATAAATGAGCAATTAATGATAGAAAATTATTTTTGTAAAGGTGGCATAATAAAGGACAACAATGATATATCAAGTTTTCAAATATATAATTTTGTAAAACTTAATTTATTTATTTTAGTTATTTATAAAGTTTGAATAAAATGATCATAAACATGAAATGACATATATATATATATTTTTAAATTTTATTTGAATTTTTTAAAATTATATCTTGACAAATCTTGACATCATTATCTATACACTTTTTAAAAATATACATTAATATTATTTTAGGTCTAAGTTATATGAGTTGCACATAAGGTGTTATAAATTTATATCTTTATGATAAGAAAATGTCATGAAAAATATTTTAAATAAATAAACCAACCTTAACATCTATTACATTTTTCCATGAAGGGTATTAAAAAAAAGATCAATTTCCTAGTTTTAAGGTGGGTCATTTGCGTACATTTTTTCGGATCAAGGTTTTAAAGAATGTTGCTTTTGCAAATCCTTTACTTAACCAACTTTTATAACTTCAATGTTAGAATAAATTATATATTTGAAAATAAATCTTACATTTCATATTATCACAACTTGTTAATATTTTATCGGCAAGTGTTTTGAATATTTACCCTAAGTACAACCAACTTTAATTTCAAGGAAATCGTTCAGTTTTGGTCATTTTAGATATTCATTAAATTGCAATAATCCATATGAATGATACAAAAAAGTACCTAAATGGTAGTCTAGGTTAACACTTATTGATTATGAGCATATATTGTGTGGTGTGTGACACTTCCTTTTATCATACTTTTTTTAAATATTGCCCCTATGGATTTTGGATGATGTAGAATTGTAGAGTGGCTGAAACCACTTTCATCATGTTCACCAAATCATCTAGCTTCATTTTGTTTTATCCTTTTACCTAACCTTTGTATTCATCCATGTTTTTTTGCTTATTCTTAATCATGTCATCTATTATCTTGTATCCCTTTACTTTGGATATTTTGGTTTATCTATGTTGGTTGTGCTCCTCTTAAATTTAATGTCATTTAATGTTTTCCTTCTCACTTCACCTTCAATATTATGTTTTGCATAGATTGTTTCAATTCACTCACATGGTATATCTCATGTTTACGTACTTATGATTTTTTCTTTATGACTATCTTGAAATGTGTGTGTTAGATCTTATTATATCATGATGCTTATCATGATATATATTAATCCTCAATAATGGGAATAACATTGGGAAATATACTCCTTATTCTCCATACATATGCTTTTTATGATTGTAAGTTGTATTTAACTACCACCCAAGGGTATTACAAATCATTATTGCATAATCTTATATAGCACTTCGGGCTACATTGTGTTATTTATGTATT
This sequence comes from Cryptomeria japonica, assembly GCF_030272615.1. Taxonomy (NCBI): domain Eukaryota; kingdom Viridiplantae; phylum Streptophyta; class Pinopsida; order Cupressales; family Cupressaceae; genus Cryptomeria; species Cryptomeria japonica. The sequence goes on from NC_081413.1 coordinate 162,010,830, forward strand.
CATTTTCCTTGAGATCAGGAAGTAATATCAAGAAACATTTTGTTTCCCCTTTTTACATGTCTTGTTATATCATCTAGAATTTGTCACATGAAAATATTTTTGTTATTGTTACATCAAGCATGAGCTTGCACAACCATATCTTTCAAACCTTAAATATTATAGAATTATTGTGATTCCATCTTTCAAATCAAATACATGTCAAGCTTCTCTTCTAGTAAGAAAAATCAAAATTTTAGCATTCATTTGTCATACAGTGTCACATAAATAGTGATCCTAGCGTTAAAATACAGTCATACGCCCTTCAAATTAAAGTGAATCTTTCGAAACCCCAATAATATGTTGTGCGGCGCCGTGCCTCTAATTGTGGTAGACCAGGGCCAAATTTAATGATTTTTTATTAGTATAACTAGAAAGAAGATATTTTTATGGGCAACGTCTAAACTAACTCCAAAAAGACACATCAATAATACAAAAAGTCAATAACATAATTTTTAAAAAAAATTAAAGATTTAACTATGACTTTGATTTTTCTTAAAAAATAAGAAAAATCAATAACACGAATTTTACAACCTCTTTTTGAAACCAATTTAACTGTGTCCATTTTTATGGAGCTATTTTAGGAGACGGCACTAAACATTCCCTTTCAACACACTTTGATTTTTTAGAGCAATGAATGACAGAATTAACGGAGGACTTACGAGTGTTTAGTGAGGTGAGTAGGGTAAGAATCCTGAAGCCGTTGGTTCGGCGCGTCTGGACGGCCCGCTTATTTTTCTTCACGGACTTTGATCTCTGGTGAAAAGTCGCTGCCTCTTTCTTTACAATTAGCCTCTCCTCGTAATAGCTCGAAACCGACTGCTTACGAACAGGCTTATCTACTCCATTTTCATTGCGCTTACATTGCCTGAGACGCAGGTCTTCCAGCTCCATTAAAGGAGTTTTATTAATCCCCAAACTGAAAAACTGCAGCCATCCTGACGACCTTTTACTGCGCGAACCAGAAGAGAATGATGTCCAATTTGCCACAACATCATTTTTATTACTAAAAGCAGTTAAATCCACAGCCTTCAAACCCTTCTCCGAGGCTGAGTAATTGAAGCTTCTTGAGGAAGCTTGAGAATTGTTGGTGATTGAGCTCGGCCAGTAGCTTGACTTCGACTCCGACGAATCTGATCTCCACGCCTGAAGCTTTTCATTTAACAGGAGCTCTTTTTGCCTGAAAGAATTGGAGTCTTTGCAAGACAAGCGAGAAAGGGGAAGGAGAGAGCTATTGCTCCGCAGCAGAGGTTTCACATGCCGTGGAAATGGAGCTGCTCAAGTCGAAGTCGAAATTGAAATCTTGATGATCTGAAGAATCAGGGTTCGAAACTCACTGCGTGCTCTCTAATTCTGCCGCTGTCGCAAAGAAGCATGTCACAGAACGACAGAGTCTCCTCACCATCCGATTCCGCCATTAAATATGCACAAAGATCTTGGACACTGCATATTCTTTCTTCATACTGAAATTCCATTTTTCTCTCCCTTTATACGTCGATTTAAAATTGCTAAAGAGATGGCGAAGCTTACTTTAATCTAGAATGAAGGAATCTCTGGATGGCTATTAAAAGAGGTAATTATACTCTATTTTTGAAGGTAAAGAAAGTATGTCAGCTGAATTTTGGGAAGCTAAAGACATTATAATTGCAGAGAGAAAGTTTGCGAGGGTGGATTCAGACAGACAGAAATGCTTGTAATTCGGCATATATAATTTACTAGCACGACTTAGCCAGATGCTAGTAACACCAACATTCAAATTAAAATTTCTAATTTTTTCTTTTTTATTGAAATGTGTGAATTGCGTGGGGCGTTTGTCCTCATCTTCTAGAATATTTTAGATCAGAGATCACGCGGGCTTCATTGTGAGACGCAAAGACAAAGGCAAAAATACGTTTCAACTTGTAGAACGACTCACAACTGCGTCTTTAGGAGGTGCAATAAATGGTTTGAAACGAAATTTAAATTGACGGGTACATTACAAGTTTTCTATTATATAAATATAATTATTTATATTAAAGTTTTATGGATTGTGATTTGTCAGAATTAAAAAAAAAAATTTGTGGATGTTGTTAAGATTTTTTTAAAAATATTTTATTTGAGATTTTGTCAAGATCAAGAGTTCAATGAAATGTACAAATAGAGACAAAATATAGGACAAGAATAAAATGTATTTTCATCAATAGATAAAAAATATTGTTTTATACAATGTAGATGAGCCTGCATATATAGGCAAGACTATACGGATATGTGAGCACACAAACATGACATATGGCTCAATAAGAAACAAGGGTAGGTAGGAAATAGGTGTGGTCGGTAGGAGAAACAATAAAATATTCTACATGAGGTGGATCATCCACCGAAGGTGGAATTATCGCTCCACAATAAGTGGATATGATAGAGTAGTAACAAGATCAACACCATAAAAGGTAGAAATTCTCCTACACACACTATCCCAATGTGACACAAACACCCAAGTGTCTCATACCCAAACTACTATGAAATGCATTTCTTAAGTAAACTTAAGTAAGATGTAATAATATCCATGATGAATAATTATTTACACCAACACCCCCCGTTAAGTGCAACTTAGGGGAATGCACTTAAGTTTACAATGCAACTAAGCAATGCAAGATGGGTACCGGCTACGAGGCCATGTTAGGTACCCATGTACAAAAGAAAATGCACACAAACCAATGCAATGAAATCTCTCACAAAGTGGGGAAAGAGAGAAAAACCCAATGGAAAAAACCCTCCCCTAAAAGAGAGATGAAAACTATACAAGAGAACTCTCATAGAAGTATGTGAGGAACAAAACCCCATGTGAGGAAAAAGTCCCCCCATATGAGAGAAGAAGAGAAGCTAGGTAGCCCCCCCTCAATGTAGAATCTACACCAATGGTAGAAGCTCAAGAATGAAAGAAGAAACTGCTCCATGAACATCGAACTACATTCCTTCCCTTGAGAAGAAACAAAACCAAAGGTGTATCCATGAAGTCTCCCCAATCATGAAGAGAAGAAGTAGGAAAAAAACTCCTGATGAATGAAGTCTCTAAAAACTACTCAAGTGTCCCCATGTCGATGCTGAAAGATACCCCCTCCAAAGGTGGTGAACTGCTCCACACTGCTGAAAAAGGTACTCCAAGATCTAGTGGAGATGAATGTAGAATATGTCTCAAAGACTCACATGTCTCCTCTAAACATAAAGAGACCTTCTCCAATTGTTGTACAAAAGAATCCACAATCATATCAACCTCAAAAGAATGATCATGTAGAGAATGAACAAGAGGGTCAGAGTGTTCCCTCGCAAAAATCGAAGAAGGACCATCTTCATCAAAGAGAATATGAATATCATCAATGATGTCTCCCAAATCTGCTATGTAGGATTCCACAAACAAACCTGCAATGTCTGTCAAGTAATCATCCCATGAAACTGAAGCTGGAAGACATGAAATATCTTACTGCACTGAATCACAAGAAGGCAAAATTGTCGTACTATCTGCATCATCAGGTGCAATAGGCAATGTGATATCAATTGGAGGAGATGAAACACAAGGCTCAAGAATAGGGTCACATGTGAGAATCCCCAAATTCAAGTACCCAAAGCTCTCCTCAAAATCTGAATCATCAAAAGAAGTATGATCATCATGTGTAGAATCACCATATGTGAATTCATCATCATCAACAAAATCTAAAAAGGAGTATAACCGAGATGCATGATCAACCACCCCAGCCGAAATGATAGTTCTAGTCTCCAAGTCTTTAATGAAAACTAACTCAGGTGTTAACTCCACAATTCTCTTAGTTGCCCCATGTGTGATTTGATAGATGGAAAGGAGATTGTTTGTCAAATGGGGTACACACAACACATCATTGAAGGAGTTATCCCCAATGGCAATAGATCCTTTCCCAATCACATCCATGTATGTATGATTGCCCATCAAAATCTGTGGCATGGTGCAAGGCTCAAATGTAGAGAACATGGACTGTGAAGATGCCATATGATGAGAAGCCCCTAAATCTAGAAGTCATCTCCCTGAATCATGACTGGTAGTAGCACAAAGAACTTTTCCTTTTCTTGTCCCAAAAGAGTGAGTCTTCCCACTTGTAGAAGCCATGAATGTTCTCCCTTTCCCTTTTGATTGTGTGGAAGTGGAAGTTGATGAATCATCCTTCTTGTAGACATTAGGCAAATCAATGTTATGCTTTTTGAGGATGTGTGTGAGCTCATCAATCTTCTTAAAATGGCAACGACGCTCCTCATGACCAAATTTTTTGCAATAGGTACAAGTAGGTCTCTCTCTTTGGTGAATTGTCCCTCTTGGAAGAGGATGAATCTCCTTGTTGTGGAGAAGATGGTGCTTTATCCTTAGGCTTTGACCGCCATTTCTTCTTGTTTGAGTTGCCCTTTCCTTGATTTCCTTTGTTCTCTTGATTTGCCACTAATGCTTGAGACATAGAAATCTTAAGAATGCCCATGCTTATCAACTTAGTTTGTTCCATCATCAAAATTTCAGCGAAAACATCAAATGTAGGCATTGTATAGCTTGAACCCATTGTCATTCTATGGGTTTGAAAACTAGAAACAAATGCTGCATATTCTTGTGGAAGATTGCCCATCAAATTGAAGATCAATTGAGTATCCTTCTTATCAATGCCACAATCCTTGAGTTATGCTATCAACTCTTTTGCCTTAGTGACGTAATCTTGTATGGTATCAAAGTTATTAGGATCTAACATGGTGAGATCACTATCAATTTGATATCCCCTAATCTCATCAACTTGACCGTACAAGTCTTGAAACTTTTGCCAAGCATCCTTGATTAGAGTACATTTCTCAATATGAAAAATGAGATCCTTTGATACATACTTTCTTAAGGTACCAATTGCCATGATATTTTTAGTGAGCCAATCCAAGTGACCAATTTGATCAACCTTAGGATCAGCGGGAGCAACAATAGTTCCATCAATGTAATGAGAGTCCTTTGAATTTCATAAGTTTACTTTATGCATCAACTTTCCAAGTAGCATAATTATGAGGAGTTGAGAGAGGAAACTTAGAAGAACCCATAGTAGCAAGAAGGAAGGAACACAAGAGCACAAAAGCACAATAGGCACCCCCCTAAATTTAATCAATCAAAGTACCCCCCCCCCAAAAATGATGATTTTGGCACTTTATATGTAGTGCCTATACAATAGGCCACTCGCAAACAATGGCAAGGTGGAATTCTGATTTTATTTTACAACCGCCCCAATAGGCTAACAACTATAAAGAAAAAGACCAGCAAGATAGATCTATGCAATACAAGTGCCAAATTGGCCAAATAAGACCATATGCTGAAAGTCTAATTTATACCCAAAACTGCTGCAAAATGATATAATATTATGAGAGTAAACAAAACATTATGCACTTTAAAAAAAATGGCACCTGAAAAGGAGTTCGTATGAGCCTGAATGGAGTCCCGAAAGTTGTACAAACGGGGATTGGATAGGTATAGTCACCAAAAAATGAGATTTATGAAAACTCTATCCATCAAAATCAGAAAATAATTCCACCATGAGAAATTACACAAAATTCTAGCCCATTTCAAAAAACATTGCACCAAAAAAGGAGCAAAAATAAGCAAGATATGGCAATTTGAAGTTGAACTGCAAAATCAAAAAGCTCAATGAGAGAGGTCTACAAAAATTTAAAAAAATTGATGATGTCAAAAAACTGTGAGTCTAAATTTGATGGTCGTATAGCTGTCGCAAAAACTTTGCCTCTTCATCTGCATGGCGTCCATACAGTATAGACAAATGACGTGGCCAAATCGGAGATTGACACATGTAAGATGTAATGTTGATGTGTCAGTTGACAGGGGGAACGACGTGGTTGTTGACATGGCGTGGGTGGAATGGTGTGGCGTTGTCCACGTCGTAGGGGTTGGGGGCAGCAGGATTCGTGTGGTTGCGTGGTGGCTTGGGGTCTGCGTGGCAGAGGGGCCCAACAGGTGGTCAGCCGGCGTCAGAGGTGGCTGATGGCAATGTAGACGTTGGTGCTAGCGGGAGGGGCCGGTGTGAATGTCGGGAGGAGTTGTGAGGAGCCCGAGGCCGGCAAGAGCTGGAAGAGATAGCCGGAAGAAGACTAGGGGTCGAAAGGTGGAAGTCGACAACTGGGGGACCGAGAGGGAGGTCGACAATAGGAAGGACCAGTAGGGAGGCTGACGGTAGGAATGACGGAGTTCACCGGAAGAAGACCAGGGGGTCGAAAGGTGGAAGTTGGCAGCTGGGGGACCGAGAGGGAGGTTGGCGGCAGGAATGACGAATTTTTTGGTGAGCAGTGCCCAGGGCTGCCGAAAAGCGAGCAACGGCAGAGGAATCACGGAGTATGGAGGTCTGCGAATAATGAAATATTTTTTTTTTGCACAAATTTTAAAAAAAAAATCAATCCGTACCATACCGCCCAAATTGGGCAAATGTTTTCCTCCAAGCTTGAAATTTGACTTTCACCAAAATATGTCAAATTTATACTCAAAATTCATGGAAATGGCCACCTGAATGCAATGGCAAGGTCAGATCTAGTCTAGGACGCCTCCAAAAGATGTTGCTCCTCATATTTGCCTCTTGATGTCGCAATAATGCCTCTCAAAGACGAATCAATGACGCTCTAATGGATTTGACAGCATGTGAGATTTGTCAAGATCAAGAGCTCAATGAAATGTACAAATAGAGACAAAATATAGGACAAGAATAAATTGTATTCTCATCAATAGATAAAAATATTGTTTTATACAATGTAGATGAGCTTGCATATATAGGCAAGGCTATATGGATATGTGAGCACACAAACATGACATGTGGCTCAATAAGAAACAAGGGTAGTTAGGAAATAGGTGTGGTAGGTAGGAGAAACAATAAAATATTCCAAATGAGGTGGATCACCCACCGAAGGTGGAATTATCACTCCACAATAAGTGGATATGATAGAGTAGTAACAAGATCAACACCATAAAAGGTGGAAATTCTCCTACACACACTATCTGAATGTGGTACAAACACCCAAGTGCCTCATACCAAAACTACTATGAAATGCATTTCCTAAGTAAACTTAAGTAAGGTGTAATAATATCCCTGATGAACAATGATTTACACCAACATTTTAAATTGGTAATCACCTATAATTAGTAGTGCAGTTAAGTTTTGAAATTTAGAGACAGTGGTGGTCTCATCACACTCAACATGTGTTATATCTTAATTTTTTTTATATTTATATTTGTTGTCAATCTTCTAAGCACAAAATAAGGATTGCCCTTTGGCCTACCCCAAGTCAAATCATGTCTCTAGATTGTTAAGGTTACTTCCTCAACAACTAAGGAATATAAATAAAATATGATTTAATATTCCAAAAATAAGAATGGCAACTTTAGTAGCTCCCTAGCTATAGCCCAACCCACTTTAGATCACCCAACTACTAAGATGTAGGTAGCATTGATTTCAAACTATTCAAAGAAGGGAATAGAGGTTGTTAAACTTGGTGGTGAGCCTTTCTGTAGGCCATGATTTGTTTAGATGTCCTAGTTGGCATTGATTTTATATTCTTAACTAGTAGAGATCTTGTTCACTCTCCCCCTTCTCCTAAAAATCTATGACATTCTCATGACCCACCCAGGTGACTAGGGGAGGGAGATTATGCTATAGAAAAGTGAAGAATGTCAATACTCGACATCCAATTCAGTAGTTTCTTATCAAAAGAATATTTCTTAAATTGCTCTTATTCTCTTCAAGAGTCAAATAGTGATGAGATACTTCTAAATTCTAATCAATGAATTTTATCTCTTGGAATTTCTAAGGTCCTTCTTATCTCCCCAATAAATATACTATAGAAGATATTGGCTGAAAGTAGTTGGCTTTATACACATACACATGCATACACATACGTGCACATGAACATGCATACGTGTGCATATACACACATACATACATACACACATATATGTACTCACACACATACATGCGTACATGCATACATATATACATACATGTGTACTCATATACACACACACACACATACATACATACATACATACATACATACATACATACATACATACATACATGCATACTGTGTACATACACACACATACACATGCACACACATGCACATCTATGTATGCATGTGTATGTGTGCGCACGTATGTATATGTGCATGTGCAGGTTTAGGTGCATGTGTATGTGTGAGTATGTGTGTGCATGTGTATGTGTGTGTATGTGATGTGTATGTGTATGTGTATGTGCATGTGCAGGTGCAGGTGTAGGTGTATGTGTATGTGTATGTGTGAGTCTAATTGTGGGTGTGGGTGTGGGTGTGGGTGTGGGTGTATGTGTCTGTGTCTTTGTATGAGTATGAGTATTTTGTTTGCTATGTGTAGTGTATTGATTAGAATTTTTTATGGTTTAATAGTAAGGGTAACGAGGAAATGAATTTTTTTGTCATCATTTAATAGTAATTTGGGCATATTTTTCTATGGTTCAATAGTGCGGGTTTTAAAAATTTGCTAGGTTTAATTTATTTTTAACAATTTTCTAATTCTTTCATTATAAAATTTTTCAAAATATTGATAAACTAAAGAATTAAAAAAACATAACAATAAATATTTGCAGTTCGGTTGAACTCCCAAAGCTCCTCAGGTTGCAAATGAGGGTCGATCACCAAAAAATCAGTTTATATAACTGATCATATGACTGAACTCAATCCAGTCGGATTGTCGATGCCAAATCGGTCCTACATGGCTTAGGGGTAGTTTGGTCAGACTACCCCCAGTTAGCCTAAAGTGTGACACAACTCCATACTTTTGTCCCCATAGATTTAGTTGTCCTCATTTAACATGGCATGCATTTTGCCAAGAAAATAATATGGATCTATCAAGACTTTAATGCCCTTAGAGAAGGGGCCCAAGTTGGCAAGCCTATTAGTAGACCTTCTCTAAAGATGTGTTGAAAAAAAATATGGTCTAGTGTGGAAATGACGAAAATAATTTAAAATTATATTTGTCCCTTACCACCTAGATATGGCTGCACCTTGTAACATCATGTTTACATTCCTTCAATCCCCTTTTATGATTATCCTTTTGCCTTTATTTTTGGCAATGGAAATGCCAATAAAGGCTGCCATCATCTCGACCATACTAAAAGTTTGAGTACCCATATTTTCCACGTAGGTTGCCACCACTTTTCTCTCTAAATATCTTATCACACTACCCCCACTTGCCCAACCTAGGTTCCCCTTTGACGTCCCATCAAAATTCAACTTTAACCATCCTGGGTCAAGGGGGGACCCATTATAATAGCATGTTATTCATGAAAATATTTAATGACTTGGTGAAATGAATTGAAAAATATTTCCTTCATTTATGGGAAGAGCTAGAATATTTCCTAAGAATTAGGGGCAAAGAAAAAGTAAAAAAACACAATCTTAGTAAAACAACATTTTCTCCCTCATTTCTAAAAAAGAATTCAAAAATTTCAATATGGTCTAGAAATCTTAAATCACAAGGAACAAAACTCGAGAACTGTTTAGAGGAGATCCACAACAATGAAGGAGCAATCGATGATAAAAAAAATTTATGTAAAGGTGGCACAATAAAGAACAACACTTGCAAATTATTAAGATTTTGATAAATGCCTCCTCAAGAATAGGATATCAGATCCACATTCTTAGTGGATTGATTGAGTATATTTGAAATAAGTATTTTATAAATACATTGTAAATAATTAATTAAAGGGGGGGTTAAAAAGGTTTGTTTTAGGCTAATGAAAGTAGGTTAGTTCTAGTCTCATTTCCATAATTGTATTTCCAAATTTTATAGAGTTAATTTAACTCTAGAAATCCTCTTATTTCCAATAAGTTTAAATTAAGTTATCCTTTTCATTTCCTAAAAGTGTGAGATAGATTAGCCATTTCCTCTCCTACAAGTGTTCTTTACAGTAGTTTTCATTTCTTCTTGTGTATTGTAGAAGAGACTATCATGCAAGTTTTATTTCCTCTCTTTTGCATATAACCATGGACACCACCTTTGATTGATAAATTAAATGATGAGGATTACAATGACCCCATCAAAATGTGTGATAAATTAGGCTTTGCATCCCAATATTGGTCAATCACCACAATAATCATTCCCATTGATATACATGGACCGATTTTTAGTTTAGTCTTGACAAAGTCTTTAAAGCCATAAATTGTACTATAATTTTTTAAATATTTTTTCCTTTGCTAGTTGTTTCTCACTCTTTGTGGGGCCTTCATTATAATATGTGATCTATTAGACCATACTCCCATCAAGTTTAATATTTAATGGCAAGTATATATACCTTAGATTTGTAAAAATAATTTTTAATTACTTCATTGTCAAATCAACTTTGTTGGTCCACATTAGGAATGTTTAGATCTTAGAAACCTGACCCACTCAACCAATAAGTTAGATTTATCAGTGGGTTATATACATTAGGTGCACTTAAATCCATTCATCTGCATTTAATCATGCTAGTTGGGAATCCTTTAATGTCTTATACATAAGGCCGCTTGACCTTGGAGCTTTCCAACAGTACTATAACCCTTAAAGTTAACCCCCTTATTTCTTGTTTTTGTAGGGTAGAGTGGTTGAGTTTCACCATCACAAGAAATTTGCTAATAACCATTAAAATAGAGGCACTTAGATCAAAGCCAAATTGCATTTTCTTAAGGTTGGGTATAGAGATTCAAAGGAATTCTTCCAAGCTTCTAGAGCTAACTATAATTCATAAGACATTAAGTAGATCAAAAATAGGAAAAATTCTCTTAAAGGGATTCTTTATATTCTCTAAGATTTTGTCCAATATTATGAGCAGAAAAATTCTCTCGAAGATGACCTTTCTTCATAAGAGTGCCTCAAGGTTGTTGCTTGTCTTATTTTCTCCATTTAACAAGCCTTTTGTGATCAATTTCTCTCCATTTGTAGTACCAAGGATGTTGTGCATACCATATCAATAAGAAAGATTTCCATTAAGATGTATGTTCCCTTGTAAATTTTAAGGCCCTTGGGATTGTGTTGGTGAGGACCTACACAAAGTATTTTTAATATTTGCATTTTGAATCATTAGGAAAATTAATTAGAAAATGAAATGAAGTAGTCACCGGTGAGGAGGGACCTCAAGGAGATCAGTTCGGACCAGTCAGCAAGAGTGAACACAATGTAAACACATAGATATGATGGAGGTAATGCAGGACAAATAATTTTATTGCATGAAATTTGATTACATCCAACCGATAACAATCGAGTTACAACATATCGGCACATAGGCCTGGTAGAATAGGTCACAATCGGGACCTTGAATCAAAAGATCTATCTTCTAGGCACAATCTATCTATCTCATACTCTGATTGATTCTAATTGATTACATTCTAAAACATGATTACAAATATATATATATCGATCTAAAGGATCCATTCAGACCAAAAGGGATCAAAACCCAAAGAACAAGACCTAATGTGCAAAATGAACAAGGTTGGCCTTCGCCAAGAGATTCCTCCGGAAAATCCAAAGGATGAAACATAGATTGTGGGAAAAGGCCGGCCACATGCCAAGGAACAACAAAATCAATAGCCAAGGCTCCACAAGCTTCAGAATGGGTTCTGGTAGATCACCAGAATAGGTCTCAGGCAACCGGTAACAAGAAACTATCATGGAAACTGGTAGCGATATCTTGCTGGTAAGTGATCCAAATGAGATGTAGTTTGAAAGAAAGAAAGATGATCAAGTCTTCAAGTAGAATCCAACTCCACAGTATCTAGTGAGCCGAAAAACGAGACACACAAAAAGGAAAACTGAAACTACAAACAAAAAACAAAACATAAAGGAAAATATTTTTGGTTGATGCAAGATTGCTGTGAACTAGGGATGCTCTTGCATTAGACATCCGAGTTTAATAAAAAAAAGTGAGCCTCTCACTTTGTTGGGGTGAGAGGGAAACCAAGACGGTCTACCTCTACCTGAGAAATCCAAGATGAATCTTCAACCAGTCTTATCTTCCACTTCACAAGATATTCTTTGTACTGACTGTTTCGGGTACTACACCCAATCCTACTATCCAAAATCTCTTCAATCTGATCCGGTTCCTTCCAAGGAAATTGTTTCTCCAAGTTTGCAACACTGTCCTCACTGAATTCTGGTTCATGGTACTCATGAACATCTGTAATGTTGAATATGGTGAAATACTTAGATTATCCGGTAGCTCCACTTCATATGCATTTCCAGAACTGAACTTCCTCAAAATCTTACAAGGTCCAAACTTCTTCATCTGCAACTTATTATAAGTTCCAACTGGGAATCTCTCTTTTCTCAGATATACCATCACTTCATCACCAACTTCAAATTCCTTATGTCTCCTCTTCTCATGTACCTTCTTCTTATATTTGTTTTCATGTCTTCCAAATGTTGTTTAACCTGAATATGCAATGATGCCATGTGATCTATTAAATCTTCTACTTCTGAACTCTTTTGGTCTTCACTGCTAATGTCTCTAAATTCTGGTATTCCTCTAGGATGCACTTCGGTAACAATCTCAAAAGGTGTTTTTCTGGTACTTCTATTCACTGAATTGTTGTAGGCAAACTCTGCTTGTGCAAGGATCAAATCCCAAATTCTAGTTTTATCTCGCACTAAACATCTCAATAAGTTTACTAAACTCCAGTTAACAACTTCTATCTGTCCATCATTCTATGGATGAAAACTAGAACTGGAGTTCAAATTTATCTTCTTCTTCTTCTTCCAAAGTGTTCTCCAAAAATAGCCAACAAACTTAGTGTCTCTATCTGAAACTATGCTCTTAGGCAATCCATGCAATCTCACCACTTCCTTGAAAAATAGGTCTGCTACATGTAATGTATATGATGTCTTCTTACAAGGTATGAAATGAGCCATCTTTGAAAATCTATCCACTACCACAAATATAGAATCATTCCCTCTCGATGTCTTAGGAAATCCAAGTACAAAATCCATGCTTATATCCTCCCAAGGTCTTATCGGTATTGTCAATGGTTTATACAATCCCACATTCTAATTACTACCTTTTGCAAACTGACAAACTCTACAAATTTGCACATATCTCTTAACATCCTTATGAATATGGGGCCAAAAGTACTGCTTATTCACCAATGCAACTATTTTGTTACTGCCAAAATGTCCGACTAAACCTCCACTATTTTCCACATATGGGTAAATGTTTAAATGCAGAAGTAAATGCACAAAACATAATGAGAATATAATTAAGAACCAGTCTCTATATTAATTCAATAGTCCATAAAAATCAAGTGCTTATAACATCACACCTAGATATGACTATCATGATGCTACTATGAAGGGAAGATATGCAATATATAATACTCGAAGGGGTGCGACCAACCGTCGCGTCCAACTGCCCTTCAAGAAGACTAACTGACTGTCGTAACCCATAATTACTAACAACAACATAACATAATGATTATTCCCGACAACATCATCCCCCCCAAGAAAAGAAGTCATCTCCGGATGACTTAATACAAAAGAGAGAAGAGGTTCATACACTAAACATAATCAAGGTATAGAAGAAGAAGGGGGCTGAGGGGGCGTCCCTGAAGGAGGTAGTTGCACCGTCGATGAAGAAGAAGTAGGAACTGCTAATGCCAGTCAAGCCCAAAACTCATACACTTGTTGCGTCCTTGCCTGAAAACCCTTTTCTACTATCATTCGATGCTCAAGTGTGGATTTCACCATTTTTGCTTCTGCAAGGAGTTCTTTTTTCCTTGACATCACATCCCTCCTGTGCCTAAACCAAACTTGTTTGCAAAACATGCTTTTTAGCCTCCACCAACTGCTACTCAAATGATATTGTCTCCCTTGCCAATTTGTCCTCGATAGCCACCCGCCCTGCCCTCTTGGCATCCAACTCTTGGGTACGCTGAGCTAAGTCTCATGCTACTACTGCCTCCAACCTGGTGGTCAGCTCCTCCCGAGCCCTCTGTGCATCCACCAAGGCAACCTCACGTCCAGCTGAGACATACTCCAAGTTCCTCAAAGCGGACCATTCATGCCTAGAAGTGGCCACAACCTTCTGGCACAAAGGCTAGGAAACACCTCAAATCCTCCATCACACTCCCCAAAGGCTGATAACCTAACTGAATAACTCTGGTGTCGTACGAATTTGCGGGCCTACAATGTCTTCCCTCAAACTTATTTGTTCGCAACCTCCAAATTCGTCTCCCTCCACAGCTTATGGCTTCCCTACAGATGCTTAGCTTTGGGATTCTTTCTTATAGTGCGAAACAACCCCAACACTTACTGTGACTTCTCTTATGCCTTCACCCAACTCAAAAGTGTATTGTAGCTCAAAAATAAAATGGGGGTCTGGGGGAAGTGCCCCCAGCAGGGTTGAGGGGCAGTGCTCTCATGGATTTGGGGCAGCGCCACAGTGGGGTCGAGGGGTAGCGCCCCTCGTGGGGTCCTAGGGCAGCGAACACAACCACATGGAAGTCCATGGCACACATCATTTTTGTCGACATTTTTTTTTTTAAGATGCCAAAAACCTTCTTCTCCACTCTCATTTTTCCAGCATCCCGGCTCCAAACTCCATCATTTTTCAATCTGGTCATCATTTTTTTTTCATGTGCCATCATCACTGTTTATCCCTGTCGTGCCATGGTATTTTTCCTTTCACCCTCTTTTAAATTGCCGCTGCCATCCTCCTTCAGGCCTATAGACTATAATGTCCTGAGTCCATACAAAGGTTATCTACCGTATGACGGTAATGTCACGAGCTCGTACAAAGGTTATCTATTATATGATGGAGTGGTCTATCGTACGATGGAGTGAACCCGTATGGTGGCTGAGTCGTATGGCGACTGGGGTCACCTAAAGCTTGGTGTCATACGATGATTGGTCTACCATACGATGGCTGGAAAGGTCCCACTGAGTTCTGCCCTCAGAGGCTAGTGACCTCCATCGACAGTGGTGCACCATACGGTGTCCCACTGCACAGTGATGCACCAAATGGTGTCCCATCGCACGGTGGTAAACTGGATGGTGTCCCACCACACTAGTGGTGCATTGTACGGTGTCCCACCGCATGGTGGTCGACCATGGTGGTTCCACCGTATGATGTCCCATCGCATGGTGGTCTCCCATGGTGGTTCCACTGTATGGTGTCCCACCGCATGGTGGTCTCCCGTAGTGGTTCCACCACCACTTGCAAAAAATATATATTTATTCATTTAATTTTTATTTTTCAAATTTTATTTTTCAAATTTTTTTTCCTAATCTAATTGTCCAGAGAGTCTTCAGCTCGAGTCCCATGCCTCTGGGATCGCCCTTCATCCTTCTCAGTTTGCCTCACCTGAGAGTCTCCTGTTTTAGTCCTGTGCCTCTCGAGTTGCCTTCTCGACCTCTCGGGTCCTCTTCCATCCTCTTGGGTCCCCCTCTAGACTCTCGAGTGTCCTTTCGGCCTCTCGGGTGTACTTTCGATCTTTCGGGTTCCCTACATGCTTCTCGTGGTAGGGTTTCAATTTGGACCCGTTGATGGCAAGTCTATTTTCAATGGCCATTCGAAGACCTGGAACCATAAATTCTACAAGGACCACGACCTCCTTCCTATACATAAGAAGAAGAAGAGTAAAGATTTTGAAGGCTATCGCCTTCCACACAGGGTTCCAATCGTTGTTGACATGAATGATCTTGGGATTATCTATGCCATTGAGGTTTGTCTCCTTCAATTTTACCTCTTGATACTTGAAGGGTTCTTCCTTTGGGAACTAGTGTGTGGTGGTGTCACTCACACAGGCGTCTCCCTTCCAATATTCTCTATATTTCGGTAAGTACACCTCCTCTGTTATTTTCTCTAGTTCCTCTACTTCGAGCTTGTAGCTCTGGAACATTTTGTAATCCTCCATCTGCCAGTGGAAGAGCCAGTTCAATGAGCCTATCTCATCCTCGGAGCACTCTCCTAGTTTGAGAATCCCTTTGTTGTTGGGCTCCCTACAGCCCCATCCTTCGTTCCTCAGGTCACCTTCTCCTTCACCTTCTGATTCTGGAGATGATGTCAGTTCCTCACTAACCAATTGCTTCCCAAGGTCTATGATAAACTTCCTTCCTCTATTCTCCATAGACAGAGTGTTCTTCTTCTAGTTGTGGGTGGCCTTGGCTGCCACCAGCCACCCTCTCCCTAAGATTGCATCATACCCTTTTTTCTTTAGTAGGATTACCACAAAGTCCAGTATGAAGGGTTGCACCCCAATGGTAACTTGTTGGCCCATTAGTGTCCTGATGGGTTTGAATCCATGTTGATCTGCTCCCAGTAGATTAAATGTAGGTGGCCAAAATTTTGGCTTCCCCAACTTCTGCCAGGTTTCTTCTGGAAGAACATTCACTCCCGATCCACCATCGACGATGGTATCAGTTACAATGGTGCCAAGGATATCCATCTCCATAATGGCTAGGTTCCTTCTAGTGTTAACTGCCACTAGCATGGGGTCTATTAGACCCCCTAGGATCATCCATGTGGTGGTTGGTATTGGTGTGTGGTTGGGAGAGATTATTCAGCAACGTCGTTTGTAATTGAGGCATCTCCTTGAGGAGATCATGTACCTTCACAGGCACCTCCAGTTTTAAAATTTGATTTAGTATAGCCTCCTATACCTCCGGTTGGCTAGAAGTACCCGCCGTACCCTTTGCCTTCGCCCTCTCTCGTATCTCTTTCTCAATTTCTTCCTGTGCTTCCCGTACTCTTCTCTTCTCTGTCTTTGTGTCTAGGCACGTTGCTTGTCTGGCTTGGGTATGGGTTACGACCAATACTTCCTCTTCTTGGTTTCCTCGATATTAAGTAAGTTGATGGCGGACTTCGAGCAGGTGGCATCTTCGTGGTCTTCCGGTCCACACCATTTGCACAAATATTGTGTGGCCTCTCCCTTCGAGCAGTCTTGGGCAAAGTTCCCCCACTAGCTGCACGCTTTGCATTGTATCATCGGTCGACCTTTGGAGTTGTATTGGATCCGGCTCCTTGTATTGTTATTGTTGTTATTGTTGTTTTGTCCTCCCCACTAGTTATCTCGGTAGCCTCCCAATGTTGCATTGTTGTTCGCCTGGGAGCTGACGGTACCACCCGATGTAGTTGGTTGTTCCTGCGTAAGCAATACTTGTTGGTTTCGTGTTTTCATGTTGTAGGGGCATTCCCTGGTGGGATGCCCCATCAACTGGCATATGTCACAATAGACTTTCTTTGGGCTGGAGCCTTTCGTGTGGCCGTTTGTCTTACATTCTGTGCACCAAACCTCCCCTTTGTCAGTCTTGGTTGGACTTCCCTTCATAACCTTCAACTCTTTCATCATTCTCAGCATGTCCTTCTGCAAGGCTTGCACCTTTTTACCAGACTCGCCATCGCTGCTACTTCCCTCAAAAGAGTCATCATCCTCGGATGATCTATGCTTCTTCTTTTTCTTCTTGGATGTCTTGGTCTCGCTCTCGAGATCCATCGCTCTATTATATGTATCTTCGTACGAGGTTGGTGGAACAATTTTCATCTTCTTCTGAAGGGAGTGTTTCATTCCCTCCATGAACCATCTCTTTTTCAACCCATCCGTTGGTTGACTCTCCATTTTCCCCAATAGTTCCTTGAGATGCCGACTATAGGCTCGGACCATCTCGTTCTTGTTCTGCTTTGTGCCATAGATTTTGGCTAGTATTTCATTTTCATCTCTGAGGAGACGAAATTCTATCTCAAACTCCTTCTTCAGGTTGGGCCATGTGCATACTTTGGCCTTATCTGTATTAGAGTACCAGTCGATGGCCACTCCCCTTAAGGTTGTTGGAAATTGTGTTACCCATTCATCCTGGTCGATAACACCATTTGCTGACCATATGGTTTCGCAAGTGCGGCAATGGCGGATGGGATCTTCCTTCCTATCACTGTTGAACTTTGGTAGCTTCTGCTTACTTTCCATCCCACCACTGGGTCTCATTCCTCTAGTGCCTTGTGTTCTTGTACCTGGTGATCCTCTACCTCCACCTCTTGTACTTGACCCTCCACTCGTGGGTCCTCCGGAGAAGGTTGTTAACCCCAAATTGAATAAATTGCCTCCCGTATGGTACCCTTGTGCTCCCTTGGCACCTTTGGTTGTACCGTCACCTTTGATCATCTCCCTCCAGTTGGTTTTCTCCCTTTGGTTGTTCTCCAAAATGGAAAAGTTCTTTAGTAGGTCTCTGGTTGCGTCGATTAGGTTTAGACTTCGCCTTGTTTGTTCTACCAACTCTTCGTGACTTCTTATCCTATGGTGGTATTCTGACGAACTGTAGAGTTTGCCTTCAGCACCCTCCGTGACTCCTTCTAGGTTCCCTTCAAGCAACCGTATGACAGTGTAGAGAGTGTAATTCTCTCCATCTATCTCTACCTCCATAACCTCTGTGACACCCCCTAGGTTCCCTTCGAGCAACCCCTCGGTCGGTCATCCCTCGGCAAGTTGCCTTAGCCTATGCCTTCGTTCTATTTGTTGTCTCCTATTCAACGCTCTTTTTGCCACTTCCCATTCATCACTTTGTATCTTTTTATTTTTGTCCTTATTTAGTATATTGGGCATAAATCACTTTCGTAAATTGCAAGAACACACCATGTACACAAAACAAAAAACTATTATTATTTTCCCTTTCGGCCATAATTTTTGACATTGTGTCGGGATTATTACAGGGTTCAATTTCCCCTTTGCCTCTTGCCATCATGCTCTACGTCCCAATGATGATTGTTTTCTTCATACTGTCAAAGGACCTGTTGGTGTCGCTCCTCACAGACAATCTCCTCTAGGCAGGTTCGTTGTGCCAGTGATGCATGTGCAAGAAACCGGGGGAGGTGGTTCATCAACTAATTCACAGTGCACTCCACATGGAACTTGTTGGGACATCAACCTCCATGGCCTCTTTTTGGATGTAGGTCTCGATTGCCGCTTGAAGAAGGATTGAGAATTCCCTCATTGCAGTGTCCTCTCCGTTGTAGAGTTCCATTTGTGCGTCGTTGGCCTCTGGGTTAATCTCACCAACGGTTAGGCCCATCATGTCCGTATGCCATCCGCTCCTTCCTTTCTTGAGTATGTCTAGGAAACAACGCTAGATGTTTGCCACATACGGGTAAATGTTTAAATGCAAAAAGTAAATGCATAGAACATAATGAGAATATAATTAAGAACTAGTCTCTGAATTAATTCAATAGTCCATGTGCATCAAGTGCTTATAACATCACACCCAGATATGACTATCATGATGCTACTACGAAGGGAAGCTATGCAATATATAATACCCGAAGGAGTGTGACCAATCGTCAAGTCCAACTACCCTTCGAGAAGACTAATTGACTATCGTAACCCATAATTACCAACGACAACATAACATAATGATTATTCCCGACAACATCCACTATGTTTCTCTTTTATCAAGTTCTCTCTCATGGAAATCTTAGGTATGCACAACTGAACTCCCCTGAATAACATCCCATCCTGAATGAAATAATCCAACCACTTGCTCCTATCAACCATAACCATTTCTCTACATGCTTTTTCAGGGTTATGCAAAATCCGGGTCTTCATCATACAAGGTCTTTAAATCTTCAAAACCTAATACTGTCACTCTCATCTATATCAACAAATTTCTTCTCCTACTTAATGCATCAACAACTTTGTTATATTTTCCACTTCTATGCTTCAACGCAAAGGTGTAGCTCTGCAATAATTCTACCCATCTCATATGTCTCTAATTCAACTTACTCTGACTATTCAAATACTGAAAAGCTTGATGATCTGTATACAACACAAACTCCTTAGGCAACAAGTAGTGTCTCCATTTCTTCAAGGCTGGAATTATGGAATAAAATTCCTAATCATATAGTGAATATCTCTTCCGAGCATCATTCAATTTCTCACTGAAATAGGCTACTGCTCTCCCTTCTTGACTCAAGACTACTCCTATTGTTGTTCCACTTGCATCACAATCCACTTGAAATACCTTATTGAAATCTGGTAAAACTAACATAGGTTGCTTAGTCACTTTCTTCTTCAATAATTCAAAACTTTTGTTTTCTTTGGTGTGCCACTTGAATTCCTTCTGATCTCCTCTCATGGTTTGAGTCATAGGGTTACAAACTGAATTGAATTTTTTGATAAATTTTCGATAAAAACTAGCCAACCCATGAAATGATCTTACCTCCCCAATGCTTTTCGGTGTAGGCCACTCAACAATGGCTTTCACTTTCTCAGGGTACATCTTCAAACCACCCTCAGATATCAAAAATCCTAAATAGACTAACTCATCCTTCATGAAAGTACACTTCTTGATATTGATAAAAAAAATTCTTCTCTCAACCTCTGCAAAACTTGTCTTAACTACAACAAATGCTCCTCTTTTGTTTTACTGAAAATCAAAATGTCATCCAAATACACAATAACAAAATTACCCAAGAATTTCTTCAATACCTCATTCATCAACCTCACGAAAGTACTTGGTGCATTAGTCAATCCAAAAGGCATCACCAACCATTCATATAGTCCTTCATTTGTCTTAAATGTTGTCTTCCACTCATCTCACCTTCTTTGATCTTGATTTGATGATATCCACTCTTCAAATCTATCTTTGTAAAGTATTTTGCTCCACTGAAATAGTCCATTATGTCATCCATCCTAGGCAAAGGAAACCGGTATTTCACTGTGGTCTTATTTATTGCTCTTGAAATGGTACACATCCTCCATTCTCTATTCTCCATTCTTCTTAGGTGTTAATACTGTCGGTACTGTACAAGGGCTCAAACTCTCCCTAATCAAACCTTTCTTCAATAGCTCATGCACTTGTCTATTCAATTCTTCATTCTCTACCAGTGTCAACAGATGTGCAACTTTGTTAGGAAAACTAGCTCTGGGAACCAAGTCCATACAATGACTAATACTTCTAACTGGTGGCAATCCATCAGGTACATTATCTGAAATGATGTCCTCATATTCTATCAACAAATCTATTATCTCTTCCGGGTGCTCTTCTTCTAATTTCCGTCTCTTAGTCTTCTTAGGAAATAAGGCAAAACACACATTCTCATGTCTCAATCCATCCATGAATTTCCTTCCATCTACTAAACAGATTCTAGCATTTGTACAAACTTCATTCTTCAAAGGTTCCTCCAAAAGTAACAAGTTTTTCTTCATCCCATTTGCCACAATAGTGTATGTATTCTTCCTTCCATCATGTATTTCTTGTCTATCAAACTGCCAGGGTCTACCCAACAAAAGATGACAAATATTCATAGGCATAATATCACACAAAACTCCATCATCATAATTCCCAATTTTCAATTTTACCAAACACTGTTCACTTACTAACAACTTATGTTCATCCTGAATCCATGCTATCTGATAAGGCTTAGGGTGTTTCAACCTCTCCAATTTCAACTTATTCACCATTTGTTCTAAAATAAGATTATTTGAACTACCACTATCAATAACAACTTTACAACAATTACTGGATACCTTACATCTGGTCTTGAACAGATTCTTCCTCTGCAAGGGTTCTTCATCTCCTCCGGTATGACACAAAGATCTCCTCATCATCAACAGTTCTCCATCTTTCAGTTTATTATCTGATCCGATGGGGTTTTGGGTAAATGCACAAACCTGGGTCCCAATCCCGAGGAAGTCCGTGGGTTGGGAAAAGAGCCCATTAGAAACTGGTAATCAGGCACCCATTTCACTTCGGGTGCCCGAGGCATTCAAAAATGGGCGCACGCTTTTTTAGAAACGTGCACCCATTTTGGTTCGGGTGCCTGTTTCTTGAATGTATTTGTTTTTTTAAAACCATTTTCCATCATTTTCACTGTTTCAAAAATGAATAAACATTTCAGAGGAGCACGGGTACCTATTTTTTCATCCCAGCTGACCCCTTAGACCATTTTTTACCTCCTTCAAGGTATGTAGTTTTGTTTTTTATATTCTTTTATATTTTTTTTTATTTTTTTCATAAAAAAGTGTTAATTTATTGTTATTTTTTAATTTTAGTGTTTTAAAGTTTGATAAACATTTTTTATTTAATTTAATTTCATGTTTAAAATAGTTTTTAGTTTCTAAATATTGCAAAAAACATGAAAAGTAAAAAGTAGTAAAAACTTAAAACCGTAGGAAAAAAAACAAAAAACAAAAATGTAAATGAACAATAAACATTAGACACAAAACAGACAATAAACCCTGAACAGAAAAACAAACAATAAACCCTAGATAGAAAAAACGAACAATAAACCCTAGAAAATAAACAAATAAAAAACTCTAAAAATTTAACAAACAATAAACCCTAGATGAAAATCAACAATAAACCCCCTTCTCTCTCACACACACATGTACACGTTACCCTCTTTGTCATTACAAACTCTCTCTCTCTCTCTCTCTCTCTCTCTCTCTCTCTCTCTCTCTCTCTCTCTCTCTCATTACCCCCTCTGTCTCTCTTTCACACACACATTACACCCTCTCTCTCCCCCTCTCTCTCTCTCAGGTTAGCCTCTCTCTCTATCATTACCCTCTTTCTATCATTACCTACTCTCTATCTCTCATTATCTATTCTCTCTCTAACCCGTTGTATCTCAAATTACCTACTCTCCCTATCTCTCTCTCTATTTTAATCATGCGTAAAAGTTTGAATGTTTAAATTTAAATTTCTAAATGTTGTATTTAATTATAGGATTCTTTTGTAAAAGTTAGATGTTTAATTTATGTTAAAATTGAACTTTAAAATGATAATGAATATGAATGTGCTTTTTTGTGTGTGTGAAAAATAGGGTTCTTAAATTTGATAATACTCTAACTATCACTATTAATCCTCACTACTTCCTAACTTAGTCCAATCTCTAAAGATATACTATATATTTACAAACATGATAACATGTCATATACTTTGACTTGATAGTGGAAAGAGAAACCACAACTTGTCACCTACTCATCCAACTAATTGCACCACCACATAGACTAAATACATAGTCAATGTTAGACTTCCTAATGTGAACATCACATACCCAATTTGAGTTTACAAGTCCCTATATTTTTAATAACATGTGGAACAATCCTACTACTAAACTTTCTTCTTCCAAACTTTGTGCTTTGAAAACATGGTTGTTGAAAACATGGATTTTTCTTCTTCTTTTAGATTATTCCATGAATCACCAATCATTTTAGTGATCTCCCTATCCTTTCTAGGACACAATGCTTTCAATTGTTTATATTGCTTAGCAAAGAAAAAATTGTAGTCATTCCTATTTTTCTTTGAAAACATGGTTGTTGAAAGCATTTTTTCTAAATTTGAGTCATTGAGATGCTAGATATTAAATTCCAACCTAGAGGTAGTATGTCCATAAAGTCCAATGGCTACCAAAGTGATAGATTTTCACTAAATGTTAGCTCTTATTGAAGTAACATTAAGTGTTGTTAAAGTTTCGTAAAAACTTGTCATCAAAGTGACATTATTGGTGAAGTACCCCAATTGTTTCTAAAATGACATTATTATACTAAATTTCAACTACTCCTAAAGTCCACCTTCTACCAATGTTGCAATGTGCATCTAAAGATGTTTTTGAACTTAAAAATATTACACTAAATGTAAAATTATGCCTCAATGAGAAATAGAATGTGACGTGGAAAGAATCTCTATATTTAATCATCTGTGTATCCTCATATATATGCATTCCAAATATAAAACAATTATATCACTATTGTCGTCCTAAAAATTTATTGAATCTAAATCATCATTTAATTCATTCTTGTAATATTTTTCTTGCTTTCATTTTTATGTGGATTTTATTGACATAATTATAAAGCTTAACATAGGATTTATTGAGAGACTTAGATCTCACTTTATATTTGGAGCTTTGTCCTTTTTCTTATTTTTTCTCTTTGCTTTATCCTTTTATCTTCCTCTAATAACCAATGCATCCTTTAAAAAAATTAGAGTTTTTTTTTGTTTTAACTCCTCCAAGAGTAGAGAACCTACTATTTATTCATGCTTCAACTTAGTGTAGTACTACTAGTTGCAATCACTAAATCATCCTGTGACTCTAGCAAAGTACACAACAAAGCAGTACATGTATTGACAAGTTCATAGATATAACTTATGACTTTAATGGATTTAGTTAAAACCAAAAGAGAGTAGTTGAATCGATTCCTATCAAGTTGAAAATATAAAGTGGTAGCCTAATTGAAGATAATGGTTAAATATTGCAAGGGTACTAAATTGTAATTTCATGAAAGTTACCTTCTTTGAAAAGATGAACTACACAACACTACCATTAAACTATGATTAGAATCCTCTCATGACAAGATGGTCAACTATTATGGGTCCCAAAGTAAAAGTATCATAGGCATTTTAATCATCCATCTCTCTATAACAAAAATACAAATGCACCATGATGGCCCAAAATGCCAACTAAAAAAAATCTTAATCGAGAATGAGCCCTCAATGGAGTCTAGAGGAGATGATTATTGATTATCTAAATCAGTGGAGTCATTTTATTCATTATCTATTCTTTCTCTCTCTCTCTCTCTCATGATTGTTTTTTATGATTTTGATGGAACTTATACTAATGCATCTTTAGATGTTAAAAAGTATTGTTTGAGTTGCATGGGCATTATGATGTTTTATTTTGTAGAATATTTCTTATACTTTGATTCAAGTGGATAATATTTCTTAAATGATGCTTATTATTAAAATACACCCACCTATTAATAATATAGATCTATGTGAGTTTCCCTTTTTTTTTATTAAGTTGGTAAATTGTATTTAATTATAAGTTTTCTTGGAAGGTGAAATGTAAATTAAATAGTAATTGTAAATTTTCATGTTTGTATATATATGCAAATTACTTTCACATAATGGATGAGTTTGAGATAGATGAGCTATTAGTCTAGCGCCACCTCCACCTCCACCCCCTCCACCTCCACCTCCACCTCCACCCAATCAGTTGAGGCAGACCATTAGGAGGAATATTGATTCTTTGATTAGAGATATCCACACCATTAGACGTGAGCCTCATCCACCTCCACAGTTGTTACACCTTGCAGATAGTATGCAAGGGATTGTATAGTCTGTATAGGCTTTAGATAGCGAGTTGGATAGCTATTGTATTTGGAGGGAGGGATTGTGTGCATTTATGTTGATGGCCTATCATACAAACAAGTCAATGAATTAAAAATAACAAAAATGGATTTGAAACAATATTTTGTGAACCTTAAGATGGGTGAGGAGATATATCTGAAGAAGCCACATATCTCAATTCAATGATGTAGGCACCCAGGCATAGCTATACACTTTTGGGAGTGGTGGTGGATGGTCTTTGACTATCTGCCACACTCCAATCATGAGGTCCCCATGTATTTTTTGAAAAAATTGTGGGCCGAATTTGAATTGGGTAAAAAAGCCAATTACTTTGATATTAGATCAATTCAGGGGGTCGGGAGAGGCATGCCCCAGCATAGGTCAGGGGCCAAATTGAGCAATAGAGTTAGAAACTATGTGTGCGATGATCCCTTGGTTCCTCTTCTTGCATCAGTTTTTCCAATACTTTCCCATCATCGAGCAGTGGATTCTGCTCTTGGTTCATTGAGTGCCCTGTCGGTCAATTTGGTACAATAGTTGCTCGAGGTGAGGGCTACCTCCAGCTTAGCACATATTTGCACGAGATGCAGGAATGTATGTACAAGTCCACAAAGTGAGACTTCCCCTGGAGGAGATGGTGATTTTGATGATGCTGATGCTTCCCATGGTGGTTATGATTATGCCAAGGAGGTTGCACATGTTGATGTCATCTCTTCATATGTTGATCTCATGTGGACAGACAATTATTAGCCTACAGAGGTACAAATTTATTTATATAATTTATAGTGCAATATTAAATTCCTTATATATACACATATGAACCATAACATGAGTCAATTTTTTCTGAACAAAGGATGGATCATACCACATCATTGAGGAACTGACATCATGTTACCTCGATACCTAGAGATGTCGGTGCCCCATTTACGGTATGTACTTTCATCTAGATACATTGTATTTTTTATGTACATTTAAAATAAATAATAATTTTTTTAATGTAATGATGTGTATGATATTTTTTTTCAAATATGTAGGGCGCTTCGTGTAGCACCAAGGTGGGTAGTTCTTCACGTGACCCATCGACCACTGAGGCTTAGCCTCATATACCACTAGTATGTTTTTCATCGATTAATTTGATGTGTTTATATGCTTACTAATTTATGTACAACTCTGATTCATGTTCATTATTTTTAGCAATTGTAGGCTTTTGGATTATTTGATGGTGCATCACATGTGTGCCTTCACCCATCAATTACTTTGCCTGCAAATGACACACCATATGTATGATTTTCTGCGATAAACTTGTAGTCTATATATATACTTTATAAATTATGTATATATAGAAGTTTGATTCATGCTTTATATATGTTGTTCAGGTCAATACCACTACCTAATAACTCAATGATGAAAAGTGAGTACCAAACTGGTTCTAAGAGGGGGGGTGAATCAGTATAGGCACAAAAAACTTTTCCTGAACCTGTTTGATTGCAGACTCTAAACTACTGGCAATCCCTAACACCGGTCCAAACTAGATTACTACCGGTTAAACACAGTGCAATTGTGAAAGACATGAACCGGTCAATCTTCTTAGCTTTTCATACAACCTACTCCCTCATTTCCACTTTGTCCTTATGCATAAATAGATAATCTATCATTAGAGATATAATAACTTACTAGATCAACATGATTCACCGCTTGATAGAAAACAACAAAGCATCACATGAAAAAGACATCACATATGACACACATATTTTTCACGTGGAAACCCAACTGGGAAAAACCACGGTGGGGATGAATACCCATAAGCTATTTTGAACTCTTTAGAAGTCTGCTCTATTAGAAGCCTAGTCCGATTAAAGACTGTTACAATAGGTTCTGTTAGGAACTGATCTTGTTAGGGATCACCTGGTTAAGGGATGGCTAGAATACTCGGCTAAGGGTTAAACCCTGTTAGAGGTTACCTTGTTAAAGGATTTTATGAACTCAATGGCTTTGAGTCACCCTGTTAAAGAATTTACAGCAAGCTGGTTAAAGCTACCCTGTTAAGGGATTTTCTAACTATTGAAGTGATTAGAGATCAACAAGTATTACAATGATCTGGTAATAGCAGTCAATGCCAATGTAGATCCGCTTTAGTTCCTCCCTTCTACACACACACTATGCGGGTATCAATCCTCTCAACTAGTCTGGCAAGAATCACGTATCTCTGCACATAGATACACACACAACATTTGCCAACAACCTCAGCATGAAACACCACATCGACCTTATAGGAAACAGATAGGTCGGAAGCATAAACCCTAAACCCTAAAAACTTAGGTTGAGAAATTTAGTCAGTTCAATCTTGACCATTGAACACTTTGCATTTGAATACAATGGTCTTGAACAGATCTCAAGATATTCTCCATCGTTCATTCTTCACCGCTTCTTGGAGGTGATAACCCATTACATGTTCTCCACTGTTTGCAGAGACTTCACACATTCTTGAGGTAGATAGGATCAATCTCCTTCATGCAAGATTCTTCACATGCATGAGGCTGTCGTGACAACATGATCTAATCTCTATTACAATGATAACTCATCACATAATGCCATCGGTTGAAACACACAGGCTCAAAACACTTCAACTGGAAACCCTGAAGCTGAGACTACCAACCGGTAGTCATGCCATATTAACCTTAGATACAAAACATTCCATATACTGGTTCTTGTTCCGACATAACGGTTCTGGTTCACAACATCATACCGGTTCACTTGGACAAGCATTCGGCTTCACTTTTTCACATATGTCAGTTCACAACATCATATCGGTTCTACCTTCAATAATCCTGTTCACTCTTCATCATATTACCAGTTGACTTTTAGCATACTGACATCAATGACAACACAATATCATCATGTCAACATATTCTGCTCATATGCCAACAATCTCCCCCTTTGGCATTGATGGCAATATACAAAGATATCTCTCTTTCTGCATCATTCTCCTTCAAGAATGTGACCCACATCATTCTTGAGCAATCATTCGTAAGAATCATAAAATACCTATCTCCCTGCACACTCCTAGTTTTCATAGGACCACACAAATCAGTATGCACAAGATCAAGTAAGTTGTCAACAGTGAAAGATTTACCTTTGAAGGTTGAGGAAGACATTTTCCCCAGTTGACATTCTCTGCACAAAGGATTTTCCAGTTTGCTCAGCATCGACAGTCCTCTAACTGCCTTGATCTTACTGGCCTTTACTATGTTATCAAAGTTTACATGGAAGAGTCTCCTATGCCATATCCAGCTATCATCAAACTTAGCCATAAGACACGTACTTATATTTGCATTCAGCTGAAATAAGTTACCTTTGGTCTGCATACCGGTGGCCACCAGTTCACCATTCTTTCCTTTGATTTTGCAGACTCCATTTTTGAATTCTAGAGTGAGTCCACTATCATTCAGCTGGGCAACACTCAATAGATTGTGTCTGAGACCTTCCACCCAATACACATTGTTAGCACTGCTCTTTCCATTTAGAGAGATGGACCCTCTACCTTTGACCATACATGGTGCATCATTACAAAAATGAACCACCCCACCATCATACTCTTCCAGAGATATAAACTTGCTCCGATCACCAGTCATATGGTGAGAACAACCACTTTCAATGATCCACTCATTGAAATTATCAAAGCGGGAGACAAGAGCCTTTTTGTCTGACACATCCTCCTTGACTACAACAAACACAATATCTTCATTTTCTTCATCTTTTGATTCCTCATATATGACACCTTCATCAACTTCTACAAAATAGTTTCTCCAGTTTACTCCTTTGAATTTCTTGAACCTTTCCGGTTTGTCCTTGTTGTCACTATTAGGGCAGTTTATAGCGATGTGTCC
Source organism: Cryptomeria japonica (assembly GCF_030272615.1). Taxonomy (NCBI): domain Eukaryota; kingdom Viridiplantae; phylum Streptophyta; class Pinopsida; order Cupressales; family Cupressaceae; genus Cryptomeria; species Cryptomeria japonica. The sequence continues at coordinate 162,039,885 of NC_081413.1, forward strand.
TATCCGGTTACAAGAGAAGCATTTCAAAGGAAGCTTACCTCTGTATTTGCCATTTCCCTTAGGAAGTCTCTTAGCAAGAAGAGCTTCAAATTCCATCAGAATCTCCTCATCATCCATTTCTTTGCTCTATCTTGGTTCACCGCTGGTGCTTGCTTCTTTTCCTTTTCTAGATGGTGTAGCAGATGCTCTAAAAGCTGATTTAGTCTTCTGAACACTACCATCAATACTATTTAGCTCATAGGTTGTCAACTTTGCAATGATGGAGTCTAGGGATACCTTAGTCTTGTCTATTGATCTCAACTCCTGAATAGCAACAACCCTTATTGCATAGACCGGTAATAAGGATCTCAAAACTTTGCTAACAACAATGGAATCTTCCATTTTACCACCTACACTCTTGATATCTCCAACAACAATTTTGATTCTTATTCCATATTGTTGAGTGGTCTCACCTTCAACCATCCACATGTCTTCAAACTTCCCTCTAAGGCTTTCTTCCTTAGCTTGTTTTACATGCTCATCACCGCCATAGATATTCTCAAGAGTATCCCATACTTCTTTGGGATTGTCTTTATCCTAAACATCAATAAACTCAATGTCAGATAAACTACTAATTAGGGCTTCCATGACTTGCCCATTCTCTTGAATCTCTCTCTTTTGGTCATCGATGAGAGTACCGGTAGGGATAACATAAACATTCTCAACATAGCTCCAATGTTGAGCACCCATGCTTCTGATGTATATCTTCATTTTGTCCTTCCATATTTTAAAGTTATCTCCATTTAACTTTGGACCTTCCCTCTTCATCTTTACAATAGGATCTTTCCCTCAAGCAGTTAAGCTTACAACATAGAGGACCTAGAGGACGTTTTGATACCACTTGATAACTCAATGATGAAAAGTGAGTACCAAACCGATATTGAGAGGGGGTGTGAATTAGTATAGGCACAAATTTTTTTTCCTGAACCGGTTTGATTGCAGACTGTAAACTACTGGCAATCCCTAACACCGGTCCAAACCAGATTACTACTGGTTAAACATAGTGCAACTGTGAAAGACATGAACCGGTCAATCTTCTTAGCTTTTCATACAACCTACTCCCTCATTTCCACTTTGTCCTTATGCATAAACAAATAATCTATCATTAGAGATATAATAACTTGCTAGATCAACATGATTCATCTCTTGACAGAAAACAACAAAGCATCACATGAAAAAGACATCACATATGACACACATATTTTTCACGTGGAAATCCAACTAGGAAAAACCACGGTGGGGATGAATATCCACAAGCTATTTTGAACTCTTTAGAAGTCCACTCTGTTAGAAGCCTAATCTAGTTAAAGACTATCACAATAGGTTCTGTTAGGAACCGATCCTATTAGGAATCACCTGGTTCAGGGATGGCTAGAATACCCAGTTAAGGGTTAAACCCTGTTAGAGGTTACCTTGTTAAAGGATTTTATGAACTCAATGGCTTTGAGTCACACTGTTAAATGATTTAGAACAAGCTGGTTAAAGCTACCTTATTAAGGGATTTTCTAACTATTGAAGTGATTAGAGATCAATAGGTATTACAATGATTTGGTAATAACACTCAATGCCAATGTAGATCTGCTTTAGTTCCTTCCTTCTGCACACACACTATGGAGGTATCAATCCTCTCAACTGGTCTAGTAAGAATCATGTATATTTGCACATAGATACACACACAACATTTGCCAACAACCTCAGCATGAAACACCACATCAACCTTATAGGAAATAGATAGGTCGATAGCATAAACCCTAAACCCTAAAAACTTAGGTTGAGAAATTTAGTAGGTTCAATCTTGACCATTGAACACTTTGCATTTGAATACAATAGTCTTGAACAGATCTCAAGACATTCTCCATTGTTCGTTCTTCACCGCTTCTTGGAGGTGATAACCCATCACGTGTTCTCCACCGTTTGTATAGACTTCGCACATTCTCGAGGTAGATAGGATCAATCTCCTTCATGCAAGATCCTTCACGTGCACGAGGATGTCATGGCAACATGATCTGATCTCTATTACAATGCTAATTCATCATATAATGCCATCGGTTGAAACACACAGGCTTGAAACACTTCAACCGAAAACCCTGAAGCTGAGACTACCAACCGGTAGTCATGCCATATGAACCCTAGATACAAAACATTCCATATACCAGTTCTTATTCTGACATACTGGTTCCAGTTCACAACATCATACCAGTTCACTTGGACAAGCATTCTGCTTCACTTTTTCACATATGCGGGTTCACAACATCATACCGGTTCTAACTTCAATAATCTTGTTCACTCTTCATCATATTACCAGTTCGCTTTCAGCATATTGACATCAATGACAACACAATATCATCATGTCAACATATTCTTCTCATATGCCAACACTACCAGTATTGGTATGGCTATGGGATTGAGCCAGATGAAACCATTGACATTCTCATTTATGGTGATTATTAGAAAAATAATCTCTAATTTGTTTATACTGTGTACCTGGCTTTTATAGGGATTATCAAAATTGATGTACAATGTTTTTTTTAATAGGACTTGACTACAACCACTTTTCTTGTTCATGATAGTGGACCTCCACATACCAGTGAGGGCATTATAGAGCACTGTCGTATGGTAATTTATTTTTAATTTTTCAGTATTTAATTACTTTATAAGTGAATTATGCAAGTAACTTCTTCTCATGTAAAATATTTTAATAATATACAGGAGGGTGGAGACACTGATACTACACACACACAAGATGGTGCATCTTAGGACCACGTGCAACAGGATGATTCATCTCAGCCACCTTTACGTGGAGTGAAGAGGACTGTAGATGAGATGCACGAGAGTTCTTAGATTATATATTTTAGATCATGTAATGTTATTGTATTATGGACTTTTTATGATGACACTTGTTATGTTATCCTAGGACTTGTTATTATGTTATTTGGGCTTGTTTTAATGTCATTTCCTTGTTATTATTTTTTCAGGACTTGTTATTATGTCATCAGGAATTATTATGTGATTATATATATGACTTTTTATTATGTCATTTCATTGCTATTATGATATCAGGTCTTGTTATGCGATTTGGCACCCTCTAGTGATTATATATGTGATGTTGTTTTGTGATTTGGTGCCCTCTAGTGATTATATATGATCTATTTATGACTTTATATTTTAACATTGTGATTGATCATCTTATAGTGCAATAGTTTATAATTAAATAAAATAATTATCCTAATTTACAATAACATCCTATTCTTAAAATAATAATAAAATCAAGAACTTACAATTAATCTATGCAGAGATTACGATAAAATAAATATATCATAAAAAAATAGAATGATTGTAACATAATTACAATGTGAACAAAATAACATTAAGAAGAAGATAACTAATACAATGTTGCTGATGAAACCAAAATTGTATCAAATGTAGACAAATACAATGTTAAAGGGACAAAGAAAAACAATTATCATAATTAAATATAAAAGAGTTCACATAATTAACACAAACTTACATGCATATAAATTTGATTCAACCTAATGTACCATCTGCATCCTCTCTCTTCTACAATGCGTCTATGGTTGCCTCATGCTCTTCTACTGAAAGTGTCCACAATACCTTATTAGTAGGTCTACCTTTGTATCTTTCTAATTTGATGTTTGTTGCCACCACCAAATGAGAATAGTGTATAATCTTCTTTTCTAATTGGTAGTCTTCATAAGCTAGTAAGCCATTCCTTTTTGTTAAGTATTTGCATAGCCATGTGCCAACTACCACAATAGACCCAACTGGATACTGAAAAACATCATCATCAACTTTTTCTTAGGTTCTACACATCTAGCTAGCCAATACTCAACGTGCTCATCATTATCCTCAGGTGCAACAACAACATACACATGTCCTAGAAAAAAATTTAAGTACATGTAGAAATAAAACTTGTTAAAATTTATAATTCAAATACAATCATAAATTATATGACAATACATAGAAATATATAATTTAAAGTTATAGACAAGAAATTGAATTAAATTACTAGGCTGTATGAGGTCTGAAACATGATCATAATCTTTTGATGCAAATGCATGATCTGGGTCTTCATTTCTTCTAACATCTTGATATTGTGTCTCACTAGGTGTTAAGGATTTGTGTTGTCATTCTTCGACCCATTCCATATTCTCGCATTCTTCCCATTCACCCGCAACACAAAATTGACAAAAAGATGCAAGCTCTCTAGTCCATATAGTTCAACTGTTAGGATTAGAACTCTTAAATGAATGCCATCTAGCTGACCCATTGATTGTATCATAATCATATCTTGGAAGGATATTCTCCTCTTTAACTAGCCAGAAGAAACATCTAATTGTAGAGTTTTGACTTGATCCTATGGATAAAGTTTCACTACACCAATCCACAATTGCACTTGCATTTTTAAATTTAGCCCTTTCCTTGAATTTGAGTTTCTCTTTGCAAAGGGCTCTCTTAACACATCCACTGACACCATCATGTTATCCTTTCTCATGTCCAGCCTCAAAAAAACTCTACATGTGTTCGATATTAGTTTTCTTATGAATCCTACTCAACCAATAAAACATTCTAGCATTCTTGAATTGCCCTGTGCAATTATCTGACCATATTAGTGTTAGGCCCAATATGGAAAGCTAATGTACTGAGAGGGGAGGGGTGAATCAGTACTTCAAAACTTTTCTTCAACAATATCTTTACTGTTATGCATAAACCAAAAACTGTTGTAACATAACATAAAGCTAAAACAAATAAATAACAATCATACATGATTCACTCCATAGCACATATATTTTGGTTACACAGAAACTCTTGGTTAGAGAGAAAAACTGCGGTGGGGATGGCACCCACAACTTCACTACTACAATAACAAAGAGTGCTTAGTTAGAGCTACATGTTTATCTATTTCTGATAGCTTACCCTGTTAGGAGTATCAAGATCATTAGATCTACCTTGCTAAAGGATTTTACAACACTTAAACTAAATGTTGCACCTAGTTAAAGGCTTTACAATTTATAGACTTTGTTAGAGTCTTTTACCCTATTAAAGGTTTCTTTTACAACTTCAAAATATTACAATAAAATCTTTACAAATATCTGCAACTTTACATCTAGAATGTTATAGCAGATTCTATGTGCTCAAATGAGATTACCTTGCTTATAGCATACCTTGGTAACCCATAAAATAACTCCGTAAACCCTTCTATTTACTCTGTTCTTTGACTGTTCTCTGAAATCCTTCTCAGTGACCTCTATGTCTTTGATAGTCACAATACTTAGCACTTTCCCATGATTTTGCTTTTCACATATGTTTGTCTTCACACCCATACACACATACCTCTATATCTCTATCTGATCCCAATCCATGTTGTATAAATAGATCTCTTATGTCGGTGATCTGGTTCATTTCTTTGATCTTACAAACATGATTTATCAAATGAATAACTATACAAAATATTTCATTGGATAGATGACCTCAAAATCATACACAATCTAGAAGTGCAATTTCCAATGTGATAACGGTTCTTTGTTCCTCGATCTTGTAACACGTTTCCACACATGTGTCTAGGTTCAATGAATCTGGTAAAACATTTCACTCGGTGTATATCAACTCGGTGTAACATTATTCTGCTCGGTAGACATAGAGTGTTACTTGGTAGACAGCTCAGTGTATACTAGGCTCTGTGACTACTTTCTTCTATAACCGACTGCCCTATGCTTATCGACTGAATATTTTGGTAGTAGTAACCGACTAGAGTATATAGAATGACTTTGGACATAAAACAAATGGCAACTTAATAAGTAGTAACAATTAGATGTTGTGTCATCTGAATTTCTCTCTCCCTCAAATTCTCAAAAAAGGTCTTGAAGCACTACTGGACAAACTCAGATGAGTGTAATTTATTATCACTCATATAGAAATGGTACTCTCTCAAAATTTTACGATCCTCTTTTGTACTATCTTGTGCATGCCTATAGATAATATGGACAAAAATCGATATTTGCACTGAATTGTAGTATTGTGATTGGACCTCATCTTGTGGTGCAAGCGTATATTTCTCTACAAAGTCAACGACCGAAAGTATACTACCAATAGGAAATGTATCCTTACATATTCAAAATTGACCATCAAGCCATCTAGCATTTTGAGAGTGTTTAACATATTTAGGTATGATCTTACTCTTAAATTCATTCATAAATGCACGAACACTAACTTTTTCAGTGATTAGATTGCACCATCTTCCAACCTTTCCATCCTTCAGTGCATACTCAACAGTTTTAAATATTTTAACATCAACTAATTATTGTCCAAAATCATTTGAAATATTTTCATGCAAACATTCATCCAACAATGCAATATTGCCACATATATCACATACACCAAAAACACATGCATTGAAAAGAAAATTTTGCTCATTTGGTGGGTTGCAAAACAAACTTGATATAAACTCCTTTATAGTTTCAGGTGGTATATTTATACCATATTCTTGGAACATTCCATTACTATGCATGGTAACACATATATATTGAAATACATCATAATCGTAGCGAAATTGAACATGAGTTTTGCAACAACATGTGACTCTTTCCTTGTTAATTCGAACATACCAAGGTTTACATTTTTCAAAAGACCTTTGACAAATGCTAATATTCAACACCTTATCATCCAAATTTTTTTTGTACAATTCAGTTTGATTCATGTCCAATAGGTGTTTTGGATGTGGATCATGAATTTTTGACACAACTCTTAATCTAAGAACATCTTTAACATTAGGTGATACTCTCATATTATCGTGCCAGAATTTTTCGATCAAAGTTTTGACTTCACGAGTAAGTTTCATATCAGACCTTGGTAGTCTACCACTAAAAGTTGACAAATTGTTTGCCGAATCACTTTCAAAATTAACTCTTCTTTTTACATCTCTTGACAAATTTTTATGATGAATATTAAGATATCCACTTATGTTACTCATCATTCTTTTATCAGAAGTTGTTTGACTTACTAAAAAAGTTGTTATTGCCCATCATGCCGCATTTTTATCTTTAGAATGACTTTTCTTTCCGATTGTATCAAAGGTGCTAGCAACAGTCGATACAACTTGTTTTAAAGACTCGTCCTTCTTCTTGGGTTTGACATAAAAGCCTAACTTCTTCATAACTTTTCTCATTTTAGTCATTTTAATTAGTTGTACCATTAATTGACATTGAAACCCAAATTACTTATTATAAAAAAAATGTCTAAACAATCTATTTGCATGTGTCCTAATCTGTCTCCATGAAACCAAGCGAGGAAGGTTGTCAAGTACATCACTTTTAATATCAAAATTTTCATTCATTTGATTATCATTCAAACATGTTTCATTTTCAATTGATGTTTCCATGTCTACATCCACATTATTGGTTTTAGTTGCAGGTGGATTTTCAATTTCATTTGGAGTTTCAAATTCGGTTTCAATTTCAGTTTCAAGTTGAGATCTAGTTTCATTTGGGGTTTCAATTTGGATTTCAATTTTAGTTTCAACTTGAGTTCTAATTTCATTTGGGGTTTGATTTTCAATTGGCATTTGATTTAATAAGTAACCCGCTTCTACTAAATCACCAATTTCTTCATGAGAAAAAACATAGGGCTATGAAGACACATGTATCCAATAATGGATTTGAAGATGCACCTAAATTAAATGATTCTGTTGTGTTTCCTTCATTAGCATTTATGGTCTCATTGATGTTCTCCTCTTCTAAAACAATTGTGGAACTTGAAGCTCCTTGTCTCATTCTTGATCTTCTCTCTCATTGATGTATTTCCTCCTTCTCCCTATTTGCTGCAATCTCCTCAACTCTCAGAACCTTCCTTTGCCTCTTCCTATGTTGATTTGATCGTGCACCAAATTTTGAATTAGAATCGATTTCCTTACCGAACTGACAATAAGACAGAAAAAGAGAATGATTAATCAAAACATTTTCTTTGCAGATCATACATGTCAAGCAATGATTGAAAAATCATTAAATCAATGGGATTTGTGCTTGTGGGCCAGATTTTGGCCGAACAAATATTTTCAGAAACAAGCACCCATTATTTAATGAAACGGGTGCCCATTTTTAAAAACGGGCGCCCATTTTGCTTTCAATGGTACAAAGTGAAACAGGCGCAAAAATTGGGCACCTGTTTGTTAAAATTAAGGGCGGGAAACAACCCTTAGCATTATTTTTTGCTTCAGGTTAGGCTTGGTCCCACCAAGCCTATAATTGGACCTCCAAAAAAATAGCCAAGATAAAACGACATTAGATTTCTACCTTGGCCTAATTTTTTGAGGGCCTTTCTGATTGAATTTTTTGAAGAAACGAAAACCCCTTAGAGTTTTCAGCGTCCTGATTTCAGAAATGTAAATTTCATAGTGATAAGATTTTTTTTACTATTTTTGTATTATTTATTAATCAAAAGTCGAACCTAAACCTAAAATACTAAGGTTCACTAAAACTTTAATAACTTTTTTTTTTTTAGGATTTTAGACAAATAAATTATATGGCATCTATCTAAATACATTTCTTTTGAATATTAAAAAAAAATTGAAAATATGAAATTTTCATCAAATTACGGTTGTCGTACACTCAATGTTTTGAAAATATACTTTATTGTCAGTTAAAAATTAATAAAAAAAATATATTCAATAAAAAAATAAGCAAAAATATTCTCATCAATATTTGGTGTCTTAGGTATCGTTTCCTAGAAGGATTCGCAAAAATTGATTTATTTGCATCAAAAAAGGGTGGTCGTACACATGTGTAGTATGGTCCTAAAATAAGCATTCTGAAAAATTGGTTTCTAAACATGCCTACTAAAAAGCAATTTCTACCATGTGGGTGTTAAAATAAATTACATATTTGAAAAGTAGACTCTGAGCACTACATTTTCTATTACTAAATTTTTCCGAGATTCAATCTCTAAGTGCATCAAATTTTGACATCAAACGATAGAAAATTTGAAAAACAGAGAAAACACTTCCACTTTTTGCCCAAAAGTGGGACTCAACTTCTTGCAACCACCCTTTTCTTCCACCACTTCTTCTCTTCCGGTAGCCTCTATCTTCTTACATTAGAATGCATGGTGTCCTTCTCCTCCACACTTAAAGCAAGTTCCTCTAAATGCCCTCTTCTCTTGTCTTCCAAAGTTCTCATTTTGGTAACCATTCGGTTCTCTTCCCCGGTAGAATTTTCTATCATCCTTCTGGTATGAACTACCTTCTTTGCTCACTTCCTTGTCCTTTCTCTAATCCGTACTGGTTCCTCTTCCTCTGGTATATCCTCTTCCTCCTTGAAATCTTTCTTTGGTAAACCTTCCACCTCTATCTCTCTGTCTCTGCTCATGTCTTTTATTCAATTTCTCTTCAACCTTTAGTGCATACTGGTAAGCCTCTTCAACACTCTCCAATTTGATCATATTGAGTTCATCTTGTATAGACATCCACAATCCATTAAAATATCTTACAATTTTTTCAACTTCATCATCAACATGTCTGGATCTAATGTTCAATTTGTAAAATGCTTTAGTGTACTCCTTCACACTAGATTCCCTCTGTCTCAAATTCTACAACTTCTAGAACAAATCCACTTGATGATTCACTGGAACAAAATTTGATTTAAAGTTAGCAATCATCTGATCCCATGTCTTAATCTTTTCTTTACCTCTTCTTTGTCTATCAACTTGCAAATGTTCCCACCAAAGAGATGCATGACCTTTCAACTGGGTACATGCATATTTCACCTTCCTCTCTTCTGCAGTGTTTTCAAAATCAAAATAATTCTCCATCTCTGAGATCCAATCCATCACTTCATCTGAATCTAACTTCCCATCATATTCCGGTGGGGTAAAATGAGGTTTAGTGTTCGCCCTACTCAAAACCCTTAAAAACCTTTCTTCATCTAGATCAACCACTCGTAAGTTTACTTGTTCTGTTGGGGCTTCTTCTCCTTCATCTTCACTTACATCTTCAATATGTCGACCTCTTCTCTAGGCTATCTCCATGGCTTCTAATTGGGCTTCTATTCCTCAGAACATCTCCATCAAAGTAGGCTCTGCATTCCCACGTGCTCCACCATTCCTAGTTCCTCTTCGCACCATTTAATCATGCTAGTCCTCTACAATTGCAGGTCAGATCCATAGTCTGCCACCCTACAACAAAAATTCAGGACACACAACCTTCATAATGAAACTTTTCTCTAATACCACTTGAAGCAGTCACCAGTGAGGAGGGACCTCAAGGAGATTAGTTTGGACCGGTTAGCAAGAGCAAACACAACAAAAACACACATATATGATGGAGGCAATGCAAAACAAATAGTTTTATTGCATGAAATTTGATTACATCCAACCAGTAACAACCGGGTTACAACATACCGACACATAGGCCTGGTAGAATAGGTCACAATCAAGACCTTGAATTGAAAGATCTATCTTCTAGGAACAATCTATCTATCTAATACTCTGATTGATTCTAATTGCTTAAATTCTAAAGAACGATTACAAATATATATATATATATATATATTGATCCAAAGGAGCCAGTCGGCCCAAAAGGGATCAAAACCCGAAGAACAAGACCTAATGTGGAAAATGAACAAGGTCAGCCTCTGCCAAGAGATTCCTCTGAAAAATCCGAAGGATGAAATGTAGAATGTGGGAAAAGGTCAGCCGTAGGCCAAGGAACAACGAAATTAATGCCCAAGGCTCCACAAGCTTTGGAATGGGTTTTGGTAGATCACCAAAATAGGTCTCAAGCAACCACTAACAAAGGAACAGCCGGTAACAAGAAACTGTCATTGAAACTAGTAGCAATATCTTGCCAGTAAGTGATCCAAATGAGATACGATCTAAAAGAAATAAATATGATCAATTCTTCAAGTAGAATCCAATTCCATAGGATCTGGTGAGCCAAAACTAGGACACACAGAAAGGAAAACTAAAACTGCAAATAGAAAACAAAAATAATGGAAAATATTTTTGGTTGATGCAAGATTGCTATGAACTGGGGATGCTCTTGCATAAGAAAATAATAAACTCATACATAATACTAGAGACTCAAAATATATTTTCAATTGTATGTATGCTACATTACTCAATATCTCCTATAAGATTATCATCAAAGATTTGGCTTTAAAATTGCACCATTTCCTTCCTCAAATTTTGAGTCCTGACAAAATTTATTCATCAAATATAAATATATTTTAAGTAATATAAATTTAGTTTTGGAAGGTATAGAATGGGTTAGGAATTCTTAACAAAAATCCACATTTAGTGGGCCTTTATCTTGGCTATGTTATAGCTCTAGGAGTTTGACCTCACTTCATTCAATCAATTAGCACGCTCTTTTCAAATTCCTCTTAATTGACTACTCTTAATGGTCAAAAATCTAGTTCCTTTAGGATTTTTAGGTACATTCAACAAGGCAGTCCCTTGGATTTGACTCTTTATGTTCTTTTTGTAAAGGATTTTGTTATCTTTTAGCACATTTAGTATCTTAAGGGCTAGCTATACTTGTATATTTCTTCCAAATTCCTTAGGTTAGTTTTTTAGTGTCTTAATGGCTAGTTAAATGCTTGCATGCTTTTTTTAAAGCCTCTAGATTTTACATTCAATGGCATACCACATTATGCTACAAACAATGCTTCCTATTTGTGCCTTCTTGGCTCAATTCCTATCATTGGAATTAGATTTTTCATAGAAAAGCTTTTAGATGTTTTGGGTAGTCCTTTTACCTTCTAGGTATCACTTGCATCCTTGTGAGAAGTTGTTCTCACTAGAATTGAAAATAAGTTGGCTTACTAAATCACTAAATAACTCTTTCTAGTATGAAAATTTTAGCTCTATTCTAAGATTATTGCAACCACTCATGTTTATTATTCTTCATGTTGGGTTTCTTCTAAGGCTTCCTACATGGAAGTAGGCAAGATTCTTCTTGATATTTATTTGAAATTCCTCTAAGAACCATAGGTGATTTCATAGGATTCCGTGTTAATTTTGTTGTCTCCCCTAGAAGTATGAGGGTTCAAAGTTTTATCCATCTAGAGTTAGAACTTATCTCTTTGCACTAAGTAGATCATATATGCCCTTGAAGTGACATGGCTTAGAAATTCCTTGTGTGACATTGCATCTCTTTTGGTTATATCTTTTAAATTCTTATCGTATCATAACTTATGATCATTATGTGGTTACATGATCTTATATCATGATTCTTACCATGTATACATCTTATGATAAATTTTTTTATGATATTTATCCATGGTTTATCATACTTATATTTTACATGTAATGTTTCTCATACACTATACAGTTTAATATTGGAAACAACATTAGGAGTCATCTTGCTTCTCCTCCATACATATGCTTTATCATGATTGCAAGTTATATTTAACAACCACGTAGGGATAAATTAGAAATCATAACTACATGATCTTATATAGCACTAGGGGCTAATATTTTATTTATGTACTCATTTTCCTCAAGATTAGGGGTAATATCAAGAGACCTCTCTATTCCCATTTTTAGATTTTCTTATATGATTGCATCTTTTTATCTTTTTGTTACTAGTCACATGAAAATATATTTTTCATTATTACATCAATATCAAGAGCTTGCACATGTATATCTTTCACACCTTAATTGTCATTTGACTATACCACCTACTTAACAATGTCTCTCATCTCCTTCATTTCCTTGAATCTTTTAAATGCAATCAATTGAAGGGGGCATATAATATAACCATTTTTTATGATTAATATTATAGTGATAAATTCATGATCATTATAAATTCATGCTATTTAAGAATTCATTTCCATAATGGATGCATGCATTTTATAGTTTCATGTTCTTTCTACATAGGCTCCTTGCATACTATGACATCACATTTTTGTGTAGGCTCTCTCAAATCCACAAATATCAATATTTTCTATGTCATTTATAGCCCAATCATTCTTTTCCCATTTATTATTTATAGAATTTCGTTGATAAGTAGTTAGTAATAATTCTTAAGTTTAAATTTTTCAAAGTGGAATATTTTATTACTTGAGAGCACCACACAATTATTATTGGTACCTATATCCTTTTCATAGGTGTGTGTTATTTCCTTTCATGCTATTTAATTGTTTACATTGGCATCCAAGATTCAAAGTAATTCGTATGTAAGTCAATGTGGATCAAAATGCATCTCCTCCATTTTGAACTCACTTTGCACATTTGTCTATATGTAATGACTAATATATAAGTGACATTATTTTACATATACTTTGATAACTAAACCTGAACTTAAATTTACACATTCCAAAAATTCAAACGTAATATTCAAATTACCTATACTCCTCCTTGGATTGAAGCTTCTATAGATTCACAATGTGTATTTGACCATTGAACTTTCAAAGTCAAATTCAATCTCACAAACACTAATGGTAATCCCACAAAACTTCATGTATTGAGGAGAAGACATTTAATAGATGTGGAATGAGATGTTTAGCAAAACTACGTGTTTTATGGTACGCCGCTCATGATGTCTAATGTCGAAAGCAATTTATGGGAAAATAATTTACACCTCAATGCGCATAAATAGAAATTTGATAGACATTATAAAAGTATATATGCCTCTATCCTTCAGATCAAATACATTTGAAGGTGCTTTCCTATTAAAATTTTCCCTTTTCCAGTCAAAACCATTGGTTTCCAAATCAATAGATCCTAGATCCTATAGAAATAGCCACTGACTTGTAAACAGATCTAAGATTGGGTCTAGCCAACGAATAAAATTTAGCACAAAGGCTATAATCTTCTACTCTTTAGGCTTTGCAAGACATAGGTGGGTATCCCTATTGCAATGTTTTACAACGTTTTAACTTTACATAAACAAACATTGCAATATATAGTAGATGTTTTCAATGAAAATATACCAAGGAAAAGTATGATATACTACAAATTCTGGCTTGAACCTTAGCTTGTATCACTTTTCTTGCATTGAAATCTGACTCTAATCTATTATACTCCTAATGCAGAAAAATTGAAAAATGAAATATAAAACGTGAAATAAGAATGTTGAAATGATCCTAAAACTCAGAAAAGTATGACTAGTGCTTATTCAAGAGAGAAACAGAGTCAAATAACAGGTTTAAAGACATAAAATATCACAAAATCATCATTAAAATCCAATACTAAACATTCAAGACTTGCATAAAATGCTCAGAATGAGAATGTATTTACAACTTATTCACAATACCTCTCACACAAATGCTGTTGTACTCAAGACATAATTAAATCTATTTACTTGAAATGAAACCTATCAAGACATACACATTCTCCATGAGAGAAGACAAATTGAACATGTCATTAACATAACAACTCATACAACACCATACTAAAGATATGAGTGAGAAAAATGAGTGTCCTCTTTATTGATTTTCATAATAAAATTAATACATTCATGGTAGATTGTTGTGCTCATAAATCTATTAAAGACTAACTGTCATAATATTGCTTCAAAGCTATCCTAGTACATACTAAGCAAAATTTTAGAATCGTTGTTCTTGGCCTTGAATTCCATTTTATAACACAAGGGAGCAAAACAAGCCTCAGGCCAAGAAGACATATGTCAAAAGTACAATGTTTTACATTTCGCCATAGGGCCCCTTCTTGTCATTATCAACATGCGTGCACATTTCTATGCTGCAATAAATGTGGGGGGTGCTGAGAGGGTGTCATTCTGGAAACTTTGGGCATCTAGAAAACTTCCCCTTCATTGGTACCTTGAAACATGCCTTTGTTAGGATCTAAAGTACATGTTGACACCTGGAAATAGGTAACCTGGAGAATGGTCCTTGATGATTGAATACTTTTGTCCATTCTCCTTAAAATCAGCAACCTGCACAAACTTCAAAATAACAAAAAAGGAGAAAAAGACTAGTCTTCTCCCTCAAGATGCTCTTCTTCCAAGTAATAGCACTTTCCATGTAGGGCTTCTTTCTTGCCTAATGTCCAAGTAAAACTCCTCAAACTCTACAACTTATTTATTGATTCCTTTTCTTTATGGGCTAAGAAATTTATGGCCTCCAAAGTAAATATGTGCTAAATAAAATCTACCTCCATGATTTCTTGAATGATATTAAAATATGAGTTACTTTGGGCCAGATCAATAGCCAAGTAAGTCAAAATGGCATTTATGGAATCCCAGAAGGTTTGCTTCCACTCCTCTAAGCCTCTGACTTGTCCTTCGCCTATCAAAATTGTGGGGATATCCTACTTTTTCAAACCTTGAAAAGAATGAATCATTTTAATCAATGTCTTTTTCTTATCCTCAATGTTAGGCAATTCTTTGATTAATTGATTAAAGTTTTCCAAGACACCCCTACAACTTGGGGTGGATAGGCCACATTCTTGACTTCCAACATGACCTCCTTTAAGTCATGTCCTTTTGGCATCCAAGTGGTCCTAATTGGCTGAAAGAATGAAATAATTTCATCCAGCTAGTTAAGGAGCTGTGAAGTCAAAGAATATGAGGTGTGCACCTCGCTTAATTTCTCAATAACTTTATTTGCCACCTTCAAAATTGAAGCCTTTCTGATTTCAAAATAATTGTTCTTAGCTTCATCCTTGACTCTTTGTAATTATTTATTCATTATTTCTAATTCTTTGGGCCTAATTCCTGCTCAAGAATCTATTGTCACCTTCTTTATTTGCTCCTTCAATGCACAATTCTTAATGAATAATTTGTTGTAATTTGCATTTAGTTCCACATGCATATCCTTTAATGTCAAATGCTTTTTCTCAAGATCATCCACTGATAATTGAGCAAACTGGACCTCATGTGAAGTGATTGCTACGACTTCTGATGCAGTGGTGTCTTCAAGGGTCCTAATTATTGCATCCCCTGTCTTTTGTTGTCCACCTTCCAGAACCATAGGCTTTTGGAAATTTGGGGCCTTTGACCATAGAGAAAAAGCATTTAGGTCTATGCTCGCCCTAGACCCATGATTTTTGAATTCTTTTGCAAAATTGGGGTCCTGCCACATAATATGATCTAACAAAAATATTTTCTCAAAGTCCCAGCAAGGGACAAGAAGCATGCCACTAGTTCTAATCATCTCCCTGCCTTCCTTAGGGGTGCATTTGAAACTATTCCTATCAAAAATTTTGATCTCTTCATCAAATAGATTCTTCAACTTTTCCTTTAGCCAAAAAGATTTGAATTCAGGGGAGTTCACAAAAATGTCATCTACTATGAAGTTTTTTGAGGCAATGATCCTTTCATCATCCATCTCCTCAATAGGTATTGTACTCGGGATAATGGCTCTATCTGTGTCATTTAGGACTTTAGTAGCCTCATCTTCATAGAATGTTTCTTGAAGGGGTGAAGGGGGTGGCACATTTGTATCAAGATCCTTCTGGACATCTACAAAATCAAACATCTTTGCCTTTCCCTTGTCAACCCTCTTGACCTATTCAGCTGCCTTCCTAGAGGTGTCAGGAGACTTTGTTTCAATTGTTACTATTTCCCCCTTCACCTTGCACATTGTAGGGGCGAGGTCAATAGGCCTTCCTTCAAATTTAACTCCTTTATCCCTAACATCCATTCTCTCCATTTCTATTTTTATTATCTCATCTTCCTTTCTTGTCATGAAAGATATCCTCGCAAAATCATTATGGGATTCCCTGTAAAAACTTTCAAAATTGGGATCCTCTTCCTTCATTTCCCACTCAAGCTTCTTCACGAGCTGCCATTTCTTCTTGTGTTGTTCTACTTTAGCAGAGTGAGCATTTCTAATTAAATCCTCTCATTCATCAAATGAATGAAAATAGCCCTTCTCCTTTAGCTTTTATACTCTGAGATCATTTACACATCCCTCGGGGTCAAAATGCCTAGCTTGGGCAACCTTTATATTGTAATTCTTTACTATGAAGTCCTGCAAAACTTTTCCAAGGTATCACATCCTACAATGAATTCCTCAAAATTGAGCACCCTGGGAAGGAGCCTCCCTTTCTTATCTATTATAATTTGTGCCCTTTCCATCCACATTAATTACTAAATTAACTCAAGGAATGCTAGCCTAGGAGAGACAAAAAGTTGCAAAACATGGGGTGATTGCTCACACCCATAGACCCTGATAATGGTGCAGTTGCCATATAAAAAGAAATCTCCAAAATTTTGGATGAAGGCCCCATCTGGATATATTGTCTTGGAATCTCTACAACTTCTTACCCTCAGAATTTTCCTCAGAATTTTAATGATTGTCTAAGGCAGCTTGGGCAACCTTACTCCAAGCCTCATAAACAATTTCATGAAAAAATGATCAAAGAAAATAGAATAACTGCCAAACCTATATCCTTTGTCCCTCACCTGATTCCATCTCTATACTGGGCATGGAAGATTTGTGTGTGGATCATTTGTCCTTATTGTTAATTTTGGACCCTAGTAAGCCCTATTTTGATAAAGAATCAAATGACACAATAAAGAATGGTGTCCAAATTCAAGCTTCTGATTCTTATTCCTTGCTCCCATTAACCCTTCATGGAGCTTGTCATGAATAATAGCTACAAAGTCATACAACTCATTTATTGAGGGGTGTTGGATATTGATGGCAATCATCATGAAATCTATGGGTATTTGAGTAAGCCTGCAATCTAACCCAAGAACCTGCCCTAATGCATAGTAGGTCTTAACATAATAGGGCTCAAAGCATTCTAATCTTAAAGGCTCCCTTTCAGATGGCAGGACATAATTCTCTAAATTTTTGAAAAGTTTATTCATAAAATGAGGAACAAAGTCCTTTCTATACCTATCCTGTAGTACCCCTTCTCGATCAGACTCTTTTTGGACTTATGTTTGACTTCAGTTGACTGTTCAATGGATACATTATTGTATATTGATTTAGACTTTATGCAATCTTTTTTCATGGTTTAATTTGATGTGTGGTATATTCTTTCATGCATTATTTCATTATTTATGTTGTATGATTTTATGGACATTGAGTGACACTTTTACTTCATGTGTGTGATGTGCTATTTATATGTTTCATGTTTGCAAGTGTATGGGATGCGAGCAGATGATTTTCTTTTACTCACTCGAGTGAGGTAGGGAATGTCATGATTCTCCTTCATCGGTGCGTGATGTGTTTGTCTATATACTTGTCTATATGCATGTGTGGTTCATTGGTGCAGGACATTGTAGGTACATGTACTGGGTAGGTATGGGGTATCAAATCAACCTAGTTTCATAGGTCTAAGCATTTCTTATTTGTTCGATGGGAGTGGAGGAGATAGTTGTTGGACCCTATCTTGACCTGCAATTACACTCATGTGAGTGTTGTCAGTTAGTCATCTTTTTTGTTTGACTGGTATATGAGTCATAGAGCTTTGGTATTGTCATTTTACGAGTAAACGTTTGATCATTCCTTGTTTTACGTGCTTATGATTATTTGAATAGTTAATAAATTAAGTGAATGATGCTATCTTTGTGTTGGCATAATTAGTTAATTATTATGCTCTTGAGTTTATTAATTTAATTAAATTGATGAGTAGCTAGATTTAAATGGTTAAATATGCTTAATATATTGTGTTATAGTATTAGATTATTGGAAAAAGAAATAAGTGAATGCCTTACCATTTAGATTTTAAATGCTTATGTTGAAATAAAGTATCGTGAGAAATAGAAAATAAATAAATAAAAGAATTTCCCTTTTTACCTTTCTATTTAGCTTTTAGATTTTATTTTGTTGAAAAAGAATTATTTCATGGAAAAAGGTAAATATGATTGCTTTTACTTTTAAAATAGTTTATTCTGATTGGCGGAGAAAACTTTTCAACCTAAAAGTTTAAATTGAAAATATATTTTCTCATATATTCCTGGGAGTTCACGGGAAGAGGAGAGGCAAATTCTTGAATACAAAATTTGGAAAACCATTTGGAAGGAGGAACCTAGAGTTGAAATTTGTTTGAAAGGTTGGAACTCTTCCACAAATTTGTTTCCTTGATTGCTTTGAAGGTTGGATAGTCTTCTTCTTGTTTTGCAATTAAAAATTTGAATGTTTGAGTTTTCTTCCTGTGTGTTTGTTCAAAATTGTGAAACCTTATTGAAGATTCTTGTTGGATGTTGGATTTGAAGAAAAGAGTAGTTGTTATTGTATTTTGTTGAATTCAAATCAAATGTGTGCATGTTGAAAGGAAATGGTTTAATTTTATATTTGTTGTGTGTTGTATGTTCTTCCAAAATTTAGTTCTTGGATTATTTCCTCTATTTTGTGAAGAAAGGGATAGATTTGGTTTTCTGTGTGATTACAAGTTTCAATTTGCCCAAGATTTGGGGTTTATGTTGGCAAAAAATGTTAAATTGCCTCTTGCATAATATTATAACATTATATAAGATAATCTAATAATTAATTAGGGGGTGGGTAGTTTTAACAATATATAAGATATTGTACCCCATGTATGGTTGAGTTCTCGTATAGGCTCAAGATGTAATGGGATGGCCTGGAATGGCAAACCGACCACCTTGTCTTCATGAAAGGTTGGTAGGGTCTGCATAAGACTTAGATGGAGCCAAAGGTTCAAGAAAGGTTACCAGGATAATCCAAGATGGGGGTCGGGACCTATGGAGGCCTACCTAGGGTAACCATCATAAGCTATGTGATGACACTCTCTCTTTAGGGTCACTAGTGTATTGTGGTTTTGAGTCACTTGGAATATTATACAGTCATGGAGTCATTTTGTACTATTGTACTTGTCTTGTTTATGCTTGCTTGAGGGTCCTCAACTACCTCCTAGCATGGTGGGGTGATTCTATTTTGGGATTACATGGTCAGGTGGTAGTGCCACTTCCCATTGGATGTTCTTGTTTGTACCTTCATGCAAGGATTGGCTTCGTAGGTGTTCCTATGGTTCGTGAGTCATGCTCTATCTCATGTTGGAAATTATTGTTCTTTGGAGACCTATGTGGTCAATTGTATCAAAGAATTTTGTTACTACTTATCAAGTTGCCATTAGTTTTATGTTCAAAGTTATTCTATATACTCTAGTTGGTTATCTCTACCGAAATATTCAGTCAGTATGCACAGAGCAGTCGGTTATAGAAGAAAGCAGTCACAGAGCCCAGTATGCACCGAGTTGTCTACTGAGTATCATTCCATGTCTACCAAGCAGCAAAGATGATACACTGAGTTGATATACACTGAGTGAAACGTGTTACCAGATTCATTGAACCTAGACATACATATGGAAACGTGTTACAAGATCACGGAACATAGAACCATTATCACATTAGAAATTGCACTTAAAGATTGTGTATGATTTCGAGGTCATCTAACCAATGAAATATTTTGCATGGTTATTCATTCGATAAAACATGTTTGTAAGATCAAAGCAATGAATGGGTCATCGACATAAGAGATCTATTTATACAACATGGATTGAGATAAAAAACAAGACACATGCAGTGAAAGAAAGGAAGATATAGAAATATATGAAGCAAGACATGTGAAAGCACTAAGTGTTCTGACTGTTACAGAGACACAGAGGTCACCGAGAAGGATTTCAGAGAACAGTCAAAGAACAGAGTAAACAGAAGGGTTTACTGAGTTACTATATGGGTTCCGAGGTATGCTATAAGAAAGATAATCTTATTTTGAGCACATAGAATCTGCTATAACATTTCAGATGTAAAGTTGCAGATAGTTGTAAAGATTTTATTGAAAATTTTGAAGTTGTAAGAGAAACCTTTAACAAGGTAAAAGACTCTAATCAAGTCTATAAATTGTAAAGCCTCTAACTAGGTGCAACATTTGGATTAAGTGTTGTAAAATCCTTTATCAAGGTAGATCTAACAGATCTTGATACTCCTAACAGGATAAGCTATCAGAAATAGCTAAACATGTAGCTCTAACCGGGTAACCTTTATTATTGCAGTAGTGAAGTTGTGGGTGCCATCCCCACCGCAGTTTTTCTCTCTAACCAAGAGTTTTTGCGTAACCAAAATATATGTGTTATGGAGTGAATCATGTATGATTGTTATTTATTTGTTTTAACTTTATGTTATGTTACAACAGTTTTTGGTTTATGCATAATAGTAAAGATATTGTTGAAGAAAATTTTTGAAGTACTGATTCACCCCTCCCCTCTCAGTACATTAGCTTTCCATATTGGGCCTAACAAATTCATGTAACCTTGTATTCGATAAAGATGTTAAATTTAAATATATTATTGAGAGCCATGTATTCTATGATCAATGTAATCCTAGTTTTGGATGTTATTTATCAGCTTTCTATATGATTTGTATAAATCCTTATTTAAGAGAAAAATTATTTTATTACTCTTTCAATCTTTAATTGGTGTAATCTGCTATCATATATGGCTTATTATGTTCTTGAGTAATTGATGGTTAATTGGATTAATCGTAATTATGGAATTTAACTTTTAGCTTTATTCTTCGTTGGTAACCCTTTAGGAATTATGGTGTTAGTCTTCCACTTGTGTTATTATTGTGCAATGTAGTAATTAATGCACTTAATGTGATTTATACTGTAAAAAAATAAAAATTATTTCACCCTTAGTTGTTGGTTTTCCTTTGGGGTTCTTGGCAGGGCATTACTTTTGGTATCAGAGCCCATGTTTCAACACTAGGTAATCTGGTTTTGTAGTGAGCCCATTCAGCTTGACCTTTTGTGGAGGTCTTAGTGTTTGTGTTTCCCTTGGTATTATCCTTGCCATAGATTTGAACCGCTTTCTCTTGTGGAATGTTAGGTCATGGCTAGGAGAGCCAAGGGTAGTGGTTGTGTTGATGGCCGCAATAGAGGCAGAGGTGGGGGATGGGGTTGAGGTTCTGACCTCCATATTCCTTCACCACCACCCACTCATGCGAGTGTGGATCAGGATTAGTCTATTCATGAGGATGAACAACATTCAGGAGAGAAGGTTCCTGAAAGGGAAGAGTTGTGACAAATTTTTTAGGAGGTGCTAGCTAGACTAGGTCCCAGACCTAAGGCTAATCAGCCCATCCATGCCTAGGTAGAGGAGTCACATCAACAGATTTTAGAGGAGAGAGGTCCTAGTAGACCATGACTTAGCTACCTTGGGACACATGAGGGACTTGACAAGGTCCCATCCTCCTTTCTTTGATGGTAAAGGTATTGGTCTCAAGGCAGAGACCTAGCTTATCAGTTTAGATTGGTGTTTCGCAATGTATCCATATGTTAGCAACACCAAGGTGAGATGTGCTATCATGTGTCTCAAGAGTTTTGCATCTATCTAGTGGTGGTTAGAGGAGGAGATGATCGATGTGAGCATTAACACCATATCATGGGAGATTTTTCTGGAGAGATTTAGGGCATGATTTCTCTCACCCCAGTGGAGGTAGTCATGAGCAGATGAGTTCTATGCTTTGCGCTAGTTTGGTATGTCAGTAGATTAGTTTGAGCATAGGTTTTATGAGCTCAAACAATATGGTAGTATTGGCAATGATGAGGCGATGCTAGTTCAACACTTCTTGAGGGGTCTAAACGACCACATTAGTGGAGGAGTGAGAGTGTTTGAGCCTTCTTCAGTAGAGGTAGTCATGGAGAAAGCTAGGCTAGTGGATCAAAATCTTGGTCATGTGCATGGTGGTCAGTCTGGAGTGTAGATCAGGAGTGTTCCCTTCAGTGGGTCCAGAGTTAGAGGGAGCAGTCCCAAAGTGCTGCACCTTTTAGTGGTTCTCAAGCACCCGCTAAGGGTGGGTAGTAGCAGTAGAGCTTTCAGCTGAGGTTGAAACAGTTTCAGAGTCATCAGGGTGGTAGCTTTGAGCATAAGAAGAGTAGGAACTAGTAGAGGAGTAGGCAGAGTTTCCCAGGGAAGTCCTCTCAGGGTGCATCTCTGGCCCCTAGTAGGGGAAGGTTCCAGTAGTCTAGTGGGTCATCTAGAGGTAGGGACCTAGTAGGGGAGGTTTCTTCTCCTATAGATAGTTTGGTCACATAGCTACTCAGTGCCCTCAACATTCTCACTAGACGGGTAGTCAGAGGCCAACAACTTCAGAGCCGACAGTGAGGGATGCAAGTAGATCCCATAGAGTATTTGCAATGTTTGATGACGACCAGGCTGAGCTTCAAGGTACATTGATTGAGGCTACAGGTGTGTTGTGTGGTATTCCTATCTCTTTACTTTGACTCTAGTGCTTCAGATTCTTTCATTTCTTCATCCATTGTGGAGCGATGTGGGCTCATGTCTGCTAAGAAGGCAGATAGGTGGCAAGTAGAGTTGGCTACTGGTGTGCGTCTATCTGTCAATGCCTTCATTCCCAGTTGTGAGTTGGACCTAGGACCCTTTGTTACTTTAGTTGACCTTAGAGTCATTCCTTTGGGGCCTTATAGAGTTGTGTTGGGGATGGATTGGCTATCATCTCATAGTGCTTGAGTAGACTGTCGTCAGAAGATAGTGGAGTGTTTTGATGACCATGGCAGGAAAGTGGGGATCATTGGAATTTAGAGATTGATATCCTTACGTATGATTTCCACTATGCAACTTGAGCAGTGTATGCATTGAGGGTGTCAGCTTTTTGCAGTTTCTCTTGAGGATGTGGATGAGGAAGAGAGTTGAGAAATTGTTCTTGATGGTCACCCTATTCTTTGAGAGTATGCTAATGTGTTTCCTTTGGATATTCTCGACATGCCTTCGAAGCGAGACATAGATTTTTGCATTGACCTGGTTCCTGGCACATAACCTATTTTGAGAGCTCCATATTGGATGACTACTCAGGAGTTGAGTGAGTTGAAGTTGTAGATGGAGGAATTTTTGGCCAAGGGGTTCATTCGTCCTAATGTTTCTCCTTGGGGTGCACCTATTATCTTCGTTAAGAATAAGGATGGTTCTCTTCGGTTATGCATTGATTATCGACAGCTGAATAAGGTAACCATTAGGAATTGATATCCATTGCCTTAGATAGATGATCTTCTTGATTAGGTAAAGGGAGCCAAAGTGTTCTCTAAGATTGATATGAAATCTGGGTATCATGAGTTGTGCATTCATGATGCATACATTCATAGAGCAATGTTTCGTACTCGTTATGGTCACTATGAGTTCACAATGGTGACATTTGGGTTGACGAATGCACCTTTAGTTTTCATGAGCCTCACGGATGGGGTTTTTTGCACCTACCTTGATCATTTTGTCCTTGCCTTCTTGGATAACATATTTATTTATTCTAGATCTATGGAAGAGCATGAGAGCAACTTGCGAGAGGTATTGCAGTGCTTGAGGGAGAATCATCTTTATGCCAACTTGGCGAAGTGTTATTTCTTCCAGTCAGAGGTGAACTATCTTGCTCATATATTTTCAGGAGAAGGTGTATCCATGGATCCTTGGAAGATCCAAGCCATTTTAGATTGGCCAACACCAACCAATGTTTTAGAGGTTTGAAGTTTTATGGGTTTGGCCGGATATTACCATCACTTTGTTCAGATTTTTTCTCGGATAGGTCACCCGATCACTTCTCTTCAAAGGAAAGGGAAGAAGTTTGTCTAGTCAGAGCAGTGTGAGTCAACTTTTTGTACCTTGAAGCAACTCCTTGTTAGTGCTCTAATTTTGGCAGTCCCTGATCCATCCCAAGATTCTATGGTATGCATAGATGCCTCTCTAGAAGGTATAGGTGTAGTGCTTATGTAGGATGGATGTGTGGCTGCCTATGAGTCTCGCAAACTCAAGGACCATGAATTGAACTATGCAGATCATGACTTGTAATTGGCAGTTGTAGTGCATCCGTTAGTTAGATGGCAACATTTTCTATTGGGGCATCGGTTTGAGCTGCATAGTGATCACTATAGTTTGCAGTATATTTTCATGTAGCCAAACTTGAATGCTCAACAATGAAGATGGATGGAATTCCTCTACGAGTATGATTTCAAGGTTTGATATATTCAGGGGAAAGAGAATGTAGTGGTAGATGCTTTGAGTCGTAGGCAACATGAGTTTGCAGCATTGTCCCTTGGAGTGGACTTGAGAGAGAGGATTCTTGGAGTTCTTCCTTAGGACACCTAGTATCAGGATGTTAGAGTCGTGACGGTGTTTCGAAGGCCATTAGAGGGTAGAAATTCTAGATACAACCTTGAGGTAGATGGTCTTCTTCAACATCTTGGATGGATCTATGTACCTCCTTTGGAGGGTCTTCGCGTTTTGATCATGACTGAGGCCCATCATGCACCTTATTCAACACACCCTGGTGTCAAGAAGATGCGCACAGATCTTAGACAAATATATCATTGGGCTGGTATGAAATGTGACATTTTTGATTTTGTGTCAAAGTGTTTAGAATGTTAGCGCGTGAAGGTGGAGCATTGGCACCCTATAGGGCTTTTACATCCTAATTTGGTACCGGATTGGAAATGGGATATCATTTCCATGGATTTCATAGTGGGGTTGCATGTTGCTTTGCGTCGTCATGATGCCATCATGGTCATTGTTGATAGACTGACCAAAGTTGCTCATTTTTTTCCTATTCGATCTTCTTATACAACAGCAGTGGTGGCACGAGTCTTCTTGGAAGGTGTGGTGAGCTTGTATTGGATTCCAAGGTGGATCATTTCTGATAGAGATCATGTCTTTACTTTAGTATTGTGGACCTCACTTCAGCATGCTTTGGTGACCCAGTTGAACTTCAATTCAACTTACCACCTAGAGACCGATGACCAGATTGAGTGTGTGAATTAGGTCTTGGAGGACATGCTTTGCATGTATATTATGGACCATCAGTCATGCTGGGAGGAATATCTTTGCCTTGTGGAATTTGCTTAAAATAATGGATATCACAGCTCTATAGGCATGTCTCCCTTCCAGGCATTGTATGGTCATCCTTTCCATACTCCTTTGAGTTGGGATCGATTAGAGGATAGGGTGCGCTTAGGACCAGATATGCTTCGAGAGATGGAGCAGTAGGTTGAGCAGATTCATGGGCATTTGATTGCTACTCAGGATAGGCAAAAGAAGTACGTCGATGCTCATAGAATGGATCATCAGTTTTCAGGTGGCAACTGTGTTTTCATTTGGGGCTCTTGTGTTTTATTAATTTACAAATTTCCGTATTAAAAAAAAATATCATGCTAAAATTCAAAATTCTGTGCACTGGGTTTTTACAAGTAATGGAGGGCAAGGGATGGTTAAATTTTAAATTAAATTAAAAAATATATAATATATAATATAATGTGAGCCCACGTGGTGGGCTAGTCCCACCACGTGGGACGGTAGTGTCTACTATTGTGGGTAGCAGCACTACCGGTCGGTAGTGACTGCTACGCGAGGTAGCAGCACTACCAGTCGGTAGTGACTGCTACGCAAGGTAGCAGCACTACTGGCGGTAGTGCCTACTACCGGTCGGTAGAAGCACTACCGACAGGTAGTGTTTGTTGCTTACCGACAACAGCACTACCCGCAGTAGGCTTGGCCTTCACTTTCTTTTTTTCCCTCCTTCGTAGTGTATGTAAAACGTCTTCGCTATTTTTTTTAAATGCGATGAAATTTTTATGTTAGTTTAAATTTTAGTTTATTAAGGTTATTTGTTAATATTTGTATACACACACACACACACACACACACACACACATATATATATATATATTTATTTATTTATTTTTATTTTCTTGTCAATCAAGGCATTGGTTATTAAATCAAATTGATAATTTAGATATAATGTGGAAATAGATAATATGTTTTAATATAATTTATATTTTATTTGTTAAAAATTTAATATGGATTTTATTATTTTGTTGGAATATTGTTTTGGAAATTTATAAAATTGAATGTCGTTTTTGAATGATGTATTAAATGTAGGTTGTTTTATTTAATTTTCAACCAATGAATTTGCAAGTGTTTATGCTGTTGACATTTTCAAAGATTGTTTTGAATTCAGATTTAATGAATTTGGCCGTTCTTGCAAAGAGTTTATTTGGTTGTTATTTCTAGTCTTGTTAGTCGTCCTATTGTGGCATATTTTGTATCTCTTGACCAAGTGATATATGGTGACCATGTTGTCTTAACCATGTAGTGATTTTCCTTATGGCTACCCAAGAGTTAGTACGTCTTTGTTTTGGCCACTTGTTTTTGGATAGTGATGTTATGGTTGTCTACTTCACCATAGGGTTCTCGTAGAGTGAGCATGTTTTTTTAGTGTCCTATGAGAGAGTGGCTTTCAAGTGGGGACCACACCCAAAGTGGTTGGCATGATAACCCCTCAAAAGTCAGATAATAAGTGATAATCTAATAATTGATTAGGGGGTGGGTAGTTTTAACATTAAATAAGATATTGTACCTTGTGCATTGTTGAGTGCTCATATAGGCTCAAGATGTAATGGGAAGTCCTGGAATGTAAAACCGACCACCTTTTTTTCACGAAAGGTTGGTAGGGTCCACATGAGACTTAGATGGAGCTGAAGGTTCGGGAAATGTTACTAGGATAACCTAGGATGGGGGTCGGGACCTATGGAGGCCTACCTAGGGTAACCATCATAAGCTATGCGATGGCACTCTCTCTTTAGGGTCACTAGTGTATTGTAATGTCGAATCACCTAGAATATTGTGGAGTCATATTGTACAATCATGGAGTCATTTTGTATTGTCATCCTTGTCTTGTTTATGCTTGCTTCAGGGTCCTCAGCTATCTCCTAGCACGGTGGGGTGATTCCATTTCGGGATCACATGGTCGCGTGGTAGTGCCATTTCCCATCAGATGTTCTTATTCATACCTTCATGCAAGGATTGGCTTCATAGGTGTCCTATGGTTCGTGACTCATGCTCTATCTCATGTTGAAGATTATTGTTCTTTTGAGACCTATGTGGTCAACTGTATCAAAGAATCCATGTAACCTTGTATTTGGTAAAGATGTTAACTTTAAATGTATTATTGAGATCCATGTATTTTATGATAATGTAATCCTAGTTTTGGATGTTATTTCTCAGTTTTCTATATGATTTGTATAAATGCTAATTAAGAGAAAAATTATATTGTTGCTCTTTCAATCTTTAATTGGTGTAATATGTTATCATATATGGCTTATTATGTTCTTGAGTAATTGATGGTTAATTGTATTAATTGTAATTATAGAATTTAACTTTTATCTTTTATCTTCATTGGTAACCCTTTAGGAATTCTGGTGTTAGTCTTCCGCTTGTGTTATTATTGTGTAATGTAGTATTTAATGCACTTAATGTGATTGATACTTTAAAAAAAAAAAAAATCACCCTTAGTTGTTGGTTTTCCTTTGGGGTTCTTGGTGGGGTATTATATGTCCCTTTTATACTGGTAATTTATTTCCAGATTATTTATGTTGATTTCCTTGAGGGAAGATTTCTCCAAACCAAAACATTCAACAATAGTCCTATGCAAAATGTCCAATAGGACATAGCCTTCTTCATATCTTACAGTCCTGCTTGGGGGGTCATAAGCAATAACTAGCTCTCTTATTAACATTTGGCACTACTAGCTTCACCAAGTTCAATGTCCAAGTATTCAACACTGGGACAGGTTTGTCTCTATTGCCATAAAAGGAATAAAATTCATCCCACCCTCTCTCCTTTGTAAATGCATCCCTGCATCCTACTTCTTTGTCATTGAAGGCAAATTTGATGTTGTCATTCATGGAGGACCCTTCAAACAATTCTAATAGGTCCTCATGAAGGCTTCTTGTTTCTCTGGTTGGCCTTTTTGCAACCTCTAATCTTTGTTCAATTTCATGTTTTAATTCCTATGCAGTCTTTATAGGAGCAAGACAGGTGGTTGGCAATGTTGTTGATTTCTCTTCTTGAGATGATGATTCTCCCTTAGAGGGTTTTCTAGGCTGCTTGGGAGCTTTGGGAGCTGGAGTTTTTGTCAAAGCAGTTTCCTTGACTTTCTCAATAGGGATTTCTTTTTGTGGGGTTTCCCTTTGAGGGACCGAGGCTTCCTCAGTGGGTGGGTTTTCTATAGCAGGGGAAATTTTTGTAGGAGGAGGGGTTTCAATGGTAGGTATTTCAATGCAGTCCTTTAGGGAAACCCTTCTTCTCTTTTGAGTTGGTTTCCTAGCTTAAGGAGGGGGGGAAGGATCATCCAAAGACTCATTGTTAGAGACAAGAGGGACATTCTTCCTAATTGTCCTTTTCTTTCTCCTCACGACCATCTCCTTAGGAGGGGAGCTTGCTTCAGCTTGTTTGGACATCTGCGGGGCAGTTTGAGGGCTTGGCTCAACAATGGGGGCACTTTCAATCACTGACACAGGCGAAATTACATCAAGAGGGACGAAATAGGTAATCTTTGGCATTGTAGAGCTAGTGTCAGCTTCAAGGATATTCTCAACAGTGGGAGTAGCAGAGCCCTTAACAGGGGAAGCCATTTTTATTCCTAGAAACAAAGGAGAGCTTGGAAAATTTAACGTAGATGCAATCCCTACAAACTTTAGGGCACATACAGAGAGCTCTATTTATTCATAACTAGAACAACCTAGCAAATGCACAAGGATGGTAGAATAATTAACTTATTGGTTTTCTTTGTTGGGCTGAATTTGCCGAAGTGCACGTTGATTTGCTGAAAATATCTCTTCTTCTCACTCAGGGATGCTTTGAATTCTTCTTTGGATACAAGGTATGTGATAAAATCGATGAATTTATCATTTATGTCGACACCAATAATTCATTTGTGTCAGACAGAGCTAGTCATTGGGGCCAAATTTGAATTTCATTTGTTGATTAGGAAGTGAACGGTCGAGATTGCCTTTGACAACCTTCAAATGATGACATGATATTTATTAGACTCTCTTGACCACCTTAGACTTTTCAAAATTTATGTCATTCGAATTTGTTTTTATCATTTTATGACCTTCACCATCTCTGCGAGATAAGACTTTCTTGGATTTATTTTTACTTCCTTATCCCATGTCATCTTTGTTTATATTGACTATCCCCACATGATAAGTTTCTTGTATATTTACCTTGCTCTTTTATACTATGGCACCTAGAAGTATCCATTTTACCTTCGCAGGATAAGGCCTCGCTACCTTTTTCTTATCGAAACTTGTTTCTTGTTTTCCCGTTGCACAATTGTCATTCTTGCTTTTTTTCATGGGACAAGGCTCTTTGCATGTCCTCTGAGTATCTTCTTATCCTGCATTCCTCATAATTCCCTATCATCTCCCGCTTGAAGGATCCTTATATTTTGTTTCATGGGATAAGCCTCTTAAGCTTTTCCTTTTTTATCCCGTGATCCATCTCTTATCCTCACCAGAACACGTGTGATAAGAGATCCAATAGATCTTGGCTTGCAACCCTTATCATGTGACCATCTTTGAGAAGAATAAATTTCTTGCTGGTTAAGGTTCTTTAGAATCCCTCATTACCTCTTATTCTGCACCATCTTTGTGTCGGCCTATGAACATTGAGGGATAACTTTAGCTTTTAACTCTGAGCTATTTATTGTCCCACAGGCCCATCAAGGATTCCTAAAACCACCATGGGATAAGAATTTCCTCTCCGCTTATTATCTTTTATTATCCTACATGGTCACACTACAACGTAAAAACTGCTAGAAACCTACGAACATTCCTTATCTTGCACGATGACTGCAGGATAAGGATCCCTTTGTTACCCATGTCTCCTTCTTATCCTGCGTAGCTTGATTACCACTTCAAATTCATCATGGGAAAATCTTTGTTCTATGAGCCTTATCCCGTGTCGTCAAGACCTCTCACTAAAAACCTTGTGGGATAACATTTCTTCATGTTTTTTCGGCAAGCTTATCCCACACGAGTATGACACTAAAGCGATCACTTATGTGGATCTTTTTAGCATGTGGAGACTAGCCAAGGGTAAAGTAATCATGTGAAGGAGCCCCCTAGGGAATTTTTAAAAGGAAAAACCATGGGAACATTTCAATACTTAGGCGTATAGTTAAAATTAAAGTGACAACCTCGAGTAGTGACTCCTAAAGCATGGGGCTGTTGAACGAATGATAAAAGGGCCTCATGACCATGACTTAAAACCATGTTACCAGAAGATACAAGTCAATAATAGAACATAACATTGCCTGGGGAAACAAATAAAAAACCTTAAAAGACATAAAACCCCCCTTTTAAAAACCCTAAACCCTAAGCTCCAACACATAAGCAAGGCACAATTAAAGTAATTTTTTAAAGACTTCCAACAGTTGCTCTATCTAGGGGATGCTCGACCACCCAGATCAAAGCGAGGATCCAGATCTCTAGGAAAACAAACCAATAAAAAAATGCATGAATATTCACAAAACCCTAATCTAACCTATATATAAACCCTAAGCCTATTATGCATGGAAAAGATCAAGCAAATAAATGCTCAAGGAACTGTTCATGCACTGGTAGTTCCTGCATTTCACCATTCATATCAGTAAGGAAGTATGAATCCTCACCATTCTTCTTTGCAACAACAAATGACACCAAGCACAAGGCTTCAAATTTTCCATGCTTGCCTTTATCTTGGGCTCTAATGTTCCAAAGCAGTACCAAATTATTAATTTCAAATTCTCTTTCTCATGCCTTTTTGTCAAATAGGTACTTACTTTTTTGTTGCATCTTTAGGTTCTTCCTATGAGCATCTCCTCTCCTTTCATCCAATTCTGCATGCATCTCCATTCTTTCTTTTAATAGATCTGACATTTCCAAGTTATTTTCATGTTTGAACTTGTACACAAACAACAGATTGTTTATTGGCATCCTTGCTTTAGATCCATACACTAGCTCAAAAGGAGATGTTCCTAAGGTCTTCTTATTAGTGATCCTATATGCCCATAGTATCATTTTTAACTTAGAATACCAAGCTCTCTTGTTTTTCCCAAGTGTTCTCGATGATTTTCATGATATTCTTGTTGTTGGTCTCAACTTTCCCATTTTCTTTTGATGGTATGGAGATGCATATGAGAGGCTTATCCCATATGATTTAAAAAAATCTGTGAACTCCTCATATTTGAAGCACATGGCATTGTCTATGACAAGTCTTACTGGGACTCCAAATCTGGTCAAAATATTTTTTACTAGGAAATCAATAACCACTTTATTGGTTTCTTATCTTGTGGGGATGGCTTCTGCCCACTTAGTAAAATAGTCTATAGCAACCAATATCCATTTATGTCCATTTATGTCCACCACTAGATTTCTCAATGATCTCTCCAATAAAATCAATACCCCACTGATGAAAATGGGCTTCAACTTGGATAGGCCTAAGAGGTAATGCTCCAGAATATTTTAGCTTACTTGAGAACCTTTGACAAGGCTCACACTTTCTTACAAAGGTGTGTGCATCCTTTCACAAAGATGGCCAAAAATACCCTGCCCTTAATACCTTGTGAGTTGTGGTGTTTGTTGTAAAATTTCCTCCACACATCCCATCATGCATTTCTCTTAACACAA
Organism: Cryptomeria japonica; assembly: GCF_030272615.1. Lineage (NCBI taxonomy): Eukaryota > Viridiplantae > Streptophyta > Pinopsida > Cupressales > Cupressaceae > Cryptomeria > Cryptomeria japonica. Next base: position 162,072,320 of record NC_081413.1, read on the forward strand.
GTTGAGTATGTTGTTCATCTAGACAAAATAATAGAAAATTGTATTTGTCTCAGTAATATAGGTCTCCAGCATTAAACTCATACCTTTGTGATCTCAGTTTTAAGGTTTTTTTGGATTTTTGTGAAACCTTCTGGATATTTGGAGTTTGTAAGAAAAGGAATAATATTAGCATACCACTGGGTTCTTTGCAGGTTGCAAATGATACCTTTTAAATCAGATAGAACATTTATCTGGGCTACTTCTTCCTCGGACCAACTTAGTGATTTGAATGTCAACATTAAATTCTTGGATCTTGTTGATCCACCTACACCTTTTACTTGTTGTCCCTAATTGGACAAAGATGAAGTTATGACTTGGGAACCTACCAGGTAGGGCCTGAAATTTTTTGTAACCTTGACTAAATAATATGCTTGTTTTTCCACAATGGCATATTTGAGTTCTACTTCTTGAAGGGATTTTCTATACAAAGCACTGGGTTACTCATATCCCTCATTGTTCTTTTGTAACATAACAACAACTACAATGTGGAATGAAGCAAAGGAAAAAACCTAGAAAGATTTGCTAAAATCCCGTGCCTTTAAATTGAAAGCCTTCTTAATGGCTACAAAGGATTCCAAAGATTCATTTGTCCAGTTAATCACAACCCCTTTCTTTAGAATCTTGAAATACATTTTACTATCTAAGCAAAATTAGATATAAACCTACAAACAAAGTTTGTCTAGCGAAAGAAAGATTGAATGGCTTTCACAGTTTTGGGAATAGGTATTCTATCAATAGAAACCACTCTCTCAGGATCTATCCTTACCCCATCTTTAGACACAATATATCCTAATAGTTTACCTTCAGTTATAGAGAAGTGGCAGTTTGTAAGATTAAGATAAATCCCATATTCCAGTGCCTTGGCAAATACCTTTTCTAAGTGCAAGCAATGCTCCCCTGCTCTCCTAGATAATGTTGTTAGATCATCTTAATAAACAACCATAATGATGTCTATCAAATCTAAAAAAGCTACATCCATAGCTCTCTGAAATGTTTCTCAAGCATTGTTTAGTCCAAAAGACATTCCAACATAAACATAGGTTCCCCATGGTGTGGTGAAGGTAGTCTTGTATTGTTTTGATTCTTTGACCTTCACTTGGTTGTAACCAGAGAATCCATCCATCATGGATAACAACTCACAACCTGTGACATTCTATAGCATTGCTTCCATGTTAAGTAGGGGGCAGTTATCTTTTAATGATGACATATTTAAATTTCTGAAATCCACACATAGTCTAATGTCTCCATTTTTCTTCCTGACAGGAACAAGAGTAGAAACCATGATGAATGCTTGATGGGTTTGGTAATTCTGCCATCTCTAAGCTTCATTAATTCCTCTTGCATTTTGGGTTTAAGAATTGGGTTAATTGGCCTTTTCTTTTGTTTGAAAGGCCTAGTAGTTGCGTCCAAAGGAATTTCATGTTGGAACAGGTCCTTTCTGTAGGCTTTCAGGTCATCATATGACCATGCAAAGACATGCTTATATTTTCAGAGAAAAGTAATCAACATGAACCTGATTTTTGGACTGATTCTTTTACCAATGTGATACATTCCTCTTGCATTTTGGGTCTAATAATTGGGTTAATTGACCTTTTCCTTTGTCTGAAAGTCCTAGCAGTTGCGTCCAAAGGAATTTCATGTTGGAACAGGTCCTCTCTATAGGCTTTCAGGTCATCATATGACCAGGCAAAAACATGCTTATATTTTCAGAGAAAAGTAATCAACATGAACTTGATTTTTGGACTGATTCTTTTACTAATCTAGCTGCATGCTAGAGCAGCATCAGTTATCAACATACTCCCCCTTGATGCTGAGAGGGCTGACAATCTTATCTCGTAGTGCTATAAACTGAGCTTTCGCAACCGCTTTGGTGAATATATCTGCTAGCTGATCCTAGGTGTTGATGTGATGTTCCTAAGTTAATTTCTTCAAGATCCTCTTTGTTAATATATCTGCTAGCTGATCATTTTGGTTTGAGGATCATAATGCTTCGCACACTCGACTACGAGCTCATGGCATTGAATGGATTGTGGAAAACCAGCTGCGTGGTAAATTTCACTCTTCATGATATTAGCTGCCAAGGTGGATGGAAGATGATTTTTTGTTCCAAACATTCTCCACCTCATCAACTTCATGTCTAGGCATTCCATGTTCATGTTTCCAACCTTCTTCCATTAGGATGTTATTTGCGACTTTGGATAGTAGCCTTATTGTACAATCTTCAATTGATTTTCCACTTGTATAATTTTGAACCTGACCTATCCTCTCCAAACCAACTGATTAGCAAACAATAATAACAAAAAAGAAGAAATTGCAAAAAGAAATCACAATTCAGAATAAAAAACAAAGTGCCTTGTTTTTTGGAATTGCACACACCAATTTCTTTATTGAAGCTTAATAAAAAATTACATAGAGGCTGTGTATATAAAGAATTTGCAGCCTAGAAGAATTAATAATAACTACAGTTCTAAATATATTCCTAGCATTGCATGGAAAGCTACTAAGTCTCTCAAACTAAAAAAAAAAGCAAACTACTCCCTAAATTAAGAATACAATAAGTGCATGCATAGCATGCTTTATTTACTAAAAACAAATTCATGCAAAAACAAAACTAAAAATAATCCTAAGGATTAATGCATGTTGGAGTACATGCTTTATTTGCATGAATAAACAAAAAACTATTAACTAAACTAATCTAGCTACATGCTAGAGCAGCATCAGTTATCAACATACTCCCCCTTGATGCTGAGAGGGATGACAATCTTATCTCGTAGTGCTATAAACTAAGCTTTCACAACCGCTTTGGTGAATATATCTGCTAGCTAATCCTGGGTGTTGATGTGCTTCAATTCAACATTCTTCTTTTGCACCAAATCTCATATGAAGTGATATTTCAAATCAAAATTCTTTGTTCTGCTGTGATGAACTGGATTCTTAGCTAACTTGATGGCACTCACATTGTCACAATAAATTATTGTAGGCTGAATTTGTTTTTCTCCAATTTCTTCCAAAACTTTTTTGAGCCAAAGAGCTTGTGTACTTGCTAAGGTAATTTGCAACATACTCTGCTTCTGTAGATGAGAGGGCAACAATACTTTGTTTTTTTGAGCTTCAGGTAATTAAACCGGAACCATAAGAAAAACAATTTCCAGATATAGATTTACGGTCATCCATACTACCTCCCCAATCTGAATCACTAAAGCCTACAAGATTGAACTTTTTAGAAGAGAAGTAATGAATACCAAAACTTAAATCCCCTTTCACATACCTCAAAATCCTCTTGGCTTCCTTCATATGTATTTCAGATGGATTTGTCATATACCTTGAAACAAGTGAAACTGAATAGGCAATATCAAGCCTCGTGTGGATTAGAAACATCAAGCTCCCCACAATACTTCTATAAGCTATCTCATCAACTAAATCAGCACCATCATCTCTACATAACAAATCTCCATGAGCACTTGGAGTGGAGGCAAGGTTACAATTAGTCATATTAAATTTCTTCAGCATATCTTGTGCATACTTTGTTTGATAGATGAAAATCCCATCCTTACCTTGATAAACCTCCATTCCTAGAAAATATTTCATTAGACCAAGATCTTTCATCTCAAATTATTTCATCATAGCAGCTTTGAATTCATCTTTCATCTTAGAACTACTACCCATATACAAAAGATCATCAACATACAAACTTATGATGAGGATATCAGTACCTTCTTGTTTGTAGTATAGGGTAGGATCACTCTTACTTCTCTAGAAGCCATTCTCCTGAAAGTATCCATCAATCCTGGCATACCACGCTCTTGGTGCTTGCTTGAGGCCATAGAAAGCCTTCTTCAACCTATAGACATAATTATCTTTTCCTTCTACTTCAAAACCTTGTGGCTGCTCCACATATACTTCCTCTTCTAAGTACCCATTCAAGAAGGCACTTTTCACGTCCATATGATGTATGCTCCACTTCTTCTGAGCTGCTAATGAAATCAACATTCTTATGGTCTCTTGTCTTGCTACCGGTGTAAATGTCTCTTCATAGTTAATTCCATACTTCTATGTGAAGCCTTTAGCAACTAATCTTGCCTTGTGTCTTTCAACACTCCCATCACTGTTAAACTTGGTCTTGTAGACCCATTTGGTGCCAATCCTTTTTTTGTCATGTGGAAGTTCTGTTAACTCCCAAGTATCATTCTTGTGAATGGAATCCATCTCTTCTTCCATGGCTTTCACCCAAACCTCATTAGTACATGCATCTTCAAAACATGATGGTTCAAAATCAGCCTTGGCTAATAAAGAAAAATTCACTATCTCACCTACTAGGTTTTCTTCATGTACTTGATTTCCACTCCTTTGGTAGATATCACTCAATCTCCTTACTTTCCTTGTAGAACTTGGAGAAGAAGCTAGACTTGAACTTGGTACTGAAGAACTTGATGAAGGGCTGCTTGGTGGAGTTAAACCACTAGATATAGAAACATTAGTTGGCTGCTCATGATCAATATCAGCAATTATATCATCATTCAAAACAGATTTTGGCTTCTCAACATGGCCTTTTTGATGACTATAAACTCCCCCTTCATCAAAAATCACATCTCTTGAGACAATAAGCTTGTTAGTGAGGGGATTATACAATCTATAAGCCTTTCTTTTCTCACTATATCCAATAAAAATACATGACTCACTCTTTGCATCTAATTTCTGTCTATTCAGATCAGGTACATGCACATAAGCCAAACAACCAAAAACTTTGAAATGATTAACATTAGGCCTTTTTTCATACCAAGCTTCATAAGGAGTCATCTTTTCTAGTGTACTGGTTGGGCTACGGTTGAGGATGTACACCACTGTAGCAACTCCATCTCCCCAATAAGAATTGTTCAATCCCTTACTTTGTAACATGCACCTTGCCATTTCAACCAGAGTATGATTCTTCCTTTCAGCTACTCCATTCTATTGAGGTGTGTATGTAGTAGTAATTTGCCTCTTGATGCCATTTAAATCACAATAACTTTAGAAAGACTTGGAGCAAAATTCTCGTCCATGATCAGTCCTTAAACATTTGATCTTGCATGCTTTCTCATTTTCCACAAGGGCTTTAAACTTCTTGAATGTATCTAGGGCTTCATCTTTGGCCTTCAAAAAATATACCCAACAATTTCGTGAGTAATCATCAATAAAAGTGATGAAATATGATGACTTACCCAAACTCTTAGTTTGCATAGGACCACATATATCTGAATGAACAAGTTGGAGTGGGTGATGAGCCCTCCATGCATTTCCCTTTGGAAACTTTTCCCTTGCATGCTTTCCTTTAGCACAACCTTCACAAACCTCCTTGTGTTCCTCAACCTTGGGCAAACCAGAAACTAATGCATGCGAGGTTAGAAACTTCAAACTATGAAAATTTAAATGCCCATACCTAAGATGCCATAACCAACTTGAATCCTCATAAGCCATATTTGCCAAATTGTTGTTATGTTCACCAAACCTCAAGGGGAACATCCTATTTCTTGTCATAGGAACAACAATGATCACCCTATTACCCTTATTCTTATCATAGATAGTACATGTCTTATTCTCAAAGACTACTTTATAATTTTTCTCACATAGCTGCCCAACACTTAACAAATTGTGCTTCAATTGTGGAGTATAATAAATATCATGAATACTCTTTATACCTTCTTTTGTTTGGACCTCCAATGATTTATCATCACCAAGCTAGATCTTGGATTTGAAACTTCCATCCTTTGTTGAGAACAACTTCTCATTCCCTATCATATGGTTAGAGCATCCAAAATCTAGGTAGCAAACATCTTTACTAGTATTTTCACCCTTGGCATAAGATAAAAATAAGTGATCAGGAGGATTGTCACTACTTTCTTGAGCATAGTTAGCACTTTTACCTTCTTTCAATCTGCATTCTCTTTCAAAGTGGCCATACCTATTACAATGGTAGCATTGAACATTTCTCTTATCAAATCTGCCTTTGCCTCTTCCTTTGAAACCACCACTTCCTCTTGAAGAATTTAAGCACATCAACAACCAAGATCAACTAGCACATATATTCACCAAAGCAGTTGCGAAAGCTTAGTTTATAGCACTATGAGATAAGATTATCAGCCCTCTCAGCATCAAGGGGGAGTATGTTGATAACTGATGCTGCTCTAGCATGCAGCTAGATTAGTTTAGTTAATAGTTTTTTGTTTATTCATGCAAATAGCCTTCTCAGCATCAAGGGGGAGTATGTTGATAACTGATGCTACTCTAGCATGCAGCTAGATTAGTTTAGTTAATAGGTTTTTGTTTATTCATGCAAATAAAGCATGAATAAACAAAAAACTATTAACTAAACTAATCTAGCTGCATGCTAGAGCAGCATCAGTTATCAACATACTCCCCCTTGATGCTGAGAGGGCTGACAATCTTATCTCGTAGTGCTATAAACTGAGCTTTTGCAATCGCTTTGGTGAATATATCTTCTAGCTGATCCTGGGTGTTGATGTGCTATTCCTAAGTTAATTTCTTCAAGATCCTCTTTGTTTACAGGGGACTGCTTCATTGTTTGACTGTCCTGACTGTCAAATACTCTTTCCAGCGCTACCAATCCTTTTGGGATTTTTTTTGTCTTTAGCTAGACTATATCATTCCCAAAAACAATGTCTTTTCCATCTAGAGTTTCCACAAAATCATTAAAATCAATTTATTGACTCTCATACTCATCTATGCAATGCAAGAAATTCAACAGGTCATCATCATCATTAAAAAATTGCCAATTGCAGATATTATCAGGTATGGCAGGCCTGGTTTTTACTTCCACTTTTGAAATTCCAGCCAAGGTGACATCATTACTCTTCAAAGCAACATTTTCTAAGAAGTGTACCATAACTTTTTTTGATCTTTCTATCCATTTGATATTAAAGGCATCAAAAAATTCTAATGAGTCCCAGATAGTTGATCGGTATTGCTTCAACCTATCATTCTTGGAATAATAAACTGATCTAACCTGAGATACAATCAATTATGAATCCCCCCATACTAGCAATTGCTTTATCCCATGCTTAGGGGCAAGATTCAAACCTAGTAACAATGCCTCATACTTTGCCACATTGTTAGTGCACTCAGAAAGAAGTTGGTAGTGCACTCAAAAAGAAGTTGGCAGGAATACTTAAATGTTTTTCCACTAGGGGCAATAAAAACTACTCCAGCACCTGAATCTTCTTTGTTGCAAGCTCCATCAAAATACATGTGCCATAAATCCTCCCCACTATTCTAAATTTCAGCTATGACAGGGTGAAAAACCTCTAGAGATGATTGCATAGGTTCAACTATGAAGTTCCCCATATAAAATCACAAAACATTACCATGTTATTTAGGTCAGCTGGCTCAATAATAGTATCAGACCTAGGTTATCTTTCTAACTTGACATCCTATCCATTAACAGGGATAGTAGCATAGGATAAATCTAGTTGAACATTTCCCCCAGCCATTGATGTCCATTATCTTGACAAAAGCATGCCATAATTCGAGGGAACATCTACAACTGTCACATCCACTTTGTAAGTAGCTTCTAGGAAATTTTCTATCTTGACTTCTAAATTTTTAAGGATGCCTATCAAAGGAATGGATCTATTATCCATGGCATAACACTTCCCATAGTTGTAGTGAACATCTAGCCCAAGTTCCCTCATAACTCCCATAGGCATGATATTAATGGTGGCGCCATAATCAATCATACAGTTTTTTACATGCATACCATTTACTATCAAAGTCATATAGAAGGGATGTACTTGGGAAGGGATTTTATTGATAGTATTTCCTAGGTAGACCTTAGGAGCCTGCATTATTCCAGAGTCTTCCTTTAGTGCACACTCATTTTCATTATTTAAAACAACATTGTTGTGCATGACACCCTGGGGCATACCAGGAACTCCATTTATCAAAGATAAAGCATTATCTCTATGTTCTAGGATTTTCATCATTTCTAACAAAGGGACAAAATATTTATTTGAAATAATGTTTGCACCATATTAAATGAAGGTGTTGTAAAAGTGTCTAGATTGACCTCCTTTTCAACTATCACTTTTGGTTGCTTTTCCTTCTCAGCCACAACTTCTTCTGGGGAAACTTCAACTACAACCTCCTTTTCGATCTTCTTGAACTTTGTACTTCCTTTTGGCACATACTATTGGGCAGGGGTGTTCTTTGCCACCTTGTTCTTTTCTTCTGTGAATGATGGAGGAACCTATTTCTTAAGTTCTTGTTGTTTGTCCTTTATGAACATTCCATCGGTTTTTCCTTGGTTGGGAAAAGCACCTCTTGGCCTCAAATTCTACCCACTCTTAATTTGGGTGACAACAACCACAATTATTCTTTTGATTTCTTCCTCAGAGGATTTCCTCAAGTTGACATTTTTAGATTGGTCATTAGAAGTATTGACCCTACATTCTTCCAGGCTGCTTTCTTCATCAAAAAATACTTCCTGATGATGACTGCTACTCCACAGTATTTGAATTTCTACATATATTTATGCTTCATTTTCTTCAGAGGCTAAGCACTCAGACTCATTATCATCTTGAAAATAAAACATACTCACCATATGATCAGTGAATCCATCTTCTTTATAGCTAGCATAGACATATTCATCTTCTTCCATGGTCTTTGCTATTGCGCATTGGGCTTGTGTATGTGGAAGATTACATGTCATACACCATGGGATGCCCTCCACAAGATGAGAACTTGGCCTTTTCAATGGATCAGGTGTTTCTTTATTTGTAGGCCTTTGGTTGCCAACTATAGGCCGCCCATCTTTCAAGTTTGTGTTATAAGGCATATCATGTAGCTTGGGTCTGTCATGCCTTTGAAAGTTAGGCCCGTCATGCAACATGCCTTTCTCATTTCTTGCCACTTTGTATCTTAAATTCTTTAAGGCACTCATAACCTTATCCACCTTATCCTCTTCTTTAGGCACTTTGTTGTGATTTCCTCTAGGATTTGGCAATATCCTAACATCGTCTCTTCTTGACATTTTTCTTGAGGCCTTCCGATCATTTTCTATGGTTTGAGAAAGTTTAAAAGTAACTACCAAAGTTGAGGGCTTACTTGACCTCAACTCATACCCTATTTTAGGATCAAAAGCATCAAAATAGAATACCAAGTTCATATTGTTAGTTGGCTTCAGACTAAGAGGAATTTTATTGAGTATTTTGATGAACCTATTATTGAAAAAAGAAACATCCTCATTTTGATTCTTTGTGATAATAGTTATCTCATACAAATAAAACTTAGGATCTGAATGATCACCATAGTGATTTCTAACCATTATTTTAAAGTCTTGAAATGATCTGATAGATAAATCAGACAAACTTTTGTACCACTCCCTAGCATCATCAGTTAAAGATTGCATAAACATTTTCATAAAAAAATCTTCACTTTCTACTTCAAAGTTATCCATTATATTTTGGAATGTTCTTAGATGATCTTCCCCTTAGATTGCATTATTTGCTAATAATTTAGGGAGTGCATCTCTTAATTCATTTCTTACTAGATTTGGGAAACTTACGATCCTATTGAAATCAATCTGCCTATATCTATCTAGTTGCATTGGTCTTCTAGCAAACTGATTTTGCATTTGTTGTTGGTGTGCATTTCCTTGATTAGGAATCTCTTGTTGCTGATGGTGTTGTTGTTGTTGCTGGGGTATCTTATACTATTGTTGGTCTTGCCTTTCCATTTGCTGATGAAATTGCAGGAACTATAAATATTGCTAGTAAGGATTATTTCCTCCCATTTGGTTATTGTTCTGATACACTGGTGGGGGAGGATTTCGTGGGAAAAAGGAAACTGTGGAGGTGGTGGGCCAAAAATTGGCCTAATGTGTTTCATTGACCTTGTGCACCATAATGATGTTGTTGCCTCTTTGGTGTTGACTAGTACTTGCCTGACTAGTGCTTCTATTTTTGACATTAGAAGGGGGGACACTTATGCTTGTAGAGACATAAGACAAATTAGGTATTCCAGTTGTCCATGCACTCGACATTGGAACAATACTGGTTGCAGTACTAAAAATAATTGCTCGAGTAATAACTTGGGCAATAATTGTTGCACGTGTTGAAACAACACTTACAACAGGGGCTTGAGAAGTAGTACTTGTGACAACAGGGGTTGAAGCATTAATAGTATTCACATGGGAAGACAAAAGTGTAGAAGTGATTAAAGGGCAACTGTTAGTACTAGGGATACTGGATGTTTGACCAAACATTCCATGGGAAGGGATTTGCATAGACTGCTCAATGGCCAAATTTAACATTTATTGCACCATCATGCCCCTTTCTCTTCTTACCTATTCCAACTATCTCTGCAAGTCTTCTATTGATCCTCTAGTTCCATTCCTTGAGGTATAGCATATGTTGGACTTAGTGAACTAAGTTTGAAAAATATTTTGTGCTGAAGGAAAGTTCATAGACATAGGGGTAGCCATAGTGTACTTTGGACCAAAGTTACTTTGTACATTAGCTAACTGGTCAGCATACCTAGCCTCAAACTCTCTATGTAACCTAACCCTTTCAAAGTCTTTGTACAACTTTTCGTAAGAAGCCTGGTCCTAAGCAGGACCTTCATATTAGGGATTTTGTAGGTTTTTATCCATATTAGGGAATGTGTGACCAACCAAAAGATTTTATTTTGGCAAGGATTTATCACTACTTGTATCCTCTACTTCATATGTATACCTATAAGTGTCACTATGATAACCCTATGAAATACCCTTTCCTCTTAAATCAATATGCAACTCATTTTGTTATTCTATTTAACAACAAGAGCATTGACCGATGCTTGAGGAAAAATTGTTTGAGGAATACCTTTGTCCTTTATAGTCCTCCTTTTGCTAGTTGTAGACTAGTTTCCCTCTCTACTCCCTTGATCAACTTCTTTATCTGAGCTAAACTCAATGTCTGATGCATTTCACCTTACAATGTGTTCACTCCTCCTTGTAGCACTAGCTATCTTCTTTTCAGAGTTACCACCCTAAACGACAATACCTGTTTGTTTCTTTCAAAACTTTTGGTGTTGGATAAGGACTATTGGGATAAAATATTCTTTTGACAAAGTCTTGACTTTTCTTCTCTAGTAGAGTCGCCAATCTATTGGTTCCCAAATTAATAGATCCTAAATCCTAGAGAAATACCCACTGACTTATAAACAAATCTAAGATTGGGTCTAGCCAATGAACAAGATTTAGCACAAAGGCTATAATCTTCTGTTCTATAGGATGTGCAAGACCTAGGTGGGTATCGCTATTGCAATGTTTTACAACATTTTAACTTTACATAAACAGACATTGCAATATATAGTGGTAGATGTTTTCAATGAAAATATACCAAGGAAAAGTATAATATACTACAAATTTTGGCTTGAAACTTAGCTTGTATCACTTTGATTGCATTGAAAACTGGCTCTAATCTATTCTACTCCTAATGTAGAAAAACTGAGAAATGAAATATAAAAGGTGAAATAAGAATGTTGAAATGATACTAAAACCCAGAAAAGTATGACCAATGCCTATTCAAGGGAGATACGGAGTCAAATAACAGGTTTAAAGAGAGAAAATATCATAGTATCATCATTAAAATCCAATACTAAACATTCAAGACTTGCTTAAAATTCTCAGACTGAGAATGTATTCACAACATCCTCACAATACGTCTCACACAAATGTTGTAGTATTCAAGAAAAAATTTAATTCATTTACTTGAAATGAAACCTATCAAGACATACTCATTATCCATTAGAGAAGACAAATTGAACATGGCATTAACATAACAACTCATAAAACACCATACAAAAGATATGGGGTGAACTCACAATGTTGGTTCCCACTTTTTCATACATCCTAATTTTTGCTGAAATCATACATTTTTTAGAAAATATAATGATTTAAGCTTTAAGAGGTCCCATTTGAAGTAATTAATTGAAGAGAGTTAGGTCAAAGGCTCTTAGATCAAAATTTCTTGGATAGAACCTCTCTACTTATAAATCATACTTTCAATGGAGTCTCCTTTGCATCTATCAAATGCTGATTAAAAAGCAATTTTACATTAGCTTTTGGGGGGTCAAATGAATTTATTTAGTTTTAAAAAAAAAGTATTTAGCCCTTATTATAAGCTTTCCAAATAGTATAATTTTTAATATATTTAATTTCATTAATATATTTTTATTTTATTTCTTATGAATGTAGGGTTTTCACTGAACATGAACTTCTCTGTATAATGGTTATGTAAAAATAGTAAATGTCACCTAAAAATTTTTGAAAAATATTTACACACTAGGTATTGAAGTCCTCTTTCCAACAAAAATTTAAGAACAATTTTTCGGTACATATACAACAAGTTATGTAATATCAAATGGACGTATATGTCAAAATTACAGTTAACTCAACTTCAAATATTAATTAAAATATAAAATATTGATGATATTGTTAAAAAACCAATTGTAAACACTAGATATGGATGTTACAAAACCAAATTCAAAATAATCGCGTTCATATCTATTATAGAAAAAAATGTTATGTTATACAGAGTGAGTATAACTCTTTAAAAACGTGGTTTTTTTTAAAAACTAGTTTTTGAGGGAGATAGAAAAATGGAAACAAATTGATTCCAAACATTATCAAAAAAATATTTTTATAATAGACATACAAAATGACACAAATCACTAGTTCACGTCATCTACAAATTCCTTACGGTTTATAAGTAATAGGTGTCTGAATCTGAAGTTTTTTTTTTTTTTTTGCCTGAAAATGAATATTGTAGTGTCAAAGTTGGCAAAAAAGTGTAACCCAATATTGTGGGTTCACCATATGAGAAAGAAAAATGAGTTTCCTCTTTATTGATTTTTAGAATAAAATTGATACATTCATGTTACATTTTTGTGCTCAATAAATCTGTAAAAGATTGACTGTCATAATATTTCTTCAAAGCTATCCTAGTAAATACTAAGCAAAATTTCAGAATCGTTCTTCTTGGCCCTCAATTCCCTTTTATAACACAAGGGAGAAAAACAAGCCTTAGGCCAAGAAGACATATGTCAAAAGTACAATATTTTACAATTCGCCATAAGGCCCCTTCTTGTCCTTGTCAACATGTGTGCACATTTCTCTATTGCAATAAATGTGGGGGGTGCTGAGAGGGCATCATCCTGGAAACTTTGGGCTACAAGTCTGCGAAACTGCCCCTTGATTGGTACCTTGACACATGCCTCTATCAAGATCTGAAGTACGCCTTGGTGTCTAGTAGTAGGTAACCTGGAGAATGGTCCTTGATGATTGAATACTTCTATCAATTCTCCCTAAAATCAGCAACTTGGACAAACTTCAAAATAACAAAATAGGAGAAAAAGACTAGTCTTCTCCCTCAAGCTTCTCTTCTTCCAGGGAACAATACTTTCTATGCAAAGCTTCTATCTTGCCCAATGCCCAAGTAAAACTCTTCAAACTCTACAACTTATTTATTGCTTCCTTTGTTTTATGGGCTGGTAGAGTTATGACCCCTAAAGTAAATCTCTAGTACACAAAATCCACCTCCAAGATTTTATCAATGATATTTGAAGATGAGTCACTTTGGGCCGGATCAGTAGCCAAGGAAGTCAAAATTGCATTTATGGCATCCTGGAAGCCTTTCTTCCACTCCTCTAAGCCTTTGATTTGTCCTTCACCTGTAAAAATTGTGGGGATATCCCACTTTTTCAAACCTTGGAAAGAATCAATCATTTTAATCAATGTCTTTTTCTCATCCTCAATGTTAGGCAATTCTTTGATTAATAAATCAAAGTTTTTCCAAGTCACCCCTACAACTTGGGGTGGAGAGGCCATGTTCTTGACTACCAACATGACCTCCTTTAAGTATTGTCCTTTTGGCATCCAAGTGGTCCTAATTGGCGGAAAGAATGAAATAGTTTCATCTAGCTAGCTGAGGAGACGTGAAGTTAAAGAATATGAGGTGTGCACTTCGTAATAACTTTATTTGCCACCTTCAAAATTGAAGCCTTTCTGATTTTAAAATAATTGTTCTCAACTTCATCCTTGACTCTCTATAATTCTTTATTCATTCTTTCTAATACTTCAGGCCTAATTCCTCCTGAAGAATATGTTGTCACCTTCTTTATTTGCTCCTTCAATGCACAATTCTTAATGAATAATTTCTTGCAATTTGTGTAGACACCTAAAAGTTGTACAATAAATGAAGTGAATTTTATTCATTTAATTAACCCTAATTCTTCCAATTAATTAAATTAAGATTTAATTAATATCCCTATTCTTCTAATTATCCTATTAATTAAACTAAAGGTTTAATTTTTTCCATTTCCTCTAGCCTAACCTATTAATTAAACTAAGGTTTGATTAAGTACCCTTAGCCATTTAATTGAATAAATATTATTTATTTAATTAAAATCCCCTTTTCCCCTTTTTTGTTAAATTCACATTTAATTAAAATCACTTTTGCATTTAAATAAATCAAAATTTATTTAAAAATCCTCCCACTTGCAAAATCGTACAAATGCAAGTTGCATCCCCTTTTTGGCTAAATTAAATCATTTTAATTTACCAAAATTACCTATTTTCCCTCACCCACTTGCAAAATCCTACATTCCCCTAGTCATTCATCTAGAAGCCTTCTAATCCTATCATAATCATGTCCCATCCCTAAAACTGGGGGAGTCACTTCTCCAAATTTGGGGAAAGTCTTTAAAATGTGTTGAAGACTCTACCTTTTTCAACAAGCTAACTTGTTGAGTTCCCCAAATTTGTAAGAGCCTTACAAATTAGCCCCAAAAGTCTTCTAAGGCATTTAATGCCTCTTACAAACCCACACCCCTTAGCCATGATGGTTGTCCCTTTAACCATTTTCCCATGTTGCACAAGAGTTTACCTCTTGGGTAATAGCATGCCTCCCTGGTTAATGAAATTATCCATGATGTCACTCCTTGGGGTTATCCCCAATTGCTTGATTAGCATCTAATGCTTGTTTAGCATCCCCTCAAGCCCTCTCAAGGTGACATTTATCAACTTGGGATTGGATTGAGTCTCTCCCATGGATTGATAACTTTCAATCCTAGTCCTTGTTGAGATTACTCAATCTCAACCATCCATTTCTCTATTTTCCCTATAAATAGAGCCCATTCTTTCTTCAATTCATTAAGTATTTTATGCATCAAAATTATAGTCACATTGTAGGTTAAGGAGATCTCTTTGTCATCACCAAGCATCAATATCATCCTCAAGCATCCATAGCACATAGTTTAGCTTCATTTAGTTGCATTTTAATCTTCCATCCTAGCTTAATTTCACTTCTTTTATAAGTTTTGAATTCTCATCTTAGTTTAATTAACTCACATAGAATACTTAGCTTTCAATTTGGAATATAATTTGCCTCCTTATCACCTAGCTTGTATCCTTCATCTTCATCTCTTAGCACTCACTAGAATCCTAGTTGCATCCATTTCAATTCTAGTAGCATTTTTCATATAACTTGTTCTCTAGGTTGTCATCTTGAGGATCAAGTGCTCTTCCAAGTGAGGGCCACCTTGAATCTTAGAGATCTTTAGAGATAGATAAGAATGAGGCAATTTTAGATTTTTTATCTATTCATGTGTTTCTAAGATCTAATGTAATGCTTCATTGGTATGTTTGGAGTGTTTTCCCTCCTATAGGTGGAATACCACATTTCTGACATACAATTTTCATTGGGTGCCACATGCATATCCTTTAATTTCAAATGCTTTTGATCAAGATCATCCACTACTAATTTAGCAAACTGGACCACATGTGAAGTGATTGCTATGGCTTTTGTTGTAGGGGTGTCTTCAAGGGTCCTAATTACTACATCCCCTATCTTTTGTTGTCCACCTTGTAGAACCATAGGCTTTTGGACATTTGGGGTCTTTGACCATAGAGAAAAAGCCTTTAGGCCTATGATCACCCCAAACCCATGATCTTTGAATTATTTTGTAAAATTGGGGTCCTTCTGTCGCATAATTTGATCAAACAAAAAGATTTTCTCAAAGTCTTAGCTAGGAACAAGAAGCATGCCACTAATTCTAATCATCTCTCTGCCTTCCTCAGCGGTAAATCCGAAAATATTCTTATAAAAAAATTTGATCTCTTCATCAGATAGATTCTTCAACTTTTCCCTTAGCCAAAAAATATTTGAACTCGGACGAGTTCACAAAACTGTCATCTGATATGAAGTTTTTTGAGGCAATGATCCTTTCATCATCTACCTCCTCAACAGGGATTGTACTCGGTATAATGGCTCTATCTGAGTCATTTAGGACTTCAGCAGCCTCATCTTCATGAAATGTTTCCCGAGGGGGAGAAGGGGGTGGCATATTTGTATCAAGATCCTTCCGGACATCTACAAAATCATACATTTTTGCCTTTCCCTTTTCAACCCTCTTGGCCTATTCAACTGTCTGCCTAGAGGTGCCAGGAGATGTTGTTTCAACTGTTACTATTTGCCCCTTCATCTTGTACATTGTAGGGGTAGGGTCAATAGGCCTTCCTTCAAATTTAACTCCTTTTATCCCTCGTATCCCTTCTCTCCATTACCATTTTTATTATCTCATCTTCCTTTTTTATCATGAAAGACAACCTAGAAAAATCATTCTAGAATTCCCTGTAAAAACCTTCAAAATTGGGGTCCTCTTGCTTCCTTTCCGCTCAAGCTTCTTCATGAGCTCCCATTTCTTCATGTTCTATTATACTTCAACAGAGTGATAATTTCTAATTAAATCCTCTCATTCATCAAATGAATGAAAATAGCCCTTCTCCTTGAGCTTGTATACTTTGAGATCATTTACACATCCCTCAGGGTCAAAATGCCTAGCTTGGGTAACCTTCATCCCGTAATTCTTTTTTATGAGGTCATGCACCTTTTCCACGGTATCACATCCTACAATGAATTCCTCAAAATTGACCACCTTAGGGAGCAACCTCCCTTTCTTATATGTTGTAATTTGTACCCTTTCCATCCAAGTCAATTTTCAAATTAACTCAAGGAATGCTAGCCTAGGAGAGACAAAATGTGGCAAAACATGGGGTGCTTGCTCACAGTTGTGGACCCTGATAATGGTGCAGTTTCCATACAAAAACAAATCTCCAAAATTATGGATGAAGGCGCTATCTAGATATATTATCCCGATAGGTCTATAACTTCTTACCCTCAGAATTTTAATGATTGATTTAGGCAGCCCACCCATACTCCAAGCCTCATCAAAAATTTCATGACAAAATGATCAAAGAAAATAGAATAACTATCAAACCTAGATCCTTTGTACCACACCTGAGTCCATCTTTGTAATGGCCATGGATGACTTGTGTGTGGATCATTTGTCCTTATTACTAATTCTAGACCCCAGTAAGCCCTATTTTGATAAAGAATCAGATGACACAATAAAGAATAGTGTCTAAATTAAAGCTTTTGATTCTTATTTCTTGCTCCCATTAACCCTTCATGGAGCTTATCATGAATAACAGCTGCAAATTCATACAAATCATTTATTGAGGGGTGCTAGATATTGATGGCAATCATCATGAAATATATGGGCATTAGAGTAATCCTACAATCTACACCAAGAACCTACCCTAATGCATAATAGGTCTTAACAAAATGGGGCTGAAAGCATTGTAATCTGCAAGGCTCCCTTTCGGATGCAAGGACATAATTCTGTAAAAAAAATTTAAAAATTTCTTCATAAAATGAGGAACAAAGTCATTTCTATACCTGTCCCTTTTATACTGGTAATTTCTTTCTAGATTATTTCTCTTGATTTTCTTGAGGGCAGATTTGTCCAAACCAAAACATTCAACAATAGCCCTATGTGAAATATCCAATAGGACATAGCCTTCTTCAGATCTTGTAGTCCTTTTTGGGGGGTCATAAGGAACAACTAGCTCTCTTAGTAACATTTTTTCTATAAAATCATTTGGCACTACTAGCTTCCCCAAGTTCAGTGTCCAAGGATTTGACACTGGGATGGGTTTGTCTCTATTGTCATAAAAGGAATAAAATGCATCCCACCCTCTCTCCTTTGTAAATGCATCCCTCCATCCTTTTTCTTTGTCATTGAAGGCAATTTTGATGTTGTCATTCATGGAGGACCCTTCAAAAAATTCTAACAGGTCCTGATGAAGGCTTCTTGTTTCTTTGTTGGCCTTTTTGCAACCTCCTCTAATCTTTGTTCAATTTTATGTTGCGATTCCTCTGCAATCTTTGTAGGAGCAATAGGGGTGGTTGGCACTATTTCTGGTTGCTCTTCCTAAGCTGATGATTCTCCATTAGAGGTTTTTCTAAGCCGCTTGGGAGCTTTGGGAGTTGGCTTTTTTGTAGGAGCATTTTCCTTGACTTTCTTAGCAAGGCTTTCTTTCTTCAGGGTTTCCATTTGAGGGACTGGGGCTTCCTCAATGGATGGGTTTTTTGCAGTAGGGGCACTTTCTATAGGAGGAGGGGTTTTAGTGGTAGGTGTTTCAATGACAATAATGATAGTCTTCCTAATTGTCCTTTTATTTCTCTTTGCGGCCCTCTCCTTAGGAGGGGAGCTTGCTTTGGCCTCTTCCGACATCTATAGGGTAGTTCGAGGTCTTGGATCAACAATCAGGTCACTTTCAATCACTTGCACGAGCGAAATTAAATCAAGGGGGAAGACATGGGTAATCTTTGGCATTGCAGAGCTAGTGCTAGCTTTACGGATATTCTCAACAGTGGGAGTAGCAGAGTCCTGAATAGGGGAAGCCATTTTAATTTATAAAAACAAAGGACTGCTTGAAAAATTTAACATAGACACAAACCCTACAGACTCTAGGGCACATACAAAGAGCTCTACGTATTCACAACTAGAATAACCTAGCAAATGCACAAGGATGGTGGAATAATTAAGTTATTGGTTTTCTTTGTTGGGCTGAATTTGTTGGAGGGCGTGTTGATTTTCTTAAAATCGCTCTTCTTCTCACTCAGGGATGCTCTAAATTCTTCTTTGGATGCAAGGTATGGGAAAAAATTGATGAATTTCTCTTCTATGGCAACGCCATTAATTCATCTGTGTCGGACAGAGCTAGTCGTTGGCATGAAATTTGAATTTCATCCATTGATCAGGAAGTGAATGGTCAAGATTGCCTTTGACAACCTTCGAATGATGACATTGCATTTATTAGACTCTCCTGGCCACCTTAGACTTTTCAAAATTTATGTCATCTGAATTTTTTTTATAATTTTATGACCTTCACCATCTCTATAGGATAAGCCTTCCTTGGATTTCTTTTTACATCCTTATCCTGCATCATCTTTTGTTATATTGACTATCCACGCAAGATTAGTTTTTTGTGTATTTACCTTTCTCTTTTATCCTATGACACCTGGAAGTATCTATTTTACCTTCATGGGATAAGGCCTTTCTACCTTTTCTTTATCAGAACTTGTTTCTCCTTTTTCCATTGCACAATTGTCATCCTTGCTTCTTTTTGTAGGATAAGGCTCTTTGCATGTCCTCTAAGTATTTTCTTATCCCGCGGTTCTCATAATTCCTTGTTGTCTCTAGCTTGAAGGCACTCCTCCTTATATTTTTATTCATGCAGGATAAGCCTCTTAAGATTTTACTTTTCTATCTCGCGATCTATCTCTTATCCCTATGGGAACATGCATGATAAGAGATCCTATCGATTTTGGCTTGCAACCCTTATCTTGTGCCCGTGTTTGATTAGAAGAAATGCCTTGTTGGATAATTTTCTTTAGAATACCTCATTACCTCTTATCTTGCACCATCTTTGTGTCGGCCTATGAACATTGCGGGATAACTTTACCTTATAACTCTGAGCTATTTCTTGTCCTACGGGTCCATCAGGGCATCCTAAAACCACCGCAAGATAAGACTCTTCTTCTTATCTTTTATTATCCCGCATGGTCACACTACATAGTGAAAACTGCTACCACACTCATGAACATTCCTTATCCCACGTGAGCCTTTAGGTATTATAAAATGACTGCAGGATAAGGATCCCTTTGTTACCTTTGTCTCCTTCTCTTCCCGTGAAGCTTGATTACCACTTCAAATGTATCTCAGGACAAGCTTTTTCTATGATCCTTGTAAATTCATTATCCCACGTAGTTGAGACCTCTCACTGAAAAGCTTGTGGGATAACATTTCTTGGTGTTTGTTTTGGCATGCTTATCCTGCACGACTATGACACTAAAGTGGTCACTTAAGTGGATCTTTTTAGAGTGTAGAGACTAGCCAAGGGTAAAGTATTTCTGTGTAGGGCCCCCCCTAGGGAATTCATAAAAGTAAAAACCATGGGGACATTTCAACACTCAGGCATATAGTAAAAATTAAAGCGATGGCCTCTAGGGGTGACTCCTAACGCGTGGAGATGGTGAATGAACGATAAAAGGGCCTTGCGACCATGACTTAAAACCATGTCACGAATAGATACAAGTCAATAACAGAACATAAAATTTCCCAAGGAAACAAAGGGAAAGGCTTGAAAGACATAAAACCCCCCTTTTAAAAACCCTAAACCCTAAGCTCCAACACATAAGCAAGGCACACATAAAGTCATTTTTTAAACACTTCTAACAAAAACATCAGAATTTTACCATCCATTTGATATAGTTTCTTGTAAATGTTGATCGTATCGTTAAATTATGATCACGCGGCCATCAAATTTGCGGACTTTAGAATGTTCCGTTGGGAAGAACCAGTTGTGGCAATTCATAGCCAAATTTAGGGAATTCTGATCGGTATAACTAGAAAGTGGATATTTCTATATAGCTACTATTCCAGTCGGCACTAAAGTTTCCCTTTCAACATAATTTGTTTTTTTAGTAAAATTAATGAAAGAATCAATGGAGGACTTACAATTGTTTAATGGTGTGAATAGGGCAAGAATCCTCAAGCCCTTGGTTCGGTGTGTCTCTACGTCTTGCTTATTCTCCTTCATAGACTTTGATATGTACTCAAGAGTCATTGCCTTTTTCTTTAGAATTGGCCCCTCTTCACAATATCTTGAAACCAACCACTTAAGAACAAGCTTATCTACCCCATTTTCATTGTGCTTACATTGCCTAAGACGTAGGTCTTCAAGCTTCATTACAAGAGTTTTATTAATCCCCAAATTGAAAATCTGTAGCCATCCTGAAGACCTTTTACTATGCAAATCAGATGAGAATGATGTCCAAATTGACATAATATTAGATTTATTACTAGGGGAAAGGACCCAGTAGTTGTGCACCCTAACTTCGCGCTTCTCAAAATCCTACTTGAAAATTTCAATCACTCCGATTTTTTTACAGCAGCTTATTTGGCAAGTCCTCTACTTATAACTAAGGTTTCAGAGCCACATCATCAAATATGATGCCACATCAGCACGCTTTTTGCCAAGGTATCCAAAACAGCCCCCCAAAAAAGTGAGACCAATACGCGTGCAAAAGAGACCCCAATAGTTGTGTAGCTGACATGGCATCACTTGATTGGTTACTTTTTACAATATTAGTACATTTCTTAACAACTATTGGTACATTTCCTAACAAAAATTGATATTTTTTGTTTCAAACAATAGATTTTATTTGTTCAATTTTTGGAACAAAAGGTATCAACAACCCTCACAACAATTGGTACATGCTCA
Organism: Cryptomeria japonica; assembly: GCF_030272615.1. Lineage (NCBI taxonomy): Eukaryota > Viridiplantae > Streptophyta > Pinopsida > Cupressales > Cupressaceae > Cryptomeria > Cryptomeria japonica. The sequence goes on from NC_081413.1 coordinate 162,094,023, forward strand.
ACTACTGGGTCCTTTCCCCTAAAAGCAGTTGAATTTACAGTCCTCAAACCCTTATGTGAGGCAAAGTAATTAAAGCCTCTACAAGAAGCTTGAGAATTGTCGGAGATTGTGCTGGTCTAGTAACTTGAATTCAACTCTAGCAAATCTGATCTCCATGCATGAAGATTTTCATTTAACAAGAACCTATTTTTCTTGAAAGAATTGGATTCATTATAAGACGAGAGCCATTGAGGATTAGGTCATCTGCAACAGATATTTTGTATGCCACAGAAATGGGGCTGCAAAAATCCAAGTCAAAATGGAAATCTTCATAATGATCTGAAGAATCAAGGTTCGAAACTCTCTGTGTACTAGCTAATTGTGCGTTGCCACAATGAAGCATGTCACAGAACGACAGAGTCTCCTCATCATCGGATTCTGCCATTGAATCTGCACAAAAATCTTGGACACTACATATTCTTTCTTCATACTGAAATTCCATCTTTCTCTCTCTTTTATGCACCAATTCAAAATTATGAGAACGATGGTGAATCTTAATGTGACCAAGAATGAATGAATCTCTGAAATGCTAAGGAAAGTGATGATTATATTCTATTTGTGAAGGGGAAGTAAGTATTAAAGCTGAATTTTTATGAGCTAAAGACATTAATAATTGCAGAGAGAAATTTTGGGAGGGTGGACTCAGACAAAAGTGCTTGTAATATAATAACAAGATTTAGGTCGCTGCTAGTAAAGAAAAAAATCATTTTAATTTAATTTAATCTATTTTTATTGAATGTGTGAATTGCGTGGGGAGTTTCTTGGCATCATCTTCCAAATTTTTTTAAATTAAAGGTCACCCAGACTTCATTGTGAGACGCAAAAATAAGTTTTATTTTGTAGAACAACAACTCACAACTCCATCTTTAGGAGGTGCAAGAAATGGTTTGACATGAAATTTAAATTGACGCGTAAATTACAAATTTTCTATTATTTATATTAGATTTTTATGAATTGGGATTTGTCGAAATAAATCATGGACTTGTTAAGATTTCTTAAGAATATTTTAAAGCTGATAGTCTTATGAATTTAGTAGTACAATTAGGCTTAAAAATTTAAGCTTTGAAATTTAGAGGGGTTAGTGGTCTCATGTATTTTAGTTTAGGGATGGACGTGGTCTCAACACACCCAACATGTGTTATATCTTAATTTTCCTAGTATTTACTTTTGGTGTCAATCTACTAAGCACAAAAATAAGGATTGTCCTTTGGCATATCCTAAATCAAATCACCTATTTGGTTTGTTGAGGTTCCTTCCTCAAACATTAAAGAATTTAAATAAAATATGATTTAATATTGCAAAAATATGAATGACAACTTTAGTAGCTCCCAAGCTATAACCTAGGCACTTTAGATCGCCCCAACTACTAAGATGTAGGTAGCAATGGTTTCAAAATTGTTAAATAAAGGAAAAGCGGTTATCCCACTTAGTGGCAAACCTTTCTGAAGCCAAGATTTATTTAGATGTCCTACTTGGAATTGATTTTGTATTCTCAACCAATAGCTGTTATTCAATCTATCTCTTCTAAAAATCCATGGTATTCTCATATCCCACCCAAGTGACTAGAGGAGGGAGATTATGCTATAGAAAAGTGAAAAATGTCAATACGCAACATCCAATTCAACAGTTTCTCATAAAAACAATTTTTATAAAATCACCTATTATTCTCTCTAGGAGTCAAATGGTGATGGGATGCTCCTTAATTCTCACTAATGAATTTTATCTCTTGGAATCTCTAAGGTCTTTCTTATGTCCCTAAGGAATATACAATAAAAGATGTTTGTTGAAAGTAGTTGGCTGTATATTTTCTCTATAGTTTATGATAGGTCAAGATATCTTATTTTTAAATATTTTTTAATTGTCATGTTATTGTTGGCATTTGATGAACTAGTATGATGATACGATGATAATGTATGTTGTCATTGATGTCAATAAGTGCAAGTGAACCGGTATGAATAATTGTAGTAAACTGGTGTCTAGGTTTCACTAAGTGTGACTACCGGTTGGTAGTCTCGGCTCTAGGGTTTTTGGTTTGGCAATCCAGCTTGTGCGGTGCAACCAGTGACATTTTGTGATGAGTTAGCTAAGAGATGAGGAAGAGATCGAGATGCCATGTCAGTTTTGTGCACATGAAGGATTTCCTTGAGGATCTTGCATGTGAAGATCAATTGCATTAAATGTCTACCTTGGGAATGAACATTCTTATTAGTAGTATGAGAAGAAAGCGTGATGGGGTATTGATTTCTATGTGTGGTGAAGAATGGATGATGCAAAATGACTTGTGATCTATTTGAGATTTCTTCACTCTATGGAAAGTGTTTGGACTGTCAGGATTTGACCCCCTGTAATTGTAAACCTAAATGCTTAGGGTTTAGGGTTTATGCTACCGACCTAATTGTTGTCTATAAGGTCGATGATGTTTGTTATTGTAACTTGTTAGCAAAAGTTATGTGTGTATCCAAGTAATGAGATACTTGCCAGACCAGTGAGAGAAAACTACAGAGTGTGATTGTAGAGTAGAGAACTAAAAAGGATCTTCCTTAGTATACAGTGATGTTATCAGATCAGAGTTTTACCTGTTGTCTTCTAACCATTTCAATAGAAGGAAAATCCCTTTTCCAGGTAGCTTTAACAGGCTTACTGTAAATCCTCTAACCAGGTGACTCAAGTTCATTGAGTTCTTTAAATCCTCTAACAAGGTAACCTTTGTTATCACTGTTTAAGAAATGGGTTTTCTTTTCCCATGATTGGCTAAGTTTTGAAAATTTTGAGTCAGGTATGCTATTAATTGCTTCAAATCTGTTCTAGGTCTTTAAGGGTTAAGGGTTTAGTTTTTAATCCCTCAAATGTCTGATAAAAAACCCTTTGGCTTTTATTTTTGCATTACTTTATTCACTTAAGTAATGGGTCTTTAAGTCATGTAAAGTGTCCCCCCCCCCTTGTTACTTGCCTAGGTGGTCGTTAAATAACTGTAAAAATTTATGCCTATCACTTATGCCTTTTCCTAAATGTTGTCGGGTCCCGTAAGTGTCATGCAACTCTCGGATAAATCTACGACTTTCGTTGTTTCGTTAGGCAAAGTTGCTAGTGTGTTAAGTTATGCGAAATAGCGAAAGGCAAAAGTAGACTTGACTGCGTGCATTGGTGGCCAGTTTAACGAGACTCCATCTCATTTTGAATCCAACAGCTCATGTTGATTCACAGCCTAAATAAGCAAGCAAGTTACCTTTCATGAAATGGCGAAAGGGTTTGGCGAGACCCAGCGGTGAAGACTTCTCCTTTTTCTAAAAGGTGGCCAGTTTTGAAAAGGATCAACGGCCTGCATTGATTCATGGCCGAGAGATGCTTGTAGTTTACTCTTCACAAAATGGCGAAAGGTTGATGGACCCGGGTGAGGAGGTTTATAAGAGGCATAACAAATGTTCAAGACCTCGAGATTTAACGACCAGCGTAGTTTTGCAAGATGAAGATGCTCGAAAAATAGCCTTCACGAAATGGTGAAAATGACATGGCATTCCAAGTGAGCAGTCCAACTGTTTTAAATGGCAAGTAAGAAAGTGACATGTGGCCGAAAATCAAAGTGATCGGTGAATTAAATTTGAGGAATAAAGGCCAATGGACCCAAAGAGTAGGCAAGGCACGAAGATAAAAGATGATCAACTCTATTTTAATCCAATGGTTCTCGTTCTTTCGTGGCTGCAAACCAACCAGAGATTAGTGTTCGCGAAGTAGCAAAAGACAAATGGAAGTCACATGAGGGTACGATGTGGCATGACAGTTGCTGGTTTTTGCGGGGCTCGATGATGATGTGTTGAGTGACACGTGGTTTTAAAAGGTGATTGAGGGCCTGCCTATGTGCAACTGGCGGTTATGTGGGAATAATGAAGTAAGACACGTGGCTGGCTCAGAACTGAACCCGAAGGAACTTCCAGGGCTAATGGCTGAGTGCCACATGGCATTTTCTAACTGGTGAACAAGTGGGGTAAGTAATACCTGGATAAAGGGCCCAATTAAAAGGCATTCATCTCAAGACTGATTGAATGCTTCTCGTTGTTTTGTGACCCAAAGATGGAAGTGGATTAACTTCTACGAAATAGTGAAAAACCATTAGCTGTCAAGATGAGGTGTGGTTAGTTTAAAAGGTTGATGGTCTTGGTTGGAGTTAAAGGCCGAGTGACTAGAGTTCCATCTAACGCCTGGTGCGGCTTCGTGAAAGGGAAATGCTCGAGGGTTAAGGCCCGCGAAGTGGCAAAAAGAAGGTAGGGCCCGACATTAAGGTAAAGAGGTAAAACGGAGATAAAGACTGATCAAGTTCCATCTGATCGGGTGGCTAGCGTAGTTTCACTAGATGAACATGCTAGGCTGTTATGCTCTATGAAATGGCGAAAGAGTGAAAAGAAAATACATAGGCATGTTAAGACCCATTGGAGCCAATTTTCAAATTCTTCCATGAATTCAATTCTGAAGGGACGACCGAAGCATGCAGTATCAATGTTGCAGTTAAGAGCCCGATTGTCGTATATGGTCTCACATCAATTGAATGTAGGCATCATTTCGAAGAGTTGTTGTGAAGAAGTGGGTGCAGAGCAGATTTTTTCAAGCCAAGAACAGGTTCTTTCATGCTTTTTCTTAGCAATTACTTGACAGTTTGCTTAAATTGGGGCTTGTTCTGTTTGAAATCATTGTGGTTAATAATTTAGTTACTTGCATAGCATTATTGAGATGGCACCTAAAAGGGAGTTCTCAAGAAAAATTAATTACCAAGAGAGGGCAATCTATGATGATTTCCTGGAGCAATTAACCATGTCAACTAATGTGGTAGCTAAGGTTAAAGAGCTTGTGCCAAAAGCTCCTCGTTTAAGAATAAGAGATAGATTGTATGACAAAGGCAGTTGGCTGAGAGACCCGCAGATAGGGTTGTCTAGGTTGGGTTTGTTTAAAGTTGGATTTAGTATGAGACACTCCTTAGCCCCAATGAACAACATTTGGGAGTTGGATGTAGGCAAATTGGTAGTTCCTAGAGTGTTCATGGATGTGGACCTTCTAACTCAGGTTGGACACAATTATGACCCAATTACAAAGAGTATTAGGGACATAAATGGAAAAACCCTCATTGAGATTAATGATGAGGAGTTCAAAAATGCATTTGGGCTTAGTGAAGTGTCCAACTATTTGGAACCCATCAATTTCAAATCATTGGCTCAGGTTTACAATGCACAGAGGAATCACCTTAGGAATGGGCCTCTTAAAGAATTTTTTGTTAAAATAGGTGGATTATCTGTTGTACGACCCAACACTATGGAGCCTTTCTCCTTAAATCTATTCACTCTGAGAGCCAAGGGATTATACTGGTCACTTTGTCAAATCTTTGGAGAGGATGCTAAAGCTAATATGCCAACTCATTACACGCTAATGATTGCTCAAATTTTAAATCCTTCTCTACCAGTAACATTTGATTATGTACCCTATATCACTAATGCCATCCATGAAGGTTTGATAGGGATTAAAAATGGAAAAGTGGACAGGCCTTTTGGATGGTACTCCCTCCTCATGCACCTATTTTTATTTAAGGGTGGAGATTACTTTGCAAATGGAATGGATCTAATAAAAGAAAAGGATGGAGAGAAGATGCCTGTCTAGTTGTGGAGCACGGTGTTGTCATGGGACAGAAAAGATGCTAGCTACTTAAGGTTTGATAAGTGCTTTGCATCCAAGATCAGGACTCTTTTATGCTCAGAAAAACCAAGACTCCCAAAAGCTCTTTTAGAATTCCTTAGGCCAAAGGAATTTGCTGAGGATATAAAAGTTGTTCATAATTGGGGTGACATGTACTTGTACCCTGTTTCCACATTTTTTAGAGTGTATGGTTAAAGAGGCACTCCATTCTTATTGCCATATCAGGTCCCATTAAAAATAGGAATTGGAGAAGTCCTCAAGCAGATTGGAAGTGTGCAAGAGGCAGAGCTAACAGGTAGAGATAAAGGGACCATTTTCCCTACAATAACTATAGCACATCAATTTGTGATAACTAAAGGAGGTTGGAACTGTTTTGAAGATTTCCTTCAACCCTATCATTTATCAACAACAATATCAAGGTGTGCTAACCTTGAAGATTTCTTCAACGACATGTTCAGGAAAAGGGCAGTATGCAGAGGCAGACCTCATCAATTTCAATTCCCTGAGGACCTAATAAGGAATGAGTTTGATTTGGATGAGCAAGAGTTGAGGAAAGAGAAATGAGTGGCCTACAAGAACACCTTAGATCTTGTGCACCAATTTGACACTAGCTATGATCCTTTGTCTAGTTTCCACCCCTTTGAAGAAAAATTCTTTGTTTTGAAGATGTGATGCAGACATTGAAAGAAAAAAGGGAGGCTGTGATTAAAAATAATCTTGAGAAGGCCAAACTAGTTTTAACTAGGTCTACATCTGCCAAAATAATTCCTCCAGGGGATTATGTGTTACATAAAAGGTCCAAATATAGTGTATTAGTACCAACAATAGGGGAGCCTTCAACTTCAAAAGGTAAGAGAAAAATACAAGAAGTCATTGACATTCAGGAGAGCCCCAAGAGGCAAAGAATGGGAAAGGAAGTGCAATCTATGAACCATTGTATTCCCTATCTTAATCCCCTATTCATATAGTAGATGAACAAATAGCAGCTGAACAACTAGTACAATTAGGTAGCCTTGGGGAGATAGCCTACACCTATGATGAAGTAGAAGAGGGAATGCCAGAAGAGCCCCTTAATGCTGAAATGAATATAACTATTGATGAGTTCAAAGGCCAGGAGCTAGATCTTGATGTTAAACAAGCCAGTGAAGATTTCTTGGCTAATAACAACTTTGTCCCATTGGGAGATTTCATGTAATTCATGTGAAAGCAAAATATTGATCATTTCAATGTTAGATGTGAGAAGAGGAAGAGTGAGCAGCCCCACAAGGATCCAGCTATGGTGGAGGAAGAAATAAAGAAAGAGATGATTACTGAGTTCAAAACCATCACTCTTGAGCAAGGAAGAGACATGGTAGCAAAGGCTGGTGTACTTATTCTCCCTAAATGGGACATAGCAGATGCCTTGGTTTTAGAAGTAGTAAGGAAAGAGACTAAGCCCATGGAGGGAGTCAACTTCAACAAGGACAATGTTGCCCTGGTCATGTGGTCTCTGAAAAGAGATGAAAATAGAAAGAAGAAAGACACCCTAGGATCAAGCTACCTAGGAGGAATGATAGTGAAAAGAGTACCAAGCACTGGGGTGGTAGAAGTTGCTAGCACTATTCTAGAGACTACAAAGTTTAGTGTTGTAGTAGCAGAAAGAGAGGCAAAGGAAAAAGAAGATCTCCAAGCTAAGTTGGAGACAATTTTGAAAGTTTATAACAGTACTAAGGAGGAGGTAAGGGGTAAAGATAGCATCATTGCCAAGCTACAAAGTCAGTTGGCAGGACAATACCATCAAGGTGAGTCCTCAACATTGATGATCTCCTCTTCTCCTGCAAGGCCTCCACCTACCAGCCCCATAATTGAATTCCCACCATCTCCAGCATCTTCTAGTTCCTAGTTGATTGAGATCACTCCCCATGAATTGGAGAAGCTGAAACAGGCTCACGCCCTATATGCAAAGAAATATGAAAGAGAGTAAGAGCTACAATTTTGAGTTTTGCTGACACCATAGGGTCCTCACTAATGCACAACAACATGAGTAAGATTGTGGACATGTGGAATGAGCTAAATGGAGACAAGGCTATTCTAATGCCTATTTTTGACAAGTGGAAACCCAGAGAGTAGGATATAGAACTTATTTGTGTATCCTATGATGAGGTAGGGGCTGACCCCATTATTAAATCTACTAATGATATAACAAAGGATTTAGTAAAGTTAGCAGAAGGAGTAGATAATGCAGATAGAAAGATCAACTTGTACAAGAAAGAGTACATTGATCAAGTTTTTGAATTACTCCCAGGGGGTTTTGCCAGTCCAACTCAATTAAAGGACAAACAAATATGGCTTAAGGAATTACAAGCCAAATTGTCATTAAGAATAAGAGGAATTATTAATTCAGAGGATGCCTCCATATTTATCAAAACAATTGAGGAGATTGAGAAAATCAAATCTCATTATGGTTTTCTTAATTTAGAGGTTAACAAAATGAGGAATTCTTGGAAAAGATTAGCCAAGACAAAGGGAAAAGTGATTAACTTCTCGTGGCCTGCTGATGATGTATACCAGGAGTGGACAAGAAAATATGTAGTGCTAGATGTAGAGTAGTTAGAAGAAGTTGCAACAGAACAACAAGTAGAAGAAACTGTGGATGTTGAAAAAGACTTGTAACTGCATTTGGAAAAGGTTTTTTAACTAATTCTTGAGAGAAGTAATGATTGTAACAATTTCCCTAGGGAGTCCAAAGCTATGAATGCATCCATGTTATTATAATTGGATACCAGGACTAGTAAAAAGGGATCGCAAGGAATTGTAAGGAAACGTTGCAGAAATTTATCTGAGCTTTTTTCTAAGTCTTAATGGAGAACATTCAAATGTTTTTGTAATACTTTCTAAAATAATATCAATACACAAACCATTAGTTTTGAGCTTAAACTTTGTATTGTCTTCAAGTATGTTTGCAAATATTAACTATTTCATTCTGAGTAATCTATGGTTATTCCTTTTGAATATGGGTTGTAAGGTGACTTCAAGTAGATGTGCTTCTTAGCTTTTCTCTTTAGAAGGGGACTTAAATATGCAGGGAATCATTTCTATCAATAAATTCTTTGTGGGATACTTTGAATTTGATAAATGTAGTTTGGTTTAGTACGAGTGAAATTATTACGTGTGTCAGGCATATGTGGGATCTGTAGAAGCCGAGCTGATAGGATGTGTGGGGATATTTTATTGTGGGAGTATTGTATAAACTTAGATGACTCTGTGGCCTGGATAAGGCACTGGTATCTATTGTGGTTGTCTTTTTACATAGCTTGTAGGTCAATACTGAACATGAGTATAAGTTTTATTTCTTTGTTTCAGCTGGTTTTAAGGTGATAAGATCCACTGGTTTTCGGACAGGTTTACTGTGGATTTGTCTTTTAAAAGTGTGAATTCAGTTCACAAAAGGTATACCCACCTGAACTTTGGACAAGTTCAAAGTGTAGAAGGTTAATCAAACCTTGTCATATGTTGTTTTGGAATTTCCTTCTCCTTCTCTTATCTCTCACACACAGAGTTATTCTTTTATTATAAGAAGTTTGAAGGGGAATCAATTTTTGAGAACAACAACCTTTAACAGGGTATATAGCCATCCCTTAACTAGGTGATCTTTAACAGGATCGATTCCTTGTAGAACCTTATTGTAAAGTCTTTAACCAAACTAGGATCCTAACAGAGCGTGCTTCAAAAGAGTTCAAAACAAGCTTGTGGGTATTCATCCCCACGGTGGTTTTTCCCATTTGGGTTTCCAAGTGAAAAATTTATGTGTCATGAGTTGTCTATTTTTCATGTGATGATTAAGTATTCTTTGTTTGAGTGATTATGCATGCAGAGCTAATGGTTATGGTATTGCTGATATACCATATGGGTGAAGTAGTTATCAAGTATTGAATGTATTTGAAGGGTTTAGTTTTATTGGTTTATGTTCTTTGAAGTCTTACTATGTTTAACCGGTATTGCCATGGTTAAGTTCAGTAATGAAGGCAATCGGTTAGTATTGTTTTAACTTGATAAGTTGATGTAGCGTCCTAAAATTGCGACACTTGCAATTTTGACTGCATTTCAGTCTTCATGATGGCGACGCAACACGCAACCTGAATGGAGACCCCGAAACTTGCTCACGACACTGAAAACTGCATTTTTCAAGCACCCTGGCCTGAACCTCCTTGCACCCTGCTGTCCCGGGAGGTGGGACCAAAGCGCCCAGCGTCTTGGTCCTTCAGGACCAGGGCGCCCAGCGCCCTAGTCCCCAGGACCATGGCGCCCAGCGCCCTGGTCCCTGGGTCCTATTTTGGGCCCGGTCTCCTAAGGGGTCTTGGGTCTTTTTGTTTGCAATTTGGAAATTAACTTTCCTGGTCGGCCTAAGGTCGGGAAAATCAGTCTATCAGCCCTAAATGACAAGTATATAAACTACATTTTTCTCTCTCATTTGGCATGAAGAGGATATATGTGAAAAGCGTGGAAACTATACTCAAGCATTCAAGCATTCCTTCAAGCAATTGATCATTTCAAGTCTCCATTCAAGGCTAAGTGTTGCATTCAAGTCAAGGATTCAACCATTGAAGAGGAGATCACATACTACATGCTACAACATACAACATCTATACCTTCGCACATAAGGATACAAACATCCTTAGAACAAGGTATTAGTACTTGTTTTACAGTCATTTACATTTATAGCACTTGCTCATTTCTTGGTTAATTCCAAAACTAGGGTTTGACCTAAAGGCAAACCCCTAATCCCTAACCCCCCAATCGTCTTCACTTTTCTGTGTGTAGGTTGCAGGTACGCGGCTGAAATTGAAGATTTGGAATCCTTGTGCAGAGACGAACAGATCCCCCTTCGTTTCGCAGATTTTTCGGAGGACCGTGGTGCCGGGCGCCATCGTCCCGACAACTTTTGCTCAAATTTGCAGGACAACGCCGTATCGACATTTTACTGCTAATTCCAGGTCCGCAGCTTCATACTGTATTCCTGTCTCAGTTTATAAGCGAATCTTTATCACTTTCTATGCATGCTTAGCTTAATTCTTCTATCAACATTCTTTACAAAAGAGGGTAGCCCTGCTGTCTTAACCCTTGAAACACATTTAGCATCCAATCTTGCATTGCGTGGGATTGGATCTTGTGGGTTTCAACCCCTCTTTTGAATGTAAAGTCTCTCCCCTAAGTGAAAACCATCGAATCCTAGCGAACCTCCCTTCTCTCTCCTCAGAGTTGGAAGAGGGGAGAACAACTAGGGTTCGATCACGATTTTCCACTTTACATTTTGGTGAACCCGACGTGAACATCCTTTCTGATTTTTCATGCTTAGATCTGAAAAAATTGATTACATTTCCATGTTTGATCTTTTGCAAAATTTTAGAGGTGATTGCATAAAAACCCTAAATTTTCTTTTTAGTAATTGAACTTGCGAAATGTCTAAATGTTAATGCCTATTTCAGATCTGCCCTTCTATTACAAATTATCAATTCATATTTGTGCTTTAATTCTGAAAATTAAGTGGTTAAGTGTCAAAACCCTAATTTTTGAAACCCTCTTGATTCAACCTTTGTCCGACAATTTCATTGATCAAAACATCTCCAAATCAGCTGTAACTTTGGATTCCGCATTAAAATCACAATATCTTTCATCCCTGAAAATTTGGAAAAAAGTTGCGAGGACCGTGGCGCCGAACGCCATCATCCCCGACATTTTTTCCGAAATTTCGGGAGCGAGATCTTACTGTGTTTTTCTGCTAAAATTCAGAATTTTGGCTGATTTTATCAATTATAACACCTTCAAAATTACAGTCAAAGTTGGTCTTGTGATTGCTTGGATTAAGGCTTCTAAACATTTAAAAATCATTGAAATTGAAATTTTGTGTCAAAATTGTGTTCTTACTGTCCTAAATCTGAAAAGTGTGTTATCATTCATTAAAAATTTCAGTGCTTTATTCAAATTCTTGCAATTTGTGACTTTTGAAATTAAGTGCTTAATTACAACAACTTTGATTTCCGCTTTCAAAATTGAATTTTGCGTGAAATTGAGTCAATTTTCAAATTTCAAAATTTGCATTGCTCTTGACATTCCCTCTAAAATCATAAAATTCAAAATTTCAGTTTCCCTCTCTTTTTCAAAATTCAAATTTTGCATTTTTCGACAATCTTGGTAGGGTTCAATTTCGAGATTGCAACTTTAATTTGGCCTATCTACAGATCGTAAAATCACTCAATTTTTTCAGATTAGCTCTAAAATCATCATACCTTTCATCCCTGCAAATTTCGAAAAAAGTTGCAAGGACCGTGTTGCACTCCGAGCGCCACGGTCCCGGACATTTTTTCCAAAATTTCGGGAGACTGTTGTGATTGCATTTAACAGCTTAAATCCAGAAGATTGGCTGATTTTACTGAAAATTGCTACCTCTAAATTCAAAATATTCTCTCTCTTTCTAGTGCATGAGTTTTACAACAATAAGCCCTACTTACACTATTCCCGTTAGATGAAGCCGTAGAATTAAGTCTTTCCGAGGTTTAACTACTGAGGAGATGGAACCTAATTTGAATAGCCTTTTTAACGAGGACATGGGTAATTCCTCTAATCCTCCTAATGATGAAGAAGCTCTCCATGAGGTTTCTGTAGAACAACTTTCGAAATTGGATAACCAATTTGATGATTTTCGACAATGGATGTCTCAAGAATACCCTGATAGTCAAGCTCTTCCTTTAATTGAGGGTCTAAAACGTATGCTTCAAAGTGATAAGAATGGAATTGATATTTTGTGTGGTATTGCACACATTGTGGATTCGAATGTGATGCCTATGAAGAGTTGTGCTGAAAATTTGGGTTATACACAACCTCCTACTCAAGTCAATCATTCTGTTCCTTTAACAACTTCTATTGCTAGCATACCTACCTTTACATCAAACATAATGACTACTTCTATACAAGACATTCCCCTGTGATCACCAGTCATGGGGGCAATCCTTCTTCTTCAATTAACCCTCTTCCTTCATTTATTCCGACTTCTTCATTCATTCCTTCAATGAATGTTCCTATTACATCTCCACAAATGAACATGACGCAAGGGGGCAATTCATTTAACCATTCCATTCCTCCTTGTAGTATTCCTCCTATCCAACCATCTCCTATGACTAATTATCATAGGGTCCCACCACCTTACTCTTTACCTTCTTTCAATAACATAACACCTCCATCTCAATCTAACACATCTAATATGAATTCTTCGACTGAAGCGACCATTAACAATCTTGTACAAACTGTCTCTTCTTTACAGCAACAAATTGCCTCTATGAATCAATCTAAGTTTAGTGTGCCCACATTTGATGTTGCGAGCCCACTTTCTCTTGACATTGTTCGAGCTATCCCTCCTAAACATGTTGAAATCCCGCATTTGGAACTTTATAATGGTAAAGGAGATCCTCTAACACATGTTAAGACTTTTCAAACAATATGTACTGATTTTTCTTATGACCAAAGGTTGCTTGCAAAACTGTTTACTAGAACATTAAGAGACAAAGCCCTACAATGGTATTGCTCGTTGCCTTCCTATTCTATTACTTCTTTTGAACAACTTGCAAATGCTTTCATTCAACAATTTCAAAACAATATAAGTCCTAAAGTTACTTTGATTGATTTAATGCATTGCAAACAAGGTGTTAAAGAAAAAGTGACTGATTTCATTGGTAGATATAAGCATTTGTATGCTCAAATTTCTTTTCCAGTGCCTGACAATGATATTCAAAGAATCTTTATTTCTAATTTACAAAAAGATATTCGAGACAAACTTCTGTTTTCTGAGTTTACTTCTTTCCAACAGTTGTGTGCAACTCTTCACAATTATCAACTGATTGTGAGTCAAATGGAACAATCACATCCTATGGCTCCGAGTGATAAGGGTGATAGCAGTCAACAACCATTTGGGAAGTTTAAACCGAACAGAGATTCCATCAAATTCAATGAAAACATCATCAACAACAATGTGAATGCAGCATCAGGTGTGCCTCCTATTTCTAAATTTTTCAAGAAAGAAAGAAAGTATACTCCTTTGAATGAATCATTGCATAGTATTATGAATAAGTTATTGGAACAAAATGTGCTTACTCTTCCTCCTATAAGGCAAATTGATCCTGTAAAGATTACTTCACCTTATTTTGATAACAAATCTTTTTGTCAATTTCACCGTCAGCCTGGGCATGATACTGAAAAATGTTTTTCTTTAAAGGGTAAAATTCAAGATTTGATTGATAACAATACTATCTCTGTCTCTGGAGTGAATGATAAAGGCAACACATCTGTAGCTCCTCCTAACCAAAATCTTCAGATTTTCACTGATCCATTGCCTTCTCATACCTCTAATGCAATTGAGGCTAATGATTCCTCTCTCTCATCTGATGGTCTTGTGTCTATGACTCCGAATGTGATTAACTTTGTAGAGCAGCAAGAAATCCCTAAAGAACATTCCATCACATTTGATTCCAGTGAAACCATTAGGGCACCTGATGGTCCTTTATACATAGTTGCAAAAGTTAAGAATACACCTTGCCCTGGAGTGCTTATTGATCCTTCATGCATGATTAATGTTATTACTGAAGAATTCCTTTTTACTTTGCAATTGAATCAAGTGATATATGACAAAACAGATGTGATTGTGAAATTATTTGATGCATTTTCTTCTCCTGCAATTGGTTCTATTACATTGCCTATTGAGGTCCATAACAAATCTCTTGATGTGAACTTTGCTATTATTCCATCTGCCGAACAATTTCGTGTGAAGCTTGGCTATCCTTGGCTATCTTCCATGAAAGCTATTGCTTCTCCTATTCATAAGTATTTGAAATTTCCCCATAATGGTGAAGTTGTTACTGTCAATCATAGTCTCTTTAAGCCAGCTGAAAGAACTTCTAGCATTCCTATTGATTACTTTTGGCCTAAACAATTCCAATCTCTTCCTCCGCGAAGTGATCATCTTTTCAAATCTTATCAAAAGTGGAAAACAGATATGATCCTATCTCTGAGTGAACCTAGAACACCTAAACTTGATATTCCTATCATTCTTGAGAAGGAAGTTCTTCCTTTGAAAGATAAAACTAATGTCTTTCCTCAAGAAGATTCCCAACCCATCCCTATGGATGTGACTATGTCTATGCCTAATAAACTTCCTAAGAGTAGACCTATACCTCCTCGTCATGATGGACTTGGGCTTCTCCCTAAACCAAAAATTCCTCCTTTATATGGAGCAGTTCCTCCTCCTTCTTTTTATAGAGAGAAGAGACCTTCTTCTTCTCCTATTATCCAGCCTAAGAAACCACAACCTAAACACCCAAGTGCTAAGGATGAGAACATTCCTCCTCCTCAATCTTCTCCACTTCCTACTAAGACTAGACGAAATCGTTCTGCACGTGAACGTCGGCGAAAGCGTCATCTTAGAGCTCGAACTTTGCAATCTCCAAAAACACCTTCAACAATCATTATTCCATTTTCTCCTCAGCCAGACATTGAGCCTAAATCTCCTAAACATAAGATGCATGATGGTCTTGATCCTGTGCGAGTTAAAGATCCTATTTTTATAAATCTTGATGATGATATGGATGAAAATGTTGTTCATGATGAAAATGTTACTTCTCTTGCTTCTGATAGTGAATATGAACTTGTTGATATTGATAACCATTTATCTAATGAATTTTCTAAAGCACTTATCCTAGCTCCTAGACAAGAACAACGTGGCTCGGAACATGAACATAGCCCGTGTTTGGATCTTGTGATAGCTCCATCTGCTGTGTTGGATGTTCCTCCTCTGGCGTGTTCCCTGCCTTCCCGAAACATTGATCAGCAAGATCGGGGGGTAGATGACGTGCTAGACTAGTTACATTAGCATAGCAGATTCTTTCCCCCTCTCTTTTGTTACTTCTTCCATATGTTATTCTCATTCTTCTATTTGTTGTCCTTAATGTTGTTTACTTGAGGACGATGCAAAGTATTGAGATCTCTCGATCTCTCTCATGTTGACTCAAAAGACACATGTGTTCCCTTCTTCTAGGTGACCTTCCTTGATTGGGGAATGAAGAACAATTATGCATACATACATATGATATATATACAAGAATTATCATACAGCATACTAACCCCGAGGAAAGCGAGGTCACCTCGTGCTTTATGTTTTGTGTCTATTATCCTTGGGTTTATCTCACACTTGGGGGCTAAATCCTTGCGATAACGTGCTCCTTTCCTTTCTCATTTCTTATATGTATCACTACGTTAAAACAATCACCCCCGGTGAGGCATGTGCGATCGCTTTAACGTAGGGGGGCATACATCCCATCCATATCTTTTCAAGATACTTGAAAATTTCTTGGCAAATTTAACCTTGCCTTGAAAATTTTTGATATCTTTCTTGCATGACTCATAGTGAGGGAACCTTACTACTGACAGTCATGGTTCTTCCTCGTGATCTTCCCTTTTACTTTGTCAATCGAAGTCGTAAGATCCTTAGTCCACTAGGGGCTTGGTGTATCTTGCCTCCTTGATGTGGTGAAAGTCTTTCAATGTTGTTTCCTTGTACTTTACCGGAAGTATGAGCATACATACTCCCGCTAAAGTGGGGGCTAAATGTAGCATCCTAAAATTGTGACACTTGCAATTTCGACTGCATTTTGGTCTTCATGATGGCGACGCAACACGCAACCTAAATGGAGACCCCGAAACTTGCTCACGACACTGAAAACTGCATTTTTCAAGCACCCTGGCCTGAACCTCCTTGCACCGTGCTGTCCCGGGAGGCGGGACCAGAGCGCCCAGCGCCCTGGTCCTTCAGGACCAGGGCGCCCAGCGCCCTGGTCCCTGGGTCCTATTTTGGGCCCGGTCTCCTAAGGGTTCTTGGGTCTTTTTGTTTGCAATTTGGAAATTAACTTTCCTGGTCGGCCTAAGGTCGGGAAAATCAGTCTATCAGCCCTAAATGACAAGTATATAAACTACATTTTTCTCTCTCATTTGGCATGAAGAGGATATATGTGAAAAGCGTGGAAACTATACTCAAGCATTCAAGCATTCCTTCAAGCAATTGATCATTTCAAGTCTCCATTCAAGGCTAAGTGTTGCATTCAAGTCAAGGATTCAACCATTGAAGAGGAGATCACATACTACATGCTACAACATACAACATCTATACCTTCGCACATAAGGATACAAAAATCCTTAGAACAAGGTATTAGTACTTGTTTTACAGTCATTTACATTTACAGCACTTGCTCATTTCTTGGTTAATTCCAAAACCGGGGTTTGACCTAAAGGCAAACCCCTAATCCCTAACCCCCCAATCATCTTCGCTTTTCTGTGTGTAGGTTGCAGGTACGCGGCTGAAATTGAAGATTTGGAATCCTTGTGCAGAGATGAACAGATCCCCCTTCGTTTCGCGGATTTTTCGGAGGACCGTGGCGCCGGGCACCATCGTCCCGACAACTTTTGCTCAAATTTGCAGGACAGTGCCATATCGACATTTTACTACTAATTCCAGGTCCGCAGCTTCATACTGTATTCCTGTCTCAGTTTATAAGCGAATCTTTATCACTTTCTATGCATGCTTAGCTTAATTCTTCTATCAACATTCTTTACAAAAGAGGGTAGCCCTGCTGTCTTAACCCTTGAAACACATTTAGCATCCAATCTTGCATTGTGTGGGATTGGATCTTGTGGGTTTCAACCCCTCTTTTGAATGTAAAGTCTCTCCCCTAAGTGAAAACCATCGAATCCTAGCGAACCTCCCTTCTCTCTCCTCGGAGTTGGAAGAGGGGAGAACAACTAGGGTTCGATCGCAATTTTCTGCTTTACAGTTGATAAGAAGTTTTTGTATGTACTGATTCACCCCCCCCTCTCAGTACCAGTTAGGGTATCTCTTGTTCATCATTATTCATCAATTGGTATCAGAGCAACTCCAAGTCTTCAGTGATATAAGCTTAACTGCTTGAGGAAAAAGATCTTGCCTTAATGATGAAGAGGGAAGGTCCTAAGTTCAATAAAGAGAAATTTAAAATATGGAAGGACAGAATGAAGATCTATATGAAGAGTTTGGGTGCTCAACACTGGAGCTATGTTGAAAATGTCTATGTAATCCACACTGGCACTCTAACCGATGATCAAAAAAGAGAGATTCAAGAAAATGGGCAAGTCATGGAAGCCCTTATTAGTAGTTTGTTCAATATTGAGTTCATTGATGTACAAGACAAGGACACTCCTAAAGATGTATGGGACACATTGGAAACTATTTATGGCGGTGATGAGTATGTAAAGCAAGCTAAGGAAGAGAGCCTTAGAGGAAAATTTAAAGACATGAGGATGGTTAAAGGTGAGACCATTCAACAATATGGCATAAGGATCAAGACTGTTGTTGGAGATATCAAGAACACTGGTGGAACAATTGATGATGCCACCATTGTCAGTAAAGTCTTGAGATAATTTTTACCAGTCTATGAAATCAGAGTTGCTGCTATTCAAGAACTAAGGTCTATTGACAAAACCAAGGTATCCTTAGACTCTATCATTGCAAAGTTAACTGCATATGAGTTGAATAGCTATGATGGTAGTGTTCAGAAGACTGGGTCAGCTTTTAGAGCATCTGTTGCACCAACCAAAAAAGGAAAAGAAGTAAGTACCAATTATGAATCCATGTAAAGAAGAGGTATGGATGATGAAGAATTTTTGATGGAGTTTGAAGCTCTTCTTGCCAAGAGACTTCCAAAAGGCACTGGAAAATACATAGGTAAGCTTCCTTTAAAATGTTTTTCCTATAATAAGATAGGACATATAGCTATTGACTATCCTAAGAATGACAATAAGGATAAACTAGAGAGGTTTAGAAAGTATAAAGGAGGAAATAAAATAAATTGTCTTGTTGCAGTGGATGAAAGTGTTACTAATGAAGAATATGAGGATGAAGAGAATGAGGACATAGTGTTTTTAGCTATAAAGGAAGAAGTGTTAGACAAGAAAGAACTTGTCTCTCACATTGACAACTCTAATGAGTGGATTATTGATAGTGGTTTTTCTCACCACATGCCTGGTGATAGAAGAAAGTTTATGTCTCTAGAATGATGGGGTTTACCTAGCCTGCTCAGCACATCACCTAGCTGGTGTTGCTCAATTCCACCAACTCACCAGGCCTAGTTACACTCTAAACCTCCAAGTATTTCTCAATCTCTACTAGGGCTTGATTCTTGACCTTTCTGAGGTATATTCTTCAGGTGTTTTGGTTAGGAACCCTAACAATTCCTAGTGCTTCTCAAGTGCTCAATTATGGCTTCTTGGCTTCAACTTGTCAAAATAACCTCCTGATGTTGTGAGATGATGTAGAGGTGAGGAGGTGTCTACTAACATTTTTTGTATGCATTTATAGTCCATTAGTGGCTTTCAATCATTAGGTTTCTTACTGACTTCAAAATCTTGCCTAGAAAAGGGCTACAAGGAATGAGCCCCAATTAGACCTCCAAATCTGGTTTTCTAGGGCTTGAAGGAAAATGATTCAAAGGACCCCCAAATAAGTTTGGATTTTCTTCAAAGATACACCTATCCCTAAAGGATTTTTGTTTTTTTGGCCTCTAGTTTCACCGTACAATGTATGAACCCCAAAATGAGGGATTGAAGGGTTTACTAGGCCTTTAATCAATAGTGAATGAACAAGTTGGGGTTTTGGTATCAAAAGGATTTTTCAAAGCTTCTCCATACATAGAAAAATCTTCCCCAAATCCATGGAACCCTCCAAACTCTGAAATGGTGATTTGGTACACACCCTTGCACTTAGCACTTCATTTTCACCTTATTTCCTCTAGCCGGGTTGCTCCTGGACTCACCTAGAATAAGGTGATAGTAATACTTAAACTCCTCTCCAGCACTTAAACCTACATATGTATAATGTATAGGTGGTTTCCTACCATTTCCCAACTAGCCGTGATGGCAGCACGTGTGGAACTCATGGGGCAACCATATTTACAAGAAAACTACTATATACAAGCCAAAATTGGTTGTTTGCAAACTTGAACAAGAAAACACCAATGAATGGTATTTAAAAGAATCTAAATTGAACCAAAAACAAAAAAACAAATAGGATTAACTCAATCAATTTCTGGATCAATGGATTTGATCCATATTCAATTGTAAAATGAGTAAAATCAAGCCAAAATGTTGCCACCAAGACTGAAAATGAGTAGTTTCAGTTGTTGAACTTACATCACACACTTCTCCAACCTTGGCAAATGTGAAAGAGAGGGTATATATAGGTTTCCCATGTGTGGAGTTCTCCTAGGGCATTAGACAATCCCTAACTCCACCGCTAACCAGTTCAGGACAAAAGTTGTCATGACAACTTTTTGCAACTTTGTGATTTTTGCACTTTTGGTTTCTCCAACCTATAAGAACTATTACAAGTCATCACATATGAATTTTCAAACATTTCTAAGACCTATTTAACCCTCCCTAATTCTTATACCAAGTTTTGACACTTTTGACCTTCAAGAAGGTCAACTACCTACTCAAACCCACTATTTACACAAAAATGCAAACCTAAGAAGAATGGACTCAACCTAGGCCTACATTGACACAAGATACTAACTCTTGGACCCTCCTGGAGTCCTTATTCACTAATGGATTGGCTAGGGTCAGTACAAGCCAAAATTGTGAAAGGTAATTTGCCTAAGTCCTAGGTGCTCCTGCACCATTCTCCCAAACAAAAGAAGATCATGTCAGCTCTTTGGGAATCAGATTCTGATCAATACCAAGCTTCTTAAACTCTTTCTCAAGCACCCATGTAGCTTCAACATCATCCATACCATAACATTTGACTAGGTTCTCCCAATAGACTTGATGCCTTGTCTTCTTGGTGATCCTTGAACTCAACACCTTCTCGGCCTTTGGATTTGGTGTGGCTGGTAACTGAAGGTTGTTCACATCAACTAAAACCTTTGAGTGACTACAATTTGAACCTTGAACTAGTCCCTTGTATGCAACTAAATCTACTATGTTGAAAACTGGTGACAAGCCTATGTCACTAGGTAGATCCACCTTGTATGCATTTTCTCCATACTTGGCTAGAATGGCACATGGACCTATCCTTCTCATTTGCAACTTGTTTGGCACTCCTTGTTGTAGCCTTTCTTTGTTTAAGTGCACCATGACAAGATCCCCCACTTTAAATTGTAGGTTCTTCCTCTTTACATCAACTTTTTTTTTGAGCTGGCTTGTGTTCTCCATCAATGCTTGTTTAACTAATTCGTGGACTTCCTTCATTGATTGAGCAAAGTCCTCTGCATATCCACTTCTTGTTGCTGCACTTCCTAAGTCTCTCAACTCTAAAATGCCTCTTGGGTGCACACCATAGACCACTTCAAAAGGGCTCTCACCGATAGTCCTATTTATGGTGTCATTATATGCATATTCACCTTGTAAGAGTACTTGATCCCATGTTTGACCATATTCCTTAGTAAGGCACCTTAACAAGTTTCCCAAGCTTCTATTCACCACTTTGGTTTGCCCATCTGTTTGAGGATGGTAGGTTGATCCAAAAGAGAGGTTGGTGCCAAGCTTTTGCCATAGTGTCTTCCAAAAGTGACTCATGAACTTGGAGTCCCTATTTGAAACAATTCTCATGGGTAAACCATGTATCCTCACCACCTCTTTGAAGAACAATTGAGCAATTTGGCATGCATCATGAGTAGTCTTGCAAGGCACAAAGTGAGACATTTTGCTAAATCTATCCATAATGACATAAATGTTGTCATATCCTTTCTTTGTCCTTGGTAAATCTAATACAAAATCCATGCTAATGCATTCCCAAGGTCTATTTGGTATGGGAAGAGGTTGGTATAAACCGACATTTGTAGAAGTACCCTTGGACTTTTGGCAAACTATGCAAGTCTCCACATATTTCTTCAAATCTTGATTCATCCTTGGCCAGTAATAGTATCTTTGAACCAACTCTTGAGTCTTATTGACTCTAAAATGTCCACTAAGGCTTCCATTATGCTTCTCTTGGATAAGGTTTTCTCTCATTGAGCCTCTAGGAACACAAAGCTGCCCACCTTTGAACAATAGTTCATTTTGCAAGGTAAAATCAGAATACTCACTATGGAAGTGATTTTGATACTCCTTACACACCTTGTAGGAATTTGAGAAGTCTTCATCCTCTAGGTACAAGTCTCTAAAACTATCCACACCTATGCTTCTCAATTGGATTTCTTGGACTGTCAAAAGTCTTCCACTCAATGCATCAGCTACCCAGTTTAATTGCCCTTTCTTGTGCTTAATGGTGAATGCATAGGCCTGCATATAATCCACCCATTTCATGTGTTTATGACTGAGTTTATCTTGTGAGTTTAGGAAACTCAATGCTTGGTTGTCTGTATAGACCACAAATTCTTTAGGGAGGAGATAGTGTCTCCACTTCCTCAATTCCTGCACTAAAGCATACAACTCAAGATCATAAGAGGAGTACTTCCTCTTGGCATCACTTAGCTTCTCACTATGGAAAGCTACTAGTCTTTCTTCTTGGCTTAGGACAACACCTACTACAACATTGCTTGCATCACATTCTATAATGAAAAGTTTCTCAAAACTAGGCGACACTAGTATCGATTGTGTAGCTATCTTCTCCTTCAAGGTTTCAAAACCTTTGTTTGTTGCTTCACCCCAATGAAGCTTTGTCTTTACTCCACCTCTAATGGTATCTAACATTGGTGCACATATAGCACTGAATTTTCTAATGAACTTCTTGTAGTACTAAGCTAGTCCATGGAAGCTTCTCACCTTTGTTGTTGTCTTAGGAGTAGGCCAATTTACAATGGCTTCAACCTTGCTTGGATCCATCTTGAGGTTTCCTTGAGACAACACAAACCAAAGGTAAACTAACTCTTGCTTGACAAACTCACACTAATCCAAATTCATGGTTATCTTTTCATCATACAATCTTTGTAATACATCTTGCAAATGATTAATGTGATCTACCCTATCTTTACTCAAAATGAGAATATCATCAAGATATACTACCAAAAATTTACCTATGAAGTCCTTCATCACCTCATTCATGAGTCTCATGAAGGTTCTTGGAGCATTGGATTATCCAAATGGCATTACAAGCCACTCATAAAGACCCTCAGTAGTCTTAAATGTAGTTTTCCATTCATCACCCTCCTTAATCCTAATTTGATAATAGTCACTCTTAAGGTGAATCTTGGTAAAGTACTTGTCTTCCCCTAAACAATCCATTAGGTCTTCTAGGAATAGGGAACCTATATCTGATGGTGATCCTATTTATGGCTCTAGAATCAGTATACAATCTCCAAGTATCACCTTTTTTTGGTGCTAACACGGTAGGGACAACACAAGGGCTAATGTTTTTCCTAATTAGGCCTTGGTCTAAGAGCTCTTGGATTTTATTGGCAATTTCAACATTTTGTTGAGGAGTCATTTTATAGGTTTCCTTATTAGGCAAGGATGCTCTAGGAATGAAGTCTATTTGATGGCTTATGGTTCTTTTAGGAGGTAAGGTGGTTGGCTATCCTTCACTTACTATGCCTTTGAATTTCTTCAACAAATCTTGCACCTCTAATGGAAAATCTTGCTGCTCTTTCTTGTCTTCTTCTTTGGGCTTCATCACAAGTGAAAACCTTATACCTTTACCTTCCTCAAGTGTCCTTAAGAACTATTTTTCACTCACCAAAAAGAACTTTAGGACCTACTGCCTTCTTTTCACCTTCTTCAAGGATAGACTGAATCTTGAATGTGACTCCATCTTTCTTGAATGAGTATGCATTCTTGGCTCCATCATGGATAACTTGTCTATCAAATTGCCATGATCTTCCTAATAGAAGATGGCATGCATCCATGGGTAGGACATCACATAACACCTTGTCCTTATACCTTCCAATGGTAAAATCCACCCATGCTTTCTCATTGACTAGGACATGTTGGCCTTTGTTCAACCATGTGACTCTATAGGGATTGTTGTGAGGTATCCTTTGCAATTTGAGTTTACTCACTGCCTCTTTGGACACAATGTTGTTTGTAGATCCTGAATCAATGATCACTTTGCACACTTTGTCCATAATCTTGCATTTGATCGTAAATAAGGACCTTCTTTGGCTTGGCTCTTCTCTAACCAATTCTTTAATCAATGGTCTCCTTATCATCAAGTTGTCACCTACCTCTGACTCTAAGGAAACCTCTGAAGTCTTGCTACTTGAAGATAACTCACTCTTCTTTCACCACCATTTGATGATGTTCCTTTCTCTGGACACCTATATGCTGGATGACCAAGTTGCTTACAATGGTAACACTTCATTGTTGCAAAGTATGAGGAACCTCTACCTTGGCCACTAGATCTTCCTCTGAAACTACTATTGGATCCCCTTCCTCTATTGAATCCTCCTTTACTATTGCCACTATCTTGTTGGTCAGTGAGTTTAGACTCTACTTGTGTTCTTTGTTCAGAACTTATTCCTCCAAAGCCCCCTCTATGGCCTCTATTGTCTTTTCCTCTACCCCTGCCCCTATTGTTGCTTGAGTCATGTCTTCTTTTTAGTTTTTCCTCCACCTTAAGGGCAAGTTGATAGTTTTGATGGACTATTTTTGGGCTCATTAGACTGATTTCTTCTTGGATGTTCCACTGTAGACCATTTAGGTATGTAGAAACCTTGAGACTCTCTTCTTCCACCACATGAGATATAAGGCTAAGTTTGTGAAACTCCTCCATATAGCTACTCACGTCAAGATCTTTTTGTCTTAAGTTTTTCTTCTTCCTATGAATTTGCACTTCATAGTCATCAAGGAGATAGACTTCTTTGATTTTGACTAACATCCCTTTCCAAGAAGAGATGGGTGCTTTGACCATTTTCTTCCTTTCATCTTGCACAAATTTCCACCATGTGAGAGAAGCTCCTCTCATCCTTGACTTGGCTACCTTGACTCTCTGGGCTTCACTTATGCCTTCACATTCAAAATGGTTCTCCATGCCTTCTATCCATTCTAGGACTATTTTTGCCTCCATCTTACTAGTGAACAATGGAAATCCTTCTAGTGATTTGCCACTCAAGGCCTTCGATGCCTTCAAAAAAGGTTCTTGCTCTAGGATAGGATCAGGTTTAGGTATCTTTTTTTATCTCTAACACTTCTTTACCCTTCCCTTCTTCTCATTCCACTTTTACCAACACTTCATCTGCCTTGGTTTCCACCTCTCCAAGCTTACTCTCTAATTCTAGCAACTTCTCTTCAGGAGTCTATTCTCTTCCTCCTGCTCATCCACTTTCTTTGCCAACTCCGCATTGGTCACCATATTGTTATCTCCTATAGATTCCATTGAGGACATCTACTCACCTAGTCCAAATCTTATAGGCTCTGATACCAATTTGATGGGGTTTACCTAGCCTGCTCAACACATCACCTAGTTGGTGTTGCTCAATTCCATCAACTCACCAAGACTAGTTAAACTCTAGAGCTCCAAGTCCTTCTCAATATCTTCTAGGGCTTGATTCTTGACCTTTTTGAGGTGTATGCTTTAGGTGTTTTGGTTAGGAACCCTACCAATTCCCAGTGCTTCTCAGGTGCTCAATTATGGCTTCTTGGCTTCAACTTGTCAAACTGACCTCCTGCTATTGTGAGATAATGTAGAGGTGAGGAGGTCTCTACAAATTTTTTTTTTATGCATTTGGGGTCCATTAGTATCTTGCAATCATTAGGTTTCTTATCGACTTCAAAATCTTGCCTAGAAAAGGGCTACAAGGAATGAGCCCCAATTAGGCCTCCAAATCCGGTTTTATAGGGCTTGAAGGAAAATGATTCAAAGGAACCCCAAATAAGTTTGGATTTTATTCAAAGATACACCTATCCCTAAAGTATTTTTGTGGTTTTGGCCCCTGGTTTCACCGTACAATGTATGAACCCCAAAATGAGGGATTGAAGGGTTTACTAGGCCTTTAACCGGCAATGAATGAACTAGTTGGGGTTTTGGTATCAAAAGGGTTTGTCAAAGCTTCTACCTATAGAAAAATCTCTACCCAAACTCCATGGACCCCTCCAAACTCTTAAATGTTGATTTGGCACACACCCCTACACTTAGCACTTCATTTTCACCTTATTTCCTCTAGTCAAGTTGCTCCTGGGCTCGCCTAGAATAAGGTGACAGTCATACTTAAAATCCTCTCTAGAAATTGAACCTACATATGTACAATGTATAGGTGGTTTCCCACCATGTCCCAACTAGCCTGATGGTAGCAAGTGTGGAGCTCATGGGGCAACCATATTTACAAGAAAACTACTATATACAAGCCAAAACTGGTTGTTTGCAAACTTGAACAAGAAAACACCAATGAACAGTATTTACAAGACTCTAAATTGAACCAAAAACACATTAAAACATAGGAGTAACTCAATCCATTGTTGGATGAATGGATTCTATCCATATTCAATTGTAAAATGAGTAAAACGAAGCCAAAATGCGGCCAACAAGACTGAAAATGAGTAGTTTCAGTTGTTGAAATTACATCACACTTCTACAACCTTGGTAAACATGCAAGAGAGGGTATATATAGGTTTCCCACATGTGGATTCCTCCTAGGGAATTGGACAATCCCTAACTCCACCACTAACCAATTCAGGACAAAAGTTGTCATGACAACTTTTTGCAACTTTGTGATTTTTGCACTTTTGGTTTCTCCAACCTATAAGACCTATTCTAAGTCATCACATATGCCTTTTCAAACATGTATACGACCTATTTAACCCTCCCTAATGCTTATACCAAGTTTTGATACTTTTGACCTTCAAGAAGGTCAACTACCTACTCAAACCCACTATTTACACAAAAATGCAAACCTAAGAAGAATGAACTCAACCTAGGCCTACATTGACACAAAATACTAACTCTTGGACCCTCCTAGAGTCCTTATTCACTACTAACTTGGCTAGGGTCAGTACAAGCCAAAATTGTGAAAGTTATGTTTCCTAAGTGATAGGTGCTCCTGCACCATAGAAGAATGTGATGGAGGTGTTGTCAGATTTGGCAATGATGCACCATGCTTGTTAAAAAGAAAAGGATCCATCTCACTGAATGGAAAGAGAATTGCGGATGATGTCTACTGGATAGAAGGTCTTAAGCATAACCTGTTGAGTATTTCTTAGCTAAATGATAAAGGACTCATTCTGGAGTTCAAAGGTGGAGTCTGCAGTATAATTGGAAAGAGTGGTGAACTTATTGCCACCGGTAAGTAGACCAGAGGTAACTTGTTTCAGTTGAATGCCAAGATAAGTCATTGTCTGATGGAAAAGTTTGATGATAGTTGGATATGGCATAGGAGCCTTTGTCATATGAACTTTGATAATATTGTAAAGGCTAGTAAGATCAAGGCAGTAAGAGGATTGCCTTTGCTGAACAAACCAGAGATTTCTTTGTGCAGAGAATGTTAACTTGGGAAGATGTCTTCCTCAACTTTCAAAGGTAAGTCTTTTTCAGTAGAAAACTTACTTGATCTTGTGCATACTAATTTGTGTAGTCCTGTGAAAACTATAAGTATCCAAGGAGATAGGTATTTCATGATTCTTACTGATGACTGCTTAAGAATGATGTGGGTCACATTCTTGAAAGACAAGTTTGATGCATTTGAAAAGTTCAAAGCCTTTAGAGCATTAGTAGAGAAGGAAAGTGGTCAAAAGATAAAATGCCTAAGAACTAATCAAGGAGGTGAATTCACTTCTAATGAATTCAACAAGTACTGTGAAGATAAAGGTATCAAGAGGTAGTTGTTTGCCCCAAGGAAATCACAACTGAATGGCATAACAGAAAGGAATAACAAGATTGTGGTTGAAGCGGCCAGAACAATGTTGATCCAAGGAAAGGTTTCTCACACTTTTTGGAGAGAAGCAACGAGCACTGCAGTCTATACTATGAACTGGGTACTCATCAAGAAAGGTAGAGTTAAAACCCCTTATGAGTATTGGACTGGGAAGACTCCCACTGTGAGTTATTTTAAAGTGTTTGATAGTAAGTTTTACATCAAGAGAGGTGACCATCTGAGAAAGTTTGATGCTATATGTGATGAAGGTATATTTTTAGGATATTCCACTAAGAGCAAAGCTCTCAAGTTCTACAACAATAGAACATAGAAACTTGAAGCGAGGAAGTGGAAGATGAACCGGGTATAGCCTTTTGGGAATCGATTAAGGAAACAAGTAAAGATCTTAGTGTTCCTATACCGGTAGAAGTTGCAGTAGGTGAAGAAGAAGAAGTAAGTGAAGAAGAAGAGAAAAAGCTAGCAGAACTAGCTAGAGTCATTCCTAGGTATGTGAAACTACATCATGATTTGAAGTAGATCATAGGAGATAAAGATGTAGGGATACTCACAAGAAGAAAGGTGAAAGAAAACTCTTGCATGATTTCTGAATTGGAGCCCAAGACTTTCAGAGAAGCACTTATAGATGAAGACTGGATTAAGGCAATGGAAGAGGAGCTAGACTAGATAGAAAAGAATGCAACATGGTCCCTGGTACCCAAACCAGAACATAAGAATGTTATAGGTACCAAATGGATTTTTAGGAATAAGATAAATGAAGAAGGCACAATTGTGAGGAACAAGGAAAGACTTGTATGCAAAGAATATGCTCAGGAAGAGGGAGAATACTATAGAGAAAACTTTGCTCCTATGGCTAAACTGGAAGGTGTCCAAATGCTACTTGCATTTGTAGCACTTGCATTTGTAGAATTAAAGGGATTTAAGGTATACCATGTGGATGTGAAGTCTGCATTCCTGAATCGAATCCTAGAATAAGAAGTGTATATTGAGAAACCGGATGGAGTTTCTTTGTCAGAAGATAGTAACATGGTATGTAGATTACACAAGGCCCTGTATGGATTGAAAAAAACACCAAGAGAATGGTATGAAGGGTTACACTCTCATCTTATGAAAATTGGATTTCAAAGAACAAGTGAGGATAGCAACATCTACCTAAAATATGAAGGTAACTAGATTCTAATCTGTGAAGTGTTTGTAGATGACATAATTTTGGAGGAGATGATGAAATGAGCCATGCATTTGTACATGAAATGAAGAAAGAGTTTGAGATGTCTCTCATTGGATAGATAAAGTTCTTCATTGGTCTATAGATTTAGCAGATGAGAGATGGAATCTTCATTTCACAGCCCAAGTATGTGAAAGAGGCATTGAAGACCTTTGGCATGGAGGAGAGAAAACTAGTTGGTACACTGATGGCGACTGGCTATAAACTGACTAAGGAAGATGATTCAATGTTGGTGAATGACAAGGAGTACTAGTCAATGATCAGTAAGCTGCACTATGTGGTGTACAACACACTAGATATTGCTCATGCAGTGGGCATAGTAGCTCGCTTTCAGAAGAGTCCAAGAGAATCCCACTTGGTAGCGGTAAAGAGGATTCTTATATACCTGAAAGGGACATTTGATTATGGATTGTGGTATCCATACAATGGTGATTTTAACCTCTAAGTTTTTACTGATGCAGATTGGGCAGGTAATGTGGATGATCGGAAGAGCACAATTGGTGGAGCATTCTTCCTTGGTGGAAGACTAGTCTCCTGGACAAGCAAGAAGCAAAGCTGTATTTCTCAATCTACAGCTGAACCAAAATATGTGGTAGCATTTATGAAGTACACTTAGGCAATCTGGATGAAGCATGTAATGAATGGCTTCAAAGTGTCTATATCTAAATGGGTGAGTATTTTCTATGATAATACTAGTGCAATCAATATTTCCAAAAATTCGGTATTGCATGCTAGAACTAAGCAAATTGAGCTCAAGTATCATTTCTTGAGAGAGATGGTTAAAAACAAAGAGGTTGTATTAGAACATGTTTCTAGTAAGGAGGAGCTAGCAAACATATTCACTAAGCCCTTACCGAAGACTACATTTACCTATTTGAGAGGTGAATTAGGGGTTCTACCCCTTCCTGAAGTAAACTAAATGTTGTGTGCTCCACATCAGTTAGGTATTACAGTATCAAATCTTTCAGGATTGATGTGTTGAAGGATGCTACTCCATAGGGGGAGCAACATAGTGGAGTATGGAAGATTGTGCCTCCACTTTGGAATTGATGTCAAAGGGAGAGAAGATATATGAGATAGGGGAAAGTATACTTTAGATCCATTGGTCTATGGTGTTTTTAGTTGCAGTACTACACTAAGTATTGCCATCAATGCCAAAGGGGGAGATTGTTGGCATTTGATGAACCGGTATGATGATATGATGATAATGTATGTTGTCATTGATGTCAATAAGTGCATGTGAACTGGTATGAAGAATTGTAGTAAACCGGTGTCTGGGTTTCACTAAGTGTGACTACTAGTTGGTAGTCTTAGCTCTAGGGTTTTCGGTTTGGCAATCCAGCTTGTGCGATGCAACCAATGACATTTTGTGATGAGTTAGCTAAGAGATGAGGAAGAGATCAAGATGCCATGTCAGTTTTGTGCACATGAAGGATTTCCTTGAGGATCTTGCTTGTGAAGATCGACTGCATTAAATGTCTACCTCAAGAATGAACATTATTATTAGTGGTATGAGAAGAAAGCATGATGGGGTACTGATTTCTATGTGTGGTGAAGAATGGATGATGTAGAATGACTTGTGATTTGTTTGAGATTGCTTCACTCTATGGAAAGTGTTTGGATGGTCAGGATTTCACCGCCTATAATTGTAAACCTAAATGCTTAGGGTTTAGGGTTTATGCTACTGACCTAATTGTTGTCTATAAGGTCGATGATGTTTGTTATTGCAACTTGTTGGTAAAAGTTGTGTGTGTATCTGAGTGATGAGATAATTGCCAGACCAGTGAGAGAAAACTACAGAGTGTGATTGCAGAGTAGAGGAACTGAAAAGGATCTGCCTTAGCATATAGTGTTGTTATCAAATCAGAGTTTTACTTGTTGTCTTCTAACCATTTCAACAAAAGGAAAATCCCTTTGTCGGGTAGCTTTAATAGGCTTACTGTAAATCCTCTAACTAGGTGACTCAAGTTCATTGAGTTCTCTAAATCCTCTAACAAGGTAACCTTTAATAGGGTTTCAACATGTAACAGGGTATATAGTCATCCCTTAACCGAGTGATCTTTAACAAGATCGGTTCCTTGCATAACTTTATTGTAAAGTCTTTAACCGGACTAGGCTCCTAACAGAGGGAGCTTCAAAAGAGTTCAAAACAAGCTTGTGGGTATTCATCCCCACTGTGGTTTTTCCCATTTGGGTTTCCACATGAAAAATCTATGTGTTATGAGTTGTGTATTTTTCATGTGATGATTAAGTATTCTTTGTTTGAGTGATTATGCATGCAAAGCTAATGGTTATGGTATTGTTGATATACCGCATGCATATTTTTATGGGTGAAGTAGTTATCAAGTATTGAATATATTTGAAGGGTTTAGTTTTACTAGTTTATGTTGTCTGAAGTGTTATTGTGTTTAACCAATATTGCCATGGTTAATTTTAGTAATGAAGACAATCAGTTAGTATTGTTTTAACTTGATAAGTTGAGAAGAAGTTTTTGTATGTACTGATTCACCCCTCGCCCCCTCTAAGTACTAGTTCAAGTATCTACTGTTCATCACTATTTGTCAGTTATTTGACCAACCAACTCTATTTTTTATAACAATTATGATAATGGTCATGGAGGGGTTGTCACACTTTTATCTCCTAAGCGACTTCAACATGTTGTTTACCATGGTTCTAATCCCACTAAAAATGTGATTTGGATCCTCTTAAATTTTAATAATCATTGTTTTGGTATTGTATGCGAGGAAATGTGGTGACAAAAATGAATAACTTAAATCCAGAATACCCACACACCAATGAGACTCTTGGTGCAATTATATGAACTAATTCAATTAATTCAACTTTCCAAGGGGTGTCCCATTGTTATCTATCTCATAGGATCCCTAAAGTCAATGTTTATCTCTCAGATCACTGAGCAAAGTGACTTAGGAATGACAACTCCAAGAACGAGTGATGTTTGATTTATATGCATGAATGCACTCTAAGATGTATGATATTGAAACTATGATGATCAATCTAGCATAAAGATGATGATATGATAAAATATTAGCAAATGATATACTTTCCTAGCATGAATATTCTATGATATATTTAAATGCTTCTAAATGCTATTATCGTGATTTAACAAAGAGAGACTAAATGTTTAGTAATTTAGGCTATAATGTAGATGCATGAAAACTTGGAGATTATGAAAATAAGGATTGAGAGCTCTATTTATAGGGAAAATAGGGTAATGGATGGTCAAGATTGAATAATCTTAACAAGGGCTGGGATTGAAAGTTAATCAATCCATGTTTACGTTTCTCACCAATTAAATGGTGACAATTGTCAACAAGAGGTTGCTTGAGAGAAGATGTAAGAAACATTAAATGCTAGAGAAGACATGAAGGTTACCCTAGGAGGTAAAGGTTAAGGTTATCCAATGGATAAAGATATTACCCAAGGGGTAAACTCTTGTGCAAGGGTTAAAGGGATAATCAAGGTTAAAGCCATGAATTCTTGATGAGAACCTTGGGTTAGATGAGAGTTAAGTTAGAAGAAAGTCTCTAACTATGTAGTAAGGTTGAGTTAACCATTAATGGTTAGGAAGTCTTTGAGGGTTAACTTGTTGAAGACATAAAGCCTTTAATGCATTTCAAAGACTTTGGAGGCTTTGAGAAGTGAGTTCTCTTTTCTTAGGAATGTGACAATAATCAGGACATGAATTAGGCTAAATTGGAAGTGATTAGAAGAATCTAGAAGGGGTTTAGGAGACAAGTGGGAGATGTAGGAAAATGCAAGTGGATGGAGGAGGATTTTAATTAAAATAAAATTACCTTATTTCAACAAAATAGATGCAACTTGCATAAATACAAGTGGGGGATTTAATAAATAAATTAGATTTATTTATTTGCAAGGAAGAATTTAATTAAATGTAAATTTAATTAAAAAGGGAGAAAGGGGAATTAATTAAATAAAGTGATTTATTTAATCAAAGGCTAGAAAAGGTTTAGGTAAATTTAATTAAATAAATTGACTAATTCATTTAATCAAATAGATGAATGTGAAGAAATTAATTAAATAGAATTTAATTAATAGGAGGAATGAGGTTAAGATAAATATTAAATATTCATTTAGGAAAGTGGTCAGATTTATACGTCTACATTTTGCCCCTCTTTGAAGTGATGTGTGTGCACATGTTGATTCAAAGAAAATATGTCGGATATGCTATCAAAGTTTGATCATTATGATACTGTGTGTCGAAATGTCGATATGATACCCTAGATGTAGATTTGATGAATGCTATTGATGATGCTCCCTCGGGAGATGAATCAAGGATTTAGTGAAAAATTTGATGAGAATTTTTGAATTAGTTGCAATATTAGAATATTGAGTGCATTGAATGCATATGATTGATTCATCTTCCGAAAATGATGTTGATAAGGTTAAAAATGAAAAAGTGGGAGGAAAATACATGCCCTACTTATGAACCTTTTTTATTTTACCCTATTAAAAGGTAAAAAGTGACTTTTAAAAATCATTTGTACACTTGTCTCTCTGTGATTGTGATATTTTGAGCTCTCATGATGATGTTGATTACGTACTCCTCACACCGATTTGAGCATGTCAGGTGACACCAGAGACCCAATGCCTATGGCCCACCAATAAGTGACCAAAATCCATCTTCATTTTTGATTGATTTTATTTATTTAGGTCACATTTTTCAATTTGGGTCAGATTTTGCTGATTTAGCGCGTCGGGTAAGTTGTCTAGTGCATATGATAGTAGTGTTAGCGCATAACAAAACCCTAGGAGTTTTGTCATATGGGGACCACATTGTAGTATGGTCAGGGGGTAGGCTAGTGCATGGGGTCTGCACAGAAGCACAATGGAGTTCCAATTATTGCATAGGATAGGTTTAGCGTGTAGGGTTTGATTTCTAGTGTATTGATGAAAAAGACTAGCGCATTCATGGCAACTTAGTGCTTAGGAGCCCTAGTTTAGCGTGTAGGGTCCGAAGTTGGTTAAAAAGTGATTATCAAGAATGCGTCGTGAGTTGAATAGATTAGATAGATGGCGTAGACATTAATATGTGTTTGTTGGTTGCTCTGATATGGTTTATGATCCAATGTGAGTCTCGCTTTGTGATGATGTATGATTGTGATATATTGTTGTAGGATGATCTGAGTCTTGCTATTGCCAATAGGGATTTCTTTTGATATGGATTGCTGAGTTGATTGGAGTCTTGATTGATTTTTGATATGGATCTTGATTTCTGATTTCGATATGAGTTTGGATTTCTGATATGAGTCCTTAATTTCTGATTTTGATATGGGTCTTGGATTTTGCTTACGATATGAGTCCTTGATTTTGATTTCGATATGGGTCCTGAATTTTGATTGTGATATGGGTCCTAATTCTGATTTTGATATGGGTCCTTGAATTTGCTTTTTGATATGGATCCTAATTCTGATTTCGATATGGGTCCTGGATTTTTATTTTTGATATGGATCATGATTTTGATTTCAATATGGGTCTAGATTTTGATTGTGATATGGGTCCTGATTTTGATTTTGATATGAGTCCTGGTTTTTCTTTCGATATGGATTTTGATTGATTTTCGATATGGATTTTGATTGCGATTGCGATATGGGTCCTAATTTTGATTTCAATATGAGTCTTGATTTTGATTGTGATATGGGTCCTGATTTTGATTTCGATATGGGTCCTTGAATTTGCTTTTCGATATGGATCATGATTTTCGATATGGAATTTGATTGATTTTTGATATGGGTTTTTGAATTTTCTTTTCGATATGATTTTTAATGTGTTCTTGAGATGCTTCACTATTTCAAGTTGATTTGCTTTAATTTCATATATTGGATGGATTTGGGAATTGATGATGGATACTTGTTGATTTCCAAGCAGAGCTTGGCATGCTCCAATCTCGAGTGAGATTTTCAAGGCCATGGACATTGATTCCACATTTGTCATAGGCTGATAGAGATATTATTGAGAGATGTGGGTTGTCCTCCTTATTAGACATGCCTCAATATATCATTAACCGAGGTTTATTGACAACGCTGGCAGAGAGGTGGCACAATGATATGAACACATTTCACTTGGTGACTGATGAGATAATAGTCACACCCGAGGACTGCTATCAGATTCTGTGGATTCCTGTGGTTGGGGCTCTATTGCCTTATGAGTAGACTGAGGGTGGGACAGAGGCTCTCCGCCGCATCTTCCAGGATGATGAGATTAGTGGTTATGAGATCTCATAGCAGGAGTTTTTGGATTTAGGTTACGCTCCGTTGCCATCTGTATTAGCTGGTTTTATTGGTGGGTCTTTGTGTCCCAACTATAGGTTGAAGGGACTAGTCGTTGGATGGGGATTGGTGACGTAGGTTTGCATGGGGCTCATGCATGTTGGTCCATCTATACAGAGAGATTCACCAAGTGGTATATCTAGGATACACTAGTTTATCAGCTAGGGTGACATTATTATAGGTGTGGGCCTGGGAGCATATTCCCGTGTTGAGACGACTTGTAGACATAGATAGGCTAGTTGGTCGGGCTTATGCTTATCGGTACATAGGTGTAGTTGTCTAGCGTAAGCTGGGAAAATAGAACATTGGCAAAGGGCACTAGATGATATCTATACGATCATTTGGAGACTGTATATGGATTGTGAGGTGTGAGTAGAGGATGGGCTAGAGATGCCCTATGTATATATGTCGAGGTACCTAATTGGGTGGATGCCCTTTATCATTGATCGATTCTTGCACAGTCATGTTCAATGACAATATGGTAGACAATAAGGTATGCCACAGGGAGCCTATTTATATGCTCATTGGCTATAGGATGTGCCATAGTGGGGACCTACTCTAGATAGCGTAGCAGTAGTTGAGGAGTACATATCACTAGAAGGACAGATTTGGGATTATGGGGCTGGGGCTGTTGATGCTGGGATGACAAAGGAGTTTTTAGCCTACTTCATGGCACATGCAGTGACATGTATATCTGAACGGGCAGAGCTACTTCCTGCTTTTGATGATGATGAGGATGAGAAACCATAGAGGTGAGGGGGAGATAGGCAGAGAGATGAGGAGCGAGAGGAGGTAGGAGAGGGAGGTGGAGACAGTGGAGGAGGTGGTGGAGGAGGAGGGAGAGGTGTTGGAGATAGAGGGAGAGGGGGTGGAGATAGAGGGAGAGGTGGTGGAGATAGGGTGAGAGGTCTCATGCTTGGTGTTGGTGGGGTTTTTAGGGTAGGTGTGGTGGATGATATAGAGGATGATAGGTGACCTACCAAGAGGAGGAGATCTAATGTTCTACTTCCACTGGCACCTTAGACATGAATAGGTGTGGGTGGGGCCATGACATAGGTACCCATTCAGATTAGGGTTCACACCCATTAATAGGATTCATAGATTAGAGTGTTAAGGTTTCAGTGCAATAGCTACAGGCACAGGTGTTAGCGCAACAACATCAGATTACACAGTTTATCATAGAGTGGGATATGGAGATAGAGCATTGGGGTTGGGTAGAAGCCCTTGCTAACAAGTTAGAGAGAGCGATGGCTAGTACCATAGTTCTGGACATGCTGAGAGAGATACGATACTCAGCCAAAGAGGCTGAGTATTATAAGTGTCTATATGAGGAGGTGGTCCCTGGAGATCATAGAGCTCCTAGCTATGCTGTAGTTGCATTGAGTTGATCCAGCTGCAGTCATATGAGGATAGAGAGCAGAGGAGTTACATGGCCTGCCTAATGTGATCCACTTGGTGGAGATCTAGGAGCTGGAACATCTACTATCAGACTGTCTGCCTTAGGAGATAGTCATACCTGAGAGACCTGTCTCTATTGTTTTTTATCACTTTGTTGTATTTTGACAAACATGATATCCCTTGTACATTTCGACCAATTTTGAGATATATATATATATATATATATATATATATATATATATGGCATTGATTTTCTTTGATCCCCATGTGATGTGTTATTGATGATGATTGATGTATGATATGAAATATGTTTTGATATGATGATTCTATGAGGATGATTTGATGCTTAGACAATAATGCTCTTGATTTTGATCATTATGTGAATGTATGATTCATGATGGAATAGGTGAGAATGTGATGATGTATTGCATTGATTACTTTGATTTATGAGATGTATCTTGAAAATGAGATGTATGATAATGATAATGATATGAGATGTATCTTGAAAATGAGATATATGATAATGATAATGATATGAGACTAATACAAGATGAAATGCGATTTAAAGATGATATGCAACTAAATGCAAGTTTAAAATGATATGAAACTAAATGCTCATGTTAATTTTGTCATTGTCATTCCTATTTAGTCACTTGTTTGTGCTCTTTTTTTTTAATCATTGAGCTTTTGATATGTTTAAAGTTTATACAAGCATCATGGTATAATTTGAACC
Source organism: Cryptomeria japonica (assembly GCF_030272615.1). NCBI lineage: Eukaryota > Viridiplantae > Streptophyta > Pinopsida > Cupressales > Cupressaceae > Cryptomeria > Cryptomeria japonica. Next base: position 162,131,247 of record NC_081413.1, read on the forward strand.
ATAATGACCCGAGTATAACTTACATGGATTTTGATATTGCAAGACGACACAAGCATCAAGGTATAATTGAACTAAGATGACCTGAGTGTTGCTTCCGTGAAACATACAAGAGTTAACCATTTGTATGTGGAAAGTGGAAAATACCTTCAATGATATGTTTCCAATCATGTCTAAACACAAATTTACACCATACAAATTATCACCTCATAGACAGAAAACCAAAGAAAAAAATCAGATTCCTTCATCGCTTCTCTAGCTCAGTGCATCCTTGAGTAGCTTAGGAGATCTAATGATTCAAAAATTAAGATAAAAAATAGTCAAAAATTCATGCTATAAATGTAAACAAATCATAATTTATAAAATCATCCATCATGTGTGTGTTAAAGTTACAGTTGGAGAATGATCTTGTTTTCTAGCCTGATGAGCAGTTTTTGACATTGGTTCTCTAGTATACTGCGATCCTTGTTTGTTGTTGCCAGAATGCTAAAGTGAAAGGAATGCTACCCCTAGTCATAGATATTTATCGATGTAGATATATACACATTGATCACCAAGCCATGGTGGGATATGATATGGGTAACTATTTTTTGATAATCAAGGATAGTGACTATGCTAAGTATGTATGGGATAATGCTGTGTGTACAAGTGTGCTAGCAATGGCTATTAGCTGAGACTAGATGGCTCAAAGATATAAGTACTTATAGATAGAGGAGCTGTTCTCTCACAAATAGCGTCTATTGCCAGGTTTTCACTACTTGTTTTTATTGCACTTTTTGGTTTGTTTCTTTTTTTTTCTAATTTTTTGATTTTTTTTGCTTTTTTTTTCTTGATCCGTGCATTGGATGACTCAAGTGTAGAACTTATTCAGATGGATGTTGTTGGTTGGTTCATTGAGCATGCCCCCTTTTGAAGTTGACAACTGATATGCTCCTAATCTATAGGCTAATATGATGACAAAGGGACCCAACCAGTTAGGCTCAAACTTCCCCTTATTTTCTCGATCTTGCTGATTTATGGGATTTTCCTTTAGTACGAGATCACTGACTTTGAAATCCCTTGGGATGACTTTGTGATTATAGCTTTTGCACATTTGCTATTGATATGCTTTGAGATGGTCATAGGAATGTTGTCATTTTTCATCAAGAATCTCTAGTTCATGCAACCTGTTTACTTGATATTCCTCATCTAGTATGAGGCCCTTCACAAATCCTCCGAGAGAGGGGATTTCTACCTCAAGAGGTAGAACTACTTCTGAACCATACACCAATGAATATGGCCTAGCCCCTATAGGTGTCTAGATGCTAGTCCTATATGTGCAAAGTGCCAGATTGAGTTGTACATGCCAGTCCTTGCCTACATCATTTACTGTTTTCTTGAGGATTTTCAGGATTGTTTTGTTTGATGCCTTTGCTTGACCATTTCCTTGTGGGTAGTATGGTGTGGACAAGTGATCTTGTATTTTTAATCATTCACATAGCTCTTGTACATCTTGATTCTTAAAAGGACACCCGTTGTCTATGGTGATGGAACTAGGAATGCCATATCTGCAAATGAAATAATTGAGAATGAATGATGAGATCTATTTTCCAGTTATAGTGGTCATCGGGACTACTTCAATCCACTTGGTGAAATACTCTATTGCAGTGATAATGAACTTATACCCATTCTAATATGAAGGATGAATTTTCCCTACCAAATCAAGTCCCCATTGATAGAAAGGCCAAGATGTGGTGAATGGTTGTAGCTCTTGTGCTGGTGCATGGATAAGATTGTCATGAATTTGGCATTTAGGACATTTCTTAGCAAATTAATAGGACTCTCTTTCCATTGTTGGCCTATAATATCCCATTCTCAAAAGTTTCTTAGCGAGAGTAGGACCACTTGAATGTGTACCACAGATACCCTCATGAAGCTAGTGTAAGGAAGAGTCAGATTCATTATGATCGAGACATCAAAGAAGAGTACCATCTAGACCTCCTCGGTAAAGTGTTTTAGTGGTTAAGGTATAGCGAGAGGCTTTCTAGATGAAGCTGCATTTTTGGTTGTGAGATAGGTCGAATGGGAAAGTATGGTTTTTGATATAATCATGGATTTTCTTGTATAGAGGTGAGTCCGAATTGGTTAGGGCATAGATGACTTGGGATGCGGAATTGTTATAGGTTGGAGACAACAATTGCTCTATCAGGAACTCACAACGACTCTGTTTATCTAGAATTTGTAGTAGTGAAGTGATAGTGGCCATTGCATCGACAACTCTATTGTCCAATCTTGGGATTCACTCAAAGGTGATGTGCATAAAGTACTATTTGAGATCATCCACCATTCTCTTGTAACGCATTGGCTTATCATCCTTTGTCTGATATTCATCATTGATCTATTTGATAACTATTTGAGAATCCCCATAGACTCTCAATTCTGTGATTCTCCATTCCACAACCATTTTGATTCCTATTACCAGGGCTTCATATTCAACAATGTTGTTGGTGCATGGAAACATCAGTTTATAAGATCTTGGAATTGTGTGACCCTCTAGAGTGACAAAAAGGATGCCTAAACCCAATCCATGTTGTGTATAGGATCCATCAAAGTAAAGGGTCCATTGCTTGGGTGTGCCAATGAGTACATCCATGTCTGGAAATTCCACTTGTAGTGGTTGTTGGTCAAGTAGTGGTGCTTCTGCAACATGATCTACAATTACCTATCCTTTTATAGCCCGACGTTCTATGTACTATATATCAAACTCACTGAGAATCATGACCCACTTAGCCAATCGTCCTGTGAGAGCTACCTTGTTGAGTAAAAACTTGAGAGGATCAATTTTTGCTACCAGCTTGATTGTATGGGCTAGCATATAGTGGCAAAACTTTTGAGAGGCGAACACCACTGCTAAGGAAGCCTTCTCAATGAATGTATAATTTGGCTCATATCCGTTCAAATTTCTATTGACGCAATAAATAGCCTATTATTTGCCTTCTGGATCTTCTTGTGTTATTAGTGCCCCCAATGATACTTATGTTGTTGATATATATAGAATGAGCGGCTTGCCTGCTATCGGTGGTACCAAAATAGGTAGATTCTTTAGATATTGTTTGAGCTTGTGAAATGATTCCACACACTTGTCTTCCCATTTGAAAGGTATATCTTATGAAGCAGATGATTGAATGGGAGACATTTATCTGTCAATTGAGCTATAAATCATCTGATGGATTGCAGCCATCCTTGCAGAGATCTGAGTTGGCTAATGTTCTTGGGAGGTGGCATTTCCATGATATCCTATACCTTTGTTGGATCTACTTCAGTGCCCTTTTTTGACACAATGTAGCCTAACAATTTGCCTGATGTGACCCCGAAGACACACTTCTTAGGGTTTAGTCTGACCTTGAATTGCTCCAATCTTTGAAATATTTAATCTAGTATGCCCAAATGTTCTCTTCGGGTGAATGATTTCGCCAGCAAATCATCCATATAGTGTTGCCATTGAGTTGTCATTCATGTCAACTAGTATTGTAGGCTATCGGTAGGGGTATGCCATCCGGTATAAAGAAGATTGAACTAGCATATGAAGTTGTGTTTTGGCATGATAAGTTTTAGCTGTTAGAAAGGTTGGTTGTTTTTCTTGTGATAATGTTTGTGATAAAGAGGCCGAGTGACAAAGATATCACAAACCATCAGAGGTGAAGATGTGTTATTGGTGTAGTTTGCACTACCAGTTTGCAGAAAGAGAAGGTCTCACTGGTAAGAGCTTGTGCCGGTATGAGTTTGTTGAATGTTCAAGTTTAAACGGACCTTGCATCAGTGAGCTGAGTGTATGCCAATGTGATACTATGTGGAGTTGAGGTGAAAATCATGTAGAGGTCAGTGAAGTTTCCATCGACATGGTTGTTGGAGCAGTTAGTCGACATTAATGAAACAAACAAAAATCACGAGTCAATAATAGATTGATGCGGCTCAAGGAATAAGGAATGACAAAGAAAGATCAGGGAGTTTTTGGTGCCTAGATCAAAGCAAAGAAATCAGATTGTAAGAGGACCTCGAGAAGAAAACAACTAGGTCATAAATGAGTCGACAAATTTCAAGGCCAAAAATCATGGTCGGGATTGCTATCTTTAGCAAATATGCATTTGATGATGGAAAACATGTAAAGATGCATTCCTCCAATGCAAGGCATATTGGATCAGATGTGATAAAGATTTGATCATTGGAAGAAACCCTAACCACCTAAAATTGAATTGTTTTTTGGCGAGAAAGTCTGAAGTTTAAATAAAGCAACTTAAGATAGATAGTGTAGCTGCTAAAGAGTGAAGGTAAGTGTAAAATTGTTGTCTAAAAGCCAAAGAGAAAAACACTTGAAGTGTTTATGAGTGAAGAATGTACCAGCAAGGAGAACAAGGGTAAACTAGTGTAAGGAACAAACTGGCAGAGTTAGCATAGGATGCAGAGGTGAGAATCTGAAGGAAGCAACATCTGATAAAGAGTGATCAGTGTGAGTTGAATTGGGAAGACATTGTGAGGGGACTTAGAAAAGTTAGAATCAGTAGCAAAGCAAAGTTGCAGAGTGTGTGGAGGAAACATAGACTAATAAGGTTTAAACTGGTAGAGCATAATATTATAAGGTTGCAAAACTTATTTTGCAACAGGGATCTCATTTGTATAACTGAGTTTTAGATTGTTTTCACTGAGTTGGTTCTTAGTGCAGGGGTTGTAGCTCCTTTAGGTTGTAGCCTATAATTTATGAAGGGGTTGGTGCTCCTTTGAGTTGGTGTTCATAAATCAGAGTTTGATGCTCCTTGGGTTGGTGCCCTAAAATTATAATAACATCTTTTACATTGTGAGGCTAGATTGGAGCAGAAGATCTCTAGCAGCTATTCTCACCAAGATTTTTCCCACATTGGGTTTTCCTCATATATCTAGTGTTGTGTGATACATTCTTGTGTATGAGTTATGTTGATGTTATATAAAATCCTTTCACACACTTAGTTTTCACTATTTGAGTTACCGGTTAGCACTCAATTTGTTGTATATATTACCAGTTAGCACTCAATTTGTTGTATATATTACCAGTATATCCCTGTTGAAGAAAAAGTGTTTAAATCACTGATTCACCCCCCTCTCAGTGATCCATTGTGTCCAACAATTGGTATCAGAGCATAGTTACCCTATTTTGTCAAAGTGTTCTCTAGCTTGGGTAGATCCTATCAAGTGTTCACAATGGAAATAAATGAATTTGCCTCCTCAAAAGCCCCTATGTTTGATGGTGTCAACTATGCATTTTGGAGTAGAAGAATGGAAACCTATTTTTCCTCTCTAGGGTGTGATGTATGGATGTTGGTTGTGAATGGGTATACAATCCCTAATAATCCCCCTATTGATCCAAATGCTAAGAAGGAATATGAGAAAAATGCTAAAGCTAAAAATGCCATTCTTAGTGGGTTAACTGATAATGAGTTTGTTAAAGTCATGTAGTGCTCCTCTACCAAAGAAACTTGGGATAAGTTGCATAAGATATTTGAAGGCAATGCTAAAGTCAAGGAAGACAAGTTACAGACATTGAGAGAACAACTTGAGGGTTTGAAGATGAAAGATGAAGAGAAGATTGCTGACTATCTCCAAAGGATTGATGAAACAAAAAACACCATTAGAGGGCTTGGAGAAGAAATAAAAGATGAGGTGGTAGTGAAGAAAGTACTTAGATCTCTTACATCTAAGTATGATACAAAGTTCTTAGAAACAGAAGAAGCAAAAGATATGAAAGTCTTTACAATGGATGAGTTGTATGGTTCCATAACTGCTTATGAGATGAGGATTGTTGGTACTGAGGCTTTGAAGAAAGAAGTTGCATTCAAAACATCAAGAAAAGGAAAAGAAGAGTCTACTCATGATGCAACTGGTGAAGACTCTGATAACATCATGGAAAACTTTGTTAGAAGACTCAAGACGGGTTTAGGAAAATACAAAGGCAAGTTGCCTTTGAAATGTTTCAACTGTAGAAAGATTGGACATTTTGCTGCTAAATGTCCCCATGGTGATAAGAATGAAGATGATAAATCAAGTGGTATCAGATCATACGGCAAGGACAAGAAGAAGAATATCTACCGACATGGTAGAAGAGGCTACTAGAAGTAGAGTAGTCTTTACACACATGAAAATGATACCACAGACGAGGAAAGTGCCTCAGATGACTATTGCATTGAAGATGAAGTCAAAGAAAACCTTTTTATGGCTCAAGAGGTTCTAATACGTGAAGAAGGAGAAGTAGATCTTAAAGCAGAGCTCATCAGCGCCTTTGGAGAGTTGAAGAAAACAAGAAAAGATCTGAAGAAGGTGAAAAAGGCTACAACTGAAGAACAAGAAATTTTGGAAGAATCTCTTGAAGAATCTAAGAAAACAATTACAGATCTAAAACTTCAATTGGAAGAGGCCAATAGGACCTATGAAGTTACTAGTACCAGTCTGAGTGAAAAGGAAAAGGAGCATCATAATCTAGAAGAAGAAATAAAAGTGAGAAGCAAATATGAAGGCAACATTGAAGCCCTGGACAAGATGTTGAGCAAACAGAAGCAATCTAAAGATACTGGTGGCTTAGGTTTTCAAGAAGGTCAAAGTTCAAACAACAAAGAGACATCTGGTAAGGAGATACAATTCACTTCTTCAAATGAAGGTGAGGAGAAGAAGACATTCATGATAAGCAAGGATACCGACATGAAGACATATGCAAATGCTGCTAGAATCTGCCACACAAACCTGTATATTCAATCAATGAACCAAAGACCATATTCAATGTACTGAAATGCAAATCCAAGGAGAAATGCAAGTGTTGATCATGAAGGATTCACCAGAGTTATTAGCCTGAAAGGAAGACCCCCAGTGATGTAATCATTTGCAAGTTCAAGATAACCTAACCGGTATGTTCCAAATTTCCATTGTCATTGTCACTGGTGTAATAAATTTGGTCATAAAATGGTAGATTCTAGGAAAATGAATCTAAACCCTAGTTTTGAGAGTAGAAACTCATTTGTTGCATTACAAAGAATGAATGTCACATGTTATAATTGCAATGAGTTTGGTCACAAGAGTTATGAATGTAGGAGTAATATGCAAATGTCCTATAAGAATGCTTTGAGTACATCTTATAGTGCTAATGTGAAATGTTATAAGTGTCAAAATTTTGGTCACATAGCAAGGTATTGTAAGATAACAATTGACAAGAAAAAGAAAATAGTACCTGATGAGAAGTTAGGAACAAAACCGGAACACAAAGTGACAGAAGAGGAAAAGAAAGAAGAGAAACAGGTTTGGGTAGAGAAGGAGAAAAACAAGATAGAGTCCAGCCTTATTGTGTAGACTGCTCTACATGTTGATAGGAGGAATCTATGGGTAGTTGATAGTGGTTGCTCAAATCACATGACCAAAGAAAAGAAAAATTTCATCAAGCTTGATGATTGGAATGGTGGTTCAGTCTGGTTTGGTGACAACTCCTCCATCAAGATCAAAGGCTGGGGTACACTGAGTAGTGATGGCAAGCTCACGGCTCATGATGTGTACTATGTGGAAGGACTGAAGCATAACCTACTAAGTGTAAGTTAGATGTGTGACAAAGGGTAAAAGTTAACATTTGACTCTATTGATTGTCAAATAAGAAAGCAGAGTACTGGTCAAGTTGTGGCAAAAGGAAAGAGGATAGATGGTAATGTCTATAATCTGAAAGAATGTTACGAGTCCCAATGCATGATGGGATAAGTTGATGAAAGTTGGTTGTGGCACCGAAGATTAGGCCATGTGAACTTTGATAATTTGGTTAAGATAAGCAAGAACAAGTGTGTGAGAAACATACCTCAGATCATAAAACTGGCAAGCACATTCTGTGATGAATGTGTCAGAGGTAAGCAAGCAAAGGAATATAACACCTCAAGACCTTTGGAGTTGATACATACAGACTTATGTGGGACAACAAGGACAAGAGAATTGGTTGGTGAAAGGTATTTCATGTTGCTCATAGATGATTACTCTAGAATGACTTGGGTAACCTTCCTACATGATAAGTCACAAGCATTTGAGAGATTCAATATTTTCCGGAAGATGGTAGAAAATGAAAGTGGGTACCTTGCAAAATGCTTAAGATCAGACCGGGGTGGAGAATTTTCTTCCAATGAGTTTGTTGACTACTATGAGCGACATGGAATCCGAATAAATTATTCAGGTGCAAGGACACCTCAACAAAATGGGGTCATAGAGAGGAAAAATAGGATAGTGAAGGGGATAGTGAAGGAGATGGCTAGGACAATGTTGAATGAGGCCAAGATACCGAATATATACTAGAAGCAAGTAGTTCATACTGTAGTCTACACATTAAACCGGGTACAATTAAGAGTGAACAATAGAATGACTCCTTATGAGTTATGGTATGAAAGGAAACCATCACTCAAGCACTTCAGAGTGTTTAGAAGTAAGTGTTTCATCAAGAGAGATGTTGATGGATTAGGAAGTTTTGATTCCTAGAGTGATGAAGGAATCTTCATGGGATACTCAACCAATAGTAAAGCCTACAAATGCTACAACAAGAGATTGAGAAAGGTGGTTGAGAGTATAAATGTGAGAATAGATGAAGACTCACATAGAGTAAAATATACATCGACACCTTACATTGATGATTCAGATGTTGAATATGAATAACAATCTAACAATGGACCGATAGAAGATGCACCAAACAAGATCCCCAACTGGTATGTGTAGAAGAATCATCTGGAAGATAAGATCATAGGAGATATGAATGAAGGTGTGCAGACTAGAAGGAGATTAGGCTAGGAAAGTGAGCAGGTAAATTTTTTCCTCTTGACTGAAGTAGAGCCCAAAACTCTTGATGAAGCTAGCAAAAGTGAGAAGTGGGTAGATGCCATGGATGAAGAGTTGAGAAAAATTGAGAAAAATCAGACTTGGGAACTTGTTCCTAGACCAGCAGACAAGAATGTCATAGGTACTGAATGGGTCTATCAGAATAAGATGAATGAATAAGGTAAGATAGTCCAGCATAAATCAAGGTCAGTTTGCAAAGGGTATGCTCAAGTGGAAGGTATTGATTTTGAAGAAACCTTTGCACCGGTTGCTAGGTTAGAAGAAATAAGATTTTTTTTAGCCTTCTTAGCCTATAAGGGATATACAGTGTATAAGATGGATGTAAAATTTGCCTTTCTCAACGAGAATCTTGAAGAAGAGGTGTATATGGAACAACTGGTAGGGTACTTGCTGTATGAAGATGAAAGTTTTGTATGCCGGTTAAAGAAAGCCTTGTATGGTTTGAAGCAAGCTCCCAAAGCATGGTATTCCCAACTGGAAAAATACTTGAAGGAGCAAGGATTCCACAAAGGGAATGCAAACAGTAATTCGTATGCCAAGGTAAATGGAGATTACATAATTACAGTGGTTGTATATGTGGATGATATTATCTTTGGTGGAGACAAGGACATCATGTGCAAATAATTTATAGATCAGATGAAGACAAAATTTGAGATGTCCATGCTAGGTGAGTTATCCTATTTTCTTGGTTTGTAGATCTCATAGTAGGAGAAAGGGATTTTCATCTCCTAAACCAAGTATGTGAAAGACATGTTGAAGAAATTTCAAATGGAGGACAATAAACCAGTAAGTACTCCCATGGTTACTGGTTGTAAGATGAGAAAACTAGATGAGTCACCAGAAGTTGAGCAAAAACTGTATAGGTCTATGATTGGTAGTTTGTTATATTTAACATCATCTAGATCAGATATTGTATAAGTTGTTTGCATGGTAGAAAGATTCCAAGCTTCTCCTAAACAATCTCACCTAAATGCAGTCAGAAGAATCTTCAGATAACTGCAAGGAACTATCAACTATGGTATGTGGTATCCAAAGAAAGGAGACTTCTCTTTGCAAGCTTATACTAATGTAGATTGGGAAGGAAGTATTGATGATCAGAAAAGTATAAGTGGAGGTGCTTTCTAATTAGGTGACCATTTAGTATCATGGCACAACAAGAAGCAAGACTCAGTGTCATTATCCACTGCCGAGGACAAATATATAGTTGCTTCTACATGTTGCTGACAAGTGTTATGGATGAAGCAGACTTTGAAGGACATACAGGTGGAGATACCGGATCCTATTCCAATCTAGTGTGATAACTCAAGTGCAATCAACATCTCTTAGAATCCAGTAATGCACTCAAGAACAAAACACATTGCAATCAAGTATCACTTCTTGAGGGAGAAAGTAGTAGACAAGGAGGTAATAGTTGAATATGTTCCAACTGGTGAGCAGATTGCTGGCATATTTACCAAGCCACTTCCTTTGGGCCCATTTGAGTACTTGAGACAAAAATATGGGAGTTGTTTCACCATCTGGCAACACTTAAATGCATAAGAGGATGTATGATTCAGGGGGAGTCAACCAATGTTACTATCTTATGACTCTTGAATCATGAAGCATGGACACATGGGGAGATTGTATCCTAACTGGATGTAGTCAAGAGAGGGATTATTGGTATCAAACTAAGGTTCTCTTTGCCATTGCTGTCAAAGAGGGAGAGAAATTGAAATAGACAATGATGACATCAATGCCAAAGGGGGAGATTGTTGGCATTGAGTTGTCACTGATGTCAACCGGTATTGCAGGCTACCGGTAGGGGTATGTCATCCGGTATAAAAAAGATTTAACCGAGTGGAAGACAAGTATTGCAGGCTATTAGTAACATCATCAGTAAGAGGTGATATGAAGTTGTGTGTTGGAATGACAAGTTGTAGTTGGTAGAGAGCTTGGTTGTTTTGCTTGTGATAATATTTGTGATAAAAAGGCAGAGTGACAAAGAGATCACAAACCACCAGAGGTGAAGATGTGCTACTGGTGTAGTGTGCACTACCGGTTTGCAGAAAGAGAAGGTCTCACTGGTAAGGGCTTGTGCCAGTATAAGTTTGTTGAATGTTCAAGTTTAAATCAACCTTGTGTTGGTGAGATAACTGTATGCTGATGTGATGCCATGTGGAGCTAAAGTGGCAAGCATGTAGAGGTTAGTGAGGTTTCCATCGACATGGTTGTTGGAGTAGTTAGTTGACATTAATGAAACAACCAAAAATCATGGGTCCATAATAGATTAATGTGGCTCGAGGAAGAATGAATGATAGAGAAAGATCAGGGAGTTGTTGGCACCCAGATCGAAGCAAAGAAATCAGATTGCAAGAGGGTCTCGAGAAGGAAATAGCTGGGTCATAAATGAGTTGACATATTTCAAGGCCGGAAATCATGGTCAGGATTGCTATCTTTAGAAAATATGCATGGGATGATGGAAAACATGTACATATGCATGCCTCTAATGCAAGTGATCGATCCAAGGTAGATTGGATCAGATCTAATGAAGACTTGATCATTGGGAAAAACCTTAACTGCTTGAATTTGAATTGGTTTTTGGTAGGAAATTTTGAAGTTTAAATATAGCGACTTAAGGCAGATAGTGTAGCTGTTGAAGAGTGAAGGTAAGTGTGAAATTTCTGGCCGAAGAGAAAAACACTTGAAGTGTTTATGAGTGAAGACTGTACTGGTAAGGAGAAGTGGGGTAAACCGGTGTAAGGAACAAATTGGCAGAGCTAGCATAGGATGCAGAGGTGAAAATCTGAAGGAAGCAACATTTGATAGAGAGTGATCAGTGTGAGTTAAATTGGGAAGACATTGTGAGAGGGGACTTAGCAAAGTTAGAATCAACAACAAAGCAAAGTTGCAGAGTGTGTGGAGGAAACACAGACCGGTAAGGTTGAAACCGACAGAGCAGAATATTGTAAGGTTTTAAATTTCTTTTGCAATAGGGATCTCATTTGTATAACTAAGTTTTATATTATTTTCATTGAGTTGGTGCTTAGTGCAGGGGTTGTAGATCCTTTAGATTGTAGCCTATAAATTGTGAAGGGGTTGGTGCTCCTTTGAGTTGGTGCTCATAAATTAGGGGTTGACACTCCTCAGGTTCGTGCCCTAAAATTGTAATCAAAACTTTTACATTGTGAGGTAGGATTGGAGTAGAAGATCTCCAGCAACTATTCCCACTGAGGTTTTTCCCACGTTGGCTTTTCCTCATATATCTAGTGTTGTGTGATGCATTCTTGTGTATGATTTATGTTGATGTTATAGAAAATCCTTTCACACACTTGGTTTGCACTGTTTGAGCTACTAGTTAGTACTCAGTTTCTTTTATATATTACCGATATATCCCTAATGAAGAAAAAGTGTTTAAATCACTAATTCACCCCTCTCAGTGATCCATTGTGTGCAACACATAGTCCTCCATGAAGGTATGCATCATATCATGGAATATTGTTGTCATGTCTCTTTTATAAGTTTCCCTAGCATTTTTCAAGCCGAAAGGCATGACGTTCCAACAATACGTTCCCCACAGACAAGTGAACATGGTTTTATCTTGATCCTCTGGGGCTATCCTAATTTGATTATAGCTAGAGAAGCCATCCATTAATGATAAAATTGTGTGGCCTACTGTTAGATCAACAATTATGTCAATTCTTGGCAAAGGAAAGTCATCCTTTGGACATGCTTTGTTGATATCTCTAAAATCTATGCATATTCTAATGCTTCTATCAGGTTTTGAAACTGGTACAATGTTTGAGATCCATTCAACATAGTCTATAGGTCAGATGAATCCGACGTCTAATAACTTTTTTAGTTCTACTTTGACCAATATTGCCACATGTGGATTCATCTTTCATAATTTATGCTTGATCGAATTAGCTCCTGGAGTGATGAATAAGTCATGTGTGATCAGGTTTGAATCTATTCCAGGCATGTAAGCATAAGACCAAGCAAAATTGATTTTAGAATTTGATAAAAGTTGGTTGTTCCTCTTTTGTGAGTGATTATGCTAGATGCACGGTTTTGATTGTTGCTTTATCATGGATGTTTATTGATTGAGTTGGCTCAATCAATATTGGTGACCATTCTTGATAATGTTTAGGAAGAGTGTCAAGTCTCCCATCTTTAGGTGCCTAAAAAAGGTTTTCACTCCTAGATGCATCCTTTATTTTTACATTTTTGTGATCTAATACTGCCATTGACTGGTTGTCACTATTAGATCCTTTGTTTATTTCATTTTTGCGACTAAGAGACTTGGCACACCCTTGATTGCAGATATCGTTATTTAGTTCTAGTAGAGCATGTTTTTGGGTTGACTGAACATAGGTAATGGACAATGGATTCATCATTTGGGAATATTGGTATATCATGATGTTCAAGTTCTTCCCAGTCTATGAGATCAGGATATATGAGTGGTAAGGAGTCATTTGGTGGCTTAAGATCAGTCGTGGTAAGTGTCATGATAAAGTCATCATTCTAGTTATTTGGGATGCTGGTGAGGTCTATGATATTTTCAAGGTCTTTGATGGTATTATCTTCGATGTTTCCTTTTTTTTATTATTGCTGCTTGTTCTCACTAGCTCGTAGATATCTCTTGGTCCAAATTCAAGCGGTTGGGATTTTGAGCCTTGTCCCTCCTGAGAAAGGGATGTGTATGAGTGGATGGTATCTACCTCAATATCCTTAGTGACATTTGAACAACTACCCCACTCATATTCATTAGAATCGGTTTCAAAATTATTGTCCTAGATTATCTCGCTGCCTTTGATAGGTATGTTGTATGGTGAGAAAAGTTTTTTGACAAATGACACTAGTTTTGTAGCTTTTTCTGACTCAGAATCAGAGCTTTCTTGTACTCTTTACATTTGTTCATACACTATTTCCCTCGGTGAGTAGTAATTTCTTTGGATGGTGGCTCCACCTTGGTTTGATAAGGTTCTTGCACATGATCCACTTTCTTATAAGAAGCTTCCTCCCTTTGAATGGCCAATTCTTCTTGTTGTTTCTCATTTTCTTGACGTTCTTTCTCTTTCCTTGTCATTTTTGTTGCTTGGTGTAGTTCTTCTTGCCATGGGTCTTCATTATATTTTTTCTTTCCTTTCCACTGAGGTTTTTGCTTGTGATTTTGTTTCTACATAGGCGGCACATGTTGTCCATACCCAAGTCATGTTTTGTCTCTTGCAAATTGTGAAGGAGGTTGTAAGGGATCTACAATGCCTTCTTGGTGCTGGCCAATAGGTCCTTTGTCGTTGTTTCACATCCGTTGCATGATCCGGAACCCGTTTCCATATTGTTTTGTTGGTAGTGCCACTTCTATGGTAGCAACTCTGACTTCTTCTTCATCCTTGTATATCCAACTAAGGATGTCTTTCTCCTCCTATTCATTGGCCAATGTGCCTAGCTGGATAAATTTACCATCAAACTTGGTGATGGCCTATGTCTCCTGATGTATTGATGTGGAAGGTTGTCCATAAGTGTTTGGTGACATTGGCAATTTAGATAGACATAAAGGTTCAAAAGAATACTCCCCCATGCCTTGCTCCTTGATTTTGATCTTTTGTTTAAAGTCTATGGATAGAGACTTAAGTTCTTCTTGATGATGATTGGATGTTGAGGAAGCTTGGGCCTCCCTAATGCATGGAACTAGACTATCTTGAGTTGCGCCCATAGCACTGCAATATTGAAAGGGGTTATTATATGCAGATATAGAAATTTCTTATCCATTGTAAAGGAACTTTATACATTGATGGTATGTGGAAGGCACTGCTTGCATTTCATGGATCCACGAATGACCCAATAGTATATTGTATGTCAAGCCTATGTCCAAGACTTGGAACATGGTGTCTTTTTGTATAGGACCTACTTGAATAAGTAGTATTACTATTCCTTCAGATGACCTCTCTTCATCATCATAGGCTCGTATGGTGATCTTCTTTTTCGGATCAATAAACTGCTCTGAGAAGCCTAATGCACGGATAAGCTTTAGAGTACAGATATTGAGACCAGCTCCTCCATCTATTAACACTCTTTTTACTTGATGTTTATAGACTGAGACTTTGATATGGAATGGGGTGTTATGTGGATGATTCAAGGAGACATCATCATGTTCGGAAAAGGATATGTTATGTGACCCTATCATATGAGCCACCATGGCTTGGAATCGATCAATGTCCAAATCATTTGGAAAGTTTTTTTCGATAAGTGCTTGTTCCAAGATATCTTTGTGTTTTGGTGAGAATTTGAGTAACTCAAGTATGGATATTTGAGCAAGAGTTCTCCATAGTTGATGAACTAAATTATATTGAGTCTTGGGGAGAGTTGTGGATGTTGATGTGTTCCCTTTCAAGACATATTTTTGCTCTTTGGTTGTCACATTTATTGATGCATGTTGTTGTTTGTCCTTGATTCTTATGACATTTACTTGATTGTCATAGTTGATATGTGATTGATGGTGTTCTCGTATAGGTGATTTATACGAGCTCCTTTGGTATTGTTTGATGTTGAAGCTCCTCCCTTGTTGTAATTTGGAAGAGGATTTTTGAAGGCTTCATGGTAACCATTCATTTTGTGAATATCAACTATTAAATTGCTCTTGTCTATCATGTCCTAAACTATGTTCTTTAGCCTCATGCAATCATTTGTGTTATGTCCTTTTTTTCAATGAAAATCATAGTAATGTGAGTCATTCCACCAAGGTGGTTTGACCTGGGGTTCAAAGTTGTTCGTGGCTGGCAATGTGATGATCTTATTCACCAAGAGTTGTCGAAAAAATAATTCTAAGGTTTGCCCTAATGGCGTGTAGATGCATCGATATGGGAAAGTATTGGTGTTTCCTCTTTGGTTTGTGTTGTTCCCTTGGTTAGTGTTGTTGCCTTGGTTAGTGGTGTTTCCTTGATGATTTTTGTTGGTGTTTGATGTTGAAGTTCCTTGATTGGTATTTTGCAGATAAGCGTTAGTGCCTTGATTAGCACTTTTTTGATCATTATGGGATGGTGGGTTTCTTGATAAAGTCAACACTAGTTGTTTAGACTTCACATTGTTGGAATCAACTACCCCATCATTGACAATGTTTTTGTTCCTTGTCAAAAATATGAATTTGTCCAAAGTGTTGTTATTGTTTTGATTGTTAAAGTTGCTAGTAATTGATGAATTAACACCCTCTTTAAAGAAATTCAATGTTACTTTCTTGATGCAATCTTCCTCTACTTGGATCCTATTTTCTATCAATTTGGCAAAAGATGGTATGCATTGGAGTTTGAGTTGATAACTCATCTCACTATTCATATTATCGATGAAGATTTCCATCTTTTCCTTTTAAGGCATGTCTTGAGGATATCTTGAAACCATGTGTCTCCACTGTTGCAAAAATATAATGAATGTTTCATTGTTTTTTGTTTTGTGTTACATACATCCAGCATGGTGATTGCATGTTGAATGCTATAGGAGTATTGTGTTATGAATTTGTTTACCATCTCATCAAATGATCTAATGGGAGGTGTAAGTTTAGACAACCACTCCATTATTTGTCCTCCCAAACTTCTTGGGAACAATCTCATTAAGTAAGTGTCATCATGAGAAAACTATAGACTCATGGTATAAAATTCCCGAACATGATCATAGGGATTAGTTCTACCATCGTATTTGTCATACTTTGGTATATCTGAATTTGGGGGAAAAGGTACCATTTTCAATCTCCTCTCAAAAGGATAAGGACATATTTAATCCAAGGAGTATTGTACTCTAGTTCCTTGTTGTATGTCCTGTATTTGCCTTTGTAGTGTTTGCAGTTGATGTGCAAGATAAGCCATGGGTGAATTTGTTCTCCGAGGGAGAGCTTCCCCTCATTCATTAAGATTATCCCAATTTTGGGCATGGTCTTGTTCGTGGGTGTTGTCTTGTTCATGAATGCAATCTTGGTTGTGTATGTTTTCCTGATCATGTGTCTCTTCTTCTCTTCATTGTTCTTGATAGGCATAGTTTCTTGACCTTATTCTTGAAATTCTCTCATCTATATTCCTCAAGTTTTCTATATCAAAATCTTTAGGAATGTTGACTCCTTTTCTAGTTAGCATGAGTAGATATTGTTCCTTGTCTGCTTCTATAAGTCTTTCCATGAGTTTTTGGAAAGCTATGTTTTCTTGAAATTATTGGAGAAGTTCTTCGGTGATCTTTGTTTCTCCCATAAGTGCATACTAATCAAAAGGATTGGACAATCTACAACCCCTACTCTATTTTGGTTGTGATTCCTTCTTCTTATTTCTCTAAGATCGAGTGACAACAGGCATTAATATATTTCTATCGTGATGAATTCTTCTTCTTCTATTGGAGTTCTTGGTGGAGTTGGTGGCTAAGGTTGAGCTTCATTATAAGTGATAAGAAACTTTTGGAACAAAGAGAGGTTAATCCTTCCTCCATGATTTAGGTGTTGGTTTAATGTTGCTTTCTGAATGTAAGCTCTACTTCTCAAAGGCTCCTTATCAAACTCGTTTGTTTTTCCTTCGATATACAATCACATATGACGCAAGAATGTGCGATTTGATGCAAAGAGTTGACGATTGATATAGAGAAATGTATTCCTTTTAACAAGTGTCTTAGAACTAGATTGTCTTTTCTTCAACTTAGTCTTTTGATGAAGACTTTTTCTTCTCAAAATATGAGGAGTGTTCATACACAAATGATCAAAGGTTGATGTTGATGTTGATATTTGATGTTGGATACTTCGTTTGAAAACTCAGGTTTTCTTTATCAAGTAGAGGTTTAGTTCGATTCCCCTCCAAGACAAAGTGTGTCAAATGATATGGATAAAGTCTCTCGATATGGAAACTTGATTTGACAACTTAAGGACCAAACTAGGTATTTATTTTGATAGGATCTACTGGATGGTGATTTTTTTATCATTGTTCTGATACTCCGTAATTTTGTTGGATGAAGTCTGATTACAAGCTAGTTAATGCTTTAAAAAACTTGTTCTAAGAGTGCCTTGTTGGATTTGGAAATTTTCTCACTAATGATCGTATTTTAAGTTTTTTTGCTAGATTGGCTAAAGGACCTGAAAGGGTCTTTTAAACTGTTGATAAAATTTTCCCAAAGGGACTGATTTGCTCTCTGATTTTCCCTAATATTGATCATGTGCTAAGACAGAGACCCGATGAGCTAAAGATAGTTCTTGAAGTGCTACAATTTTTTTACTATGCGCTATGTTGTCTCTCTTACGCACTATTTCAAACTGTTTGATAATGGATTGGCTGGATGGGTTATGTGCTAATATGTCCTGGTTGTGCACTATTTTTTAATATGAAAGTGCTATAATATATCTTGAATGCACTATAATGATGCTGATAAGTGCTACCTAAAATTTTACCAGTGTGATACTGATTATGCGCTAGGTTGAGTGATGAAAGCGCCAAGTTTTGGTGTAGATGCACTACTGAATGTTTGCGAAGTGCTAGGATGTTGCTCCTATGCGCTAATTGTCCTAATATTTTTGTTTGATGATTTGTTGTGATATTTTTTAGAATTTTTTTGAATTAGTTTACTATTTTTCCCAATGCATTGAACAAAGAAGTTCATGTTCGGTGAAAAACCTACATTCATAAGAAATCAAATAAAAATATATCAATGAAATTAAATATATTAAAAGTTATACTATTTAGAAATCTTATAATAAAGACTAAATACTTTTTTAAAAAAAAATTTTAAATGAATTAATTTGACCCCCCAAAAGCTAATGTAAAATTGGTTTTTTATCAGCATTTGATAGATGCAAAGGAGACTCCATTGCAAGTATGATTTAGAAGTAGAGAGGTTTTATCCAAGAAATTTTGATCTAAGAGACTTTGATTTGACTCTCTTCAATTAATTACTTAAAGTGGGACCTCTTAAAGCTTAAATCATTATATTTTTTAAAAAATGTATGATTTCAGCAAAAATCAGGACGTACCAAAAAGTGGGAACCAACTTTGTGAGTTCACCCTATGCTAAACAAGTAGTGTATGTTCTTTTGAGAATGTTTTCAAATCCCTGATGTTTTCACTAGTTTGGATTAAAAAAAGACAGATCAAGCAAACTCTTTATTAAAAGGTCATTAACAATATCATAGCCCACTAGTCTCGATACTCCGTCAGCTCAAACAACCCTATCACCCCCTAGGGGGTGCCCCTTTTTTTGCCTTTTTCTAGAAACTAACCCAAAGTGAATTGCTTCACAATTGAGTAGTTATCTTGGGAGATCTATGGTGAGTGATCTTAGGGGCGGATTCTTCCCCACCCTTGCACTATGATATTGGCAATGTTTGGCAAATGACTCGATTCAAAGTTTCTAATGCTAAGGTTTTTAATTAGGCTTCCATTCAATCTTCAGTGATGAACTCCCTTGGGAGACTTCCCAACCTTTAGAACAAAGGCTTTATGTATCTTAAAGATATTGGGGGAAGACTAATCACTAAGAAAAACTATTGAAGGGGACCTTTGTCAGCCTCCAAATTTGATTATAATGGGTTGGAACACTTGGTGATAAAGCCATTTCCCACTTAGGTCATTCCACTCTCACTGGCCATTAATGGAACCCTAAGGGAAACTCGGGAGGGTAGGCCCTCTAAAGGATTTAAATACTTGAAGTAAAAATAAAGCATAAGAGTAGTTTGGCTATTTGGTCACCCAATTAAGGGGAGAGCATATACCTTCCACTTTTGAGACAAGGCAAAAAAATTTCTTTTTAAATTCAAGGAAATGATTTGCTAAGATCTATTTGGAGATGTTGCTCCAACAAACATGGTGTTCTTTTTAGCCTTTCATAGAAAAATGTGTGTTTCAAAAACTTTGAAAAATAAACCTGGTCAACAAAATAAAATCATGTATGTGGTCAACAAAATGAAAATTGTGCAACCAATCATCAATGAAGTTCTTTTTATTTTGTACCAAAATGAAAGTGAGATCCTTTTTAACTTTGCAAAAACAAAGGTTTGTTTGTAGTTATTTTTAACCTTTTGCAAAATAGAAAGTGAGGTCTTTGTTTTAAACACCAAAGAAACCATGAGGTTCTTTTTAGTTTGCACCAAAAGAAAGTGAGATTCTTTTTAACTTTGCAAAAATAAAGGTTTGTTTGTAGTTCTTTTTAACCTTTTTCAAAAATAAAAAATGAGGTCTTGTTTTAAGCACTAAAATAAATGATGAGGTTTTTTTTAACCAACAAGAAATGAATTCTCTTAAACCAACTTGGAAAAGATAGGAATAAAAACAATCAAATGCCTAAATCTAACACCTCCCATCTGTAAGAAATGATTAGTAACCTACAACAAAACAAAGTTAGTGAAAAATTAAGAACTTAGGTGAGCTTATACAAGCCTAATTTTCTAGCTCTGTTATAAATTATCCCTTCTTTCTGCTAGAGTCACGAGCTGAACTTCTACACAGATGTGCTATAGAAAGGTACATAAGCTCTGAAGTATGACTCCTAAGCGCTACATTGTTTTCTTAATGTGCTACACTTATACCTTGATGTTCAAGAAAGAAACATAAAGTGTTATGTGCTAAAATTAAGCTCCAAAGTGCTACAAAAAGGCTCCTATGTGCTAAACAGTGCGATGAAGGTGCTACTATTTGCCACAGATGTGCTAAAGTATACTCTGGACATGCTAAAAGGGTATTCCAGTGTTCTTGTAATCCTTGTCCTGCACAAAAAATGATGTTATTTATGGGGATTAGCCCCATAGTGGGTGCCAGAAATGTATGCGGGGAAATGTGGTGACGAAAACTAATAACTCAAATCCAGAATACCCACACACCAATTAGACTCTTGGTGCAAGTATATGAATTAACTCAATCAATTCAACTTCCCAAGGGGTGTCCCATTGTTCTCTATCTCACAACATCCCTAAAGTTAATGTTTTTCTCTCAGATCACTGAGCAAAGTGACTTAGGAATGACAACTCCAAGAATGGGTGATGTTTGATTTATATGCATGAATGCATTCTAAGATGTATGATATTGAAACTATGATGATTAAGCTAGCATAAAGATGATGATATGATAAAAGATTAGCAAATTATCCTAGCAAATGATATATTGTCCTAGCATGAATATTCTATGATATATTTAAATGCTTCTAAATGCTATTATCATGATTTAACAAAGAGAGACTAAATGTTTAGTAATTTAGGCTATAATGTAGATGCATGAAAACTTGGAGATTATGAAAATGAGGAATGAGAGCTCTATTTATAGGGAAAATAGGGCAATGGATGGTCAAGATTGAATAATCTTAATAAGGGCTGGGATTGAAAGTTAATCAATCCATGTTTACAATTCTCACCAATGAAATGGTGACAATTGTCAATAAGATGTTTCTTGAGAGAAGATGTAAGAAGATTTAAATACTTGAGAAGACATGAAGGTTACCCTAGGAGGTAAAGGTTAAGGTTATGTTAGGGTTATCCAATGGATAAAGCTTTTACCCAAAGGGTAAACTCTTGTGCAAGGGTTAAAGGGATAATCAAGGTTAAATCCATGAATGCTTGATGAGACCCTTGGGTTAGATGAGGGTTAAGCTAGAGGAAAGTCTCTAACTATGCAGGAAGGTTGAGTTAACCATTAGTGGTTAGGAAGACTTTGACGGTTAACTTGTTGAAGACATAAAGCCTTTAATGCATTTCAAAGACTTTGGAGGCTTTGAGAAGTGACTTCTATTTGCTTATGAATGTGACAATAATTAGGAGATTAATTAGGCTAAATTGGAAGTGATTAGAAGAATCTAGAAGGGGTTTAGGAGGCAAGTGGGAGATGTAGGAAACTGCAAGTGGATGGAGGAGGATTTTAATTAAAATAAAATTACTTTATTTCAACAAAATAGATGCAGCTTGCATAAATACAAGTGGGGGATTTAATAAATAAATTAGATTTATTTATTTGCAAGGACCAATTCAATTAAATGTAAATTTAATTAAAAAGGGAGAAAGGGGAATTAATTAAATATAGTGATTTATTTAATTAAAGGCTAGAAAAGGTTTAGATGAATTTAATTAAATAAATTGACTAATTCATTTAATCAAATAAATGAATGTGAGAGAAAGAAATTAAATAAAATTTAATTAATAGGAGGAATGGAGTTAAAATAAATATTAAATATTCATTTAGGAAAGTGGTCAGATTTGTACGTCTATAGGTATTATAAATATTTATGCTTCTAATGCTGTTATTGAAAGATCTCCTAACTGTGATGGATTATTGATTTATTGCTTGTTACTGCTTGAGTAATGTGCAAGGACTTTAATATGATTGAGATAATATATGATAAAGATGGTAGTTTACCTTTATGCTAAAAAAATTTGCAAAAGAGTTGTACGGTATTACATGTGATGAAACCACAAATTTCTCATCTTTATCCAAATAAAATCATCTCTTTCTCCTCAATGCATTGGTTTTGAAGTAGATTTGAGTAATAAATGAATTTCTTTAGCTTGATTAAGGTAGAATGTGAAGCCTTGATTTTTTTACTACTCAATGTGATCTAAATTGCTTTGGATATTTCTCCATGAGTGTGTGTTAGGTTCTACAATATAGATGAATAGATTATAAAATAACTCATGTTGGTAGAGAGCTTTAGAAACAATAGTAGTAGAGAACTGTAGACTAGTAGCAAGGAACTCTTGAGAGCTCAATTAGAAGGATTTGATGATATTTTAAGAAGATGGAGAAGATTCCTCTAGAATATCATCACACTCCAATATAATTGCAACATTAGTGAGCATCAGTTGTTCCTAAATTAATGGGCTAAGTTTCTCTTTTATGCAAACTCCAAAGATCTCTTACACCATGTTATATTTCTCCACCAAGGATAATGATAGTTGCCATAGTAATTAAGTGTCATTGCATGATAATAGCACACCATTCATGATAATAAGAAATGATTTGGTGAAGTGAATTGACAAATAACTCCTCCATTCATACGAAGAACTAGAATATTTCCTACAAATCAAGTACAGACAAAAAGTCAAAACACAATCTCAATAAAACAACAATATCTCCCTCATTTCTAAACAAAATTCAAAAATTCAAAATGATCTATAAAGCTTAAATAATGGGGAAGAAAACTCAAGAATTGTTAAAGGATATCCACACCAATGAAGGAGAAATTAATGATAAAAAAATTGTTTATGTAAAGGTGGCATGATGAAGGACAATAATTACAATTTACTAGGAGTTTGATAAATGCCTCAAGAATAGGATATCATATCCTCATTCTTAGTTGATTGATTGAGTATACTTGAAATGATTATTTTATAAATATATTATAAATAATTAATCAAAGGGAAGATTAAAAAGGCTTATTTTAGCCATAGGAAGTAGGTTAGTTCTAGTCTCATCTCCAAAACTGTATTTCCAAAATTTCTAGAGTAAATTGGATTCTAGGAAGCCTTTTATTTCTAGAAAGTGTGGATTAGATTATCCTTTTGATTTCCTACAAGTGTGAGATAGATTAGCCATTTCCTTTCCTACAAGTGTGTTTTCTAGAGTAGTTTTGATTTCTACATGTGTGTTGTAGAAGAGACTAGATCATGCAAGTTTCCTCTCTTGTCTTTTGCATGTTATCATGGACACCACCTTAGATTGATAAATTAAATTATAAGGATTACACTGACCCTATCAACATGTGTGATAAATTTGGCCTTTTATCCTAGTATTGGTCATGTCACCACAATAATCATTCTTGTTGATATATGTGAACCAATTTTTAGACTAGTCTTGACAAAGTCATTAAAACCCTAAATTGTGTTATGATTTTTGTAACATTTTTTCCTTTTATAGTTGCTTCTCACTCTTAGTGGACCCTTTTTAGTAGATGTTATCTTATTATACTACACTCTCATCAAGTTTAAAATTTAATGACAAGTTGATATACCTTAATTTGTAAAAAAGATTTTTTAAACACTTCTTTGTCAAATCATCAAACTTTGATGGGCCACATTTCCAATGTTTAGAACTTAGAAACTTAACCCAATTAACCAACTAGCTAGATTTCATGGTGTTTTATGTCCATAAGGTGTACTTATCAATTCTTTTGCATCTATGCATGCTAGATGGGCAAATTTTAGTGTATTGGACATGAGGCCACTTGACCTTGGATCTTTCCAATGACACTACAACCCTTGAATATAACCCCTTTTCTATTGTTTTGTAGGTTAGGGTGTTTGAGAATCAACATCATGAGATAATTTCTAATAACTATTCAACTAGAGGTAGTTAAATCAAAGCCAAATTTCATTTGCTTAAGGTTGGGTGTAGAGAATCAAATGAATTTTTTCAATCTATTAAAGATCACCATAATTCACATGATATAAAGTAGATAAAAAATAGGAAAAACTCAATCAAATAGCTTTCTTATATTATATAGGCTTTTGTGAAATATTATGAGATAATTTTTACTATTTATAAAAATTCTCTTAAACGTGAAATTTATTTATAAGGGTTCCTCAAGGTTGTTCCTTGACATATTTTCTCCACTTAACAAGCCTTTTGAGCTTAATTTCTCTCTATTTATAATCTCAATGATGTTTTTCATACTATCACTGATGAAAAATATCTTCATTAAGATGCATTCCCTTGTATATTTTACAAGGCTCTTGGGATTGTGTTGGTGAGGACCTACGCAAATTCTATCTACAAGATTTCCATTCTAAATCATTAGGAATATTAATTAAAAAAGGGAATACTAAATTAAACCTAAGACAAAGGCATGACACACTACTCGATATCTCCTATATGATTATTGTCAAATCTTTGGGTTTGAAATTGCACCATCTCCTTCCCCAAATTTTGAGTCCTAAAATATTTTAAATAATATTGTGATGCTAAAATTAGGGTCAATTTTAATAAACAAGCACAATTAATGAGACAATATAATTGAAATTATGAAGAAAATTGAAAGCTAAATTAAAGAAAACCAAAGGCTCTTTTGAGATGTCTCATCTTCCTCTATTTTTGAGGACCTTGAAGGTGTTGGATTTGTTGTCTCTCAGCAAGAAATGACCTCCAAAGTGGCAAATTAAAAGTTGAGTATCTATATGATCATGATAATGCAAATGCATGAGGCTAGGATGATTAATTGATGCATGATTTAGCTAAATCGATTCATTCAAGCTACATGATTGATAAAATGAAAATATATTAACATTAAAATAGACTATGATTAATCTAATTAACAATTATTGCTAGATGTTCAAGATGTAAAATGCCTATAGTAAGTATGAAAAAACTATGAATGCAAACAATTATTTATTACTCCAAAATAAGGGGTATTTATAGGATTTCCAAGGCCAAAGTTGAGGTGGCAGGAATCAATAGATTGGATTCAATCTAAAGATATCAAGGGCTAGAATTGAGGAAGTTGGAGAAGAGGTTGGAGGAAGGGACACATGTCATATCTATGGTGACAAGTGTCAAGGAACCTTGCTCATGAGAGGGCAAGTGTCCAAGGGAGAAAACATGTGGCCAAAGTGCCATGTGTCTCAAGGAGGGGATATCCAACCCACACGAGGTTAGAATAAAAGAGGTTAGGATGTGCAAGATAGGATAGGGTTAGTTAAACCCAGGATTTAGATATAATGGGTTAGGTTAGGAGGCGGTTAGGCTAGGTGATTAGAAGTTAGGAGCCATGTGCTCATTTGAATTTAGAAATTCAAATAATTAGGAAAAAGATAATTAATCTCAACAAACTTGGATTTGTTAATATTAATAACGGGATTAGAGGAATTGATTTAAATGGGGGAAATTTTAATTAATTTAGAATTAATTAATCAAAGGGGAATATGATTCAACTATATAAATAAATCATTTAGATTTATTTACAAGTAGATGAATAGGGAAATTAATCAAATTACTTGTAAATTCAATTAATTGGGAAGGGGGTATTAATTAAATAACTGCATATTTAATCAATTATCTCTAGACCATTTTTAGGTGTATACATTTTTCCCCTCTTTGGAGTGATGTGTGACGACTCATTGGTTCAAAGAAAATTTGATTCGATGATGTTGCTGATATGATTCAATGTGGATTTGATCTTGATACGATAAATTTCTATTTGATGTGAACATGATTCGATATGATGCCCTAAACGTTGATTGATAAATTGTGATACGAGGATGCCCCCTTGGGAGATCAATTGAGAGAATTGACGATTGAATTGTTTGGATTTGTGCGAAATTGGTTTCTCAATAAAATTCATTTGATTCCTGCAATTTTGGTTGATGAAAATGCGTGTTCTCTAATTACTTTGATTTTTTGCTTGATTTGATGGTTGATAGAGTTTGATTGACCTCATGATCAATGAGGCTCAATGATATAAACTTGAAGAGTTGATGATCTGAGAAGATGAGTTTGATTGACTTCATGATTGATGAGCATCAATGATGTAAACTCAAGATTTGATGATCTAATAGGATGAGCTTGATTGACTTCATGATTGATGAGCATCAATAATGTAAACTCAAGATTGGATAGACTAGATGTGTGACCTAATGATGAATGAGCATCACTAATGGGTCCTCAAAGAGATTTATAGAAATATACAATGAGCAAATAGGATAGCAAATCAGTTGATCAAAGAGATTGATTGGATAAAGTACTGACATTTTGTTGATATCCCATTGCAGGAATATTTAGATGTGTTGATGTTGGTGCATTTGGGGGAGTAGCATGAGATTCGATTAGGCCGACAACATCTGGAGAGATTTCTTCTCATCGTCCTAGTTGACATTGATACGAGAGATTGATCATTGATCCAATTTTGTATACACCATTGATGAGACATTGATGATTCATGCGATATATTTTTTTGAAGTATCCTCAATTTTTTTGTGATATCATTGTACCTTGGACCTTAATTATTTTTGATAATATGATATGTAGTTGATTCTATTTTCTCTATATGACCTATGATGATTATGGATGTATTCTACTTGCTATATGATTATGTTGTGCAATTATTTACATGATGTATGTTTTACTTTCTATATGGTTATAGATTCTAGATGATGGATGTATGCTTTCTAAATGATGATGTAGTATCTACATGATGTATGGGTATGTACTATGTGATGCATGTTTCATGCAATACTTTCTATTTTTCTGATGTTTTTTATGATTTTACCTATCCATACTTATATGAGATGGATGCAATGCAATGCAATGATGATGCCATTATGATACATGATTGATATGAGATGGATGTAATGTAATGATCTAACTAAATGAATGAATGATTGGATATTTCATATGAATGATGTCTTATTTTATGCAATGCTTACATGTGATGAAAGGAACCAACTTATCATGTAGGATGAATGAATTAGTTATTTTTGTTAATGTCTCATGTACTCAACCGCTTAGTAACAGAGATAACACCTATTTTGAAGCTTTTGGCCTTGGAAAAGATGAGCTCTTGTGATCCCATGTAAAATGAAATGCAATATACTTTAAATATGCAAATGGGAATGAAATGTAATGTTGTCATCGGACCGATCATTTGGTCATTGCTTTTTATCATCA
Organism: Cryptomeria japonica; assembly: GCF_030272615.1. Lineage (NCBI taxonomy): Eukaryota > Viridiplantae > Streptophyta > Pinopsida > Cupressales > Cupressaceae > Cryptomeria > Cryptomeria japonica. The sequence goes on from NC_081413.1 coordinate 162,158,663, forward strand.
TTGAGCCTTTAAAATGTGGGAAGTGAGTGCAAAAATCAATGGTATAATTGAACCATGATGACTTGAGCACTACTTTCCTGGGTTTTGATATTGCAAGTTAGCACAAGCATCAAGGTATAATTGAACCAAGATGACTTGAGTGTTTCTTGCGTAAAACATGCAATATTAACCATTCCTATATGCAAATCTGAAATTTATTCAATGATATTATGATGATCATATCCCGAGACAAACTTGTACATTATTAATGATTAATTTATAGACTATAGATAAGAAAATATCATGTTCCTTCCTTGTTCCTCTAGTCAGTAGACATCCTTGAGTCACTTAGGAATTATGATAGCGAAAATCAAGATATAACAGTTGAAACCACAGTCTCCAAATATTTGGATGTTAATCAATTCCAAACCATGGTGGGCGCCAATTAATGTGCTACTCAAATTAGGGTCAATTGTAATAAACAAGCACAATTAATGAGACAATATAAATCAAAATTATGAAGAAAATTGAAAGCTAAATTAAAGAAAACTAAAAGCTCCTTTGAGATGTCTCATCTTCCTCTATTTTTGAGGACCTTGAAGGTGTTGGATTTGTTGGCTCTCAGCAAGCAATGACCTCCAAAGTGGCAACTCAAAAGTTGAGTAGCTATATGATCATGATAATGCAAATGCATGAGGCTAGGATGAATTATTGATGCATGATTTAGCTAAAATTATTCATCCAAGCTACATGATTGATAAAATGAAACTAGATTAACATTAAAATAGACTATGATTAATCTAATTAACAATTACTGCTAGATGATCAAGATGTAAAATGCCTATAGTAAGTATGCAAAAACTATGAATGCAAGAGATTCTTTTGGCATGGAAGGAATCAATGGTTTGGATTCGATCTAAAGATATCAAGGGCTAGAATTGAGGAAGTTAGAGAAGAGGTTTGAGGAAGGGACACATGTCATCTCTGTGGTGACAAGTGTCAAGGAACCTTGCTCATGAGAGGGCAAATGTCCAAGGGAGAAGACATGTGGCCAAAGAGCCATGTGTCTCAAGGAGGGGATATCCAACCCACAAGAGGTTAGAATAAAAGAGATTATTATGTGCAAGATAGGATAGGGTTAGTTAAACTCAGAATTTAGATAGAATGGGTTAGGTTAGGGGGTGGTTAGGCTAGGTGGTTAGATGTTAGGAGCCATGTGCTCATTTGAATTTATAAATTCAAATAATTAGGAAAAAGATAATTAATCTCAACAAACTTGGATTTGTTAATATTAATTAAGGGATTAAAGGAATTGATTTAAATGGGGGGAATTAATTAATCAAAGGGGAATATGATGAACTATATAAATAAATCATTTAGATTTATTTACAAGTAGATGAAGAGGAAAATAAATCAAATTACTTGTAAATTCAATTAATTGGGAAGGGGGTATTAATTAAATAACTTCATATTTAATCAATTATCTCCAGACCATTTTTAGGTGTATACAAATATAATTGTAGTTCAAGAAGGTATGGAATGGGTTAAGACTTCTTAACAAAATGATTTGTTCCTCAAAATTGATCTTGGTAAGGCTTATGACCATATTGAGTGGGCCTTTATCTTGGCTATTTTATAGCTCTAGGAGTTGGACCTTGCTTCATTCACCCAATTATCATTCTCTTTCAAATTCCTCGTCTTTCAATACTCTTTGTGGTCAAGAATCTAGTTCCTTTAGGATTTTTAAGTCCATCCGACAAGGTTTTCCCTTGTATTTGACTCTTTATGTGCTTTTGGTTGAATGATTTTGTTACCTTCTAGCACATTTAGTGTATCAAGGCCTACATAGACCTGTATACTTTTTTCCAAATTCCTTAGCTCAATTTATTAGTGTCTCAAGGGCTAGTTGAATGCTTTTATGTTTTTTATAAAGCCTCTGAATTTTCCATTTAGTTACATAAGACATAATGCTATAGACAATGTTTCATCTTTATGTCTTCTTGGCTCAATTCCTATGTTTCGTATTATATTTTTCATGGCAAGTTGATCTCACTAGATTGTAAAATAAGCTTGCTTAATAAATCACTAAATTCCTCTCCCTAGTAGGGAAATTTTAGGTCTATTCTAAGATTCTTCTAACCACTCATGTGTATTATTCTTCATGTTGGGTTGCTTCTAAGGCTTCCTACATTAAACTAGGAAATATTCTTCATGATATTTCTTTGGGATTCCTCTAAGAATCATACAAGATTTTATAGGTTGCCTTGGGAATTTTACTGCATCCCTTGAAAATATGAGGGTTCAAATATTTTATCCACCCAGAGTTAGGACTTGGCTCTTTGCACTAAGTGGATCATCTACCCCTTGAAGGCGAAAAGGCTTGGAAAATCCTTGTGTGACATTGCATCTCTTTTGGTTATATCTTTTAACTTCTTACCTTATGATCATTATGTGGTTATAGGATCTTGTATCATGTTTCTTACCTCATATACATCTTGATGCTCTACAAAAAGGATGGTTAGGATGACAAACACAAACAAACAGGAAAGAAACCAATTGTTAGTGTTAGAAAATTAGAAATCAAACACTATCCTAAGCAAGCATATCAAGAGAGACGCTAAAAGAAAAATAGAGAGCTTAACAAAGAAAAAAAATGCTCTAAGACATCTCCAAATGCCTTCCACCATGCTTGTATCTTCTCCTCCCTTGTTCCTCTCCTCTCCAAGTTCCCAAATGAGTGTAGCTCTCAGTATCTTTTTGCACTATTCTGGATGTCTTATGGAGGTTCAAGATTGTAGAATGGATGATTATGAGAATACAAATGTGAACAAGCTAAAATGATATATTATCTAATTGTCTAATATTAATTTTAGCCCAAAATGACAAATATAGATAATTATGCTAAATGCTCTCTAAAATTCACTATAAGTTGGATGCATACAAGATTTCAGGATCTAGATTATGAGGAAATGAGCTCTATTTATAGGTTAAATGGAGCAATAAAGGGCTAAGATTGAGTATTCTCATCAAGGGTCAGGATTGATGGGTTTATGATCCATGTGAGGGATTTTAATCCAATCCTAGGATGACAAATGTCAACAAAAGATGGGTTGAGAGGAGAGGGAATACACATTAGAAGCTTGACATGACTTGGGGGTTAACTTGGGAGGTAAGGTTAATGTTGAGTTGAAAGAATAAAGCCATTATCCAATAAATAATGTCTTTATCCAATGGATAAACTCTTGTGCAAGAGCTAGTGAGGATAACCATGGTCAAAGCAATAAATACTTGAAGAGACCCATGGGTTAAATGAGGGTTGAGTTAGAGGGAAAGTCTCTAACCATGGGGGCAAGTGGATTTAACCATGAATGGTTATGTAAGAGCCATTAATGGTCATGTAAGAGCCATTAGTGGTTTGGAAGACTTTAGAGGTTAGCTTGTTGAACACTAAAGCATTAAATTCTTTTCAAAGACTTTGAGGGCTTTGAGAAGTGACTTCACATTGCTTAGGAATGCGACAATAATTAGGGAATGGATTAGGCTAATTAGGAATGATTAGAAAGTGGTTGAAAGGGTCTAGAAGGGGATTTAGGATTGCAAGTGGGTTTGGAGGGTGAGGGAAAATAGAATTTTAATTAAAATAAAATTAATTTATTTCAATTGTGGTTGCAACTTGCATTTGTACGAGAATGCAAGTGGGGGGGATTTTTAATGATCTAAATAAATACTTTTAATTATTTATTTAAAAGAGGAAAGGAGATTAAATTAAATAAATAGGATGTATTCATTTAATTGACTGTGAATTTGGTTTAATTAATTAATTAAAATAAATTGAATAATTTGTTTAATTAATAGGAGAATGGTTGAGGATGAATTAATTAAATGTTAATTTAATTAACTCTTGGCTAGTGGATTATTAATCAAATAAATAGTAAATATTCATTTAATTAAATAGACATATTTATGTGACTACATTTGCCCCTCTTTGAGACGGTGCGGTTTATCATGTCATTTGAAAGAAAGAAAAATAGGTGTGAAGAAATATGCCCCATAAATGTTAATTTAATGGGTGGTATGCCCCCTTGAGAGATGGGCTGAAAAATTTCAAAAAATCGGGCGATCTCTCGAAAAAGAGAAAGAAGTGGAGGGGAGGTAGAATAGAAGAAATGAGCAATAACGGTGAAAGAATGGAAGAAAACGGAGTGAATGCAGAGAAACGGCAAGCCAATGTGTACTCTTAGGTCATGCAGGAGAGATAGTGCAAATATGATGTTTGTGATTTTAATTGATACTATACAACTGATCAAAATTGGTTGGACAATCTGTTGCAACCAGTTAAATTTCCCCGATCGAGTCAAAGCATGACAATTGATATCAGTTGTTCGCTTGGACATGATAAAGTTTGAGTAAGTGAATCAAAGTGACTAGTTGTGACTTAGACAATTGATGTAATTGTCCAATGAAGTCAAGGTATCTGAAACAAAATACTCGTTGAGACTTAGACAATTGATGTAATTGTTTGTGCTAATTGTGTTTGATTACTTTATCAATTGATAGTGTTTGCATTGTAGGTTGTTTATGGTGAATCGTAGCAGCCCCATTGAGACTAGGTCATTATGATAAATGCCTGTTGTGGTCTAGGTTTGCCATGATCGATTACCTCTTGAGACTCGAAGATACTTGATTAGAGTATTTGTTGATAGTCTAGGTGTGTGTGAGTCGATGTGCTTGTTTAGGCAAAGTAACTTTCTTGGCTTATAGGATGACTGAGGATGGGAAGCGCAACCCCTCCTATTAAAGATGGATGGTGATGAACGTAGCTTGAGTGAGTTGATGGGAAACATTGAAGGGATTATGATGATGTTGATGATCAAGATAGGGAGGGTGAGCGGGGGGGGATTTTAATGTTAGGCGAAATAGAGTATGCACTGTCATTACTATGTATGAATCATTTGCAGCTATATAGATGTATGGATGGATGGAATGCAACAGAATGCAATATATACAGATGAGATGGAATGACGATCCATAGTGCTTTATTTTTTATCATTGAGCAAGGTAGTCTCAATCTTGGACGAGGCAGTAGGAACCAAGTTTGGAGCATTGTATCTATAAGTAAGCAGCATAGATAAAGAATATGGACCCTCCATTTTGGTTCATGTGCAGACGGTCGAGGTATATATTGTAGTCAACAAGCCATAGTGATCCATGACTAGATTTTTGCATACAATCATGTAGCTTAGTGAACTTCCCACGTAGACACCATTAGTACATGCCCCAGAGCTTCATTGGAACAATTCGTAGATAATAAACAAAATGATACTTAGGAACCATCCTGGCTACTCTAATCACTTGTGGATATCCCAGAGTAGCGTAGGAACTTGATATAAATGAATAAATAACTTTATCAAACTGACCAAGTACTTGATAGCTTAAACATAATTTTCTTGTCAAAGAAAATGTTATGATGTCTTTGTTTTGGTAAGGAAGGATGCATCCTTGTTAAGACAGTTGTGTAGTTGTGTTGATTGCTTGGTTGATTTGATAAGTGATCATCATTTGAGTAGCTCAAAAATTTTGTTTAATGTTTGTGGCGATGCGTATGTACAAAGGATTTTATGCGTTGCCATGTTGTTGATTGATTTTTGATATTTTTATGATGTTTTTGGATTTTGTGAGATGTTTTTGAATGGTTTTGGATTTTGTGAGACAATTTTGAACGAAGAACTTAATGAATCACAAGTAATGCAGAATCCACTTCCATCAATAGGTTAAGAGCATTGCCCCTAGTTTAGACATGACTATAAAAAAGCAGGATGCAAGACGCATGAAGTAATATCCTTGATTGCAGATCAATAACAAGCCATGGTTTGATTGATGGATGAGTGGATGCAATGAATGCGATCACAACAAGTGTGAAAGACAATGGAGCTATAGCCTTTACGAGTGGCACCTGTTTGCCAGGTTTTCACCATCATACATACCCAAGGTGCCACTAGAGTGGTTGTTCACCATTTGGATGCATGATTTTTCTTTACTATTTTAATTTTTTTGTATTTTCTTTAGTTAATTTATCTGAATGTTTTTGGTGTTCTTTTTTATATGCATTGGAGCCTGATGCTCTGTACAACTTATGTATGAAACCGTTTGAGGTACAAGTTGTTGATCAAATCTGCTAGCGGTTCTCCTTCTAAAGTAGCCAACTGATATGCCCCAGACCCAAATATAACAGTGATAACATATGGACCCAACCAGTTTGATTCAAACTTTCCCTGATGTTCTCTTTTTGGTTGGTTACAAGTATTCTCTCTAAGAACAATATCACCTACCTCAAATGGATTAGGTTTAACCCAATGATTATAACTTCTGCTCATGTGTTGTTGATAGGCTTTGAGGTGGTTGTATGCAGCTTGTCACCTTTCATCAAGTAGTTCCAAGTATTGAAGACAGGAGACTCGGTATGCTTCATCATCTATTAGATTATGCAAGGAAACTCGTAGAGATGGTATATCAACCTCAATAGGAAGGATGGCTTCTATGCCATAGACCAGTGAGTAGGGAGTTGCGCTTGTAGGGGTTCGATATGCCCATAGTGTTGTATTTAATTGAACATGCCAATCACGGCCAACATCATTGACTATCTTCTTGAGGATTCTCAATATTTTTTTGTTCAATGCTTTAGCTTGACCATTTCCTTGTGGGTAATAGGGAGTGGAAAAGCGGTGTTGGATGTGAAACTTCTCACAAAGCTCATAGACATCTTGATTTTTGAAAGGAAGCCCGTTATCTATGATGATGGACATGGGTACACCATACCGGCACATGATGTAATTAAGGATGAATGAGGTGATCTGCTTGCCGATGACTTTGGTAAGTGGAACAACTTTGATCCACTTTGTGAAGTATTTGGTGGTGGTATTAATGAATTTGTGGCCATTAGATGAAGATGGATGAATTTTACCCACAAGGTCAAGTACCTATTGACAAAAGGGCCATGGTGTTGTGATTGATTGCAATTCCTGTGCTGGTGCATGTATCAAGTCTTCATGGACTTAGCACTTCTTGCATTTTCTGATAAAATAGTAGGATTCTTTTTCCATGGACAGCCAATAGTATCATGATCTTCTTTTCTAAGGAAGGACCGCTTGAGTGAGTCCCACAAATGCCTTCATGTACCTCTTCCAAGGCTTTTTTTGTCTCATCTTGTTCCAAACATCAAAGGAGAGTACCATCAAGACTGCGTCGGTATAGGATTTTAGCAATGATGGTGTATCGAGTAGTTTGGCGAAGGAAGGTTTTGCGTTGGTTATTCGATTGGTTAGGAGGAAGTGTGTGATCATGGAGGTAGCTGTAGAACTCACCGTACCATGGGGATTCAAAACCGACAAGGTGACATATCATCTCAAATTTGAGGATATCATAAGTGGGAATCCAAAGTTGTTCTACCAAGAACTCATAGTGTGTTGAATTATGTGGAAGATCTAGGAGAGATGCAATGGTATCCATGGCATCAATAGCTCAATTGAGATCTCTGTGTATCTTCTTAAAGGTGATAGTCATAAATGATGCTTTTAAATTGTCCACCATTTGCTTGTATGGCATGAGTTGATCATCCTTGGTCTGATATTCATCTGTGACTTGTCGGATGACTAGTTGGGAGTCATCATATATCTGTATCTCTTTTAGTTTCCATTGTATGGCTAGTTTGAGTCCTGTGATCAAGGCCTCCTATTATGCTATGTTGTTTGTACATGGAAAAGTTATCCTATAAGACTTCAAGATGCTGTCACCTTGAGGTATGATAAACAGAATGCCTACCCCCAAGCCATGCCTAGTATATGAACTATAAAAGTATAGTTTCCATGGTTGTGCAACTGTGATCATGAAGATCTCTTCATCTGGAAAATTGGAAACAAGAGGATGATCACCTATGATGGGTGCATCGGCTAATTGATCGGTAATAACTTGCCCATTGATAGCCTTATGGTCCACATACTCAATGTCAAATTCACTTAGAATCATTACCCATTTGGCCAAGTGGCCTGTCAATGTTGCTTTCCTGAGTAGGTACTTTAGTGGATCAGTCTTTGAAATGAGTTGTACTTTATGTGTTAATAGGTAGTGCCTCAGTTTAGTTGCTCAAGATGATTTCTAGGCAAGCTCGCTCAATAGGTGTGTAATTGAGTTCATAGCCGACCAGTGTGTGAGAGATATAGTGTATAGAACACTCTTTCCCTTCTGCATTATGCTGTGCCAGTAGTACTCCCAATACTGTATTGGTTGCTAAAATATAGAGCAATAGAGGTCTACTTGGATCTAGTGGGATCAGCAACGGTGTATTCATGAGATAGTCCTTAAGCATATGGAATGCTTTCTAGTATCTAGTATCCCATTGAAAGCGGATGTTTTTGTGTAACAAATGTGTAAAGGGGTGACACTTATCTGCTAGTTGTGCAATGAATCTTCAGATGGATTGTAGCCACCCTTGTAGTGTCCTTAGTTGACTGATGTTCCTTGGAGGTGGCATGTCCATGATTGCTTTGACCTTTGTCAGGTCGACCTCAATGTCTTTTCTTGAGACAATGTATCCTAGAAGCTTCCTTGAAGTTACTCCAAAGACACATTTCTTTGGATTGAGTCAAACATGATATTGTTCTAGTCTATCAAAGATTTTCTCTATTATTGCAAGATGACCTTCTCTTGTTAATGATTTTGCCAGTAAGTCATCAACATAATCCTCCATTATGGTATGCATCATATCATGAAAGATGGTTGTCATGGCTCTTTGATAGGCCGCCCCTACATTCTTTAGCCCAAAATGCATTACATTCCAATAGTATGTTCCCCATGGACATGTGAAGGTCATCTTATGTTGATCCTCTGGTGCGATCTTCATCTTTAGGACATGCCTTGTTTATATCCTAGAAGCCAGTACAGATACAGATGCCCCCATTTGGTTTGTCGATAGGTACAATATTGGAGATCCAATCTACATAATCAATTGGTCTAATAAAACCAACATCCAGGAGTTTCTTAAGTTCTGCTTTGACTAGTACTGCAATCTGGGGTTGCATCTTGCGAAGCTTCTGATTTACTAGTTTAGCTCCTTCTGCCACAGTGAGGTGATGCATGACTAAATCATGATCTAGACTAGGAATGTCTGCATATGACCATGCAAAGTTCATCTGACGCTTTTGGAAGAATTCTACAAACTTAGGTCATTCCTCTAGAGTTAAAAGAGATGCCAGATGTATGTGGTGAGGAGTCTCAAGGGTCCCCACATTGAATTCTTTTGTTTCCTTGATGAGGATTGTTGATCATTCCTGATTTACACTGGAGGGGAGGATGTCAAACCTTTCATCCGTAGGTGCCTCAGAGAGGTTTTCACCATTGCATACTCTCTTTCTTTTAATTTTTTTGGGATCAAAAAGTGCAACAGTGTGGTTCTCACTAGAAGATCCATGTTTTATTGTAATATTTTTGCAGCTGAAAGGTTTGGCATCTACCCCGAAGTATGTTGCACTATTAAGTTCAATGGCGAATCCAACTTTGTGATCCCCGCTTGGTATGTGTACGTTAGGAAATAGGAAATCATCACAAGATAAGATAAACATAATAGCTCAATCACAAATGCATTCATTGCAATGATCTATCCTAAACAACACTCAATAGAGACATGAAATAAAAACATTCAAAAGCAAAGATTATGCAAACCAAAGATGTGATTTGAATGCTCCTTCATGCAGCTCCATTGTTCTTCTTTCCTCTTCAAATGGTTTGGTTGTGGATCTCACCTACAAGTGCATACACATAATTGAAAGCAAGTAGACAAGATTTTTGATCAAGAGTACTAGAAATGTGATTGACTAGAAATTCGATAGTCTAATTAGCAATTAAGAATCAAGGGATTTGAATGAAGAAATTCATCCAATTTATAGACAAATTGGAGAAATGATCAAATTAGCATGAAAGAGATTCGAATGGAAATTCAAATCAAGAATAGCAAAATTATGACATGTGTATGACAAATTGCTATGCAAGGATTTATGACAATTTATGACAAATTGCTATGCAAGGATTTATGACAAGATTTTGGAATAGAAATAGACATTTAGGAATTTAGGAGAAATTAGAAAATTAAGTTGGAAATGATGACTTGGAAATTAGAAAATTGATGCAAATTAATAATTTCTCATTAATTTACAAAAATAGAAGGAATTAATTAGCCAATTAAATAAACATTTAATTGTGACAAGAAGACTTAGGATAAATAAATAAATTGTTTAACCTAAAGGGAGAAATGACAAACAAGGTTAAATGAATAAATCATAAAACCTAGAAGATGAATTAACAATGCAAGAATGACAATTAGGTCTTGACAAAGGATAATTGATATCGATTCGATCATGATTTTGGATTGATAAATGATTTGATTGATAAATGATTGAGATTGATTGACAAATTGATCAATATCGATAAAGAGACCAAATTGATATGCGCCAATTGACATGATCGAAGAGGACAAGGATCGATGACAAATCGATCGTAAAACGACGAGATTGACAAGATCGACCAAAATCATGATTAAAGATTGTTATCGGCAAGACCAAATCCGAAAGCAAGACAAATGAAGAATGTAGAAGAAAGACTCGATGCTCACAAATGATAAAGACAAGTGCGTAACATAGGAGAAATGTTAATGCGATGCAAAAACTCTAAAATGAGGCAATGCGCCAATGTTAAAGTATGACTCCGCAAACGTTGACCATTTTTAGGTGTCTACATTTTGCCCCTCTTTGAGACAATGCGATTTTAAGCGTTGTTTCAAAGAACAATAATGACATATGCATGCCCCCTCGAGGAATTGGCCGGAAACATCCAGAAAAGAGGCCAATTGATCGATAAGAATGACAAAAAATGATAGGTTCGAACAGATCACCAAGACTGATGGAAGAAATGTTAGTAAGAAGAAATTAGATAGAGGACAGTTAGAGATGAAGAAAAACTTGCTTTCACATATGCACATAAGTAGGTGAGAACCTTTATTTGCTATGGCAAAATGGATGCGGTGCAACATGGCAATGAAGGCCAGAGCGATAATGCAATCCCTTTGTGTAAGACAGACACATCACAGACAAACAGCAATCACAAAAAAAGAAAGGGACCATGAACCATCCCGGTCACTCTAAATCACTCAGTGACATCATCAAGCAACGTAGGAACATGATCAAAGCCAAAGATAAATCAAAAAAAAGATAAGATGCAAAAATTCCAACAAATCAAACAAACAACTTGATCTTCATTTTCAAAAGTTGAAAGTGCTGATAGGACGATCATGCTGTCTGGTTTCAGGACATGTGGTACCCCGTCTAAGACAGGACACAGTCTGGTTTCGAGTATACCACACCCTGTATAAGACCCACGATAGTGTGCCAAGGACGAATGATTTTGAGGTTGATTGATATGACAATTTTGATCAGTTTGAATGTCTGGTTTGATTGAAAAAGAAGTTCATCTGTTTAAGCATGATTTCATTAAAGCACAATGTTGGATTGATTGTCATTAGAGGGATGTATACTCAGTGATCTGTCTTATGCACAAAAAGGGATCCTTTATTGCAAAATGCTTGTTTTTGGATTTTAATGTTTTTGAAATGTTTTTGTGTTCATTTTTTAAGGACTTTATTTGATTTTTTTGAAGATTTTATTTTTTCAGGACATTTTGCAATTTTTTTGAATTTTGTCAGGACATTTTTCAATTTTTAGGATTATTTCAGGACATTTTTCAATTTTTATGATTTTGCCCCAGTGTCTAGCAAGGCAAGGAATATGACAGGTGAATAAATAAGCTTGCTGAAATGATGGTGGATAGAGGGAAGACAAAGGCCTTTGATTATGGAGACAATGCAGATGCAATTTTCAAGGGCTATGGCATGATGGGACAAGAGACTGGATATGACAATGTAAAGCAGTGACATGGCATGAGGGACATGTCAAGAGGTTTTTGAAACCATGTTTAAATTTTGCATCCTTATGTCAGATCAAGATCAAGGAATGAAAAAGAGTGTATGGATAATGATAAGATATGGATAGGATAAGCAAGACAAAGAATGGATAAAGGACATGGACTGAAGTTCAGGATAGGATACAGGGATAGTGGCAAAAAGTTGCAATAAGCCAGGGAATATGGATGAAAGGTTGTAATAAGCAAATGGATAAATGACCAAAAGCTATGATGGATTGAAAGCTGCAAACAAGATGCATGATGCTCATGAAGATCCTCAGCCTTGTCAAGATCAAAGGTGGAAAGAGGAAATGGACAATAGGATATGAAGGGTAATGACAGGGGTTCGATAGGACAATGAAGGGCAATAGGATATGAAGGAGGAAATTCGCCCCCAAGTGTGGTGTGCAAGAAGTTCATAAATTACACATGACGCCTGTTTGCCAGGTTTTCATCATGGTACTTTCCCAAGGCGCCTGTTTGCCAGTTTTTCACCAGTGGACGAATTATTTTTGCTTTACTTTTTTTTTTTTTTTGTCTTTTTCACTTTTTCAATTTTTTTTGTCTTTTTGACTTTTTCAATAGAAGATGGACACATGATAGGGGATGGAAGAAGGACTCAAGCGTCTTTTTGTTTGGATAGTAGCTTTGAAAAAAATGGACCATGACCTTTAAAAGTATGCTCAATGACGTTGGTAGGATAAGGACATGGAAAAATAGATGAAACTAAGGCAAGGGTTTATGCAAAGGATGGGATCAACGGGATCGAAGGATGGGAAATATGCTTTGGATAATGGATAGGGTATTGGAATAATTGGGCTTCAATGGATGTAGATGAAGGAAAGATCGACATTGACACACACCTTGAGGGGTGATGGACTGATGGAGGAAAGACGTATTTTGGATATTGAGATTTTGAGGAAGGAAAGGCTATGGATTTTGGGACATAAGGGCCCAAAATGGATGAAGAAGGTGATGGAGGAATAGCAATTTTGGATGCCAAGTTGGATGTTTCTTTAGGCTTTTGTGCTTCAAGGAGCCGCTTAGGGATCCACATGGTTTTTGATTTTTCATGCTTTTGTGGTTCCTTGGAGTGCATTGCTTTCACAAGGGATTTAGGAACCCATACATATTTTGACTTTGCTTTATTTTGCTCAGTGGGCCTTTGTTGCCTTTTGGATATTTCTTTTTCTTTATAGATCATATTGTTCTTTGTTTTGACATGTCAATTATATTGGACATGTTGATCCTTGAATACATGTGGATTTTTAGACTTATGACTTTTATACTTGGCATCCAAATTGCTTGGAGGGGGAAAGGAATGCCTGGATGGATATGAATGAAATGGAGTTCGTTTGGATGGATGAAATTTACTCAAGGATGTGTGCCTTTGCTGACCTTGCATAGAGGATGAAGGGATATAAGGACCTAAGATGGATGGAAGGTATGAAGGGGAAGGGATATGTTTGGATTTTGATGGAGGGATACCAACGCCTTGAGAGTGAGCTATGTAGACATGACCCTTAAGATCTTCTTTAACATGAAGGGATGCTTGCTTATGAAGATCTACTCCTTTGCCTTTATGAATATCTTGACTTGTAGGATACTCTTTTCTTTGGGAAGAAGACACGAGTCCATTATGAGGTGGATATGATATGAGAGAAATAATGAGATCTTGAAGTGGATCGGATTGCACCAAAGTGGAAGAACCCATTATGCATGTTGAGGGTTCATGAACATCTTGCACTGACATGTTAGAATCATGAGTGGGATTAGGATTGTGAGGGGGACTAGGATTGTGTTGTGGACATGGTTCAATGACAGGCTCTTCAAGAGATGGAATGGGAGAAATAATGGGATCATCAAAAGATATGTGATCTTGGAGTGGATATGCTGGATTAGGATGTGGAGATGGAGGAACAAGTGGATCTTGTGGAGGATCTGAAGGAAGAATTTGATCTTGACAAGGAGGAAGATCATTGGAATCCTCTTTAAAGGTGCTTTGCTCTTGACTTTCAATGGGATCATTGGAAAGGATGGAAGGGATATCTTGATCTTTCGTAGGAAGTGGAATGTCAATGGGATTTGAAAGGACATTGTGTTCATGAAATGGAAGGGGATCATTTGGGATTGGATGGACTGGGATATCTTGATCTTGCTCGGGGAATGGAGTGTCAATAGGTCTTTGGATAGGATGGACAAGAATAATGGAATCATCATGAGTGTCTGGGAACATGGGGTCCTGGTCAACAATTGGATGGGATGATAAGGTTTCAAGATCTTGATCTTGATCTGTTTCAAGACATGTTTCTTCGTGCTCTAAATTATCCTCTTGACATGGGGTTGGACTTTGGATATGCATGGGGGATTCTGAAAAGGGATCAATGTTTTGGCATGAAGGAAATGCACTTTGAACATTTGTGATGGATTCTAGCAAGGAATTAATGCTTGAACATGAGGAAGAGGGACTTCGAATGGGGTCCTCTAAAACAGGTAATGACAATAAAGTGCATGGTGGCATTGGGTCTTGTATTTTTGAAACATGACAAGGATGTGCATCATGAACTGGATTATCGTGGCAATCAATTATGGATAGCCCTTGGATAATTGCATCCTTGGGTGTATTGTTTGATGAGGACAATATGGAAGGTTCTTGTGAAACTTCTAGAGGTGTAGGGATAGATGCCACTAGAGAGTCAATTTGTTTGCGGGGGGATGAGGCATTGCTAGACATAAGTGTATTATTTTGATCTTCCTCAAAGAACTCACTTGGTCGTTTCCTTAAGATCATTGCAATAAAGCCACCTTTCTTTCGCGGTTTTGACATAGTTGTATCTGGAATTTGAACTTGTTTGGAAAGAATTTGGTTTGATGTCATGTTTTGATTTCGAACTAGATGTTGATCAGATTGGTTTGACATGTTCAAATTTTGGCTTGGTGTGGGCTGCAACCTTTGTTTTTGAATGTTTGGTTGTTGACATTGATACGTTGATTGAACTTGTTGATATTCCACCATTGGTTGAACCATTTGTTGACATTGTATAGTTGGTTGGACATATTGTTGAAATTGAACCATTGGTTGTATTGGTTGTATATGTTGGACCATTGGTTATGATGGTTGAAAATCTGATTGATAGTAAACACCTTCTTGTTCTTGTTGTGGAGGCACATAATGTTGAAATTGATGCTGTCTCCTTTCTTGAAATTGTTTCATCATCTCTATTTGGGAGAGGAGAGCGGGTATGTCTGATCTTTCAAGAAGAGATCTTACATCAATTGGCTCAATCTTTAGATTTCGACCTGGAAATTTTTGAAACACTTTGGACATTTGTGATCTATTCTTCTCAATGTTTTTCACTCTTTGTTCCAAAATCTCTTGTTCTTGAGCTAGTTTCTCCTCTAGTTTTTGTATTTGGAGACTTGTTTCATCATAAAAAGTTTGATCAATGTTGCTTTGTTGTTGGGTTGAATAGAATTGTGATTGCATTGTCGGTTGATACGTCAAACCTTGTTGCATCATTGGTGCTTGGACCCTTGTTTCAATAGACATGTCACTATGCAAATGCAATATTTTTGGAATTTTTCAAGGATAATATATGATATGCAACTAAATGCAAACTAAATGAATGAGAATGCAATCTATGGCAAGAATGCAACCTATGTTTTTGGTTGTTTTTCAAGATTTTGACAAACTTTTGAAGGCAAATCTAAAAATGAGACCCTTAGGAAATTGAAATGATGTCTAGACCTCAAAGGACAAAAGGACCAAGTGACAAAAGGACAAAATGACAATGTCTCCCCTATATGCTTGGATACTAAGCTAGGTTTGACCAAATGATATTGATGACAAAAAGACAAAGGTTTGATAAGGTCTAGACTTCCTAACAATAACTTAGGGTTTATCAAAGATTAGGATTACTCAAGTATGACGAAACCTAATTTTGGCACTATATGGAAAAGGACAATTTCTATGATATGATAATGACTTAAGCTTAATGAAGAGACTTAGGGTATGCAAATATGAATGTATGACAATAGTATGACTTTAATGCAAGAGGACATATGCAAGTGGATGACTCTTATTGATATGCAAAGGAATATGACTTAGGTGAAACCTAACCTTGGTATTTGACAATGACTTTTGCAAAATGCAACCTAGGATGAACCTAAATGTAAGTAACATGAATGTTAAGACAAGATTTGGAACAATGTTTGATCATCATATTGGAAGATGAGTTTTGAACCTTGATAAAATTTTGTTGGATGAATATCTTTTGTGTTTAATCTTATGTTGGATCAATTTGTTTTGCTCTTTGAAATTTGATGCAATTCAACTTTTGACAAGCAAAGAATACAAGATATTACAACTTAGACTCAAGAAAATCATGCTCATTTCCACATTTCTTATGGTAGGCAAAGACATTAGGTACTTGAGAGGTAGACTCATTATGGGATTCAAGGAGAATACATAGATGCTTGACCCCACGGGCTCCCCTCCATGGCACTCACTTCTTAGGGCAGCCAAGCATCAGTCCCCATGGAAATCTCCCCATGGCGAACTTAGTATCTCTTCCAAGTATTCGAATTTGTCCTTCTCAAGAAACTAGAAGGGTTTTTGGCCTCTAAAAACAAGGTGTTTAGTAAGGATTTCTGTTAAGCATTACTCCTTGATGTCACGCAAGCGTGATTGAGACATTAAGCCCATCAAGATACCAAACAAATGTAGTCGCACAAGCACGATTTAGACCAAGAGGCCCTACTTAGATGTTGATATGAGAAAGAGTCCAAGGGTCATCACTTCCCAAGTAACTGCAATTCCCACGTAACACTTCCTTCAAAGCTTTCGCTCATCAGGTATTTTTTTATAGTGAGTTAGAATGCCAAGGAATTCTAGCCGTACTCACTTTGGGTCGTCCCCTTCTCACGATTATCACTTGCTTGCAAAAGCAAAGTGGTCGGGAAGGCAGGCCCTCTAAATGTGACAGACAATCAACAATACAAGCATGGTATCGAAGATCTGGATTTCTGATCACCGTAAGAAGGATGAGAGCATACTCTCCTACTCCAATGTCATACTCAACAATCAAAGCAAACAAATGTTCATTCCAACCTATTTAGAAACCACTAGGTGCCTAAAAATTAAATGCAAACACAAAGTTTGATTGTTGCTCCAAGGCAACGTGCAAAAACCCAAGTTAGGAGTTTGATACGCTTATTCTTTGACTTTCGAATCTGCACAAAGCATGTTAGTAGTTTGATTTATTGTCTTTGCCATGCATATGCCAAGATTCTGCACAGATAATTAGTACCAAAATCCAAAGCACAGAAAACAGAATGCAAAAACACAACAAATTTCAAGTAAACACTGCATTTTTACCTCTGTACTGGACTTTACACAGGTGCAGAAGTCATGACACAAGCACAGAAGACATGACACAGGCACAAAATTTCTTCAACACAAGCGCAGAATGCATAACATAGGCGCAGGTTGTCTGACACAGGCGCAGAAGTCTCCAGAAAACCCTGCACGACCCTGTTTTTGGGTTTTTTTGGCCTGCAAATCAACTTGAGAGCACTCAAAACACCATAAAGAGGTTAGAAGGTTAGTGTTCACGTCGGGTTCACCAATTAATGTATGTTAGGAAATAGGAAATCATCACAAGATAAGATAAACATAATAGCTCAATCACAAATGCATTCATTGCAATGATCTATCCTAAACAACACTCAATAGAGACATGAAATAAAAACATTCAAAAGCAAAGATTATGCAAACCAAAGATGTGATTTGAATGCTCCTTCATGCGGCTCCATTGTTCTTCTTTCCTCTTCAAATGGTTTGGTTGTGGATCTTACCTACAAGTGCATACACATAATTGAAAGCAAGTAGACAAGATTTTTGATCAAGAGTACTAGAAATGTGATTGACTAGAAATTCGATAGTCTGATTACCAATTAAGAATCAAGGGATTTGAGTGAAGAAATTCATCCAATTTATAGACAAATTGGAGAAATGATCAAATTAGCATGAAAGAGATTCGAATGTAAATTCAAATCAAGAATAGCAAAATTATGACATGTGTATGACAAATTGCTATGCAAGGATTTATGACAAGATTTATGATAATTTATGACAAATTGCTATGCAAGGATTTATGACAATATTTTGGAATAGAAATAGACATTTAGGAATTTAGGAGAAATTAGAAAATTAAGTTGGAAATGATGACTTGGAAATTAGAAAATTGATGCAAATTAATAATTTCTCATTAATTTACAAAAATAGGAGGAATTAATTAGCCAATTAAATAAACATTTAATTGTGACAAGAAGACTTAGGATAAATAAATAAATTGTTTAACCTAAAGGGAGAAATGACAAACAAGGTTAAATGAATAAATCATAAAACCTAGAAGATGAATTAACAATGCAAGAATGACAATTAGGTCTTGACAAAGGATAATTGATATCGATTCGATCATGATTTTGGATTGATAAATGATTTGATTGATAAATGATTGAGATTGATTGACAAATTGATCGATATTGATAAAGAGACCAAATTGATATGCGCCAATTGACATGATCAAAGAGGACAAGGATCGATGACAAATCGATCGTAAAATGACGAGATTGACAAATTGATAAGAGATTGACAAGATTGACCAAAATCATGATTAAAGATTGTTATCGGCAAGACCAAATTCAAAAGCAAGACAAATGAAGAATGTAGAAGAAAGACTCGATGCTCACAAATGATAAATACCAAGTGCGTAACATAGGAGAAATGTTAATGTGATGCAAAAACTCTAAAATGAGGCAATGTGCCAATGTTAAAGTATGACTCCGCAAGCATTGACCATTTTTAGGTGTCTACAGTATGTTATCTCGTAGTTCCAAAAAGTCAATGATTGCCTCATCATTTTGGAATTGGTCAAGGCATGGGGGATTAGATTAGTTTCATTCGATGAGTTCAGGATGGATAATGGGCATTACCTCATCGATCAAGTTAAGTTCATAAGATGTGTCAGTGAGGGTTAAGACATTGTGATGAAGGTCATTGAAAGTACTCTCCCTATTAGAATCAGGTGTAGGATGTTATGTAGGGTCTATGGAAGGTGTTTCTAGTTCAGGAACCCAAGAGGTTTTAATTTGTGCTTCTCCGTAAACAGGGGTTTCTTTGCAAGGTGGAGGTGGTGATGTGTCTTCCTCATCTGATGTGTTGAGATGTACAGAATCAAATTCCCACTCATGGGAATCTATATCTGAGTCACTTTCCAACATCCGATTACTATACCAAACTAGGATATCTTTTGAGTTAAATACTATAGGTGTAATCGGTTCATGTACCTTTGGAGGTGAAATGATTGGTGTTGCCAGGAGGATTATTGGGATCGGTGAATCTGATACTAGGAGTATCAATATTGTTGAATCTACTATTTCTGATGGAATTATCAAAGTTGTCAATACTGTTGGGGGTTCTGATACTACTAATGGTGTTGTTGATGCAGTTGCTGCTGATGGGGTTGTTGGTTTGATTGGTGGTATGATTGGTATTGTGGATGGTATTGATGGGATTCTCAGCCTTATTGGGTCAGTTGGTGTGGTTCTTGGTGCTTCCGATATAATCAAGGGTGGCCTCTTTAGAGTATTAGGCTGATATAGAGGTTTGTTGGGTTTCCCTTTGAATTTGAGCTTAGGAAGAGCCTCCTTTTGAAAGCCTAATCCAGTGTTATCTTTAGGCTTTAATTCAGGCTGCAACGGCTCATGTCATCCTTTCTTGTAAGGTCCCAAAGAACTCTGGCCATAATATCCCATTCTTTGCATAATGGTAAGGCCTTTGCCATATTGATCTGTAGGAAGCTTAGCTTGTGGGATTTCTGTGGTGATAGGGTCTTTATAGATCCATTATCCCAAGTCCTCATCTCTAGTCTCCTCTTCTCGACTCTTTCCAAGGATAAAGTGCATGCTGGCTTGACTAGTGGTGTTTGAAGTAACCTTTGAGGCTTACCATGAGTTCTAGGGGAAGTGGGTAGTTGCTCAACACAAAAGAGTTGGCTTCGATTGTATTCCCCAGCACCTTCCTCTAACATTTTCATTTTTAGCTTCTCTTGCTTTTGTATAGTGGTGTTTGAACTGGAAAGAGAGGATGGACTTACATATGATATGGATGGGATAGCTTGTCTGTTGTTGGGAATAGTAATCTCTAGCTAATGGTTGATATTGTTACAATATGCAAATGGATTTGCATTCCCAAGAATTGTAATTTCTACACCATTATGAGGGAACTTGATACACTAGTGATAAGTGGATGAACAACTTGCATGGCGTGTATCCAAGGTTTTCCTAACAAAAAATTATATGGTAGAGGAAGGTCCAGAACTTTACATATGATGTGCTTCACCACTGGGCCCACTCAGATTGGTAACACAACTACTCCTTTTGAAGAACGCTTGCATCATCATAGGCTTTTATGGTTATCTTTTTGTGGGGGTCCAATGATTCAACTACATATCCCAATGATGTGACCAATTGTAATGTACAAATATTTAGGTATGCTCCATTGTCAATCAAGACTCGCTTGATCTTGTGTTGGTTGATAAATCCTTCAATATGGAGTGAGGCGTTATGAGGTTGTTGGAAGGATGTATTGTCACTTTTAGAGAAAGTGAGACATGGCGATGACCTCAGATTACCAACCATAGCTTGAAATTGATTTGTATTTAGATTGGTAGGGACCAACACCTCTTCGAGAGCTTGATCCAAGATTGTTTTATGAGACGAGGATAGGCACAAAAGCTCTAAGATGGATATAAGTGTGGGCATCTTATCTAATTGTTCCACAAGGCTATAATGCTTTGGGATGGAGGTTGTGCCTTGTGGAGTTTCTTAAATGCTGATCTTGCTACGACGCGTAACAACATTACAGGTAGGGCTTGGATCTTTGATGGTGATGGTTGCAATTTGTTCATTGGAATTATATAGGTGACTCATATTGTAATTATAAGCAGCTCATGTATAATCAGTTGTATCTGTGTTTCGCCCTGAAGTGGAAGGACCCCTTTGATCTTGTGATGGAAGCAGATTCTTAAACATGAGATGATCATTATTTGAGGTCTTTGGGTCATGTCCTTCAAGTTCAATCTCTCCTCGTTCAATAAGATCTTGAACAAGATCTTTTAGTCTATGTCAGTTACTTGTTTTATGCCCTTTCCATTGATGGAATTTGCAATGTTCATTATCTCTCCATCATGGAGGTTTGACCTAAGGTTAGTAGTTAGATGTCTTTGGTAAGGTCACCAGATTTGAAGAGACCAATTGACGTAACATTGTTTCAATAGGTTCCCCTAAGGGAGTGTATGTACGTTTTGGCTTATAATTTTGTTGTCGTTGTCTCGGTTCCTCTTGCGGTGCATTGTGACCTTGATTTTGTGGAAGAGCAGCCATGTTGTTTTTAGGAGGGGGATTTTAGCCTGCAGATAAGACCACATGTTGTGCACTCTTTATAGTCCTTGCATCTACAACCCCATCATTGACGATGTTTTTGTTTTTATTCCAAAAGTTGGGTTTATCACTGTTAAAGTATGGGTGAGGGCCATCTTTTGGTTCATTGTATATCTTGATAAGTCCCTTTTTAATGAGGGCCCATTCACATTTTAACCCCTGGGTGATCATGTCAGCAAAGGATTCTGTGCCCTTCATGTCTAGGTGGAATTCCATTTCATCATTCAAGTTGGAAATAAATATTTCCACTAGCTCTCGTTCAGGTAGATGAAGAGAACACCTACTAGATAATTGTCTCCATAGTTGCAGGAAAGCTGAAAATAGTTCCCCTAGTTTTTGCTTGGTGTTACATAGATCTGCCATGGTGACATCACGTTCTATGTTGTGTGAATAATATGCAATGAACTTTTGGACTAGTTCTCTGAATATCCTAATGTCGCCTATTAATTGGGAAAACCATTGTGTGGTTGTCCTTCCCAAACTCCAAGGAAAGAGGCGCATTAGATATGTGTCTTCATATACCACTTCTAGGCAAGCTGAGTGAAATTCCATGACATGATCTCTAGAGTCTCCTTTTCCTTGATACTTTTCAAACTTAAGTTTTTCAAACCCTTGTGGAAAAGGTGGCATATGTAGATTCCTATCAAAGGGATATGGACAAATATCATTCAGTGAAAACTGGGTAGTTTTCACACCACTATGGAATTGTTGGGCTAGATTCTCTACTTTTTGCCTCAACATGTCAATGTCATTAGGAGAAGGAGGAGGTGGGGGATTTCCTTGATTAAGGTTATATCTAAAGTTATCTTGACTTATTCCACCCTCATTATGACTATGGTGTTCTGATGCTTGTCGTAATTGTGCGGTATCAAAATCAGAGGGTAGTTTGGCTCCCTCTTGAGCAAGTCTTAAAAATGAGCATCAGCATTGTTTTTGAAGATTTCATTGAAAAGTCGATTGAAGAGGGGGTTGTGTTTTGCCCTTTCTATTGCTTCAGGAGTGGTAGTACTAGGATTTTCATCATTTGCATTTCCTCCAAGGGCTTCTTGGAATTCATTGAGATTTTCATCTTCTTCTTCTTCAACCTTTAGTTGTCTAGTCCTTGATCTAGTTTGAGCTATTTTGTTTGAAATTTGTTTTTGAAGTTTGGTGAAAGTGATTACGAGTTGGTGATGGAATGAGAGATAAATGTTTGGTGAAGTGTTTAGCATATAGATCTCTAACACTAAAGGTTTGATGTTACCAAAGTCCTTTTATGAATTGCTTTTTGTGTTGTCAACAATGTTTGATATGATAAGGTATAGTAAGGTCTAAGATGTGTTACAAACCAAGCTACCTAGTAATGAGAGGATGCACTCATAGACTAGTTTTAACCTCCGTATAAATGCCTCTTAGGATGAGTTTATCCTAGATGTAGAGACACTCTAAAGAGTGATGTGTTGTTTTGATTCAAGCAATATCTAAAAAGAACTTAGGACAAGACCTATTTATGTTTCAAGAGTTGGAATAGATTGATGATGTATGAATGTGAGAATGGATGGGAAATTCAATAAAAAATTTGTGTTATATTGTTGGCATATGATGAAGCGGTGAAAACGTATGTTGTCATTGATGTCAATATGTGCTCAAGCACATACACCGGTATGCACCGGTATGAAGATTGGAAGCAGTTTTGGTTAACCAAGATGGAGTGGACCAGTGTCAGGGTTCACTAAGTGTTACTACTGGTTGGTAGTCTTTGTTTAGTTTTAGGGTTTCTGGTATGATCTGTACGGTACAACTGATGGTGTTTTGTGAATGTTAAGGATTTCCTTGAGGATTTTATGTGTGGAGATTGAATGCATTGAATGCCTACCTCAGGAATGTGTGATTCTTTGAGTGGTGTATGAAGAGTGCACGATGGGTTACCATTTTCTAGATGCGGTGAAGATCGAACAATGCAGAGTGACTTGACATCTACTTAGATCGTTTCATTCTATGTAAAGTGTTTGGATGGTCAGGATTGGACTGCTTGAATTTGTAAACCTAAAATACTTAGGGTTTAGGGTTTATGTTACCAACCTAATTCTTGTCTATAAGGTCGATGAGTTTTGATATTTTTATTGTTGGCAAATGTTGTGTGTGTATCCGAGTGATTAGATACTTGCCAGACCAGTGAGTGGAAAACTGCAGAGTGTTATTGTAGAGTAGAGGAACTAAAAAGGATATGCCTTAGCATGTAGTGCTATTATCAGAACAGAGTTTTACCTATTGTCTTCTAACCATTTCAATAGAAGAAAAATCCCTTGACTAGGTAGCTTTAACAGGCTTATTGTAAAACCTCTAACCAAGTGACTCAAGTTCATTGAGTTCTTTAAATCCTCTAGCGAGGTAACCTTTAATAGGGTTACAACCTTTAATAGAGTATATAGCCATCCCTTAACCGGATGATCTTTAACATGATCGGTTCCTAGCAGAACCTTATTATAAAGTCTTTAACCAAACTAGGCTCCTAATAGAGTAGACTTCAAAAGAGTTCAAAACAAGCTTGTGGGTATTCATCCCCACCGTGGTTTTTCCCATTTGGGTTTCCATGTGAAAAATCTGTGTGTTATGATTTGTGCATTTTTCATGTGATGATTTAGTATTCTTGTTTAAGTGATTATGTAGGCAAAGCTAATGGTTATGGTATTACTGATACAACACATGCATATGTATATAGGCGAAGTAGTTATCAAATATTGAATGATAGTTGAAGTATTCAGTTTTACTAGTTTAAGCTATCTGAAGTCTTACTATGTTTAATCGGTATTGCCATGGTTAAGTTCAGTGATGAAGACAACCGGTTAGCATTGTTTTAACTTGATAAGTTGTGGAGAATTTTTTGTACGTACCGATTCACATGCCCCCTCCTCTCAGTACTTGTTAGGGTATTTGTTGTTCATCATTATTCATCAGTTGGTATCAGAGAAATTTGAGGTCCTCGGTGATATAAGCTTAACCTCTTGAGGTAAAAGAATTTGCTTTAATGATGAAGAGGGAAGGTCCTAAATTTAATAGAGATAACTTCAAAATATGGAAGGATGGATTGAAGATCTATATCAAGAGTTTGGGTGCTCAACACTGGAGCTATGTTGAGAATGCCTATATAATCCCCATTGACACTCTAACTGATGATCAAAAAAGAGAGATTCAAGAAAATGGGCAAGTCATGGAAGCCCTTATTAGCAGCCTGTCCGATATTGAGTTCATTGATGTAAAAGATAAGGAAAATCCTAAGGATGTATGGGACACATTGGAAACCATTTATGGTGATGATGAGCATGTCAAGAAAGTTAAGGAAGAGAGCCTTAGAGGAAAATTTGAAGACATGAGGATGGTTGAAGGGGAAACCATTTAGTAACATGGCAAAAGGATCAAGAATGTGGTTGGAGATATCAAGAGCACTGGTGGAACAATTGAAGATGCCACCGTTGTCAGTAAAGTTTTGATATCATTGTTACTGGTCTATGCAATCAGAGTTGCTACTATTCAGGAGCTAAGGTCTATTGAGAAAACCAAGGTATCCCTAGACTCCATCATTGCAAAGTTGACTGCATATGAGTTTAATAGCTATGATGGCAGTGTTCAAAAGACTGAGTCAGCCTTCAGAGCATCTATTGTACCAAGTACCAGTTATGAATCCAGACAATGCAGAGATATGGATGATGAAGAGATTTTGATGGAGTTTGAAGTTCTTCTTGCTAAGAGACTTCCAAAAGGCACCAGAAAATATAGAGGTAAGCTTCCTTTAAAATGTTTTTTCTACAATAAGATAGGGCATATAGCTGTTAACTGTCCTAACAATGACAATAAGGATAAACTGGAGAGGTTTAGAAAGTATAAAGGAGGAAATAGAAGAAATTATCTTGTTGCAATGGATGAAGGTGTTACTGATGAAAAATTTGAGGATGAAGAGAATGAGGACATAGTGTTTGTAGCTATAAAGGAAGAAGTGTCTGACAAGAAAGCACTTGTCTCTCGCATTGACAACTCTAATGAGTGGATTATTGATAGTGGTTGTTCTCACCACATGACTGGTGACCGGGGAAAGTTTCTGTCTCTAGAAGAATATGATGGAGTTGTTGTCAAATTTGGCAACAATGCACCTTGCTTGGTAAAAGGTAAAGGATCCATCTCATTGAATGGAAAGAGCAGTGTAGATGATGTCTACTGGGTAGAAGGTCTTAAACACAACCTTTTGAGTGTTGCTCAACTAAATGACAAAGGACTCATTTTGGAGTTCAAAGGTGGAGTCTACAGTATAATTAGAAAGAGTGGTGAACTTATTGCCATAGGTAAGCAGACCAGAGGTAACTTATTTCAGTTGAATGCCAAGATTAGTCAGTGTCTGATGGGAAAGTTTGATGATAGTTGGATATGGCATAGGAGACTTTGTCATATGAACTTTGATAATATTGTAAAGGCTAGTAAGATCAAGGCAGTAAGAGGATTGCCTTTGCTGAACAAACCAGAGAATGCTTTATGCAAAGAATGTCAACTTGGGAAGATGTCTTCCTCAACATTCAAAGGTAAGTCTTTTTCAGCAGAGAACTTACTTGATATTGTGCACACCAATCTGTGTGGTCCTATGAAAACAAGAAGTATTCAGGGAGATCGGTATTTCATGATTCTTACCAATGACTGCTCAAGAATAATGTGGGTCACATTCTTGAAAGACAAGTCTGAGGTGTTTGGAAAGTTCAAAGCCTTTAGAGAACTGGTTGAGAAGGAGAGCGAAAGAAGAATAAAGTTTCTTAGAACTGATCAAGGAGGTAAATTCACTTTTGATGAATTCAACAAGTACTGTGAAGAGAACGACATCAAGAGGTAGTTGTTTGCCCCAAGGACACCGCAACAAAATAGCATAGCAGAAAGGAATAACATGACTGTATTTGAAGCGGCCAGAACAATGTTGATCCAAGGAAAGGTTGCTCACACTTTTTAGAGAGAAGCGGTGAGAACTGTAGTCTATACTATGAACCAAGTACTCGTCAAGAATAGTAAAAATAAAAGCCCTTATGAGTATTGGACTGGGAAGACTCCCACTGTGAGTTACTTTAAAGTATTTGGCAGTAAGTGTTATATCAAGAGAGGTGAGCATCTGAGCAAGTTGGATGCTAAATGTGATGAAGGAATATTTCTAGGATATTCCACTAAGAGCAAAGTTCTGAAGTGCTACAATAATAGGACTCAAAAAATTGTTGAGAGTATCAATGTTAGGGTTGATGAATCCCTTGAGGAGCATGAGGAAACCTACAGCGAGGAATTGGAAGATGAACCGGGTGTAACCTTCTAGGAACCGGTTAAGAAAGAAACAAGAAAAGACCTCAGTGTTCCTGTACCGACAGAAGCTACAGTGGGTGAAGAAGAAGATGGAGATGAAGAGGAAGAGGAAAAGAAAGCAAAAATAGCTAGAGTCATGCCTAGATATGTGAAACTACATCATGATTCGAAGCAAATTATAGGAGATAAAGATACAGGGATACTCACAAGAAGAAAGGTGAAAGAGAACTCTTGCATGATTTCTGAATTTGAGCCTAAGACCACTAGGAAGGCACTTACCGATGAAGACTGGATAAAGGAAATAGAAGAGGAGCTGGACCAGATAGAAAAGAATGCAACATAGTCCTTGGTACCTAGACCAAAACACAAGAATGTAATAGGTACCAAATGGGTCTTCAGGAATAAGTTGAATGAAGAAGGCATAGTTGTAAGGAACAAGCCAAGACTTGTATGCAATGGATATGCTCAGAAAGGGGGAGAAGACTATGGAGAAACCTTTACTCCTATGGCTAGACTGGAAGGTGTCTGAATGCTACTTGCATTTGCAGCATTCATGGGATTTAAGGTATACCAGATGGATGTGAAGTCTACATTCCTGAATGGAATCCTATAAGAAGAAGTGTATATTGAGCAACTGGATGGATTTGCTTTGTCATAAGATAGTAACATGGTGTGTAGATTACACAAGGCCCTATATGGATTGAAACAAGCACCAAGAGCATGGTATGAATGGTTACACTCTCATCTTGTGAAAATAGGATTTCATAGAACAATTGAGGATAGAAACATCTACCTAAAATCTGAAGGTAACCAGATTCTGATCTATGAAGTGTTTGTAGATGACATAATTTTGAAGGAGATGATGAAATGAGCCATGCATTTGTAGATGAAATGAAGAAAGAGTTTGAGATGTCTCTCATTGGAGAGATAAAGTTCTTCATTGGTCTTGGAAAGCGGAAAAATCGAACCCTAGTTGTTCTCCCCTCCCCAACTCCAAGGAGAGAGAAGGGAGAGTCACTAGGGTTGATGGTTTTCACTTAGGAGAGACTTTACATTCAAAAGAGGGGTTGAAACCCACAAGATCCAATCCCATGCAATGCAAGATTGGATTCTATATGAGTTTCAAGGGTTAAGACATCAAGGATACCCTCTTTTGTAAAGAATGTTGATAGAAAGATTGAACTAGGAATGCATGTAAAGTAGGAAAGATTCGCTTATAAATAGAGATAGGGATATGGGATGAAGCTGCGGACCTGGAATTAGCAGTAAAATGTTGAGACGGTGCTGTTCTGCAAATTTGGGCAAAAGTTGACGGGACGATGGCGCCCGGCGTGACACAGCCCTCCGAAAAATCCGCGAAACGAAGGGGGATCTGTTCGTCTCTGCACAAGGATTCCAAATCTTCAATTACAGCCACGTACCTGCAACCTACACATAGAAAAGAGAGGACGATTGGGGGGTTAGGGATGAGGGGTTTGCCTTTAGGTCAAACCCCGGTTTTGGAATTAACCAAGAAATGAGAATGCTGTAAATGTAAATGTTTGTAATGTAAACAAGTACTGATACCTTGTTGTAAGAATGTTTGTATTCTTACATGTGAAGGTGTAATGAATGTTGTATTTTCTATGTTGTATGTGATCTCCTCTTCAATGGTTGAATCCTTGTCTTGAATGCAACACTTAGCCTTGAATGGAGACTTAGAATGTTCAATTGCTTGAAGGAATGCTTGAATGCTTGAATGCTTGAATGTTTGAATATCGCTTCCATGTATTGCTCTTGCTTCTTTCCCTTTTTCTGACCTCCTCAAATGGGAGAGGAAATGTAGTTTATATACTTGTCAATTAGGGCTGATAGACTGATTTTCCCGACCTTAGGCCGACCAGGAAACATTATTTTCCAATTTGCAAACTTAAAGACCCGAAGCCCAAAAGAGGCCGGGCCCAAAATAGGGCCAGGGACCAGGGCACTGGGCGCCATGGTCTTGGGGGACCAGGGCGCTGGGCACTCTGGTCCCACCTCCCGGAATAGCAGGGTGCGGAAAAATGCAGTTTTTGATGTTGTAAACAGGTTTCGGGGTCTCCATTCAGGTTCAACGTTGTGCCGCCATCATGAAGACCCAAATGCAGTCGAAATTGCAAGTGTCGCAATTTTAGGATGCTACATTTAGCCCCCACTTTAGCGGGAGTATAAGCGTACGCTCATACTTTCGGTAAAGTACAAGGAAACAACATTCAAAAACTTTCACCACGTCAAGGAGGCAAGATACACCAAGCCCCCAGTGGACTAAGGATCTTATGACTTCGATTGACAAAGTAAAAGGGAAGATCACAAGGGAGAACCATGACTGTCAGTAGTAAGGTTCCCTCACTATGAGTCATGCAAGAAAGATATCAAAAATTTTCAAGGCAAAGCTAAATTTGTCAAGAAATTTTCAAGTATCTTGAAAAGATATGAACGGGATGTATGCCCCCCTACATTAAAGCGATCACACATGCCTCACCGGGGGTGATTGCTTTAAGGTAGTGATACATATAAGAAATGAGAAAGGAGCACATTATCACAAGGATTTAGCCCCCAAGTGTGAGATAAGCCCAAGGATAATAGACACAAAACACAAAGCACAAGGTGACTTCGCTTTCCTTGGGGTCAGTATGTTGTATGATAATTCATGTATATCATATGTATGTATGCATAATTGTTCTTCATTCCCCAATCAAGGAAGGTCACCTAGAAGAAGGGAACACATGTGTCTTTTGAGTCAACATGAGAGAGACCAAAAGAGATCTCAATGTTTTGCATCATCCTCAAGTAGACAACACTAAGGACAACAAATAGAAGAATGAGAATAACACATAGAAGAAGTAACAAAAGAGAGGAGGAGAGAGTCTGCTATGCTAATGAACTAGTCTAGCACGTCATCTACCCCCGATCTTGCTGATCAATATTTCAGGAAGGTAGGAAACACGCTAGAGGATGAACATCCAACACAGCAGATGGAGCTATCACAAGATCCAAACAAGGGCTATGTTCATACCCCAAGCCACGGTGTTCTTGTCTAGGAGCTAGGATAAGTGCTTTAGAAAATTCATTAGATAGATGGTTATCAACATCAACATATTCATATTCACTATCAAAATGAACAGGAGTAACATTTTCATCATGAATAACATTTTCATCTATATCATCATCAAGATTTATAAAAATAGGATCTTTAACTCGCACAGGATCAAGACCATCATGCATCTTATGTTTAGGAGATTTTGGCTCAATCGTCGGCTGAGGAGAAAATGGAATAATACTAGCTGAAGGTGTTTTTGGGGATTGCAAAGTTTGAGAAGCAACTACCTGAGCTCTAAGATGACACTTTCGTCGGCATTCACGTGCAGAATGATTTCGTCTAGTCTTAGTAGGAAGTTGCGAAGATTGAGGAGGAGGAATGTTCTCATCCTTATCACTTCGGTGTTTAGGTTGTGGTCTCTTAGGTTGAACAATAGGAGAAGAGGAAGGTCTCTTCTCTCCATAAGAGGAAGGAGGAGGAACTGCTCCATACAAAGGAGGAATATTCGGTTTAGGAAGGAGACCAAGTCCATCATGACGAGGAGGGATAGGTCTACTTTTAGGAAGTTTATTAGATATAGGCATAGGGATGGGTTGGGAATCTTCTTGAGGAAAGACATTAGTTTTATCTTTCAAAGGAAGAACTTCCTTCTCAAGAATGATAGGAATGTCAAGTTTGGGTGTTCTAGGTTCACTTAGAGATAGGATCATATCTTTTTTCCACTTTTGATAAGATTTAAAAAGATGATCACTTCGCGGAGGAAGAGATTGGAATTGTTTAGGCCAAAAGTAATCAATAGGAATGCTAGAGGTTCTTTCAGCTGGTTAAAAGAGACTATGATTGACAGTAACAACTTCACCATTATGGGGAAATTTCAAACACTTGTGAATAGGAGAAGCAATAGCTTTCATGGAAGATAGCCAAGCATAGCCTAGCTTCACACGAAATTGTTCGGATGATGGAATAATACCAAAGTCCACATCAAGGGATTTGTTATGGACCTCAATAGGTAATGTAATAGAACCAATTGTAGGAGAAGAAAATGCATCAAATAGTTTCACAACCACATTTGTTTCATCATAGATCACTTGATTCAATTGCAAAGTAAAAAGAAATTCTTCAGTAATGATATTAACCATACAAGAAAGATCAATAAGCACTCCACGGCAAGGTGTATTCTTGACTTTTGCAACTATATATAAAGGACCATCGGGTGCCCTGATAGTTTCACTAGAATCAAAGGTGATGGAAGGTTCTTTAGGGATCTTCTGTTGCTCTACAAAGTTAATCACATTCGGAGTCATAGACACAAGATCATTAGGTGAGACAGAGGAATCAGTAGTATCAATCGCATTAGAGGTATGAGAAGGCAATGGATCAGTAAAAATCTTAAGATTTTGGTTAGGAGGAGCTACAGATGTGTTGCCTTTATCATTCACACCAGAAACAGAGATAGTATTATTATCAATCAAATCTTGAATTTTACCCTTTAAAGCAAAACATTTTTCAGTATCATGCCCAGGTTGACGATGAAATTGACAAAAAGATTTGTTATCAAAATAGGGTGAATTAATCTTTGCAGGATCTATTTGCCTTATAGGAGGAAGAGTAAGCACATTTTGTTCCAATAACTTATTCATAATACTGTGCAATGATTCATTCAAAGGAGTAAACTTTCTTTCTTTCTTGAAAAACTTAGAAATAGGAGGCACACCTGATGCTGCATTCACATTGTTGTTGATGATGTTTTCATTGAATTTAATGGACTCTCTGGTCGGTTTAAACTTCCCAAATGATTGTTGACTACTATCACCCTTATCACTTGGAGCCATAGGATTTGCTTGTTCCATTTGACTCACAGTCAGTTGATAATTGTGAAGAGTTGCGCACAACTGTTGGAAAGAAGTAAACTCAGAAAACAAAAGTTTTTCTCTAATATCTTTTTGTAAATTAGAAATAAAGATTCTTTGAATATCATTGTCAGGTACTGGAAAAGAAATTTGAGCATACAAATGCTTATATCTACCAATGAAATCAGTCACTTTTTCTTTAACACCTTGTTTACAATGCATTAAATCAATCAAAGTAACTTTAGGACTTATATTGTTTTGAAATTGTTGAATAAAAGCATTTGCAAGTT
The DNA here is from genome assembly GCF_030272615.1 of Cryptomeria japonica. Lineage (NCBI taxonomy): Eukaryota > Viridiplantae > Streptophyta > Pinopsida > Cupressales > Cupressaceae > Cryptomeria > Cryptomeria japonica. The sequence continues at coordinate 162,190,651 of NC_081413.1, forward strand.
GTTCGAAAGAAGTAATAGAATAGGAAGGCAACTAGCAATACCATTGTAAGGCTTTATCTCTTAATGTTCTAGTAAACAGTTTTGCAAGCAACCTTTGGTCATAAGAAAAATCAGTACATATTGTTTGAAAGGTCTTAACATGTGTTAGAGGGTCACCCTTACCATTATAAAGCTCCAAATGCGGAATTTCAACATGTTTAGGGGCAATAGCTCGAACAATGTCAAGAGAAAGTGGGCTTGCGACATCAAATGTGGGCACACTAAACTTAGATTGATTCATAGAGGCAATTTGTTGCTGTAAAGAAGAGACAGTTTGTGCAAGATTGTTAATGGTTGCTTCAGTCGAAGAGTTCATATTAGACGTGTTAGATTGTGATGGAGGTGTTATGTTATTGAAAGAAGGTATTGATTGAGAGTAAGGTGGTGGGACACTATGATAGTTAGTCATAGGAGATGATTGGAAAGGAGGAACACTACAAGGAGGAATGGAATGGTTAAATGAATTTCCCCCTTGCATCATGCTCATTTGTGGAGATATAATAGGAACACTCATTGAAGGAATGAATGAAGAAGTTGGATTGAATGAAGGAAGAGGGTTGATTGAAGAAGAAGGATTGCCCCCATGACTAGTGATCATAGGAGGAATGTCTTGTATTGAAGTAGTCATTATGTTTGATGTAAAAGTAGGTATACTAGCAATAGGAGTTGTCAAAGGAATAGAATGATTAACTTGAGTAGGAGGTTGTGTGTAACCTAAAGTTTCGGCACAACTTTTCATCGGCATCACATTCGAATCCACAATGTGTGCAATACCATGCAAAATATCAATTCCATTCTTATCACTTTGAACCATACGTTTTAGACCCTCAATTAAAGAAAGAGCTTGACTATCGTGGTATTCTTGAGACATCCATTGTCGAAAATCATCAAATTGGTTATCCAATTTTGAAAGTTGTTCTACAGAAACCTCATGGAGAGCTTCTTCATCATTAAGAGGATTAGAGGAATTACCCATGTCCTTGTTAAAAAGGCCATTCAAATTAGGTTCCATCTCCTCGGTAATTACACCTTGGAAAGACTTAATTCTAAGGCTTCGTCTAACGGGAATAGCATAAGTAGGACTTATTGTTGTAAAACTCATGCACTAGAGAGAGAGAGAGATTTTGAATTTTAGAGGTAGCAAATTTCAATAAAATCAGCCAATCTCCTAGATTTAAGCTGTTAAATGCAATCAGGACAATCTCCCGAAATTTCGGAAAAAATGTCCAGGACCGTGGCGAACGGAGTGCACATGGTCCTCGCAACTTTTTTCAAAATTTTCAGGGATGAAAGTTATGATGATTTTAAAGCTAATCTGAAAAAATTGAGTGATTTTACGATCTGTAGATAGGCCAAATTAAAGTTGCAATCTCAAAATTAAACCCTACCAAGATTGTTAAAAAATGCAAATTTTGAATCTTGAAAAAGAGGGGGAAACTGAAATTTTGAATTTTATGATTTTAGAGGGAATGCTGAAAGCAATGCAGGCTTTGAAATTTAAAAGTTGACTCGATTTCATGCAAAATTTGAATTTTGAAAATGGAAATCAAGGTTGTTGCAATTAAACACTTAATTTCAAAAGTCACAAACTACAAAAATTTGAATAAAGCGTTGAAATTTCGAATGAATGCCAACACACTTTTCAGATTTAGGACTGTAAGAAACACAATTTTGATATGAATTTTAATTTCAACAATTTTTGAATGATTAGAAGCCTCAATCCAAGCAATCGCTAGACCAACTTTGACTTTAATTTTGAGAGTGTTAAAATTGATAAAATCAGCCAAAATTTTGGATTTTAGCAGAAAAATAAAGTAAGATCTAGCTCCCGAAATTTCAGAAAAAATGTCGGGGACGAGGGCGCTCGGGGTGCACACGATCCTCGCAACTTTTTTCCAAATTTTAAGGGATGAAAGATATTGTGATTTTATTGCAGAATCCAAAGTTACAGCCGATTTGGAAGTGTTTTGATTAGTGAAATTATCAGTCAAAGGTTGAATCAAGAAGGTCTTAAAAATTAGGGTTTTGACATTTAACCACTCAATTTTCAAAATTAAAGCACAAATATGAATTGACAATTTGCAATAGAAGGGTAGATCTGAAACCAACATTAACAATTAAACATTTCACAAGTTTAATTATTAAAAAGAAAATTTTAGGGTTTTTATGCAATTAGCCTCTGAAATTTGCAAAAGATCAAACATGGAAATGTAATTAAGGAAACAAAATTTTCAGATCTAACCATGAATAATCAGAATGAGGATGTTCACGTCGGGTTCACCAAAATGTAAAGCGGAAAAATCGAACCCTAGTTGTTCTCCCCTCCCCAACTCCAAGGAGAGAGAAGGGAGAGTCACTAGGGTTGATGGTTTTCACTTAGGAGAGACTTTACATTCAAAAGAGGGGTTAAAACCCACAAGATCCAATCCCATGCAATGCAAGATTGGATTCTATATGAGTTTCAAGGGTTAAGACATCAAGGATACCCTCTTTTGTAAAGAATGTTGATAGAAAGATTGAACTAGGAATGCATGTAAAGTAGGAAAGATTCACTTATAAATAGAGATAGGGATATGGGATGAAGCTGCGGACCTGGAATTAGCAGTAAAATATCGAGACGATGTTGTTCTGCAAATTTGGGCGAAAGTTGACGGGACGATGGTGCTCGGCGTGCACACGGTCCTCCGAAAAATCCACAAAACGAAGGGGGATCTGTTCGTCTCTGCACAAGGATTCCAGATCTTCAATTACAGCCATATACCTGCAACCTACACACAGAATAGAGAGGATGATTGGGGGGTTAGGGATGAGGGGTTTGCCTTTAGGTCAAACCCCGGTTTTGGAATTAACCAAGAAATGAGAATGCTATAAATGTAAATGTTTGTAATGTAAACAAGTACTGATACCTTGTTGTAAGAATGTTTGTATTCTTACATGCGAAGGTGTAATGAATGTTGTATTTTGTATGTTGTATGTGATCTCCTCTTCAATGGTTGGATCCTTGTCTTGAATGCAACACTTAGCCTTGAATGGAGACTTAGAATGCTCAATTGCTTGAAGGAATGCTTGAATGCTTGAATGCTTGAATGTTTGAATATCGCTTCCACGTCTTGCTCTTGCTTCTTTCCTTTTTTCTGACCTCCTCAAATGGGAGAGGAAATGTAGTTTATATACTTGTCAATTAGGGCTGATAGACTAATTTTCCCAACCTTAGGCTGACCAGGAAACATTATTTTCCAATTTGTAAACTTAAAGACCTGATGCCCAAAAGAGACCGAGCCCAAAATAGGGCCAGGGACCAGGGCGCTGGGCACCCTAGTCCTAAAGGACCAGGGCGCTGGGTGCTCTGGTCCCACCTCCCGAAACAGTAGGGTGCAAGGAGGGATCAGGCTAGGGTGCGAAAAAATGCAGTTTTTGATGTTGTAAACAGGTTTCGGGGTCTCTATTCAGGTTCAACGTTGCGCTGCCATCGTGAAGACCCAAATGCAGTCAAAATTGCAAGTGTCACAATTTTAGGACGCTACAGGTCTACAGATTCAACAGATGAGAGATGGAATCTTCATTTCCTAGTCCAAGTATGTCAAAGAAGTATTAAAGACCTTTGGCATGGAGGAGAGCAAACTGGTTGGTACACCAATGGTGACCAGCTATAAATTGACTAAGGAAGATGATTCAACGTTGGTGAATGAGAAGGAGTATCGGTCAATGATCGGTAAGCTGCACTATGTGGTGTACAGTAGACCTAGCATTGCTCATGCAGTGGACATAGTAGCTTGTTTTCAGAAGAGTCCAAGAGATTCCCACTTGGTAGTGGTAAAGAGGATTCTTATATTCCTGAAAGGGACATTTGATTATGGATTGTGGTATCCATACAATGGTGATTTTAATCTCAAATTTTTTACTGATGTAGATTGGGTAGGTAATGTGGATGACTAGAAGAGCACAAGCGGTGGAGCATTCTTCCTTGGTGGAAGACTAGTCTCCTGGACAAGCAAGAAGCAGAGCTGTATTTATTAGTCTATAGCTGAAGCAGAATATGTGGTAGCATTTATGAACTACACTCAGGCAATCTGGATGAAGCATGTACTAAATGGCTTCAAAGTGCCTATATCTGAACCAGTGAGTATTTTCTGTGATAATACTAGTGCAATCAATATTTCCAAAAATTTGGTATTGTATGCTAGAACTAAGCATATTGAGCTCAAGTATCATTTCTTGAGAGAGATGGTTCAAAACAAAGAGGTTGTATTGGAACATGTTTCTAGTAAGGAGCAGCTAGCATACATATTCACTAAGCCCTTATCGAAGAATACATTTACCTATTTGAGAGGTGAATTAGGGATTCTACCCCTTCCTGAAGTAAAATAAAAGTTGTGTGCTCCACATCAGTCAGGTATTATAGTGACAAATATTTCAAGATTGATGTGTTGAAGGATGCTACTCCATAGGGGGAGCAACATAGTGGAGTATGGAAGATTATGCCTCCACTTTGGCATTGTTGTCAAAGGGGGATAAGATATATGATAGGGGAAAATATATCTAGTGTATGGGGGAGAAGATATCTGATGATGAAGATATATGGAAGAGTACACACTGACCAATCCAGATGGTGGTGGTTGTGATCTTTCAACTAGTATATGACAATTGGTATATCCTATTGAGCATGGTATAGATACTGAGCAATGATACATTGAGTATTGCAATCAATGCCAAAGGGGGAGATTGTTGTCATATGATGAAGTGGTGACAAAGTATGTTGTCACTGATGTTAATATGTGCTCAAGCAGGTACACCAGTATGCACCGGTATGAAGATTGGAAGCAGTTTTGGTCAACCAGGATGGAGTGGTGGTGTAGGAGCACCCTTCCAAACTCTTTCTCTTTCTTTTTTTTGTTGGTGTTATGCTTCTTTAGAAGCCATTGTACATGAATAAGAGCCATGAGCTCATGTGTGCTACACTAGGTCCTAGTTTTAGGTCCTTAGTGTTTTTGTTGTGATTTCTTGTGCAGGAGAGGTTGAGTGTGCCTGGAATGTGTGTTGGGACTTATTGGCATGTTGATGTCCTTAGGATAGACCAAAATAGGATTAGGATTCATGAAAAGAAACAATGGAAAAGTTGCTCAAAAGATGCAAAAGTTGCATGACAACTTTTAAAAGTTGTCAAGCAACTTTTCCACCCAAAATGGTCATAGACCCTTGTTGTGCGTGGAGAGCCCTAATTTTGGAACACTGACCAAGGTATGGGTAGTATAAGTATTTTCAAACCCTAAATTAATGGGTTGGATGTCAGACATTGTACGGCCCTAGCAAAAAGACCAGACTAAGACTGCAAAACTGTTACCAGTCAGTTTGAATGAAGCAATCAAGCAAGTTAATGGATTGAGATACATCCAAAACTATGTGAAATGTCTTTCATGGTGTAAATAATTTCATTTCAAGCAATTAGTTTAGGTGTTTATTTGCAGATTGAGTGTGTTTGTAAATAGTTTGTAAATTGTCTTCTTACTGTCCAGTTTTGGACAGGATTGTGTAAGTGGCTGCATAACTCCATTCCCCGTTGTGGAACCACCATGAAACCATGGGGAATGAGAGTGTAGACCTTGTACCATACCGAAAAACAAGATGGGCCCTTGAAAATGCAGGGAGGCCATCAAGAGACCCAATCCTAGGTGAGGCTGAATAGTGCCTGGCTAGGAGAGGTTAAGTTGCAGAGGTCTTGGAGAGAAAGGTTGGATAGAGGAAAGTACACCCTTTGGAGGAGGTGTAGAGGAGTGTTTGAAGCATCATTGGTGTGAAGGAGGAGCCTCCACTAATCCAGAAAAGGTGACTAAAACACAAAACACTCACTGTGACCCAAGCAAGCCACAAAACCCTCACAAAACCCTTAAAAACCCCAAAATTCGCCCAAGGCACTATACGGCCACTTGGAGGCCCAAAACCTAGAAAATCCTTGAGCCCTTGCCAATTGAATGGTAGTCTATTTTGGGATTTTGGGTTGTGTATACATCATTTGTGAGAGAAATCCCTAAAGGACCGGGTAGGAGGCCTAATTGGTCCTAAGCCTTGTAGCCCTATTTTGTAAGCAAAAACACAAAACAGTGAAATCGGTAGAAAGGATTAATGTAGCAACTTCTTGGGGGCACATGGAGGGATGTAAAACATGGTTTAAGACCTAATTTAACCTTGCTAAGACCTTGGAAGGTGTGGAACAAGCCTTAGCCCTTATTAGCCATAGTAAGGGATTTTGAGTCTCATGAGTAGATGAGACCTTAGGAGCAGCATAGCAACTCATTGGTGGGTGGATTGGGCAAGGTCAGGGGATTTCTCAAGCAAGGGAAGTCCTAGAGACCCTAGGGTGTGGAGAGAACACTAGGAGATCCCAGGAAAGGATCCAGGAGCATAGACTGGGCTAGTCTATCCCAAGCACCAACCCATCAAGTGGACTAGTGTTGGGGTTCACTAAGTGTTACTACCAGTTGGCAGTCTCTGTTCAGTTTTAGGGTTTCTAGTATGATCTGTGCGATGCAACCGATGGTGTTTTGTGAATGTTAAGAATAAGGATTAGGATGCCACGTCAGTTGTGTGCATGTGAAGGATTTCCTTGAGGATTTTGCACGTGGATATCCAATGCATTGAATTCCTACCTCAAGAATGTGCGATTCTCTGAGTGGTGTATGAAGAGCTCATGATGGGTTATCATTTTCTAAATGCAGTGAAGATCAGATGATGCAGAGTGACTTGAGATCTGCTTAGATCATTTCATTCTATGTAAAGTGGTTGGATGGTCATGATTGGACCGCTTGAATTTGTAAACCTAAAATACTTAGGGTTTAGGGTTTATGTTACAGACCTAATTCTTGTCTATAAGGTTGATGAGTTTTGATATTGTTATTGTTGGCAAATGTTGTGATGAGATACTTGCCAAACCAGTGAGTGGAAAACTGCAAAATGTGATTGCAGAGTAGAGGAACTGAAAAGGATCTGCCTTAGCATGTAGTGTTGTTATCAAATCAGAGTTTTACCTGTTGTCTTCTAAACATTTCGATAGAAGGAAAATCCCTTGATCGGGTAGCTTTTACAGGCTTATTGTAAAACCTCTAACCAAGTGACTCAAGTTCATTGAGTTCTTTAAATCCTCTAGTGAGGTAACCTTTAACAAGGTATATAGCCATCCCTTAACCGGGTGATCTTTAATAGGATCGGCTCCTAGCAGAACCTTATTATAAAGTATTTAATTGGACTAGGCTCCTAATAGAGAGGACTTCAAAAGAGTTCAAAAAAAGCTTGTGGGTATTCATCCCCACCATGGTTTTTCCTATTTGGGTTTCCACGTGAAAAATCTGTGTGTTATGAGTTGTGCATTTTTCATGTGATGATTCAGTATTCTTGTTTAAGTGATTATGTAGGAAAAGATAATGATTATGGTATTACAGATACAACACATGCATATGTATATGGGTGAAGTAGCTATCAAGTATTGAATGATATTTGAAGTATTTAGTTTTACCGGTTTAAGTTCTCTGAAGTCTTACTGTGTTTAATCAGTATTGCCATGGTAAAGTTCAGTGATGAAGATAACCGGTTAGTATTGTTTTAACTTGATAAGTTGTGGAGAAGTTTTTGTATGTACTAATTCACCCCCCCCCCCCTCTCAAAACCTATTAGGGTATTTGTTGTTCATCATTATTCATCATACATATGGGATAAATTCTTCCTCTTCTCTCTCGGGGGTTGGTGGTTCTTCCCAAGCTATGTTATATGTAATGCAGATGTCTGGAAAGAATGTAGGGTTGATTTTGCCTCCCTTGTTTTTATGATAACTCAAAGCTCTATATTGAGTAAAAGCTCTGTTGTTCAAAGACTCTTGATAAAACTCATTGGATTTTCCTTGAAGATATAGACGCATATGAGGCAAGAAGGCTTTGTGTGAGACAAAAAAAATTCTATTGAGATAGAAAAATCTCCTTCTTTTGATGAAATCCTTTGAGCTTAATGGTCTTTTCTTGAAATTGATATGTTGATGAAGATTCTTCTTTCTCAAAATGTGAAGGATGGTCATATAATTTGATATCTTGTTTTCACTTTGTTTTTATTTTTCTGAAATGTTGGTTTTCAAAATTAGTGTTGGATGAATACTTGTTTTTAAATTGGTTTTTACTTTCTTTGACAAGAAAACAAAGCAAGCACACAAACACAATAATGTTGCCTCAAAAGACACAAAATAGGTATGGGTCTAAATCAACCCAATCTTTGAACTTTTTGACCGCTTTTCAAATGTTTTTGTGTATGTTTTTCCAAAAGCCTGAAGTCGGCTCAATTTATCACTGGTTTGACACAAAACAAAGACACTTCAAACACATTTTATCCCTAAGGTCAAATGGCCAATTGCGATAATTTCAGCCCACATCTTGATATTTCTTCAACTTTGGTACTACATACCTTATGAATCCTGATGTAGCAGGTAAGGATGTGATATAATAAGTCTTGCTTGATAATAACAAATAGATGATCCCTATGATGGGGGAATCGCCACTTTTATCAAGCTACAAGTAGCCTTTCAAAAAGCCATGTTTCTACTCAAGGAAATATGTATGGTGAGTATCTTGGGAGCAAAACCATCTATGCTCTTGCAGTGAATTTATCAGAAATATCCTCAATCAATAGAATGGGTGGGTTTCTATATAAAAATGTGTCTAGTAATGTTCAATGTTTTTGGACATAAGTTCATTCTGTAGTGACTCACTTAAGAGCCTTGTAACTTGTGGTGGGGCCCATATATCCTTTTGAAAAGTTACACTATAGGAACAACTATACCCAAGGCTACAACTTTTTCTCACACCTGATTTCTATAGCGGCTCGGAGGATTTACCGCGTGGGGTCATTCCCAAGAGTGATGTGTCTCTTGGCAGAACTCTCTTAAAAAGATAAAATGTTGAGTGTTACTAACACTTTTCTCTTGCAACTAGGACCACGAAAGCCAATGGAGAGGATAGTGTGTGTTAGAAGTAGGACCACTCAACAAAATTTTCACAAGTGTGCCAATCACCAAAAACACTTGTTCTTTTTAACCAAAATATAGCAATGTGATCTAGCTATTTGGAGATGTTGCTCCAACAAAAATGGTGTTCTTTTTAACTTCAAGGCAAAATGTTTTGTAATCTAAGAACTTGAAATCCTAGTCAACTGAATTGAGAACATGTTTTGCTTTGAAGTAAATCGCTTTGAAATTGAAGTAAAAATGACTTGTTCTTTTTAATTTTGCCCAAAATGAAGTGTGGATTGTGATTTTTTTAAGTTGATGCAAGAAATAAAATTTGTTTTGTTGATTTTAAGCACCAAAATAAAGATTGTTCCTATGTTGCAAAAAAGAAATTTTGTTGGGTTTTGAATTTGTGGTTCTTTTTACCTGGACAAATGAGGTTCTTTTTTACAAGCCCAAACAAAATATGTGATTCTTTTTAAGAGCCCAAAATGGAAGTGAAGTTGATTTTACCCAAGAAAAGAAAGTGAATTCATTTTATCATATCTTTAAAGACAAAGTTAGCAACATAACTTCCTAAGCTTAATTTTTGAAATCCTACAAAAACGGGGTTAGTCCAAACTTGCACAAAAGATAACAAGTTAGTAAAATCTACATGTTTGGTGGGTTTCTACAAGCCTAATATTTTTGGTTTTTCAGTTACAAGGAATTTTTACAGCTCTCTATTACAATAGCGCTACTCTGTGTGGAAACAAAAGCGCTATTTAACATGAAAGTGCTAAATAACCAACGAAGGCACTAAAAAAAGGGCAAGCGCGCTATAAAAAGAGACAATAGCTCTAAAATAACTCTGTCAAACAGAATTAATTCAGTCAAACAGCAAGCTGAAAGCGCTAAAACTAGGAATGATAGCACTATTTAATGGTCAATAGCGCTAAAAGAAAGACAATAGCACTATTATTAGGAACAATAGTGCTAAAGTGCCAACTTTCAAAGGCACTAGAGTGTGAACAATGGCGCTAAAGCGTGACCTATGTGTCAATTAAAACATAAAAAAAGTTAGTAGTTTTCAAAAAATAAGATATCAAAAGGTTGCATGTTTGATTCACGTCGACTTCACCAAATGATGCTCTACAAAAAAGGATGGTTAGGATGACAAACACCAACAAACAGACAAGAAACTAATTGTTAGTGATACAAAATCAAAAATCAAACACTATCTTAAGCAAGCATATCAAGAGAGACACTAAAAACAAAATAGAGAGCTTAACAAAGAAAATAAATTCTCTAAGACATCTCCAAATGCCTTCCACCATGTTTGTAGCTTCTCCTCCCTTGTTCCTCTCCTCTCCTAGTTCCCAAATGAGTGTAGCTCTCAATAGCTTTTTGCACTATTCTGGATGTCTTATGGAGGTTCAAGATTGCAAAATGGATGATTATAAGAATGCAAATGTGAACAAGATAAAATGATATATTATCTAATTATCTAATATTAATTTTAACCCAAAATGAGAAATATTGATGATTATGCTAAATGCTCTCTAAAATTTACTATAAGCTAGATGCATACAAGATTTCAGGATCTAGATATTGAGGAAATGAGCTCTATTTATAGGTAAAATGGAGCAATGGAGGGCTGAGATTGAGTATTCTCATCAAGGGTCAGGATTGATGGGTTTATGATCCATGTGAGGGCTTTCAATCCAATCCCAGGATGACAAATCTCAACAAGAGATGGGTTGAGAGGAGAGGGAATAAGAATTAAATACCCGACATGAGTTGAGGGTTAACTTGGGAGGTAAGGTTAATGTTGAGTTGAAAGAATAAAGCCATTATCCAATAAATAATGTCTTTATCCAATGGATAAAATTTTGTGCAAGAGTTAGCAAGGATAACCATGGTCAAAGCAATAAATGCTTGAAAACACCCATGGGTTAAATGAGAGTTGAGTTAGAGGGAAATTCTCTAACAATGGGGGCAAGTGGATTTAACCATGAATGGTTATGTAAGAGCCATTAATGGTCATGTAAGAGCCATTAGTGGTTTGGAATACTTTAGAGGTTAGCTTGTTGAACACTAAAGCATTAAATGCTTTTCAAAGACTTTGAGGGCTTTGAGAAGTGACTTCAAGTTGCTTAGGAATGTGACAATAATTAGGGAATGGATTAGGCTAATTAGGAATGATTAGAAAGTGGTTAGAAGGGTCTAGAAGGGGATTTAGGATTGCAAGTGGGTTTAGAGGGTGAGGGAAAATAGAATTTTAATTAAAATAAAATTAATTTATTTCAATTGTGGTTGCAACTTGCATTTGTAGGAGAATGCAAGTGGGGAGATTTTTAATAATTTAAATAAATTTTTTTAATTATTTATTTAAAAGAGGAAAGGGGATTAAATTAAATAAATAGGATTTATTCAATTAATTGATTAATTAAAATAAATTGAATAATTTATTTAATTAATAGGAGAAGTGTTGAGGATGAATTAATTAAATGTTAAGTTAATTAATTGTTGGCTACTGGATTTATTAATCAACTAAATAGTAAATATTCATTTAATTAAATGGACATATTTATGTGACTACACATCTTATGATACATTTTTATGACATTTATCCATTCTTTATCATACTTATGTTTCACATGTAACACTTCTCATATACTATAATTAATATTGGGAACAACATTGGGAGGCATCTTGCTTCTCCTTCATACATATGCTTTATCATCATCGCAAGTCATATTTAAGTACTACCTAGGGTTAAAATAGAAATCATTATTGCATGATCTTATCTAGTACTTGGGGCTATTATTTTATTTATGAATTCATTTTCCTCGAGATTAGGGGTAAGATCAATGGACCTCCCATTTACTTCTTTTACATTTTCTTATATGATGTATCTTGTTATCTCATATATTACTTGTCACATCAATCTCAAGAGCTTGCACATGTATATCTTTCACACTTTAATTGTTACATGATCATATCATCTACTTATCGATGTTTCTCATCTCCTTCATTTCCTTGAAACTTTTAAATGTAATCATTTGAAAGGGGCATATAAAATAACCATTTTTTAATGATTAATATTATAGTTATAAATTAATGTTCATTATAAATTCATTCTAATTGTGACTTTATTCCCATCATGGATGCATTCATTTTATAGTTTCATGGTCTTTGTGCATAGGCCCTTTGCATCCAATGGCATCACCTTTTGTATAGGCTCTCTCAAAGCCACACATATATTTCTATTTTCTAGCTCATTTGTAGCCCACTCTTTCTTTTTTTAGATATTATTTATACATTGTCACTGATATGTAGTTATTTATAATTCTTATTTTTAAATTATTTCATTACATGAAAGCTACACATTCAATTGTTATGCATATATATATATATATATATATATATATATATATATATATATATATATATATATATATATATATATATATATATATATATATATATACACTTCAATAAGCATTATGTTATTTCCTTCATGTTATCTACTTGTTTTCATTGGCATGCAATATTCATACTTGTTTGTATGCAAGTCAATGTAGGTCAAAACACATTCCCTCCATTGTAGACTCACTTTGCACATTTTTCTAGATGTAATGACTAATATATAAGTGACATTACTTTACATAAAATTTGATAAATAAAATTGAACCTACATTCGCATTCCAAAAAATCAAACATAATATTCAAATTACCTTGAATTGAATATATATATATATATACACTTCAATAAGCATTATGTTATTTCCTTCATGTTATCTACTTGTTTTCATTGGCATGCAATATTCATACTTGTTTGTAGGCAAGTCAATGTAGGTCAAAACACATTCCCTCCATTGTAGACTCACTTTGCACATTTTTCTAGATGTAATGACTAATATATAAGTGACATTACTTTACATAAAATTTGATAAATAAAATTGAACCTACATTCGCATTCCAAAAAATCAAACATAATATTCAAATTACCTTGAATTGAATATATATATATATATACACTTCAATAAGCATTATGTTATTTCCTTCATGTTATCTACTTGTTTTCATTGGCATGCAATATTCATACTTGTTTGTATGCAAGTCAATGTAGGTCAAAACACATTCCCTCCATTGTAGACTCACTTTGCACATTTTTCTAGATGTAATGACTAATATATAAGTGACATTACTTTACATAAAATTTGATAAATAAAATTGAACCTACATTCGCATTCCAAAAAATCAAACATAATATTCAAATTACCTTGAATTGAATCTTCCATAGATTCACAATGTATATTTGACTCTTGAATTTTCGACTTCAAATTCAATCATAAGTCCAAGCCAATCTATTTCTTACTAATCATAAATAACCAACTCTACAACAAAAACAATCAACTTTACAATTCAATTGAGACCTTTTCCACTAAAAGCCAAAGACTAATCATCAAATTTATCTATTGATAGTGCACACCTCACAAAAGAGATACTCAGAATTCCGCGTATCCAGCAGACGACATTTAATTAATATATGTGGAATAAGATGTTTATCACAACTACGTGTTCTATGCACGCCACTCATAATGTCCGGCGTCGAAAGCAATTGACAGGGCAAATAAATGCACGCGACAATGAGCATAAATAGAAATTAAAGTTTCCTATCCTTCAAATCAAAGACATTTGAAGGTGCTTTCCTACTAAACTTTGCACCTAGTAAGAAACATCAAAATTTTACCATTCATTTGATACAGATGCCCATAAATGTTGATCGTATCGTTAAAATACGATCATGCGGCCATCAAATTTGGGGAGCTTAGAATGTTCCGTTGGTCGCCCCAAACAAAACCCGATCCAGTTCTGGCAATACGGGGCCAAATTTAGTGAATTCTTCTCCGTATAACTAGAAAGAGGACATTTTTATGTAGGAACTTTTAGAGACGGCACTAAATCTTCCCTTTCAACACACTGTGTTATTTTAGTACAATAAATGACAGAATCTATTGAGGACTTACAACTGTTAAATGATGTGAATAGGGCAAGAATACTGAAGCCCTTGGTTCGGCGCGTCTCCACGGCCCGCTTATTCTCCTTCACGGACTCTGATCTCTGATGAAAAGTCGCTACCTTTTTCTTTAGAATTGGCCCCTCTTCGTAATAGCTCGAAACCGACCGCTTAAGAACAGGCTTATCTACTCCATTTTCATTGCGCTTACATTGCCTGAGACGCAGGTCTTCCAGCTTCATTACAGGAGTTTTATTAATCCCCAAACTGAAAAACTGCAGGCATCCTGACGACCTTTTACTGCGCGAACCAGACGAGAATGATGTCCAATTTGACATAGAATTAGATTTATTACTAAAAGCAGTTGAATTAACAGGCCTCAAACCCTTCTGCGAGGCTGAGTAATTGAAGCTTCTGTAGGAAGCTTGAGAATTGTCGGAAATTGAGCTCGTCCAGTAACTTGACTTCGACTCCAGCGAATCTGATGATTCTGATCTCCACGCCTGAAGCTTTTCATTTAACAGGATCTCGTTTTGCCAGAAAGAATTGGAGTCTTTGTAAGACAAGCGATCTTTGCGTTCAGAAAGGGGAAATATAGAGCCATTGAAGATCAGATCGTCGGCAGCAGAGGTTTGGCATGCCGTTGAAATGGATCCGCCAAAGTCAAAGTCGAAATGGAAATCTTGATGATCTGAAGATTCAGGGTTCGAAACTCTCTGCGTGCTCGCTAATTCTGCCCCTGTCCCTGCGTTGTCGCAAAGAAGCATGTCACAGAACGACAAAGTCTCCTCATCATCCGATTCCGCCATTGAACCTGCACAAACATTTTGAAAACCGCATATTCTTTCTTCATACTGAAATTCCATTTTTTTTCTCTTTTATGCGCTGATTAAAAATTACGAAAGAGATGGCGAAGCTTAATGTAATCGAGAATGAATGAATCTCTGGAATACTAAGAAAAGCGGCGATTACATTCCAACTGAATTTTGGGGAGCTAAAGAGATTGATAATTGTAGAGAGAAAGTTTGAGAGGGTGGATTGAGACAGAAATATGCTTGTAATTGGGCATATATAATTCACTAATAACAAGACCTAGCCCGCTGCTTATAACACCAACTTTTATTTTTATTATTATTATTATTAATTATTATTGAATGAGTCAATTGCGTGGGGGGTTTTGATGTCATCTTCCAGAAGATTTTTACGTTAGAGGTCCCGCGGGCTTCTTTGTGAGACGTAAGGCAGGCAAAAATATGTTTCAACTTCCTGAACGACTACTCTACTATTTTGACGAGTAAATTTATTGTTTTTAGATATATATTATATTAGAGAGGGTGGGATCTTATGAGAGATCTTGAGACTTTTTATGAATATTTTAAAGTTGATTGCTTAGTTATCAGAAACAAGAAAGGGAATTTTAAAAGGTTGTGTATAAGAAACAGATTTTATATATAAATATATATAGATGTATATATATACAATGTGTATATATATATATAAAATTAATATAATTAATTTTAAAAATAAAAATTATAAAATACATATTTTTTTAAAAATGTTAAACATTTTTAAAAAAATATTTGATCTCATTCTTTCATTTTAAAATAATATGTATAAAACACTTCACATAATAAGTATAATAAAACCACTAGGACAATAATAAGTTTGTGTGATAGTTAACTGGGCATACAAAAAATGTAAATTAATGTAAACTCCAACTCTGGCTTTATTGGCAATTATAAACTCCAGCTTGGGCTTTATTGGTATTTATAAACTAATGTAAACTCCACCTCGAAGTTGGGGAAAAGATAAAAATGTCTAAGCTTTTGTTTAAATTTGAACCGCAACCCCTGGAAAACAAAAATCACCACTTTGAAACGGTTGTTTGCAACGGGAAACCCGTTTCAGCCATCGAAATGCGAAATGGAAGTCTCTCATCGTGTTTCTCGTAACTAAGGTTGATGGTTTCATGAATTCAATTGTGCATTTAAACTTAAAATTTTAAGTTTTGAAATTTAGAGGGATACTTGAAGATCCCGTAAATTTTAGTTAATACTTAATATTTATAAATATATTTAATTTCACAAAAAAATTATACTACATACATCATTTGGAAAGAACAGTGAATAGGAAAGCATTATATCCAGCATTGTAAAGATTCACAACAATCAAATATTTAGTTTCTCCTCAATATTTTGTTGAAAATGTAAGTTTACATAAATTGGGCAGTCCTATATATGAAGAGGAAAAAATACACCTCAAAATAAGAATATACAAGTTTCTTTACATACTTGGTTGGTTTCTCACTAGCTAAGCTCCTTGCTTGATTCAATGTGAAATCAAGAAACAAAAGGGGACAATACACTATGTTGTTTAAATGAATCTTATGCAATAAAAAAAAATAGTTTTATTTACCTATACTTTAATAACAAGATCGTTATCAATGCGTTGTGTTGTAATGAAGAATTTGAGTATGATTCAAATTAAAGAGATATCCTTGTTTTAGTGAGGAATTGAGATTGATCCATGGTCCATATAATTTTCATAAAGAACTCTAATTGGTTCATATTGTTTTATAATAAAATGAGTGTAAATTGTATTGTAAAAATGCACAAAGGCTATTTTTTGGTTCTATTTGTTAGTTTAACTCATATACTAATTTTTACCTATGACATGCACTACCTCATATGTGTGGAAATTTAAAATTTCAGGATCTTTCATGCTCAATAAAATTACTTGATCTACTACATGTATATTCACCATCAACAAGTTAATACAAAATAAATGTTTAATGATGATATGACCCATGAATTGATCCTAATATATCATTTTTCTAGGCGAGAGTTCCTAACATAGGTTGCACAAAATCAAACTTATATTTATTGTATAAAAAAGTATCCACAATATCTAGAATGAGTGTGAGGGGGTTGAGGTATTATAATGTTAGTGTACAAGGATACATTACTTTTCATTAAATTGTTATGATTAATTAAAGTGAGATAGGCTCAAACCTTTACATATTCGCTAAACAGCATCACCTAGGGTGCATGAGGAATGCATGCCCAACCAAAAAACACAAGACACCAAAACATAGTAGAAATCAATAGATGACCAGAACATGACCAAAGATGAAACAAAAAAAAAAACCAACTAGCCACTTGCCAAAGACACTTTTCTCAATATGTGAAAGCAATAATCAGATTGGACACTTTTCTCAAGAAAGGGCTAGCATTTATAATTGATGATCTCTCAAAGGTAAAGGGCCATATAATTGAAACCAAACAAATCTTTATGATATGTTGATTATTTTTGTTTAAATTCACTTTAATACAATTTGATATATCTCTACAAGGGTTAATTAGTCAATATTAGATCAAATTAACGTGTATTTTCATAAATGATCATGATTTATACAATCTATAACTAAATAAATAAATTAATATGATCCATTGAAAAAGTTTAGTCAAATACACTTTGAAACAAAGTCAAACTAGTCAATGCAAGACTACATTAACAAGTATAATTTAAATAATACATATACATTATCTATTGCTTGAACAAGATAGCCAAAGAGACATTCATAACATAAAAAGGTATTTATACTTTACACCTTCTCTAAACTAAAAAAACCATAAAAGTTCCAGAGTCTAATTGCAAGAGTTGTTACTTTAAAATAAATGAAAAAATCAATTTAGCGAAGAAGAATATTTATAGCAATACTAGTCTACGACCAACCAACCTAGATCAAAATTGCATCCCTACATGCGTATTTATACAAGTTTCATCCAACTCCACGACACGAGTGTTTTCAACATATAAACTCAATTTGAAAAGCTCTTTTTTGTTGGCACACTTGCACATAATAGAAGTAGTTTATATAAAGCGAATTTATCTTGGATTGTATCTCAACTCATAAAACTAAGGGATATGATATCTCACACTCATGCAAGCCATTAAAGTTACAATTTTGAAAGTCTATATGCTATCTAAATCCACATGTGTGCTATATTTCCTAATACCCCAAATCACTTCGATGTTCGCGCACAACAAAAAATAACTAGAATAGTATCAAATAAAAACTAATTCCAACCCAATACATGTAAACCTTAGAATGATCATACACATGTGATCTAATGGAATGTGGTTAATCATCAAATCAACAACAAGAAAATGTGATTAAGATGATGAATGATTAAAAAAACATCATAACAATGTCATGAAAGTGGATGATCAAATAATATTAAAGGTCTTTGACTTTTAGACTTTCTAACAGGGAAATCAAGGGCCAAAATGCATTAATCAATGAATGGCTATGATTTCTGGAAGATGAAGGAAGTTATTCAAGTTGTATTCATGTGACAAGTGTACCATGAGGTGTAAGAGCTAAGTGTGAAGAATGGGGGCTAGAATTTGATGAAATCTCTCAAGTGAAGGGGATTGGAAACATGTTAAAAGTAGATTAATTGGAAAGGGTGGCTTTGAGAATAATGGTGGGGATTGGACATAAGAAATAGAGGATGGATAAGGTTTGTTGCATTTTAAAAATATACCTTATAAGACAAGATTTAATTTCTTAAAAATACAAGATTTGACTTCTAAGAAGACAAGATTTATCTTCTTGCACATTCCTAATGTGGAGAATGTAAAATTAATATTTATTGAAAAGGGGATCTTTATCATAGGTGCACATGATTAAGGATTAAAAATCAATTAATTAATTATTTGATATAGTTCGAGGATTTGGGGGTAGACTAAAATTAATTATATACATATAAATTTATTTAATAATAGGGAGGAATAAAGGTGAAAGATTAAAATTAATAAAAAAATATAAATCTATTTAATGAAGGCTAAGGGATAAAGGTGAAGGATGGATCAAGGTTCTTCACATAATGTGTTGGTTAAGTGGTGGTGTTGTTGTTGTGACCACCAAGGTTCAAACACCTACTAGGCCATTGTGATCGCAAGCTTGTGCCTTCATTGATCTAATATGCTCGTAGATTTGAGTCTTAGCATTGTTATATGTGGATGAGGTACCCCATTTGTGACCTCACCGGTTCATAGCATTTCATATGGAGTCGAAAGGCATGTTGTGCCATTGTCATCAGTCACATTAAAAAGTTTACTTGACACTTAAAAAAAGGTAAAGAATTTATTAATTAAATAAATAATTATTATTCATTTGATTGGCTAGGATAGCGTACAAGGTCAGTGCAAGTAGTTGAGTCCACTTTTTGGCCAAAAAGTGGAAGTGTTTTCCCTAATTTTCAGATTTTGCCACATTTGAGCTAAAAATTTTAAGCACTTAGAGATTGAATCTTGGAAAAAGTCAGTAATACAAAATATAGAACTTAGAGTTTAGTTTCCAAATATGTAATTTATTTTAATACCCAAATAATATAAATTGACTTTCAAAAGGGATTTCTAAAAACCACTTCTTAAAAATGCATGTTTCAGGACCATACAATGCACGTGTATCGCCCCCACTTTTTGACACAAATAAAAGTTTATTTTTAAAACCTCTTGGGAAATAATTTTTAACACACTAAATATTGATGAGCATTTTTATTTTTATTTTTTAAATATTTTATGTTTTATTAATTTTTAATTGGGCCTAATTGTCGTTTTAAAAACTCATCATGTACGAGCCACATAATTTGACCTAAACTTATCATTTTTTTTATTTGTTTTTTTTAAATTGAAAAGAATTTTGTGTAGATTGATGATAGAATTTTTTTTTTCAAAAAAAATTAAAATAAAAAAGTTATTAAATAAACAAGATAAACTGGTATTTCAAGTTAATGGACCAAATGTAGTACAAATTAATTAAAACAAAGAAAAAATAATCAAATTTTAAAATATATATATATATATATATATATGGAATCTACATAGTGAAATCTAAAATGGGTTTTAATTTGTTGAAAACTTCTATGATAATGGGCATCAAACATATGCCAGAAGTTACTATTTCACCATGTCATTGATACAACCTTGTACTTGCAGGTCCAAGGCTAAGGGTTGGGCATTCCATGCCTTTCCCAAACCAAAACCTGATGCACATGGCAGGCTCCATTTTCAAAATTTAAGAAACGGGACCCCGTTTTAATAAGCGGGTCCATGTTTTGTAAATGGGCCCCCATTATTTTTTTGACTTAAATAATGGGACCCAACCCACTTTTTATTTTCGCCTCGAGTCCCCGAAGCATAAAGGGGCCCCTTTCCTAGAGGCACACTTTCCAATGCGTGCACTTCCCCCAAGGTGGGACTCAACTTTGTTCACTTACCCTACAATCAAATGTGATTGAGCATGATAAAATTTAGGTTTCTATAACTGTTTCCCTTAGGAAGGTCATATGTGTGTATTCATAGCTTTTATTAGCTTCATCCACATAATATATCTATGTTTGTGTTGAAATTGATTTTTTCAAGGATTTAAAAGAATCTATGAACATTCAAATTGAGCATCTTCATCAAACCCACATGTGTTATACCTTAATTTGTCCAATAATTATTTTTGGCACCAATCTACTAATCACGAGATTAAGGGTTTCTTTTTGGTAGCCCCTAGGCCAAATCACCTCTCTAGTTTGTTGAGGTTCTTTCCTCAAAATGTATGGAATTAAATAAAATATGATTTTTGTGTTGGGAGTGGAATTACTCTAAGAGGGGGGTGAATAAGAGTAATGTATAAATTAATTTTTTTTTTGACTTGAAATGCATATTTAAACTGTTAACCTTGAACAAATGAGAGTGACTTATTTAGGCAATGTAACACACTGAAAGATTGCTTTTCAATAACTTAACCAACCACAACATGAGCAGCTTAATAGACCATATTGAAGCATAATGTAAATTGTTAAAATTATGGCTAAGTGAACAACTTTTTAATGCTTTCTTTTACACGGGATATCAATAACAATAATAGCAGATTAAACTTCCTTTATGACAGATTTATCACATTCACACATTGAACATTTGCATGACATGTTTGAACAATGAAACTTTGAACTCTCAAACAACTTGAAACAACGAAAAATGTATTAGAGCATTGCATGAACAATTTAACATACAACAAGATGAGAGACTTGAACCTTTAAGCACAACAACTGAACACAAATAACATCACATAACACATTATTTTCTTGAGTGGAAAAACCCTCATGGGGTATAAAAAACCACTCATAAAATTTCTTTTTATTAATCCAAAGAGCACCAACTCTGTAACAATGGTGGAGCAACTTGACTCAACACCAGTTTCTGAAGCACCAACTTCATAGGAGCACCAACCCCTTTCAATGTTTCTCAATAAACAATGTAAACTATCAAGGTCCTATAACTGCAATTATATTTTGCAATTACAACATCTTAATAGTATACATCGGAATAATTTGCATTAAAGCCCATTACAATATGTATTGTTTATGCCAATACCGGATTAAAAATCTTTTGCAACTTGCAAGTATTCTCTATGTAAAACCAGAGAAAGTAATACAATCTCAGTACATCTATTTATGCAACACAAAGATATCCTCTTCATAAAACTTTTCACAAATTTTGCAAACTTTGTTTTACAAAAAACCCTCGTAACCGAACGATGACTAAGAGCCATGCATTTATAGGGTAGAAATAAAATGAACCCCTATTTTCAATTAATTAAACATCTTTGAAACAACTCAAAACCCTTGTATTAACTCAGGTAAACAAATTAAATACAGAATCCTTAACTATTTTCAACTTCTGTCCAAACAAATCAAAAAGACTATATGCAGAGTTCCTTAGTTTGAACTACCTCTTTCCAACTGAAGAAGAAAGGTATGAAAAATTGTTTTCATTTCCATATTTGAAATGATAGAGATCTCGGTAAGATTTTACCTCTTTTTATGCCAGCCAAAAGTAAAAAAGAAACCACAAGAAATCTACCCAGATTACTTCCATTTCTAGCTCAACCGAGTCAAACAACCAGTCCACTTATCGTTCCTTGTGTTTGAGTTATCTTCAACAAAGTGTCTCCATGATAATCACTCAGTTATGCAATGTAAGCAATGGTGGCTAGGGTTTCAGAAACCCTTTGTAAACAAAATGAAACAATGTCACCCTAATTTCCTTTTTGCCCAGTTTCGAATACTTTGTTAAAATGAACAATCATTTCAAGTCCGACAATACAATATTAAAAGACCATGTGAATAACCGACACAATAGGCAACACAGTTGCCACACGTACCCTGTCCATAATAAGTTCACTGTCCATGTGACCAACATTGTAATTGAATCAACTTTTAAAAACCCGATTGCCAAGACATCATTATATCATGTTGACTGCTCACAAGAATAAGTGACAAATATAATAATATGCTAAGTCACACAAAGGCTGACAACCACATCACTCGACTATCTCAGTGGCACTATTTCAAGTCAAGTATAATATATGCATGTGATCATTACTTGTCACCAACTGTCCAAATAAACATACAAGTTGACACTAATATATTTAATTTGAGCCCGATACCATATGATATGGTCAGTTAAGTGCTATGTAAAGTTTTCACTTTGATAACAATAACATATGCATTGCAATATGACAATGATACCGAATCTATGAATGAATGCCAAGTGTAAATGATATGTCAAGAAGCTCAAACACA
Organism: Cryptomeria japonica; assembly: GCF_030272615.1. Taxonomy (NCBI): domain Eukaryota; kingdom Viridiplantae; phylum Streptophyta; class Pinopsida; order Cupressales; family Cupressaceae; genus Cryptomeria; species Cryptomeria japonica. The sequence goes on from NC_081413.1 coordinate 162,213,320, forward strand.
ATGTGCTCGAACACAATATAAACAATGAACTCCTCCAAGTATGATGTATTCATCAAGTGTAAATGTGTATGCCAAAGTATGAATCTTATGAAGCTTAAAATATCTAACACGAGAATATGAATACAATGATAATCAAACTGTGTACATCATATTGCTTGAAAGAGCACTGCGACTATGTTCAAGAAAAACATCACAAAGAACCAAAACGGTCTGCCACCTGCACTATGAATAGAACCTGTCACTTGCAAAGAAAGTAACCCCCTTGTCTGCACATGAATCAAACTGATCAGAATAGCCAATACATATCAACTCTGAAAGTGAACCAAAACCAAAACAATATACTGAAACCAAGTATGTGATAATGAACTGAATATGCCAAGTATGCCAATAAACTGAATGTGTCAAGTAAGTCAAATATCAACCAAAATGCCATGAACCACAAGAGCAATCAGTTTTGACATCAAGGAAAAATATGCCACAAAGAGAAAGTCATCAAACTCCCCCTTTGTCCATGATGGCAAAAACCAAACTAGTTGAACCAACATCATAATATTTCTCCCGATTTTTTGTCACAAGGACAAAGGAGGAGGTTGTGAAAGGCCAAGAAATAAAACCATAGCAGCTGAAGATAGAGCAAGAAAGTAGCAAAAAGGTACCAAAGTGAGCAAAATTAGGCTACTAAGAGAGATAAAAGCTCTCCCTAAATCCATGATAAAACATTAAGAGAGCAATGATTGAGAGATAACTCCCAATCGTAAATGAAGTCTTTCAAAAGCTTCCGTAGCCAAAGGTTTAGTAAAAATATCAGCCACCTATGCTTGAGTAGAAATATATTGTAGAGAGACTTCATTAGCTAGAACCTTTTTACCAAGAAAATGAAGTTTAATAGCTCAATGTGCTACATTCTAGAATGCATAACTAGATTTTTGGATAGACTTTATCACTAGTATTGTCGCAGAAGATAGAAATAGGTTTTTCAACAATAATACCCATATCAGAAAGAGTTTGAGCCATCCAAAGTAGCTGAGTATAGAAAGATGTAGTAGCAATGTATTTTGCTTATGTTGTAGAAAGAGAAACAAAATCTCATTTCTTGCTTTGCCATGCCACAAGACAATCACCAAGGAAAAATGCAGCACCACTTGTGCTTTTTTCTGTCATCTAGACAACTAGCCCAATCAACATCAGTAAAAGCCATTAAAGTAAAATTATCACTTATAGGATACCAAAGGCCCAAATCAAGAGTACCCTGAATATACATAAATATTCTTTGAATAGCTATAAGATGTGACTATTTAGGATTAGATTGGAAACGTGAAACCATACATACCGCTTGCATCAAATCTGGTCTTGATGTAGTCAAGTACAATAAGATTCCTATCATAAACCGATATTTAGATTGATTTACATCAGGTGAATCATCTACTTTAGAGAGTTTACAACCTGTAACCATGTGAGTGCTTATTGCACGAATCATCCATCTAAAACCTTTTAAGCATTTCCTTAGCATACTTAGTTTAAGATAGAAAAATACCATGTTCAAGTTGAGAAACTTGAAGGCCAAGGAAGAATGTCAATTCACCTAACATGGACATTTCAAATTCTTATTCCATTATCTTAGAATTTTTTTTAGATAAAACATCATTATTAGAGCCACATATAATGTCATCAACATAAACTTCCACAACCAAGATATCATTACCTTCCCTTTTGACATAGAGACTGTTGTCCACACCACCTCTTGTGAAGCCATTTGCTTCGAAATGTGAGTCCATCCTTGAGTACCAAGCTCTAGGAGCTTGTTTTAGACCATACAAGGCATTTTTCAACTTGTAAACATGAGTAGGCTTGTCTTGTATAGAAAACCCTTCAGGTTGTTCCATAAAAATTTCCTCATCAAGGTATCCATTTAAAAAAGTAGTTTTGACATCCATTTGATAAACTTTAAAGTTCTTAAAACATGAATATGCCAAAAATATTCTAATAGATTCAATTCTAGCAACAGGTGCATAAGTTTCACCAAAATCTATACCTTCCTGTTGTGCATAACCTTTGCACACAAATTGTGCCTTGTTTCTAACAACTTTACCACATTCATCAAGTTTATTTCTGAATACCCACTTTCTACCAATGACATTCTTGTCATCTGGTCTAGGGGCTAATTCCCAAGTTTTATTCTTTTCAATCTGGTTGATTTCTTCTTGCATTTCCTTCAACCAACATTCATCATTCAAATCTTCACTACATGTCTTGGGTTCAAACTCGGTTACTAAACAATAATGTTCATCCATTTGAGCTTGCTCCTCAAGTTTTGCTTTACCTCAAGTTAAGATTCATGCATTTCTATCCCCAATAATTTGATTTTAAGGATGATTCTTGATAACAATCCTAGAGGCTATTTTTAGAGGTGTTAATACTTTATAGCTTGATGCATCCTCCTATTGAGTATCATCTTCTTCAACAAATTTAGGAGACCTGTCAAGTCCTATTGTAGGTTCCTCCTCAACATCCTACACATGATCATCATCTAGAAGCAAATATTCATCAAATGTGACATTAACAGATTCAACAATCTTATTTAGCCTCTTATTGAAATATTTATAGGCTTTACTATGTGTAGAGTATCCTAAAAAGATACCTTCACTTGATTTAGATTGAAAGTTACCTAGATTTTCATCATCCTTTTTGATAAAGCATTTACAACCAGATATTTTAAAGTATTTAATAGAGGCCGAATGACCATACCATAGCTCATATGGATTGAAATTGGATTTCACCCTTATCTGCACCCTATTTAAAATATAAACAGTTGTATAAACAACTTCTTTCCAGAATGTATCAGGCAATTTGGCTTCATCTAGCATTGTTATTGCCATTTCTTTCACTATTCTATTTTTCCTTTCAACAACCCCATTCGGTTGAGGTGTCCTAGCACCATCATACTGCCTTTTGATGCCATGTTGCTCACAATAATCAATGAATTCTTGAGAGGTAAACTCACCTCCTTTATCTCATCTCAAACACTTAAGTTTGAAATCTGATTCTTTCTCAACCATTTTATGAAAAAATTTAAATCTTTCAAAGGCCTCCGACTTATGTTTGAGAAATGTTACCCAAACCATTCTAGTGTAGTCATCAACAAACAGCATGAATTACTTATCACCATTTATTGACCTTGTCCTAGTAGGACCACATAAATCAGTGTGTACAAGATGCAAAGGTCTAGTTGAAGAGTGTTCCTTATATTTGAAACTCACCTTTGTCTACTTGTCTTTTAGACAACCAAGGATAACTTTAAGAAACCACCCTTGGGCAAAAATGTAAAATCCTAGCGAATCAGACATTATTTTTTGGGGGAAATTTTTATATTGATGGCGAAATTTTTTTTCAAAGTAGGGAAAAAAAATAAATTTGTATTGGCGATTTTTTCCTAGGGTACGAAAAATTACATAAAATTCTGGCGAATAATACCTTGTTCTGTGGGGAAAATACATATTGTAGGAGGCGAATATTTTTTCGTTTAAAGAAACAACTATATAATTGTATGGGAGAAAATTTTTAGTCCGAAGGAAAAATTATTTAACCATATTAGCGATTTTTATCCATCACTTGAAAATTATTTAACTTTTTTTGGCTAATATTTAGTTATTTATGAAAAAATATATATTTAATTGGCGATTTCATGAATTCATTGCCATTAATAGACAAGGCACATCACATCACATCAGTACATCACATTGAGTTTGGACTCTGCACGATGTATCGAAAAGCACAACCTCTTTGACATGTGAAGGGTGACACGTACCTAAAATCCATCAATGATTTTAAACCGTTCGATGATCGTAGATCAATGGCTGAAGTTTTAGTCTAGCCCAATTTTCTGAAGAGAACATAGTTCACCAGAAAGTGTCCGGAATAGAATTGGATTCAATAGACATGTATCAAATGCCACGATAGATAATTTTGGTCATTTAATATATGTCTAGTCACTAACTGCAATCCACTTTGTCCCCATGACTTCCAATGTGGTACTTGTCAACTTGGTACTGGTTTATAGTTGTTTCCAATTTCACACACTAGTGCATTTATGGGAAAGATTTGCAGAGATATACGAAAGATTTTTAAAAAATTAAAGGAATTAATATGGTTAGAGAAGTAATTATTACAATCAAGAGCTTCAACTATTTATATACGATCTCTGCTTCTTTCATCTTTAATTAGCCTTTGCCATTTGGTATATTAATCGTTGGAGCTCACGGTATTTAAATTATGCCTCTAGTTTAGGTCTATAGGCTCAGGTTGTTTAATTTGGTAATTTGATTTGTCAAGATGGACACTCCTATCTGCTTGAGAAGCATTTTTGCAGAGGACTAGAGGGCCTTTTTGGGGTCCGTTAAAGACCCAACCCTCCAATCAGTCTACAAGGAGGTTGGGATGTTCACCAATGAGGTTGTGAGGATGGTGTTGGGCAAAGACTTTCTGTGTAAGGAAAATAGATACTGTGTTAACATGGACATTACATCTCAATTCTTGGTGTCACTTCTGTACCTCGGAGGAGACAAGGTGGATATGTTGATGTTGTTAAGGAAGGTATTTAAGGAAGACTTTCTTAGAGAATACTTTACTGTTGTCATCCTTGTAGAAGTAGGGGTGGGGATCCCTTGGGCAAGTGAGTTAACCAAGCTTCTCCTCCCTGACCAAATAGTGCCAATGTCCAGGCAACCGTTTCTTTTGAATTTGAATGCGGAGCAGTCAAGACGCTTCATAGGAAATGAGTGCGGATTGGCAGGGACTTTCTCTGGAAATGGTTGCTCCTGGATGACTTTCCAAACTGCAGTTGGCTTGAATAATTCTCGAGCAGCTTATGTTGTCTGAAGAATTCTACATGGAGGGAGGGCCAGATTCTTAGGGTAAACCATCCACTACCTATACCTTAGCCCCAACCCCATAGTAGTTTTTTTTTTTTTGCTATGTCCTCATAACCTCATAGGCTCAGTGGCTCACTCATTTTGGCTTTAATTTTTTTGAGGGACTCAAGTCTCAAACATGTAAAAATTGTACATTTCCTAAACATAAATATTAATGATAATTTTACAAATTCCAGTTCGTTTTAGTTTGCCTCTTATGGATATAAAAAATGTTTTTTATTTCATTTTATTAATGATAGTTTTGCAAATGCTTTTTGTCTATAAGCTACGTTATTTCAATATTTTGTTAAACAATGGAAATAAATTTAATATTGTGATCTTTTTTATGTAATGCTTGTTCCTCTATATTTAATATATATAAAAAAATCCAATTCGTTCCATTAATTATCTGTACATTGATTATGGTTGATTATAATTTTATAAATATTAAAAAAAAGATGTTTATCTCACGAAAAATAAGTAAATTAAAAGTCCAACTTACTTGTTGTTGAAGTTTTAAACTAGTGCATGCATGGGTTGGTACATGCTATGATTTATAGTTAAGATTTTGTCATTATGAAGAAATTTGAGACATATATGAACGGTAGATGATATCGCTTTCATGGAAGAGAACCAAGGATGTGAATATATTATTATAACAGTTTCAATTAATAGAATTGAGAAACGGATATATTTTATCATTTATATGTATCAATATACAATGTGGTAATTGGTCCCATTTGTTTTGTATCAAACAAATTAAAGTAATTAATTACTTTACAAAACACCCAATGAATTAGATATTTTATGAAGAAAGGCACGTCCGCTTATTTGGTCCTATCACTCATTTGATCTTATAATCTATCTTTGCAATAGAAAAAAAGGACTATTTAATATACTTTTGATATGATAATCGACAACTTACCGTCTTTTTTAGTCCCTTTAATGGGCTTGTTTTTTCCAGCATTTACAATGCTTTTTCTTTTTTTTTTTTCTATATTCAAAAAGATGAAATTTTATGAATTTGATCAATATATCATACATATATATATTGGAATGAATTGTGAGAGTGTGTCTTTGATCTTTGCAATGATATATAGTGGGACATCGGGTGTTTCAATAGTCTCACTAGGATCAAAGGTAATGCATATTGCATAGGTCCTTAGGAGGTGTACGTTTATTAATAAGATTCACCACATTATTAGAATCAAGGCCAATGTCATTAGAAGAAAATTATAGATTCTCAAACTCAATTAGAGAACAAAATTAAATTCAATTAGATCAACAACCTAGGGTGGATTTCGGCCCAAATGTGGGAAGTAAACACATTTGTGAGAACTTCACTCGGAATTGAACGTTTTACATTTAATTAAATGTAATTAAGTCTATAAATATCTATTTGAGGCGGATGTTGAAAATGATTAAACAAACTTCAAAAACAATCTGAAAAAGTGACTTGAATGTGGTGACGTGCCCGAAAAATGGCAAAAGTCATGGGACCCATGACAACTGACAACAGATACCATCGTCCATTGGATGAGCACAGATCAACGGCTTAGGGTGGATTTTGATCCGAATGTGAGAAGTAAAGACATTTGTGAGAACTTCCCCTAGAATTGAACGTTTTACATTTAATTAAATATAATTAAGTCTATAAAGCTCTATTTCGGGCAAAAGTTGAAAATGATTAAACACACTTAAAAAAAAGTTTGGAAAAGTGACTTGAGTGTGGTGACGTGCCCGAAAATTGAAAAAGTCATGGGACCCATGACAACTGACAATAGATACCATCGTCTATTGGATGAGCACAGATCAACGGCTTAGGGTGGATTTCGGCCCAAATGTGGGAAGTAAACACATTTGTGAGAACTTCGCCCAGAATTGAATGTTTAACATTTAATCAAATATAATTAAGTCTATAAAGCTCTATTTCGGGTGAAAGTTGAAGGATTAAAAAGACTTAAAAAAAAGTCTGAAAAGGTGACTGGAGTGTGGTGACGTGCCCAAAAAATGGCAAAAGTCATGGGACCTGCGACAACTGACAATAGATACAATCATCTGTTGGATGAGCACAGATCAATAAATTAAGCTGGATTTTGGCCCGAAGGTGGGAAGTGAACACATTTGTGAGAACTTCGCCTGAAATTGAACATTTTACATTTCATTAAATATAATTAAGTCGATAAAGCTTTATTTCAGGTGGAAGTTGAAGGATTAAAAATACTTTTACATTTAACCCACAAGAGCACAATCACCATAACACAAGATATTTGACATGGAAACCCAAATGGGAAAAACCATGGTGAACAAAAACTCAAAAGTAACTATTTGCAGAATAGAAACTAGACCGGTTAAGGTCAGACTAGTTAAGGTCATACAATGTTCTTCACCAGAACAGATCCTGTTAGGAATCTAGATCTTTGTTAGGAGATAAGTCCTGTTAAAGACTACCTTGTTAGAGGATTTCAGATCCACAGTTGTGAACCACCTTGTTAGAGGATTTACAAAGGCTTTGTTGGGCCTACCCAGTTAAGGGTTTCAAACTTGTCGAAGATGTGAGTAATCAACAAGTGAGTGATCTAGCTAATAGCAGAGTCTGCTTAATTAGATCCTTGATAGCTCATTGTTAATGCATTTTAGCATTACTTTAGTCTTCAATATCTCCACACTCTATCTCTTCACACAAACTTAATCTTCTCTGCAAAGATCACACATAACCTTTTTCTATTCTATCTCTCATACCATACATGCAAACCCTAGGCATGATGTCCTTATAAAGCAATTTGATTTCATGTTGGTCCAATAGGATTAGAATACAAGTGCCTAGGTTCAGTACATATAGACACATTTAGTAACACGACACAAAATCACCGCCAAAGTGTCGATGGATGATAACTCATCACACATTACAGAAATACCAGTTAATACAATATACCGATTACCGGTTTGACAAAAATGAAGACTAGTAGATCATAGTGTTTCGATCAAAAGTTAACTACCAATTGGTTCTATCATACCGCTTGAGCTCTCCATACCGCATGAGCTCTTTGAACAGCTTGGGGTCTCCATGCCGCTTGAGCTCTTCAGTCAATCTGTGACCAGTAAACATCTTCTGCAAAATATAGATAGTCTAAAGACTATACATTCAATAATACACAATACCGGTTGGAACAATTACCAATTGAGCCATAACTCATACATCAAGAAAGTGTGTGTCCATCAATGAAAATCAAAACATCATCAAAATGCCAACAATCTCCCCCTTTAGCATTGATGGCAACACTTAGGAAAATTTTGACATCTAACTGTTTTTACAACAAAAATACCATAATCAAAATTACTCCCCCTAAGCATATACACTATCCCTTTTGTAGAAATTACAATGTATACTACTTCCCAAAATGGTAACATGAAAGTACAGGAAATGGTAACATTCACCAAAATTTTAATGTACCCTACTCCCCATTTGCCAACAATGACAAAGTAATGCAGAATAACCCATGTTTCCTTATATATAAAGATAGAGTAGATGTTCATGACAATAAGGAATGAAACTTATCAAAAACAGATTTAAAGTCCTACATAAAAGTTTTCATGGCCAATGTCCATGACTCAAGTAATGAGGTAGCAACCTCACTTTCAGTTTGCATCTTGAATACCAGTTCTTCCATTGCATCAATGGTACTCATCTCTTGAGTTACCGTGATAGCTTACAGGTTGAGAAAACATTTCTGAAGAATTTGCACTCTTGGCAATAAGACCAGTTGAAGCTCCTACAAATCTCTAGTCTGGTTGTTGATCTCTTAGTCCATCCTGGTAGTCTGAAGCTGATAATGATGAACCATTTGCCCATATGTAGTGAATGAATCATACGGCATTTTGAAGGTGCTGATGTATGCCTGGAACTCCGATCGGAGTTTATCTTTCTGTTTAAGCACATCATCACAAAATAGATGGGGTTGGCGGATTTCACTCTAAAGAAATTTGCCCTCATCCATAGCAAAACTAATATCCTTCTGTTGTTTTAGAAGTTGTGATAGGATCTCATTCATTTTCTTGAGTAAGGCAGTGTTGAGTGCCTTTTCATGATTCTCTTGGGAGTGGCTTTAGCACCATTTTCCAAGCAATGTACCTAGTCCTCCACTACGATATAGAGAAGTTTAAGCTTAGACAGAGAGGAATCGGTACTAGGGAGGTTGGTACAAGGAATCATACTAGTAAGGGTGTCAACCGCAGTTTGCATGACATCTTGTTCCTTCTTCCTCTGCAATGCTTCCATTCTCTCATGTGCACGTTTGATGCTTTGAAGCAACTCAGACACATCTACATATTGAAGATCAATAGGACTGGTGGTGTCAACTTGTTTGGCTTGACCACCGGTTGCCTTAGGAGTCTCCACTTGTTTGGTCTTTTTTGCTTCCTTCTCCTCTGCTGCTCTTTTCTTTTCCTCTTCTTTCTCCTTTTTCTCCTCTTTCTTCTTCTCCATTTCTTCTTTCTTCTTGTCCTCTTCCTACTTTTTCTTCTCTTCCTCCTTCTTCCTTTCTTCTTCCTTCCTCTTGTCTTCTTCTTTCTTCTTCTCCTCTTCTTTTCTCTTCTCCTTTTCTTTCCTTTTCTCCTCTTCTTTCCTTTTCTCCTCTTCTTTTCTCTTCTCCTTTTCTTTTCTCTTCTCCTCTTGTTTCCTTTTCTCCTCTTGTTTCCTTTTCTCTTCCTCTTTCTTTTTCTCTTCCTCTTTTCTCTTGTTTTCTTCTTGCCTTGCTTTTTCTTCTTGCTCTTTCTTCATTTGTTCTTTGTCCTTATTTTCTTTTTCAGATTTTTCCTTGTCTTGTTTCTCTTTCTCTACTTTTTCTTTATCCCACTTCTCTTTCTCTTTGTCCAGAGTGACATCCTCAATATTTAAAGCATCCACATCAATATGATCATTTTACTATGTCACTCTTTCACCTTCACTATCAAATGCCTCATTTGGTTCGCCTTAGGATAGGTCAGGTTCTTGTTCAGCCTTCTTATTGGCTTGAGATACTTGGTGTAACTTGACAACAGCTTTAGCATGTAAATGTGTGTCCTTTTCCACTTCAGAAGCTCTACCTTCTAGTAGTATGTATTCTCCTTCTCATGAAGAAGAGGCCTTTGTTCTTATCCATTATCTCAAATAATTGTGAATTAGAAGCATCAGGAAAGTATTGTGCAAAAATTTTCTCCTTGATCTCCTGTTCTTTCTCAATGGCAATGCGCCATTTATTATCTAAATAATTGTATAAAGAATCTGTTATAACTGATCTAATCTTTGATGGCAACCGGTCATTTACACATAAATATTTGATGACTTCTTGTTCTACTTCTTTCTCATTATCATTAAAATCATCAAAATACTCTTTTAAATCATCAAGCACTTTTCTCTTAATATTCTTTATAGTGCTCTAACAATGTGTCATTGGCTTATAGGAGGAAATATCTATATTTACCGGTTCTGAAGTTGCAGGAACATTATTGGTAGATTTTGCCATCTTGCTTGATTGTCTTGTCTTCTTTGGTTGAATTTCCGGTTTAGTATCCTCTGACTCCGATGAGCTGGTTTTCATTTTTTAGAAGTGGATTAAAAAGACTTTTACATTTCACCCACAAGAGCACAATCACCATAACACAAGATATTTGACGTGGAAACCCAAATAGGAAAAACCACGGTGAGCAGAAACTCACAAGTAACTATTTGCATAATAGAAACCAGACCGGTTAAGGTCAGACTGGTTAAGGTCATACAATGTTCTTCACCAGAATAGATCCTGTTAGGAATCTAGATCTCTGTTAGGAGATAAGTCCTGTTAAAGACTACCTTTTTAGAGGATTTCAGATCCACAATTGTAAACCACCTTGTTAGAGGATTTACAAAGGCTTTGTTGGGCCTACCCAATTAAGGGTTTCAAACTTGTCGAAGATGTGAGTAATCAACAAGTGAGTGATCTAGCTAATAGCACAGTCCTCTTAATTAGATCTTTGATAGCTCATTGTTAATGCATTTTAGCATTACTTAAATCTTCACTATCTCCACACTCTATCTCTTCACACAGACTTAATCTTCTCTGCAAAGATCGCACATAACCTTTTTTGTTCTATCTCTCATACCATACATGCAAACCCTAGACATGATGTCCTTATAAAGCAATTTGATTTCATGTCGGTCCAATAGGATTAGAATACAAGTTCCTAGGTTCAGTGCATCTAGACACATTTGGTAACACGACACAAAATCACCACCAAAGTGTCGGTGGATGATAACTCATAACACATTACAAAAATACCGGTTAATACAATATACCAATTACCGGTTTTACAAAAATGAAGACTAGTAGATCATAGTGTTCCAATCAAAAGTTAACTACCGCTTGGTTCCATCGTACTGCTTGATCTCCTCGAACCGCTTGAGGTCTCCATACCGCTTGAGTTCTTCAAACCACTAGGGGTCTCCATACCACTTGAGCTCTTCAGTCAATCTGTGACCGATAAACATCTTCTACAAAATATAGATAGTCTAAGGACTATACATTCAATAATACACAATACTGATTGGAACAATTACCGGTTGAGTCATAACTCATACATCAAGAAAGTGTGTGCCCATCGTCAAGAAAGTGTGTGTCCATCAATGACAATCAAAACATCATTAAAATGCCAACAATCTCCCCCTTTAGCATTGATGGCAACACTTACGAAAATTTTGACATCTAAGTGTTTTTACAACAAAAATGCCATAATCAAAATTACTCCCCCTAAGCATATACACTATCCCTTTTGTAGAAATTACAATGTATACTACTTCCCAAAATGACAACATGAAAGTACAGGAAATGGTAACATTCACCAAAATTTTAATGTACACTGCTCCTGCTTTGTCAACAATGACAAAGTAATGCAGAATAACCCATGTTTCCTTATATATAAAGATAGAGTAAATGTTCATGACAATAAGGAATGAAACTTATGAAAAATAGATTGAAAGTCCTGCATAAAAGTTTTCATGGCCAATGTCCATGACTCAAGTAATGAGGTAGCAACCTCACTTTCAGTTTGCATTTGGAATACCAGTTCTTCCATTGCATCAATGGTACTCATCTCTTGAGTTACTGTGATAGCTTACAGGTTGAGAAAACATTTCTGAAGAATTTGCAGTTTGGCAATAACACCAGTTGAAGCTCCTGCAAATCTCTAGTCCGATTGTTGATCTCTGAGTCCATCCTGGCAGTCTGAAGATGATAATGATGAACCATTTTCCCATATGTAGTGGATGAATCATATGGCATCTTGAAGGTGCTGATGTATGCCTCGAACTCCTATTGGAGTTTATCCTTCTGTTTAAGCACATCATCACAAAATAGATGGCATTGGCAAATTTTACTCTAAAGTAATTTGCCCTCATCCATAGCAACACTGATATGCTTCTATTGTTTCAGAAGTTGTGGCAGGAGCTCATTCATTTTCTTGAATAAGGCAGTGTTGAGTGCCTTTTCATCATTCTTCTTAGCAGTGGCTTCAGCAACATCTTCCAAGCATTGTACCTGGTCCTCCACTATGGTATAGAGAAGTTTAAGCTTAGACAGAGAGGAATCGGTACTGGGGAGGTTGGTACGGGGAATCATACTGGTAAGGGTGTCAACTGCAGTTTGTATGACATCTTGTTCCTTCTTCCTCTGCAATGCTTCAAGTCTCTCATGTGCAAGTTTGATGCTTTGAAGCAGCTCAGACTCATCTGCATATTGAAGATCAATAGGACTGGTGGTGTCAGCCTATTTGGCTTGACCACCGGTTCCCTTAGGAGTCTCTGCTTGTTTGGTCTTTTCTGCTTCCTTCTCCTCTACTGCTCTTTTCTTTTCCTCTTCTTTCTTCTTTTTCTCCTCTTTCTTCTTCTCGATTTCTTCTTTCTTCTTGTCCTCTTCATACTTTTTCTTCTCTTCCTCCTTCTTCCTTTCTTCTTCCTTCCCCTTGTCTTCTTCTTTCTTCTTCTCCTCTTCTTTTCTCTTCTCCTTTTCTTTCCTTTTCTCCTCTTCTTTCCTTTTCTCCTCTTCTTTTCTCTTCTCCTTTTCTTTTCTCTTCTCCTCTTGTTTCCTTTTCTCCTCTTGTTTCCTTTTCTCTTCCTCTTTCTTTTTCTCTTCCTCTTTTCTCTTGTTTTCTTGTTGCCTTGCTTTTTCTTCTTGCTCTTTCTTCATTTGTTTTGTGTCCTTTTCTTTTTCATCTTTTTCCTTGTCCTATTTCTCTTTCTCTGCTTTTTCTTTATCCCATTTCTCTTTCTCTTTGTCCAAAGTGACATCCTCAATAATTAATGCATCCACATCAATAGGATCATTTTACTATGTCACTCCTTCACATTCACTATCAAATGCCTCATCCGGTTCGCCTGAGGATAGGTTAGGTTCTTGTTTAACCTTCTTATTGGCTTCAGATACTTGCTATAACTTGACAACAGCTTTAGCATGTAAATGTGTGTCCTTTTCCACTTCAGAAGCTCTACCTTCTAGTAGTATGTATTCTCCTTCTCATGAAGAAGAGGCCTTTGTTCTTATCCATTATCTCAAATAATTGTCAATTAGAAGCATCAGGAAAGTATTGTGCAAAAATTTTCTCCTTGATCTCCTATTCTTTCTCAATGGCAATGCGTTGTTTATTATCTAAATAATTGTATAAAGAATCTGTTGTAACCGATCTAATCTCTGATGGCAACTGGTCATTTACACATAAATATTTGATGACTTCCTGTTCTATTTCTTCTTTCTCATTATCATTAAAATCATCAAAATACTCTTTTAAATCATCAAGCACTTTCCTCTTAATATTCTTTATAGTCCTCTAACAATGTGTCATTGGCTTATAAGAGGAAATATCTATATTTACCAGTTCTAAAGTTGCAGGAACATTACTGGTAGATTTTGCCTTCTTGCTTGATTGTCTTGTCTTCTTTGGTTGAATTTCCAATTTAGTATCCATTGACTCCGATGAGCTGGTTTTCATTTTTAAGAAGTCGATTAAAAAGACTTTTACATTTCACCCACAAGAGCACAATCACCATAACACAAGATATTTGACATGGAAACCCAAATGGGAAAAACCACGGTGAGCAGAAACTCACAAGTAACTATTTGCAGAATAGAAACCAAATTGGTTAAGGTCAGACCGATTAAGGTCATACAATGTTCTTCACCAGAACAGATCCTGTTAGGAATCTAGATTTCTGTTAGGAGATAAGTCCTGTTAAAGACTACCTTGTTAGAGGATTTCAGATCCACAGTTGTGAACCACCTTGTTAGAGGATTTACAAAGGCTTTGTTGGGCCTATCTAGTTAAGGGTTTCAAACTTGTCGAAGATCTGAGTAATCAATAAGTGAGTGATCTAGCTAATAGCACAATCTTCTTAATTAGATCTTTGATAGCTCATTGTTAATGCATTTTAGCATTACTTCATTCTTCAATATCTCAGCATTCTATCTCTTCACACAGACTTAATCTTCTCTGCAAAGATCGCGCATAACCTTTTCTATTCTATCTCTCATGCCATACATGCAAACCCTAGACATGATGTCCTTATAAAGCAATTTGATTTCATGTCGGTCCAATAGGATTAGAATACAAGTTCCTAGGTTCATTGCATCTGGACACATTTGGTAACATGACACAAAATCACCACCAAAGTGTCGGTGGATGATAACTCATCACACATTACAGAAATACCGGTTAATACAATATATCGATTACCGGTTTGACAAAAATGAATACTGGTAGATCATAGTGTTCAGATCAAAAGTTAACTACCACTTGGTTCCATCATACCATTTGAGCTCCTCGAACCGCTTGAGGTCTCCATACCACTTGAGCTCTTCGAACCACTTGGGGTCTCCATACCGCTTGAGATCTTCATTCAATCTGTGATCGGTAAACATCTTCTGCAAAATATTGATAGTCTAAAGACTATACATTCAATAATACACATTATCAGTTGGAACAATTACCGGTTGAGTCATAACTCATACATCAAGAAAGTGTGTGTCCATCATCAAGAATGTGTGTGTCCATCAATGACAATCAAAATATCATCAAAATGCCAACAATCTCCTCCTTTGGCATTGATGGCATTACCTAGGAAAATTTTGACATCTAAGTGTTTTTACAACAAAAATGCCATAATCAAAATTACTCCCCCTAAGCATATACACTGTCCCTTTTGTAGAAATTACAATGTATACTACTTCCCAAAATGGTAACATGAAAGTACAGGAAATGGTAACATTCACCAAAATTTTAATGTACAGTACTCCCCCTTTGCCAACAATGACAAAGTAATGCAGAATAACCCATGTTTCCTTATATATAAAGATAGAGTAAATGTTCATGACAATAAGGAATGAAACTTATCAAAAACAGATTGAAAGTCCTACATAAATCTTTTCACGGCCAATGTCTATGACTCAAGTAATGAGGTAGCAACCTCACTTTCAGTTTGCATCTGGAATACCAGTTCTTCCATTGCATCAATGGTACTCATCTCTTGAGTTACCGTGATAGCTTACAAGTTGAGAAAACATTTCTGAAGAATTTGCAGTCTTGGCAATAAGACCAGTTGATGCTCCTGCAAATCTCTAGTCCGGTTGTTGATTTCTGAGTCCATCCTGGCTGTCTGAAGATGATAATGATGAACCATTTTCCCATATGTAGTGAATGAATCATACGGCATCTTGCAGGTGCAGATGACTGCGTGGAACTCTGATTGGAGTTTATCTTTCTGTTTAAGCACATCATCACAAAATAGATGGGGTTGGCAGATTTTACTCTAAAGTAATTTGCCCTCATCCATAGCAACACTGATATCCTTCTGTTGTTTCAGAAGTTGTGACAGGAGCTCATTCATTTTCTTGAGTAAGGCAGTGTTGAGTGCCTTTTCATGATTCTTCTTGGTAGTGGCTTCAGCAACATCTTCCAAGCATTGTACCTGGTCCTCCACTACGGTATAGAGAAGTTTAAGCTTAGACAGAGAGGAATTAGTACTGGGGAGGTTGGTACGGGGAATTATATTGGTAACGGTGTCAACCACAGTTTGTATGACATCTTGTTCCTTCTTCCTCCATAATGCTTCCAGTCTCTCATGTGCATGTTTGATGCTTTGAAGCAACTCAGACTCATCTGCATATTGAAGATCAATAGGACTAGTGGTGTCAACCTATTTGGTTTAACCATCGGTTTCCTTAGGAGTCTCCGCTTGTTTGGTCTTTTCTGCTTCCTTCTCCTCCACTACTATTTTCATTTCCTCTTCTTTCTTCTTTTGCTCCTCTTTCTTCTTCTCCCTTTCTTCTTTCTTCTTTTCCTCCTCCTAATTTTTCTTCTCTTCCTCCTTCCTTTCTTCTTCCTTCCTCTTGTCTTCTTCTTTCTTCTTCTCCTCTTCTTTTGTCTTCTCCTCTTCTTTCCTTTGCTCCTCTTCTTTCCTTTTCTCCTCTTCTTTTCTCTTCTCCTTTTCTTTTCTCTTCTCCTCTTGTTTCCTTTTCTCCTCTTGTTTCCTTTTCTCTTCCTCCTTTCTCATGTTTTCTTCCTGCCTTGCTTTTTCTTCTTTTTCTTTCTTCATTTGTTCTTTGTCCTTCTTTTCTTTTACAGCTTTTTCCTTGTCCCGTTTCTCTTTCTCTGCTTTTGCTTTATCCTGTTTCTCTTTCTCTTTGTCTAGAATGACATCCTTAATATTTAAAGCATCCACATCAATAGGATCATTTTACTCTGTCACTCTTTCACCTTCACTATCAAATGCCTCATCCAGTTTGCCTGAGGATAGCTCACGTTCTTGTTCAGCCTTCTTAATGGCTTCAGATACTTGGTGTAACTTGACAACAGCTTTAGCATGTAAATGTGTGTCCTTTTCCACTTTAGAAGCTCTACCTTCTAGTAGTATGTATTCTCCTTCTCATGAAGAAGAGGCCTTTGTTCTTATCCATTATCTCAAATAATTGTGAATTAGAAGCATCAGGAAAGTATTGTGCAAAACTTTTCTCCCTGATCTCTTGTTCTTTCTCAATGGTAATGCACCATTTATTATCTAAATAATTGTATAAAGAATCTCTTGTAATTGATCTAATCTCTGATGGCAATCGGTGAATTACACATAAATATTTGATGACCTCCTGTTCTACTTCTTCTTTCTCATTATCATTAAAACCATCAAAATACTCTTTTAAATCATCAAGCACTTTCCTCTTAATATTCTTTAAAGTCCTCTGACAATGTGTCATTGGCTTATAAGAGGAAATATATATATTTACCGGTGCTGAAGTTGCAGGAACATTATTGGTTGATTTTGCCTTCTTGCTTGATTCTCTTGTCTTCCTTGGTTGAATTTCCAGTTTAGTATCCTCTAACTCCGGTGAGCTGGTTTTCATTTTTAAGAAGTGGATTAAAAAGACTTTTACATTTCACCCACAAGAGCACAATCACCATAACACAAGATATTTGATGTGGAAACCCAAATGGGAAAAACCACGGTGAGCAGAAACTCACAAGTAACTATTTGTAGAATAGAAACCAGACCGGTTAAGGTCATACAATGTTCTTCACCAGAACAGATCCTGTTAGGAATCTAGATCTCTGTTAGGAGATAAGTCCTGTTAAAGACTACCTTGTTAGAGGATTTCAAATCCACAATTGTGAACCACCTTGTTAGAGGATTTACAAAGGCTTTGTTTGGCCTACCCAGTTAAGGGTTTCAAACTTGTCGAAGATGTGAGTAATCAACAAGTGAGTTATCTAGCTAATAGCACAGTCTGCCAAATTAGATCCTTGATAGCTCATTTTTAATGCATTTTAGCATTACTTCAGTCTTCAATATCTCCACACTCTATCTCTTCACACAGAATTAATCTTCTCTACAAAGATCGTACATAACCTTTTCTGTTCTATCTCTCATACCATACATGCAAACCCTAGACATGATGTCCTTATAAAGAAATTTGATTTCATGTCGGTCCAATAGGATTAGACTACAAGTTCCCAGGTTCAGTGCATCTAGACACATTTGGTAACACGACACAAAATCACTGCCAAAGTCTCGGTGGATGATAACTCATCACACATTATAGAAATACCAGTTAATACAATATACCGATTACCGGTTTGACAAAAATGAAGACTAGTAGATCATAGTGTTCTGATCAAAAGTTAACTACCGCTTGGTTCCATCATACCGCTTGAGCTCCTCGAACTGCTTGAGGTCTCCATACTGCTTGAGCTCTTCGAACTACTTGGGGTCTCCATACTGCTTGAGCTCTTTAGTCAATCTATGACCGGTAAACATCGTCTACAAAATATCGATAGTCTAAAGACTATACATTCAATAATACACAACACTGGTTGGAACAATTACCGGTTGAGTCATATCTCATACATCAAGAAAGTGTGTGTCCATCAATGACAATCAAAACATCATAAAAATGCCAACAATCTCCCCCTTTGGCATTGAAGGCAACACTTAGGAAATATTTGACATCTAAGTGTTTTTAAAACAAAAATGCCATAATCAAAATTACTCCCCCTAAGCATATACACTATCCCTTTTGTAGAAATTACAATGTATACTACTTCCCAAAATGGTAACATGAAAGTACTAGAAATGGTAACATTCACCAAAATTTTAATGTACACTACTCCCGCTTTGCCAACAATGACAAAGTAATGCAGAATAACCCATGTTTCCTTACATATAAAGATAGTGTAAATTTTCATGACAAAAGGAATGAAAATTATCAAAAACAGATTGAAAGTCCTACATAAAAGTTTTCATGGCCAATGTCCATGACTCAAGTAATGAGGTAGCAACCTCACTTTCAGTTTGCATCTGGAATACCAGTTCTTCCATTGCATCAATGGTACTCATCTCTTGAGTTACCGTGATAGCTTACAGGTTGAGAAAACATTTTTGAAGCATTTGCAATCTTGGCAATAAGACCAGTTGAAGCTCCTGCAAATCTCTGGTCCAGTTGTTGATCTCTGAGTCCATCCTGGCAGTCTGGAGCTGATAATGATGAACCGTTTGCCCATATGTAGTGAATGAATCATATGGCATCTTGAAGGTGTTGATGTATGCCTGGAACTCTGATTGGAGTTTACCTTTCTGTTTAAGCACATCATCACAAAATAGATGGGGTTGGTAGATTTTACTCTAAAGTAATTTGCCCTCATCCATAGAAACACTGATATCCTTCTATTGTTTTAGAAGTTGTGACAAGAGCTCATTCATTTTCTTGACTAAGGCAATGTTGAGTGCCTTTTCATGATTCTTCTTAGCAGTGGCTTCAGCAACATCTTCCAAGCATTGTACTTGGTCCTCCACTACTGTACAGAGAATTTTAAGCTTACACAGAGAGGAATCGGTACTGGGGGGTTGGTACGGGGAATCATACTGGTAAGGGTGTCAACCACAGTTTATATGACATCTTGTTCCTTCTTCCTCCGTAATGCTTCCAATCTCTCATGTGCAAGTTTGATGCTTTGAAGTAGCTCAGACTCATATGCATATTGAAGGTCTGTTAACCTATTTGGCTTGACCACTGGTTGGCTTAGGAGTCTCCGCATGTTTGGTCTTTTCTGCTTGCTTCTCCTCTACTGCTCTTTTCTTTTCCTCTTCTTTCTTCTTTTGCTCCTCTTTCTTCTTCTCCATTTCTTCTTTCTTCTTGTCCTCTTCCTGCTTTTTCTTCTCTTCCTCCTTCTTCCTTTCTTCTTCCGTCCTCATCTTCTTCTTTCTTCTTCTCCTCTTCTTTTCTCTTCTCCTATTCTTTCCTTTTCTCCTCTTCTTTCCTTTTCTCCTCTTCTTTTCTCTTCTCCTTTTCTTTTCTCTTCTCCTCTTGTTTCCTTTTCTCCTCTTGTTTCCTTTTCTCTTCCTCTTTCTTTTTCTCTTCCTCTTTTCTCTTGTTTTCTTCTTGCCTTGCTTTTTCTTCTTTCTCTTTCTTCATTTGTTCTTTGTCCTTCTTTTCTTTTTCAGCTTTTTCCTTGTCTTGTTTCTCTTTCTCTTCTTTTTCTTTATCCCATTTCTCTTTCTCTTTGTCTGGAGTGATATCCTGAATATTTAAAGCATCCACATCAATAGGATCATTTTACTCTGTCACTCTTTCACCTTCACTATCAAATACCTCATCCGTTTTGCCTGAGTATAGCTCACATTCTTGTTCAGCCTTCTTATTGGCTTCAGATACTGGGTGTAACTTGACAACAGCTTTAGCATGTAAATGTGTGTCCTTTTCCACTTCAGAAGCTCTACCTTCTAGTAGTATATATTCTCCTTCTCATGAAGAAGAGGTCTTTGTTCTTATCCATTATCTCAAATAATTGTGAATTAGAAGCATCAGGAAAGTATTGTGCAAAAATTTTCTCCCTGATCTCCTGTTCTTTCTCAATGGCAATGTGCCATTTATTATCTAAATAATTGTATAAAGAATCTGTTGTAACTAATCTAATCTCTAATGGCAACTGGTCATTTACACATAAATATTTGATGACCTCTTGTTCTACTTCTTCTTTCTCATTATCATTAAAATCATCAAAATACTCTTTTAAATCATCAAGCACTTTCTTCTTAATATTCTTTATAGTCCTCTAACAATGTGTCATTGGCTTATAAGAGGAAATATATATATTTACCAGTGCTGAAGTTGCAGGAACATTACTGGTAGATTTTGCCTTCTTGGTTGATTGTCTTGTCTTCTTTAGTTGAATTTCTGGTTTAGTATCCTCTGACTCTGATGGGCTAGTTTTGGTTTTCCGCTTCCTCTCAAAGACTTTAGCAGGAATAACCTCAGGTTTCTTCTTAGCAGGTGACCGCTTGGTCACTTTTGGACTGGCAGAGGTAACTGATGCAGATACCGATGGCACTACTTTATCCTTTTTCTGTTTTGGTTCTTCAGCTGGTGTTTCCCTCTCCAAGTAGGTACCGGTTCTCTTTTTCTTAGCATCCAATGGTGAGGCAAGTAGGGTAGACACATACCTGATCAACATGTCATTCACCACTTCATAACCCATAGGTTCAACTACTTCCTTTCTTGGTTCCACCACTTCCATTATGCATTCATCTACCTTTATTGTGAAGCAGATGTCATCTTTATACTTCTTCACAATGTCATCTAATATCCTCATTCTCTGGCTCATTTTCTGCTTGAATTCATAAAAATACTTGTTAAGAACCTTAGGTTATCCAGTTCCCACTATTTGTAGAATTTCCTTGATTTGTCTGGAGACCAGTAGGTTAGTAGACCATTGCACATCACTTACTCTAGGAAAATAACCTTGAAAGTAGAAGAATAACCGATGAGAAGTTGTCCAAACCTGAACCTTAGAGTATTGTCTTGTTTGATGGAATTTAGGTTTAGTAGCAATTGCTTCTGTAGACAAGTACATAGTTCAAATGTAGTGTCTTCCTGGATCATTCAGTAAGCGACATTCACCATAGCAGTAGGGACATAATTCATTCTGCTGGCATAGAATATCTTGTAACCAATCACCATGCAAGCATATTTCACTAGATCATCTTTGATGGTGTTGACTGTCATTGCTCATTGGTCACTCATAGAACCAGTGAGCTTTGTCATTTCAGTCTTGGTGACCTTTCGTAGAGTTGATACCTCACCAATATTGCAAAAACTAGTGACGCCATGAATTGCCTCCCGTGTGATGTCATGCATACGCTCAAGGTACATCTTATCACCATGTACTCTGCTAAGGATGATGCAGATATGATCTTCTATGAACTCTTCTAGAAAATACACCGCATTATGTAGTTTCATCTTCTCAAGGACATTGTACTCCGGTTTGATCTTCTTAACATCCCTACAGAATAGACTTAGCTGGGAATGAATCACTAGGGATCCTAGGTCTTCCAATTTATATTCAATATACCCTGAAATATCTTCCTCAACGATAAATCCAATGGGCATTTGGGATAGGGCATTGTATTTCATTTTCTTTTGAATAAATTCAGTTGAATCTACAGGTGCACTAGAACTAGAGTGCGATGTAGAAGCCATGATAAGAAATAAATTCGAGAAATACCTTCACAATCCAAAATTTAGGGTTTGGCAATATCGCCCACAATACACCACTTTGGTTGCTCGATTACTGCTTAGTGTTCTTCATTGATAGATTGAAAAAGATCATTGGATTCCTTTGGGAGATTTTTGAATTCACATTGAATCGCTAGACGAATCGCTCTTTCTCGCTTTGCTCTTTAAAAATATTCTCTCGAAAACTAATAAGTGATAATGGCGACAAAAATCCCTTTTAAACAAACTTTCACCTACCATAATAAATGCATCACGGTTAGGGCATAAACCCTAATTTTGCCTTTTACCACTTCAAATATTTTGTCGATTGATAGGTAACATATACCGGTTAAGTTCTTTACTGATATAAACTGGGGGTTCAAAATATTTCACCAATATGTTCCCCCTAAGCTTTTCTAAAGCTCAGTTTACCAGTTCAAAGACTTCCACACTAGGTGCAAAAACTGGTCCATCCTGTGACACATCTTCTGGTTTCTTTTTCCAAGTTTTATTCATTTCCATTTGAAAGGTTTCAACATATATCTCTCCTTCTGGAGTGATTGGTATATCATCCGATAAGTTCTTCCTTAGTCTACAAGTTCTGGTAGTGTGTCCCAGTTTGTTGCAATGATAGCATACCATTCCAGGTGTTCTCCATGGTCCATTATTCATACTTTCATTCTTCCTTATGCATGTTGTAGCACTCTAATCGCTACCATGATAGATCAAATAGGTTGCACTCCAACCAATTGCCACTTGATAACCTCCTGACCAATGGTCATAGGTATTGTACCGATTGGGATTCTGGTTCACAGAAGGTTCCAAGATAACTCCTTGGGTCCTTGGAGGATATCTCCTAGTGTTGTGCAAAATTGACCTGCATTCAAATGCTTTATGCCCAAACTTGTTGCATGCATAACAATTTCCATTGAATCTATTGGATCTAGGCTTATTGTTTAGAAAATAAGGAAAATTGTTGTAGGCCTTGCTTCTACACACATTAGTAGTATGTCCTTCTTTGAGACAATTAAAGCAAATGGGTTTAAATTTTTGCTTACCTTTATCCTTGGATGTTGATTGCTTCTTTGATGCTTCAGCTTTTGTTCCAGAGGTCTCACCTTCCTCATACCCAGAGAAACCAAGTCCAGTGGTATTCTTTACTGGTTTTGTTGATTCCAACTTTTTCTCTAGCTTAGCAGTACTCTGATTGAATTTTGCAAGTATCTCCTTTGACTCAGTAAGTTCCTTGGAAATAGTAGCATTGGATTCTATCAAGGTTGCATTCTCATAAATGTCCATGTTTAGTTCACCTTGTATTTCTTCTTTTTCCACTTTACTCTCTTGGAGGTGAGTGGTAAGGGTACTAATTTCTTGCTTCATCTTGGAGATCTCATGGTCTTTGTCTTTTACCAGATCTTCAACTTTCCTTTTGTTCTCAAGCTCTTGACACATTCTGATAGTCAGTCCTTCCAACTCCTTTCTCATAACAGCTTTAGATTCATTCAGTTTTTCAACTTCTTCAACTAGGGCATCCATGTCTACTTCATTAGAAGAGCTATTTTCAGTAAGTTCTATCAATTTCTCAGCATGCTCTCTTCTTTTGGCCAAAGAGGCTTTATACTTGACTTTGAGATCATCATAGGCTCTCTCGGTCTGAGTGAGACAATAAGTAAGTTTCCTCACACTATATTCCCCCATATCTCCTTCCAAGTATTTAGACTTATAGAAAGGTTGGCTCTGATACCAATTGATGAATACTAAGAGTGGGGGGTGAATTAGTATACCAAAAAATACTGTAAACAAACTTCTAAATAGTTTAGCAGATAACCGGTATAGAAGATTCACTAAAAAACTGGTTAAGATAAATGCAAACCAAATAGAAAACAAAGCATTCAACCACAAGAGAACAATCACCATAACACAAGATATTTGACGTGGAAACCCAAATGGGAAAAACCAAGGTGAGCAGAAACTCACAAGTAACTATTTGTAGAATAGAAACCAGACCGGTTAAGGTCAGACCGGTTAAGGTCATACAATGTTCTTCACCAGAACAAATCCTGTTAGGAATCTAGATCTCTATTAGGAGATAAGTCCTATTAAAGACTACCTTGTTAGAGGATTTTAGATCCATAGTTGTGACCACCTTGTTAGAGGATTTACAAAGGCTTTTTTGGGCCTACTCGGTTAAGGGTTTCAGACTTGTCGAAGATGTGAGTAATCAACAAGTGAGTGATCTAGCTAATAGTAGAGTCTGCTTAATTAGATCCTTGAAAGCTCATTGTTAATGCATTTTAGCATTACTTCAATCTTCAATATCTCCACACTCTATCTCTTCACACAGACTTAATCTTCTCTGCAAAGATCACACATAATCTTTTCTATTCTATCTCTCATACCATACATGCAAACCCTAGACATGATGTCCTTATAAAGGAATCTGATTTCATGTCGGTCCAATAGGATTAGACCACAAGTTCCTAGGTTCAGTGCATCTGGACACATTTGGTAACATGACACAAAATCACCACCAAAGTGTCGATGGATGATAACTCATCACACATTACAGAAATACCAGTTTGACAAAAATGAAGACTGGTAGATCATAGTGTTCTGATCAAAAGTTAACTACCACTTGGTTCCATCGTACCATGTGAGCTCCTCAAACCACTTGAGGTCTCCATACTGCTTGAGCTCTTCGAACCGCTTGGGGTCTCCATACTGCTTGAGCTCTTTAGTCAATCTGTGACCGGTAAACATCTTCTACAAAACACCGATAGTCTAAAGACTATACATTCAATAATACACAATACCGGTTGGAACAATTACCAGTTGAGTCATAACTCGTACATCAAGAAAGTGTGTGTCCATCAATGACAATCAAAACATCATCAAAATTCCAACATTAATGTCCTCAGAATTTAGACTGAAGAAATGAATGTTTTGTCCTTCAGCGGTGAATAGATATTAATAATAATTAATAAAATTATAGCAGGCTTCTAGATATTTTTCCCTTTAGGTATTACTTTTGTACTTTTCAGTGTTTTCAAAATAAGTGACTCATAGATCATAATCGTATTTCATTTCATGTATAAACCAATAAATCAAGGAAGATTCAAAAATGGCTACTAGATTGAGGAATGCAAGTTGCAACAGAGACTGTCTGTGCCAATCTAGTGAAATACAAATTTTGGTTAAAATCTAGAGCACCTACATCCCGCCTTTTTTACTTATTTTATTCTTGTGGTTCAATTTGAGGGTGTAGATGTCTAAAAATGGTCAACGCTTGCGGAGTCATACTTTAACATTTGCGCATTGCCTTATTTTAGGGTTTTTGCATTGTATTAACATTTCTCCTATGTTGCGCACTTGGTCTTTATCATTTGTGAGCATCGAGTCCTTCTTCTGCATTCTTCATTCATCTCGCTTTCGAATTTGGTCTTGTCAATAACAATCTTTAGTCATGATTTTGGTCGATCTTATCCTGTCGCAATGTGCATGCTCATTTGTCATCATTTTGGACATCGTCAATCCTAATCGATGATAGAATTAGGGTTTTGTCCTCTTATCAATCTTGTCATCTTGCAATCGATTTGTCATCGATCATTGTCATTTTTAATCTTGTCATCTTGCGATCGATTTGTCATCAATCATTGTCATTTTCAATCTTGTCATTTTGCGATCGATTTGTCATCGATCTTCATCTTTCTCAATCATGTCAATTTGGGTCAATTAGTCATTGTTCCTCATCAATTGGTGCAATCAAATCACTTATTAGCATTGGTCCTTTGTCAGTTAGAATCATGTTCAAATCGAATCGATATCAATTATCTTTTGTCAAGACCTAATTGTTGTCCTTGCATTTTCTAGGGTTTCATGATTTATTCATTTAACCTTGTTTGTCATTTCTCCCTCTAGGTTAAATAATTTATTTATTTATCCTAAGTCTTCTTGTCACAATTAAATATTTATTTAATTGGTTAACTAATTCCTCCCTCTTTGTGAATTAATTAATGAATGAAAAATTATTAATTAATTTACCTAATTTTCCAATTTACTAATTTCTCCTAATTCCTAATTTTCTAATTTTCATCAATTTTCTAGTTTCTTAATTTCTAATTCATCTAATTTTTCTAATTTCTCCTATTTCTCCTAATTTCATGGGAATGACATAGCAAATTTGTCATAATTTGTCATAATTGTCAATCAATCAATTTTGACATAGCAATTTGTCATAATTATCAATCAATCAATTTCGCATAGAAAGTGTCAATTTTTCATAATTTGTCATATTTGTCATTCTTGATTTGAAATTTCCATTCGAATCAAATTCATGCTAATCTTGTCTTTTCTCCAATTTGTCTATAAATTGGATGAATTTCTTCAATCAAAAGGTCAAATCAATCACGCTTCTAGTACCCTTATGTTGTCGTCTCGTCAATCTTGCTTTCACATTATACTTATGCACTTGAAGGTGAGATCCATAAAACAAAGCTATTTGAAGGAGAAAGAAGGACAATGGAGCCACATGGAGGAGGCATCTACATTTGGTTTGCTTAGTTTTCATTTTGAATGTCTTGTTTTCATGTTTTCATTGAATGTAATTAGGATTGGTCATTGCAATTGAGTTTTTCGTGATTGAACTAGGCTATTGTTTATCTTGCTTTGATGTCTTTCCAGATTCCTAGCTACATTAATTGGTGAACCTGACATGAACTAACCCCCTAACCATGCTTTTGAGTGCTTTTGAGATGATTTGCAAGTAAAAAACCCAAGAAACAGGGTAATTCAAGGCTTTCTGAGAACTTTTGCGCCTGTGTCAAGCAATATGTGCCTATTTCAAGGACTTCTGCACCTGTGTTACTTCATTCTATGCTTGTGTTACTACATTTCGTGCCTATGTAAGACATTCTGTGCCTGTGTAAGGCCAGAAACAGAGGTAAAAAAGCAGTGTTTTTACTTGCAAATTACTTTGTTTTGCATTCTGTTTCTACATTTTGGTTTTTTTTTGGTACTGATTCTTTGTGCAACACCTTGGCATTATGCATGCAAAGACAAAAATGGAACTACTAACAAATTTTATGCAGGTTCGCTAGTCAAAGATCAAACAAATCAAACTTCTGACTTGGTGATTTTGCAGGTTGCCTTGTACTCCAACTAAACTTTGTGTTTGTAATTCATAATTAGGCACCTAGTATGATTGCTAATTAGGATGGAATGAACATGTGTTTGCTTTGATTATCGAGTTTGACATTGGAGTAGGAGAGTATGCTCTCATCCTTCTTAGGGTGATCAGAAATCCAGATCTTCGATACCATTCTCATGGCTCAAATTTTTTGTTACCTTTAGAGGGCCTGCCTTCCTGACCATTTGCTTTCTTTTGCAAGCAAGTGACAATCGTGAGAAGGGAATGACCCAAAGTGAGCACAGCCAAAGTATCTTGGCATTCTAACTCACTATAAATAAATACCTGATGGGCGAAAGCTTTGAAGGAAGGGTTACGTGGGAATTGTAGTTACTTGGGAAGTGATGACCCTTGGACTCTTTCTCATATCAGCATCTAAGTAGGGCCTCACGGCCTAAATCATTCTTATGTGACTACATTTGTTTGGTATCTTGGTGGACTTATGTCTCAATCATGCTTGCGTGACACCAAGGAGTAACGCTTAACAGAAATCCTTATTAAACACCTTGTATTTAGAGGCCAAAAATCCTTCTAGTTGCTTGAGAAGGAGGAGTTCAGATACTTGGAAGAGATACTAAGTTTTCCATGGGGAGATTTCCATGGGGAGATTTCCATGGGGACTGATGCTTGGCTGCCTTGAGAAGTGAGTGTCGTGGAGGGGAGCCCGTGGGGTCAAGCATCTATGTATTCTCTTTGAATCTCATAACGAGTCTACCTCTCAAGTACCTACTGTCCTTACCTACCATAAGAAATGTGTGAATGAGCATGATTGTCTTGAGTCTAAGTTAAAATATTTTGTCTTCTTTGCTTGTCAAAAGTTGAGTTGTGTCTCATTTCAAAAACAAGACAAATTGATTCAAAACAAAGTTAAACACAGTAGTATTTCATTCAACAAAGTTCAAAAACACCTTCAAACATGGTTGTCAAACATTTTTCAAAATCTTGTCTCAACATTCATGTCACTTAGATTTAGGTTCATCCTAGGTTTGCATTTTGCAAATTCATTGTCAATTACCAAGGTTAGGTTTCACCTAGGTCATACTCCTTTGCATATCAATAAGGGTCATCCGTTTGCAGGTGTCCTCTTGCATTAGAAGTAATACCATTTCATAATTCAACCTTAGGTTTTGTCTTAGGTTGACATTGTCTTACATTTGCATTTGCATCTTTGTCCTCATAACATTAGGTCACATTTGCATACCCTAGGTCTCTTCATCAAGCTTAGGTCATTATCATATCATATTAGGGTCATTTGCATAGTAATTGTCCCTTTTCATATAGTGTCAAAACTAGGTTTTGTCATACTTGAGTAATCCGAATCTTTGAATAAACCCTAAGTCATTGTTAGGAAGTCTAGACCTTATCAAACTTTTGTCTTTTTGTCATCAATGTCATTTGGTCAAACCTAGCTTAGTATCCAAGCATATTGGGGAGACATTGTCATTTTGTCCTTTTGTCACTTGGTCCTTTTGTCCTTTGAGGTCTAGACATCATTTCAATTTCCTAAGGGTCTGATTTTTAGAATTGCATTCATGAGTTTGTCAAAATCTTAAAAAAAGAACAAAGACATAGTTTGCATTCTTGCCATAGATTGCATTTTTGTTTATTTAGGTTGCATTTAGTTGCATATCATACATCATCCTTTTAAAATCAAAAATCCCAAAAACATTGCATAGTGACATGTCTATTGAAACAAGGTTCCAAGCACCAACGATGCAACAAAGTTTGACATATCAACCAACAATGCAATCGAATTTTAATCCAAGGCAAACACAATTATATCCAACCCAACAACAAGGCAATATCGATCAAACTTTTTATGATGAAACAAGTCTCCAAATACAAAAACTAGAGGAGAAACTAGCTCAAGAAAATGAGATATTGGAACAAAGAGTGAAAAACATTGAGAAGAATAGATCACAAATGTCCAAAATGTTTCAAAAACTTCTAGGTCAAAATCCAAAGATTGAGCCAATTGATGTAAGATATCTTCTTGAACGATCAGACAGACCAGCTCTCCTCTCCCAAATAGAGATGATGAAACAATTTCAAGAAAAGAGACAACATCAATTTCAACATTATGTGCCTCCACAACAAGAACAAGAAGGTGTTTACTATCAATTAGATTTTCAACCAATACAACCAATGGTTCAACCAATTGTTCAACATATACAACCAATACAACCAATGGTCCAATTTCAACAATATGTCCAACCAACTATACAATGTCCACAAATGGTTCAACCAATGGTGGAATATCAATGTCAACAACCACAACCAAACATTCAAAAATGAAGGTTGTAGCACACACCAACCCAAGTTTCAAACATGTCAGAACAATTGAACCAAGTCCAATATCAAAACATGACATCAGACCAGAACTAACTCCTTGCCAAACAAGTTCAAATTCCAGATACCACCATGTCAAAACCTTGAAAGAAAGGTGGCTTTATAGCAAGGCTCTTAAGGAACCTACCAAGTGAGTTCTTTGAAGAAGATCAAGATAATACACTTATGTCTAGAAATGTCTCATCCCCCCATAAACAAATTGACTCTCTAGTGGCATCTATCCCTACACCTTTAGAAGTTTCACAAGAACCTTCCATATTGTCCTCATCAAACAATACACCCAAGGATGCAATTACCCAAGGGCTATCCATAATTGATTGCCAAGATAATCCAATTCATGATGCACATCCTTGTCATGTTTTAGAAATACAAGACCCAATGCCACCATGCACTTTATTGCCATTACCTGTTTTAGAGGACCCCATTCGAAGTCCCTCTTCCTCATGTTCAAGCATTGATTCCTTGCCAAAATCCATCACAAATGTTCAAAGTGCATTTCCTTCATGCCAAAACATTGATTCCTTGTCAAAATCCTCCATGCATATCCAAAGTCCAATCTCATGTCAAGAGGATAATTTAGAGCATGGAGAAACGTGTCTAAAAAAAAATCAAGATCAAGATCCTGAAACCTTATCATCCCATCCAATTGTTGACAAGGACCCCATGTTCCCAAAAACTCACGATGATTCCCCTATTCTTGTCCATCCTATCCAAAGCCCTATTGACACTCCATTTCCCGAGCAAGATCAAGATATCCCAGTCCATTCAATGCCAAACGATCCCCTTCCATTTCATGAACACATGTCCTTTCAAATCCCATTGACATTCCACTTCCTAAGAAAGATCAAGATATTCCTTCCATCCTTTTCGATGATCCCATTGAAAGTCAAGAGCAAAGCACCTTTAAAGAGGATTTCAATGATCTTCCTCCTTGTCAAGATCAAATCATTCCTTCAAATCCTTCACAAGATCCTTTTGTTCCTCCATCTCCTTGTCTTAATGCTCCATATACACTCCAAGATTGCATTTCTTTTGATGATCCCATTATTTCTCCCATTCCATCTCTTGAAGAGGCTGTCATTGATCCATGTCCACCACACAATCCTCGTCCCCCTCACAATCCTAGCCCCCCTCATGATCCTAATCCCCCTCATGATTCTAATGTGTCAGTGCAAGATGTTCATGAACCCTCAACATGCATAATGGGTTCTTCCACTTTGGTGCAATCCGATCCACTTCAAGATCTCATTATTTCTCTCATATCATATCCACCTCATAATGGACTCGCGTCTTCTTCCCAAAGAAAAGAGTATCCTACAAGCCAAGATATTCATAAAGGTAAAGGAGTAGATCTCCATAAGCAAGAATCCCTTCATGTTAAAGAAAATATTAAGGGTCATGGCCTCCGTGAAATTCCTCAAGACGTTGGTATCCCTCCATCAAAATCAAAACATACACCTTCCCCATCATACTTTTCATCCATCTTAGGTCCTTATATCCCTTTGTCCTCTATGCAAGGTCAGCAAAGGCACACATCCTTTAGTAAATTTCATCCATCCAAAAGAACTCCATTGCATTCATATCCATCCATGCATTCATTTCCCCCTCCAAGCAATTTGGATGCCAAGTATAAACGTCATAAGTCTAGCAATCCACATGTATTCAAGGATCAACATGTCCAATATAATCGACATGTCAAAACAAAGAACAATATGATCTATAAAGAAAAAGAAATGTCCAAAAGGCCACAAAGGCCCACTAAGCAAAATAAAGCAAAGTCAAAATATATATGGGTTCCTAAATCCCTTATGCAAGCAATGCACTCCAAGGAACCACAAAATCATGAAAAATCAAAAACCATGTGGATCCCTAAGTGGCTCCTTGAAGCCCAAAAGCCTAAAGAAACATCCGACTTGGCATCCAAAGTTTCTATTCCTCCATCCAACCCTCTCAAATTTGTTCCTCCATCACCTTCTTCATCCATTTTGGGCCCTTATGTCCCAAAATCCCAAGCCTTTCCTCCGTCAAAATCTCAATATCCAAAATACATCTTTCCTCCATCAGTCCATCACCCCTCAAGGTGTGTGCCAATGTCAATCTTGCCCACATTTCCATCCACTAAAGCCCAATTCTTCCAATACCCTATCCATTATCCAATGCATATTTTCCATCCTTTGGTCCCTTTGATCCAATCCTTTACATAAATCCTTGCCTTAGTTTCATCTTATTTTTCATATCCTTATCCTACCAACGTCTTTGAGCATACTTTTAAAGGTCATGGTCCATTTTTTTCAAGGCTACTATCCAAACAAAAAGATGCTTGAGTCCTTCTTCCATCCCCTATCATGTGTCCATCTTCTATTGAAAAAGTCAAAAAAAAAAAAAAAAAAAAAAAAAGAAAAAAAAAGTAAAGCAAAAATAATTTGTCCACTGGTGAAAACCTAGCAAACAGGCGTCATGCATAATCTATGAACTTCTTGCATACCATACTTGGGGACAGGTTTTATCCTATCATATCCTTTTTCCCTTCATTGTTCCATTATCCTATCGAACCCCTGTCATTACCCTTCATATCCTATTGTCCCTTATGCACATATCCCCTTTTCCACATTTGATCTTGACAAGGTTGAGGATCGTCATGAGAATCATGTATCTTGTTTGCAGGTTTTAGTCCATCATAGCTTTTGGTCTTTATCCATTTGCTTATTATAACCTTTCATCCATATTCCCTAGCTTATTGCAACTTTCTGCCACTATCCCTTAGCCTACCCCGACCTTTCAGTCCATGTCGCTTATCCATTCTTGGTCTTGCTTATCCTATCCATATCTTATCACTATCCATACACTCTTTTTCATTCCTTGATCTTGATCTGACATAAGGACGCAAAATTTAAACATGGTTTCAAAAACCTCGTGACATGTCCCTCATGCCATGTCACTGCTTTACATTGTCATATCCAGTCTCTTGTCCCATCACGCAATAGCCCTTGAAAATTGCATCCGTATTGTCTCCATGATAAAAGGCATTTGTCTTCCCTCTATCCACCATCATTTCAGCAAGCCTATTTATTCATCTATCATATTCCTTGCCTTGCTAGACATTGGGGGCAAAATCCCTAAAAATCATAACATGTCCTGAAAAAATCCCTAAAAATCATAAAATGTCCTGAAAAAATCCCTAAAAAAATCACATAATGTCTTGAAAAAATCCAAAAAAATCAAATAATGTCCTGAAAAAATCATAAAAATTGAAAAATGTCCTAAAAAAATCCAAAAAAATTAAAATAATGTCCTGAAATAAATCCAAAAAATCAAATAATGTCCTGAAAAAATCATAAAAATTGAAAAATGTCCTGAAATAATCCAAAAAACTAAAAAAATGTCCTGAAATAAATCCCTAAAAAGTCAAATAAAGTCCTGAAAAAATGAACAAAATTTTTTTGTAAAAACTCGAAAAGCAAAACAAAAAAAAAAAATCCCCTTTGTGCATAAGACAGATCATTAAGCATCCCTCCAATGACATGCAATCACACATTGTGCTTTAATGGAATCATGCATTAACAGATGAACTTTTTCAATCAAACCAGGCATCCAAACTGATCACAATTGTCTTCTCAATCGAACATCAACATCAATATCATTTGACTTTGTCACTACTATCATGAGTCTTATATAGGGTGTGGTATACTCGAAACTAGACTGTGTCCTGTCTTAGATGGGGTACCGCATTCCCTGAAACTAGACAACATGATCATCCTATCAACACTTTCAACTTTTGACAATGAAGATCAAGATGCTTGTTTGACTTGTTGGATATAGCGAGTCTTATCGTTTATTGATTTATCTTCGATCATGTTCCTATGTTGCTCGATGATGTCACTAAGTGATTTAGAGTGACCGGGATGGTTCATGGTCCCTTTTTTTGTTGTGATTGTTGTTTGTGGAATGTTTGTCACAAACTGGGGCAACTATATCATTGGGTGTCTGTGATAAGTACGTTCACTTTGTGAATGCCACACATACCTCGACCCTGATGTATGCACCCTAGGATGCTTCACTCATTCCTTGTGTGCGATGTGTCTGTCTTTTGCAAAAAGGGTTGCGTTTCAGCTCTGGCCTTCAATGCCATGATGTTACGCATCCATTTTGCTACATTAAATAAAGGTTCTCACCTACAAAGTGCATTAGTGAAAGCAAGTTTTTCTTCGCCTCTAACTATCCTCTGTCTCATTTCTTCTTACTAACATTTCTTCCATCAATTTGGGCAGTTAGTTCAGTCTAGTTCTCCGATCTCCACACAAAAACACATATGCTGCATCCTGCATCCATTTGGTTAGTACATTTGCATTACATCAAGCATCACATCAAGCATTTTATCCATTTCATATTATAAATGCATCAAAAACACATCAAAATGTATCCATACATGTTCCACAATAAACAGTGCATAAGATATCCATGCATGGAAAGTAAACATCAACCATAACCCACTACATCCCATCATATCGATGCATATTATATCATATGTCAAAATAATATCGGAGTACAAAATTGGACTATCTGTCCTAAGTATGGCCCGCAGGCTGAATACATAATGTCAAACTACATATGTCTCTGTCATAAGGAGCACATGCCTCTGTCACTGGGTGCTCCCTCTATCCTCCTCATCCCTGCCATGCCTCACGAATGATGTCCCTCCTATCCCTAGTCCTGGCTGTGGTGGTCTCATAGGTCCACTCACCCCCATGCTGCTCACTGACCTCCGAGAGCGTGCCCTGCTCTCTATCCTCGATCATGCATGATATGATGTTGCTCTCTGCTCTAGTGGAATTGCACTCTCATATAGTGTCCTCCAATGGCGTATCTCCTCTCTGGTCTCTACCAACATATGTGCCATCTCTCGTGCACTGGCATCCCTAATCGACCCAATATACTCGGTGACTCTCTATTCTTCTCACTGTGCCTGGGCTATTGTTGTATCTCGAGCCACTATAAGTCTGGCTATCTCTACTCTAAACTGATCCTACTTTGTCCTCAAGATAGAATTCTGTCTCTCTAATGTCACAATATGATCATGCTGACTCGCTATGGTAGCCCTGCACATCTCCATCTCCTCTATCCTAGCTGTCTTTGGCTCTATGGGTATATCCTGCAATGACTCCTGATCAGTTGAATCTGGCTCATAATCATCATCCCCCTCATCCTCATCACCATCCTCATCCTCCTCGTCCTCATCATCTCCCTCCTCCTCTCCTGCGAGTGGGAAGTCCTCCTATCTCCTTGGTACTGAAATATTAGGATCTGTCAATGGCACTAGCCGTCGTCGTGCAAACCATCTCTCATACTCCTCTGTCATCCTAGCATCCACCACATCTGATCTCCAATCCCACTATCTTTTTTGTAGCTATGAGAAATCTATATATGCTATGTGTGGCTGAATCATCCTCCCCCACTGACTCGTCTCTCTGTGCGATCGAGCAAAGTGTGTAGTCCCTCTAGGTACATCCTGCCACTCTCCAAACTGTCATCTGACTCTCTCTGGTAGGTACATTTCAATCACTCTCTGGTGATTCACTGGTCACCCAATCAGGTATCTCTCCTGTCTACAATACGGTAGCTCATCACTATCATCTGACCATCCAGGGCAATCAAGATATGGCCTCCATGTGAACTCTCTTAGTCTATCTAGCTCATGTCGCCAATACAATATGTATCCAAAAGGACTCTATCTCAGTGCTCCCCCATAGCAGTACACATATGGTCGGTGTGGTAATACCTAGCTCTCTGCAATTAGTCGACATATGGCTATGTGCTCAAATGCCCATACCTATAACAGTGTGACTCCACAACTCAATGTCTGCACCCCCTGATATGCTATCTGATGCAACTAAAAATATAGCATAGCCAACACACATGGTCCCCATGTGTACACCATCCCCTCTGTCACCATCCACTCTAGCACTCTTCCCCATCCAATAGGGAAACCATGTCCTTGTCTGTCCCCTGCTAATAGGCATGCTATCACCACTACTATCACCACATATCGTCGATCGTACTCTAATGCCATGGTCTCCCAACCAATCTCCCTCTCTACAATATCCAAATCATCTACGTCACACTCAAATAATCTACACAACACGTCTCTCCCTATCACTGGGTCATACTCTATCATCTCCCCATGAATCAGAATGTGGAGGATATGCCATACATCCTCTAGTGTCACAGTCGCCTCTCCAGTCGCCAGATGGAATCAGGAAGTCTCTGAATGCCATCGCTCTGCCAATACGGTCAGTAGTCTTGTGTTTTCCCTAATCTCAGGCATGAATGTGATATAGTATAATCCAAGTCCTGCTAATGTATCTCTATCCATGCTCCTGAGTCTATGTCGTAACATGAAGCAGTCAGGTTGGTTCTCCCACGTGATCAATGGATACTGTCGACTCTACATCACAATTGGGGCACATTTTGTCAGTTTTTGGGTTTGCTCCTATAGGTTGCATTTCCTTGTTTCATCCACAAATCAGGGTGTTTCTAAGCTATTCTGACCTATTCTATCCTTATCCCCCTTTTCGGGATCATTCACATGTTGTTTTTGGTCAAATTAGGGTTCTCAGTGCACAACTGTGTCTGTGTGCTAGGTCCTGCACCTGTGTTGCATCAACTTGCACCTATGTACCCTACACAAGCACAGGATGTGCTCACACAGGCGCAGAAGTCACTTTCTTCATTCCTTGTGGGCCCCGCAATGTCCCGCAAGCAAGTCAAATTCATAAAATTGACAATATGGGTTTTTGAGATACATACCGCTGCTCCCGCATCGTCCGGTCATCTGTAGGTGCGTACATGTTCTCTGAGGTGATCTGCCATTGGAATGTTCGCCATCTCTCTGCAAGTGTCCTTTTCTAGAGCAACAAATCCTCCTCTTTGGCTAGTGCAAATGAGCTCTTTTCACTCTCTTTGTCTCATTTATAGATCATTATCAGTGCATAGATGGTCATGCACTCTCTCCATCTTATGCTAGTCGTGGTCTTTTGTGCTTTTAATTGCTTGTCCTTCATGCATCCGATCTCCGATTGTCAGTCTGTTTGATCCTATCATCTTCTGTCATTCTTATCGATCAATTAGCCTCTTTTCTGGATGTTTCTAGCCAATTCCTCGAGGGGGCATGCATATGTCATCATTATTGTCTGGGGCATTTTCATTATTGTTCTTTGAAACAATGCTTAAAATCGCATTGTCTCAAAGAGGGGCAAAATGTAGACGTCTAAAAATGGTCAACGCTTGCAGAGTCATACTTTAACATTTGCGCATTGCCTTATTTTAGGGTTTTTGTGTCATATTAACATTTCTCCTATGTTGTGCACTTGGTCTTTATCATTTGCGAGCATCAAGTCCTTCTTCTGCATTCTTCATTCGTCTCGCTTTCGAATTTGGTCTTGTCAATAACAATCTTTAGTCATGATTTTGGTCGATCTTATCCTATCACATCAATGTGCGTGCTCATTTGTCATCATTTTGGACATCGTCAATCCTAATCGATGATAGAATTAGGGTTTTGTCCTCTTATCAATCTTGTCATCTTGTGATTGATTTGTCATTGATCATTGTCATTTTTAATCTTGTCATCTTGCGATCGATTTGTCATCGATCGTTGTCATTTTCAATCTTGTCATTTTGCGATCGATTTGTCATCATTTGTCGTCTTTCTCAATCATGTCAATTTGGATCAATTAGTCATTGTTCCTCATCAATTGGTGCAATCAAATCACTTATCAGCATTGGTCCTTTGTCAATCAGAATCATGATCAAATCGAATCGATATCAATTATCTTTTGTCAAGACCTAATTGTTGTCCTTGCATTTTCTAGGGTTTCATGATTTATTCATTTAACCTTGTTTGTCATTTCTCCCTCTAGGTTAAATAATTTATTTATTTATCCTAAGTCTTCTTGTCACAATTAAATATTTATTTAAATGGCTAACTAATTCCTCCCTCTTTGTGAATTAATTAATGAATGAAAAATTATTAATTAATTTACCTAATTTTCCAATTTACTAATTTCTCCTAATTCCTAATTTTCTAATTTTCATCAATTTTCTAATTTCTTAATTTCTGATTCATCTAATTTTTCTAATTTCTCCTATTTCTCCTAATTTCATGGGAATGACATAGCAAATTTGTCATAATTTGTCATAATTGTCAATCAATCAATTTTGACATAGCAATTTGTCATAATTATCAATCAATCAATTTCGCATAGAAAGTGTCAATTTGTCATAATTTGTCATATTTGTCATTCTTGATTTGAAATTTCCATTCGAATCAAATTCATGCTAATCTTGTCTTTTCTCCAATTTGTCTATAAATTGGATGAATTTCTTCAATCAAAAGGTCAAATCAATCACGCTTCTAGTACCCTTATGTTGTCATCTCATCAATCTTGCTTTCACATTATACTTATGCACTTGAAGGTGAGATCCACAAAACAAAGCTATTTGAAGGAGAAAGAAGGACAATGGAGCCACATGGAGGAGACATCTGCATTTGGTTTGCTTAGTTTTCATTTTGAATGTCTTGTTTTCATGTTTTCATTGAATGTAATTAGGATTGGTCATTGCAATTGAGTTTTCGTGATTGAACTAGGCTAATGTTTATCTTGCTTTGATGTCTTTCCAGATTCCTAGCTATAGAGGGTTAGCATTTTTAGACTTGTATCTAGCACTATTTTAAATTATTAACAATAACAGTGATGGGGAAAATGGGAAGCAGTAGTTCAATAGAAAGCCAAGTGAAAAAAAAATGTACCTACCAAACTAGGTAAAACACCAGGTTTCACTAATGAATACCATGATATTTATGACCCTACTATCCATGATGAAAAGCGTATCATAGATATTAGATATGACTTGTCTAGTAAAGCGGCAGATCCAACCAGGGCAAAATTTACTGTTTTCAACACAATGTTAAAACAAAGAACAAATAAAATCGCATCGTGGGATGCTGGATTGGGAAGCATGGTGTTACCTAAAGTATTCCCTTGCCCAAATTTGTCATGGTCTGTGCCAAAAATTATGATGAAGATAAAAAAGCAATTGTCAATAAAAATACAAAAGAGGAAATTCTATCCATAAACATGGGAGAATTTGCTCGTTTGTTGAACCTAGGGTTTGAAGCACAAAATGCAAACTTCCACATTGACCTAAGAAAGCTGGTAGAGAATTATGAGAGTCTTGATCAAGGTCATATAGATTCATTTATCAGA
The DNA here is from genome assembly GCF_030272615.1 of Cryptomeria japonica. Taxonomy (NCBI): domain Eukaryota; kingdom Viridiplantae; phylum Streptophyta; class Pinopsida; order Cupressales; family Cupressaceae; genus Cryptomeria; species Cryptomeria japonica. Next base: position 162,252,066 of record NC_081413.1, read on the forward strand.
GCTCTAATAATGCATAGTACTCTGTTGGATCAGAATCATAAGCCTCCTTATGATTCTAACATTTTTTTTCCATGGGTTCGGGATACTATTTCCTTGCTGACATTTTGCCTAGGATTGGAAAATGATACGGAAGTGGGTGCTAGCCTTCTTGAAATGATTTTTAATATCCATTATGTAACTCAACCAATAAGATATAATTTTGTTAAGCATGTTGTTCAATCCATGCAAAAACAATTACTAATGATCAAAAAAGGTTCTTGTAAGACACTTAGGTTCGCATCCTACTTGTGCTATCTCCTTCTATCCAAGTATTGTGCAACATTCGAGACCAACAATCTTCACATTGTGAACTATAAGATTGATGAGAAGACTCAGAATAGAATAGAGTGTCTAATATATGAATGGACACCAAAGATAAGGGTGCATGATAACAGAAAGAACTATAACCATTTTGTAGACTTCTTTTTAGCACCAATGTATAATGAAATTACAAGCACTCCAATGCCTATATTGCCTATGTCTTGTAGAGATTGCATTCAACTTGGAAGTAAAATACAATTGGTTGACTGGTTCTTCATGGAATAATACATTGTGTTAAGGTTTTACAGATCAGCAGTAAAACCATACAGACTTCCAATACATGTGATAGAGAGGGTATTTGCATTGGAATATGTACGGTAGTTGGAGAGCACAGATAGGCACTTACATGGTCAGCAAAATAAGAGAATATTTCCTTCCTTGCCTTTCTCATGTGGAGGGTTCACATTTGAGAGAAAAGAATTCAATGTGGCACATGATTTTCTGGCAGTTTTTAGCTTTGGTGTTGAGGATCTCTGGTAGTATGATCCAATCAGTGTAGTTCAAGAAAGGCTTAAGGAAAATGGGAACGCTTCGGCATTATGTCAACATGAAAGTAAACCATTGCTAGAAAAGCTTAGAAACCTGGACTCTTGGGATGAGGTAAAAAAAGAGATGGAGAAAATTCCCACTGACAATAACATTTCAACAGAAGAAATGTCATCACAAATTATGGCATTGCACACACAGAGGACAATAGAGGAGGGTCAGGGAATCCAAAATAGGAGGTCCTACAATTTCTACCGAAAATCTGCTAATCCATCTAACAAATCTATTCCCAAAACAATTTTGCAAGAATGTAAAGAAAGTTATTGGACTCAAACCAAAATAAATGATTTTTGGACTATGAGGAAGAATCTTGGTGAACCAAAGACCAGTGCAAAATTTGAGTCCATCGACGAGGATGTAGATTTTAGCAAATTGTGGAATATGGAGCATCCCACAACAACATATGACAAGAGTGAAGATGATAATGAGTATGAGGTTGAGCCCACTCCAACAAATACTACAGTCTCTAAAATATTAGGTGGAGTCAATGAGTCCATGAAAGAAAAATATAGCAAATGGACAAACATTGTGGAAAAAATGGGTTTTGAAGGTGGTGGTCTAGGTTCCAGATGAGAAGGAATTTGGTATCCACTTGAGGTACAACTTCCATCAAATTCAAAAATCAAAAGCTCCTGTTAAACTAGTCATTGGACTTGATTCTTTAGATTCATCACGGAAAGGTACTACTCATTACCCTTAGGGTCCACCTGCATTTGTTTCAGGTTCTAATCCACAACCACCACCACATCATGGTATTCCCATTGGTGGTGAATCAAGTGCCACTGCCATTGGTGGGGAATCTGGGGGTAGTATTCCTATTAGTGTTCAGTTGAGTGCCACTATGATTGGTGGGGTTGGCATGGGTACTACTATTGATAGTAGTTGTCTTGGTGTTGGACAAGGGCAACAACAAAATATCTCTCGCAAGAGGCCACTAGTGGTAGATATTCATACTATTCAAAATCCTATATCAAGTGCCACTGACACTACAAATCTATCATTTGTAGCTTCAGATCAGACCCCTTGAAAGACTATAAAAACTACACATGAAAGCGACAGTGGGATAGGATCAGGAATGGTTGTTGGTAATCCTAGTAATGCATTAGTTAAAACCACAAGCATAGGTGAAACTGAAGACTCTTCTATTCCTATTTCACCTTTCAACATTCAATTGCTTTAGCAAGCCCAAATTTTCAATTTCGTGATTACCATGAAAAATTTGAACACACATCAAATGAAAATAAGGAAAAAGAGAGAGCATTTCATAGGGTTTCCCTGACTGAAGTTTTACATGAACAACCTGCAAGGAATAGGGTATTTCCAACATATGACCCACACAATGATATGATGGAGTTCATGGTTGTTATGCCCCCAACTAAAGATAAAATCCACCACATAGTCAGATAGATCCCTCTGAATTTGAAGTTAGCACCCTCCAAATGGATTTTTCCAAAGTACATAATGTGGACAAAATTAGTGTGTCAAAAAGGACTAACGAAGTGGTCTACATTTCACTGCTAAAGGTGGAGAGAGAAAAAAATAAACTAGATAAACAAATATAAAAGTTACATGAAGACCTAGAAAATGAAAAAATCAAAGATGAAAGCAGTAGATAACAAGTGCAATGATTTATAGAAAAGGATAAAAAGTTTGGGCTTTGCAATAGAAATTGCAGAGCAGGAAAAGATGGATGTAGAATTGAAGGACCTGAGAGACAAACTGGCTAAAAGTAGTAAAAAAATTGATGAGGAAAGAGCCAGTTTTTTAAAATTATACAAAAGTTATGAGTCTATTGCTGCCAAAATAAGAAAAATACAGGACCTATTGGATCATGAGAAGGAAAAAGAAAAACAATTGGAAGAGGAAGAAGAGGAAGAAAGAAAAAAATGCGCACAAATGAAAGAAGACCCGCACAATGCAAATGGTAAAATTAAAACTTTGAAGGATGGATTGAAAGATTATATATGAAAAATACAACGAAGTATATACAAGATAATATTTGGGGGCAAATAATGTAGAGGAGTGAGAAGTTGTGTGAATGGTTTGAATTGAATGACGAGATTAATTTATATGAAAATCAAAGGGCACATTGAGAAGAGTATACATGTTTATTCAAAAGAGGATATGGAAAAATAGATTTTACAAGTAGTCTACAGTACCAGTGATAGATATTTGGCATCCAAGGGAATTAAGAGCCTCATTGATGCCACAGTTAAGATATCATCTATCCTTTAAAAATGTTAGAAACTAAGGGAAACATCATAAGTTATGGATAAATGTGGCAAAAAGATATTGAAGCTGCAAGAAAAGACAACTACTTTGAGATAAAAATGACATACAAAAAAATTCATTGGAAAAGAAGCATACAAAAAAAACATGGAGATAAAAATGAAGTTTGATTTAGACTTGCTTCCTAAGAACACAATTCCCCAAAGCTTTCTGGAATTCATCCAACCATTTACAACTTTGAATCTGGTATTGGGTGAAACAGTGATGTCAGGTCACTCTTCTAAATATGGATTGTTGATGAAGTTGTAGTTGACTTTCATCAGACAAAGAGTGGAGCACGCTACAAAAATTAGCACAAAAATCTTAAGAATCATAGTATGTATTGCACAGTTATCTGCTTTTACTCTTAATTTCAAGGTTTTATGTTTTTTCTGTTTGGAATTTGGCATCGCTTGAAATAACTCTGTTTTATGAACAAGAAAAAACTAGCACTCACTATTGCTAATCCAACCTATGAATCTATGATGCACAGTGCAATCCTTCAGCCTATCAATTTGTATTCTCAAATTCTCCCAAGTTTTAAGATTTATGCATTTCTCTATTTCTAATTACTAGGTTTTGGGCACTACTATTATCTATATTTAATTTGTCATGGTTTGAATTAATATTTAATTTTGAACTTTGTTTTTTGAATAGGAGACATCAGACATGTAGCAGTTGTTAAATTTCTAATCTGGCCTGTGATGGCCATGTAAATTTGTGATGAACCCTGAGTTTGTGATTTTGATGTTGAGTCTTCACATGTTGCAAATCGACTTGAAGTTGTTGTTGCTCCCTTGTTTCTATAAAAGGGAATTTGGGGTCATTTGCAAAGAGTTATGAAACTTTGTATTGACTTTTGCATGTAGAATCACACATAGTGGTGTATTGAATTAATTGTATATGTTGTCTTGATGATGATTGTAATGTATTCATCATTTGTTGTCATTGATGAAACACTCTCACACACACATATGATTATATTGACTACCAGTGTAACTTCAATTGTTTACTCTGTCAACCGGTATGTTAGAGGTTATACTAAGAGGTTTATCTCTAACCGGTACTTTGTGTCAATCGGTATGTGCATAAGAGACAATCTGTGATTATACTAATTCAGCATCAAGATGAAGATCAAGATGAAGATCAAGATGAAGATCAAGCGGAGATTCAAGGACAATGGTTCATATGTTTTACTCAAACCAATATTTGATTGATCCAATTGGTATTCAGTAATTTTGTGATGAGTTACCACATTTTATGATGAGTTATTACCACTGATTGCTTGATGGTAATTTTTGTGATGAGTTATGATCACTTGTCCAGATACACTACACCTAGGAAATTGTGTTATGATTTCTTAAGGCTGACATGAAATCATAAGGTCTATATATTGACATTGCAATGAATTATTTGATATAGTGAAAGTGTCATGTTATGTGTGAAAGGAAAAAGAGTTAAGTTGCAGAGTATGCAGAAGAGTAGTGTTGAATATGTTTAGAAAGATCTGATTAAGTAAGTATTGTGCTACTCAGAAAAAATCAAACCATTCTTGTTGTTTTATAATCATTACAGCAGAATCAAATCCCCTAACTGGATAAGCTCTAACAAGCTCCAATGTATAAATCCTTTAATAGAGTGATCCATTAGTTTGGATTCAGAAAACCTCCACCAAGGTTACTCCTAACAGGGTACTACCTTTAATAGGTTATAAGCTTCTAATCAAGCTTTGGGATCTCTAACAAGATTCACTCCTAGGAGAGCACTTTGTAGACCTTAACTGGTCAGTTATCTATTATTACAGATAGTTAACTTGTGAGTTCCATCTCACCATGGTTTTTACCTATTTGGGTTTTCCACAAACAAACACTTGTGTTATGGTGGACGCTTTACTTTTTGTGGATGATGTTATATCATTTTGGATTGCATGCATTGTGTTTAAAAGCTTTGTTAAGTTCATCTATAGGTTAGTGTTTGAAGTAGTTTTATTTTTGGTGTCAATGATTCAACCCCCCTCTTGGTGCTTTTCAAGTCCATCAATTGGTATCAAAGCCTAACTTCTTTGAAGCCTAATTTCTTAGAAGGGAGCCTTACCACCATGGGGGACATGAGCTACTTCAAGATGGCTAGAGAGCTAGAAGCTAGCAGAAATGAACTTGAAACCCTTAGGGTCAAACTAAAAGCTTCACAAGTCAAAATGAGAGAGCTAAATAAACAACTATTAGAGATATCTGATAATAGTTGTTCAGATGAAACCAATATTGATGCTTTAGTAGAGGAAGATGAAAAGTTAAACGGTGAGAAACTAAATCTGAGAAGAGAGCTAGAAGGTCTCACTATCCGCATGAGTCGGAATTGAAAGCTAGAAGAGTTGTTGAAGATCTTATCAAGGAAAGAGATCAAGAGATTAAAAAGATCAAATGGGAAAATGTCACTATGCATGAGCATTTGGTTGCTGAAAGAGAAGAAAAGGAGAACCTATAGCTAGATCTTGAACTTCCATCATCTCTCAGAGAGAACTTGTCAAAGCATAACGAAGATCTCACCAAAAAGCTTACTGAAGCCAATGAGAAATTGGAGAAGTTCTACCATGCTGGAAGAACAAATTCAATCACAAAGAATGAAGGGTGATATATCTGGACTTGGTTTTCACACAACTGAAAAAGGTGAATCCTCTAGTACAAATAGCAACAATCCTAAGAACAAATCTAGTCCTAAGATCAATAAGCCTACTGGTAAGAAGGTCTTTAAATATGTTTTTTTTTTTTCATAAACCTGGTCACACTGCAAATATTTGTAGAGACAAACCTAACAAAAATGCAAGTTACAATACTAATTAAAGGTATGTGTCCAAGAAATTTGAAGGTCATTGCTTCACATGTTGAATGTATGGACATAGATCTATTGAGTGCAGATATGGAGAAAACAATCCTCTACCACACATGCATCCAAGACCAAATGGTGACCGGATGAGGAACTTTGACAACTTGGTAAACCTGAACTGGCAAAGACCCTACCGCAACCGGTTTAGTCCGTTTGAGATGGAAAAGGTAACAAATGTTATTTGCACCATTTGTAATAACTTTGGTCATGTGGCTATGAACTGCAAAAGAAGAACAAGAAGAGGAAATGCAGGACCTTGGAGATCATCTGGTATGGCCTGCTATCACTGTAACAAACCGAGGCACTTAGCAAAATTTTGTAGATCCAGAAATAGCCAACCAGTCAATTATTCTAAGGATCAGAAAGGAAAGCAGAAAGTTAATGTTGAAGAAACCAAAGAGGAAATGAATCGGATTTGGAAGAAGAAAAGTGATGACTCACCTGGAGAAGAAAATGTTCCTTCACCCAGTGAAGAGTGCACTGATGACTTAAGCCTTTTTAATATGGCTAAGGGGAGCTTAATGGTCTAATTACCTTCGGACCCCTTGAGAAAAATAAGTAGGAAAAGAATTTTGAAACATGAAATTTTGGTAACTTTTTGTCAATATGTTATCAATCATTTTTCTCCTTGAGCGGTGAAATTAGGGTTTGTAACCCTAATGGGTGAGCATTTAATGCAGTAGGTAAAAAGGATAAAAGTGAGTTTTACTTTGTCATTTTTACCCCAACGCATTCGAGAAAGAAATTTGGAGTTCTTGCTGAGCTGAGAAAGATTGTTTTGTTGTTAATTGTCAAATTGTTTCGTGATTTGTGAAATTAAGTTGAATTGAAGGTTGTAGAAGGTCAAACTGGTGTGCACTTGAGCATTTCAACTAGTAAATGGGGCAACATGCATGAAACAAGGTATTTCTTTGAACATACTACTTCGAATCTTGTTCATCTGGAATGGCATCAACTTCAAAGACTGTAGAGAGGTTAATGATTACTTTTGAGCCTATGGAAGTTGTAGAGGCAAAACAAATTGTGTCATATAATGCATTGTCACAAGTTTTGAGTGAAGCTTTGATCAAAGGTGATTTGTCTAGTTACATTGACTGCAAGATAGAAGATTTAGGATCTCTATACATTTATGCACAATTGAAATCACTTTGTGATGAGAATGATGATATTGAAACAAAGTATGCTAGGGTTTCTGAAAAGGGTTTTCATAAGATCGCTTACTTTCTTGAAGATTTCATGGATGAGCATATCAGAATCATTTTGAGTCAAGTTCATGGAGAGAATATGTATTTAGAGAGAACTCGCACAATAACCAAGGAAGCCATTCAAGTTGTAACTAGTTATTTCTCAACCGATGAAGTACCTATTCTTAGAAGAATTTCAAAAGACATGGTATTCTCTTTAACTGGTTCTACTTTTGATAAGCATGCCTTTTCTATCAACAATATTAGAGACCCTGGAGTGAAACTAGCAGCAATGGTGATAGGCTACTAAGTATTTTACTCTAATATACTTAATAGTGTTCCATCTGTAGAAATTCATACAGCTCACAGAATGATTGTTGATAATGCAAATTATGATCTCTATGAAGCCATCAAAAGGCAATTATTTCAAAATTTGTAATATATTAAAAAGGATAACAATAAAAAATTCAAGTATGGTCAACTATTGGTCGGATTATTCTTCTATTTTTAGAACTTTCTAAGAGGAATTCGAGACATTGAGTGGTCAAAAGACCTACCAGTTACTGCATAGATCAGGAACAACATTAAGGCTGTAAATAATACTTTCCCTACAACCATGAATAAGTACTTTAATGAATTTCAAAAAAAGATGAGCATGAGAATGAGACTACCAGAAGATGTGGTAAGGCACTTTGCAAAAGACATAGTCTTGACTGTTACCATCGACTTTTTCTTGATGCAAGCAATTGAGCCAAGGGAAGAAGAGATGGAAGACATGAATTATGAGGTAAACCATGATCTACTGGTTGGTTATGCTAATACTCTATTAGCATCTCCCAAAGATAAAAAGTACAAAAAATTGGACATTGTGGTAGTCAAAAATGTACCAGCAGAAACCAGTGCTACTCCTGTCACTAATGTGAAAGGAAAGAAAAAGAAAACTAACTCACCTCCAGTGATAAAGACTACAAGGGTGACTCAGAGTGTCCTAACCAAAAAGGAACTGACACCTAAAGTATATACAAAGAAGGAAAATGCACCAAAGAAGAAGAATCGAAAACATATCATCCAACTAGAATCTGAAGGTTCAGATACTAAAGAAGAAGAACCTAAGAAGGTAAAGGCTACCGGTAGAGTAGAAAAATTAGTTAAGGAAGTGCCAAAGGAAATTATGCCTATTGATATAGCATCTTTCAAGCCAGAAACCCATTATGAAAGAACAATGAAGATACTAGGGAGAAATAGGTTTGACAATGTCAAAGAGCATTTTGATTTCTTCACTGTAAATGAGAAAGAGCAAGTCATTCAATAGGTAATCACTCATTTTTGTCATTATAGTAGATATTCACATGAACTGGAAAAGGATATCTCAAATTATTTGTACACTATTCTTTTGAATAAATGGGAGGAATCTATTAAATTAGAAAAAAAATCATTGATGAGGTTTTTGTACAATATTTTTTTGAATTTTGTAAAGATTATATGAGTGCCTTAGTTTCTCGATACAAATCTCAGTTTACATTCAAAGAAAGAAGACTAAAGTTACTCAGTGGAAAGAAGGCAATTGTTGAAACTAAGGCCCATCAAATAGCCTATGAAATCAAAAGGATGGAAGAACTCATCCAATCCTCTATGAATGAGGATAATATTGGTGATGATATTAATCAACCGGAAATGGATGAAGAAGAGATTATTCAACCTAATGAGGTCTATTCTCTCAAGAAAAAGGATGACTCCATTATTCATGTTGTTGATGATGTTTAGGACACAATTGATCTATCTAGAGACAACACTGCACCAGATATGGAGCCTTCTGAAAATACAAATGTACAGGTTACCTTATTTGAACAATTGACAACTCAACTAAAAGTGGACAATCCACCGGCAACAAAACAACTAGAGAAACCCCAATCTCCACCGATCACTAAAGATAATACGAAGGAGTCTACTGAAAAGGTTGTCACACAGTCCTTTGAAAAGGAAATGAAGAAGAATAAAAAGAAAGAAATCATTAAGGTTGTATCCTCTGAACTTGCAAAGCAGCTTGATGAAGATGATGATTCTTTAAGTATTTCAGGACCTATTGATATGAACAACATGAGTGCATCAGAAATGATGAAGATTGCAAGTGTCATGCAATCAAGAGCGCATAAGAAGAGACTGAAAGAGAAAAAAGTTGAAGCTGAAACAATTCAAACTGTAGTAGATATTTTATTTGGTTTACTACCGGAAACATCTACAACACATCTATCTACACCTATTAGCAAACTTGGTCAATTAGTTGCAGATGCATCTGATCAAATCAAGTCACTAGAAGATGTTTCTCAACTCTATGTTGAAAAGAGTCACAAGAAGTATGGAGAAAAATTGGCAAAGGATATTGATAATGGAAGAATGGCTCTGTCGCACAATAAAGATTTGTTGAGTAAAGCTATTGAAATAGGAGGAAAGTATCTTTCTTCCACCTCTAATGTTTCTTTTTGTTATTTTGATATCTTAAAAAGACAAACAGAAACAAAGCAAGAGCTAGAAAAGATATGCAAGGCATATATCCCACTTCAGGACTCTATATTTGCCTTCAGCAAATTTGTAGATAAGTTGCATAACAAATTGGATATCCATGTTATTGGGAAGGCAAAGAGACTCCAGTCTCTCAAGGAACTCAAGAATTTGCTCACATCACAAGTAGACATGTTACAAAGAACCTACTCAAATGCAGAAGCTATCTTAGTAACTCTTCAAACCTGCACACTGGATTCAATGGAAGAATTCCATACACAACTTATGTCTACACAAGAGTACACTAAGAACATGCTAGCAACATGGTCAAATGCCATATCAAAATTGAAGCAAAACTTTAATGATATTTTTATGAGATTAGATAATGCATGAACTTTTAAGTTATTGTTGTATATGCTGAACACTTTGATACAAATTCTCTCTCTCTCTCTCTCTCTCTCTCTCTCTCTCTCTCTCTCTCTCTCTCTCTCTCTCTATATATATATATATATATATATATCTTTTTCAATTTGGCACTATTGTCAAAGGGGGAGTAGAAATGTGTATGTGTTCTTTTGAAAATTTTGTATAATGTATGCATTAAGGGGGAGCATGAGTATATGTGTAAATTTGTTGTGTATGCACACTTAGCGGTATTACTGTAAAATTTTCTAAGTGTTGCCATCAATGCCAAAGGGGGAGATTGTTGGCTTGATGATGATTGTAATGTATTCATTATTTTTTGTCATTAATGAAACACTCTCACACACACATATGATTATATTGACTATCAGTGTAACTTCAATTGTTTACTCTGTCAACTGGCATGTTAGAGGTTATACTAAGAGGTTTATCTCTAACTAGTACTTTGTGTCAACTAGTATGTGCATAAGTGACAATCTGTGATTATACTAAGTCAGCATCAAGATGAAGATCAATATGGAGATCAAGCAGAGATTCAAGGACAACAATTCATATGTTTTACTCAAACTGGTATTTGATTGATCCAACCAGTATTCAGTAATTTTGTGATGAATTACCATATTTCATGATGATTTATTAGCACCGATTGCTTGGTGATAATTTTTGTGATGAGTTATGATCACTTGTCCAATTACCCTGCACCTAGGAAATTGTGTTATGATTTCTTAAGGCCGACATAAAATCATAAGTCTATGTATTAACATCGCAATGAATTATTTGATATAGTGAAAGTGTCATGTTATGTGTGAAAAGGTAAAAGAGTTAAGTTGCAAAGTATGCAGAAGAGCAATGTTGAATATGTTTAGAAGGATCTGATTAAGCAAGTATTATGCTACTCGGAATAGATCAAACCATTCTTGTTATTTTCTAACCATTAGCGCAGAATCAAATCCCCTAACTGGGTAAGCTCTAACAAGCTTCAATGTATAAATCCTTTAATAGGGTGATCCATTAGTTTGGATTTAGAAATCCTCCACTGAGGTTACTCCGAACACGGTACTACCTTTAACAGGGTATAAGCTTCTAATAAAGCTTTGGGATCTCTAACAAGATTCACTCTTAGTAGAGCACTTTGTAGTCCTTAACCGATCAGTTATCTATTACTGCAGATAGTTAACTTGTGAGTTCCATCTCACCATGGTTTTTACCTATTTGGGTTTTCCACATACAAACACTTGTTTTATGGTGGATTCTTTACTTTTTGTGGATGTTGTTATATCATTTTGGATTGCATGCATTGTGCTTAAAAGCTTTGTTAAGTTCATCTACTAGTTAGTGTTTGAAGTAGTTTTATTTTTGGTGTCACTGATTCACACCCCCCCCTCCTCTCAGTGCTTTTCAAGTCCATCAATATCATATGGCTATATTTTGAAAGAATTAATGAAAATAGAAGTTCTCAAACATGTCTAAATAAGCATCTCTGTATCAATAAATGCATTATGGTCTTTTATTATGCTATTTTAAACCTAGAAATAGATAGTTGAAAAATATAATTACAAATCAATATTAAATTCTAATTGCAGAAAGTTGACAGACTCATAAAATATCATCAAGTTATCAACCATAATAATATTCTTTTGTAATATGAATGATGAGATATGGTAATAAGATTAATAAATACCAATCTCTTACAGTTGGCATTCATCCTCATCAAATTTAGAGCTTTCTTGATTCTTGTTTGTGTTTTCTTCACTCTAAGTCTGCATACCTTTGTTGAACTGCATCTCAATGCTACCAGTAGGTCCATTACATGAGTCAATAGTCCCACTGGCACTTTTCTTTGAAGTGTTTCCCAAAACTCTTCTTTCACATTTGGACCTCCAGATTTGCAGTGCCCTATCGTAAGGAAAAGTATGGACAACATACCTAGATGTATAGAGCCTCAAACAATTTTCCAATTTTTTGTCCAGTTTGTTTCTTACCTTTGATTTTAGAAACTCCAAAGCACTAAAAACTCTCTCATCTTCCACCAAACCCAATATCATGGTAAGACATAAATCAGCAAGCTTCAAATATTCTGGCATTGAATCACGCAATGTTGTGTTCTCAGCTATAAATTTCCAAAGCCTTGTTATTGATCCCTCTTCGTGGGGATTCTCCATTGTGCCATATCGTTCCCTCGTAGTGTATGCAAAATGATATGATTGCTCTCTAAGATGAGTTTCATCTAATATTCCATTTATAGTTACTCCATTCAATTCTCTGGATATGCAAAATTGTTTTATCAAAGTCAGTAGCTTACTTTGAAAATCAGCTACATTGTTGAGGCTCCAATATTGAGGAAACACAATAGACATAGCTTCAAGTAGGTTGTTAGGAGGGAATATACTTCTAATTTGTGAGGAAAGATCATAGGCAATTTTCTTCATAGAAGTAGTTACAGACTCAACAATCTTGTCGAAATCTTCCCTTGTAACTCTTGCTAGTTGCTTCCTGGGGCGCTTTCTTGGTTCCCTGGGGTTGACCATGGCATAGAAGTGCATTGGTATCTCAACTCCCTATACATTGGCACATACCTCCCCATTTGCACCAATTTGTAAAAAGTTGTTAGGATTGTTCAAATCTGTGAGTGTCTGCCACTTAACAAATTTTTCATTAGAATACACATCATGAATAGGTGTATCATCATTTAGAAGCAAAGATCCTTTACCTTTTATTTGTATTCCTGAGTCATCACCAAACTTCACAAATCCACCAACATAATTTTCAAGTTTTACAAACTTGTCCTTATCTCATGTCATGTGGTTGGAACAACCACTGTCCACTACCCATAATGGCTTGTTATTGGAGAGAAAGGCAGTTTGCACAAGCATCGATTGTTCTATGCTTGGAACAAACTTGGGTCTACAAACCTTCTCTGTAACTTGTTTATGTTGTTTACATTACTTACATGTGTGACCAATAGTATTACATTTGAAACATTTAATAGTGTTTGGAAAGCCAAACCTTGGTGCTCTTGGCATCATAAATCTACAAGTGCTCACTTTGTGTCCAAATTTATTACAAAAGAAGAAATAGCCATTGAAAAATGAGTTAAACTTGAAATTGTTTCGTTTATACTCAAATGGCTGCAAATTACTATATGTCTTGAAGTTCTGATTTGAAGTTTTTGAACACTCACCAGTGTTAAAGTCAACACCAGTCATGGCTTTATGTTGCTTTTGTTTCCCAAGGATATCATTCAAGTGAATAGTTCTTTCATATTCTTCAAATTTATTTGTGAGAGAGATAACTTGTTATTGAAGAGTTTGAATATCTTTGTCTTTATCAGTAAGAACTGATTTGAGATTATTCACAACTCTTTTAGAGTCTCTAGTTCAACTTGCAAAGATTTCATCATCTTATTTGGGCTTTGCTCTTGAGAAGCAATTTGTTTCTTAAGTCTTTTTATTTCTTGTAGGGCACAAAGCAAGTCACCCTCAAGATTTATTTCACAACTATTTAGATCAGATTGATTGTTTGCTTGACTATCTAGTTGACTGTTTGAAGCTTTTTGTACATTAACTTCAGCCATGAATAAAGTTTCATCTTCATCACCTAAGGAATCTTTTGATTCAGCATCTGAGTCTTCTTTGCTAAATAGACTCTTTTTCTTTTTTAATTTATTTAAGTTAAACTTCTTTTTAGGGCTAAAAGACTTTTTTCTTATAATGCTTTTCAATTTTATCATCATTATTTTGATCAACAAAAGGACAATGGGCTGCAAAATGACCAGCCTTGCCACAATTAAAATACTTGAGTGACATTTTTCCTTTGTACTTCTTTTTAATTTTTCACAAGAAGTTCCTCTAACGAATCAAACAATTATGATTCACTATCTAAATCCTCTTTCTTTTCTGCCTTGAAGGTAGTTTCTTATGAAGTTGAACCAGTGTTTTCAATACGCATCTCATATGCAGTTAAAATGCCTTGTACATTATCCAAGGTAAGATCACTAAAATGTTTCTTTTCTTCTAAAGTTGACACTTTAGACTCATATTTTTGGTTGTAGAGATCTAATCACCTTTTTTACAACATCAAACTCTTCAATGGTTTTACCTAGTCCTCTTCTAGCATTGGCAACTTCATCTATCCTTAATAAGTAATCAGTAATCTTTTCATCATCCCTCCATCCCATTTCTTGAAATTGATTTTTGAGAGTAAGAATTTTAGACTACTTGACTTTTTCATTTCCTTGATAAACATTTTCAAGTTTGTCCTAGATTTCATGAGCAGATTTGTAATGCATAACTTTGACAAATACATCTTTTGTCAAACCACACAAGATAGCATGTTTGGCTCTTGCATTCATTTCATATTTTCTCTTAACATCTAGGTCTGTAGGTATTGTGTCAAGTACAATGTACTTGTTACACAAAATATTCCACACATCTAGGCCTATAGAAATCATATATGTTTTCATTTTGATTTTCCAGAACACATAAACAAAGCCATCAAATAAAGTAGCTCTAGTGAAAAATGACCCCTCTTGCGCATGTGACATGATGAAAGACTTCCAAGACCAAGACCAAACTTAGGTGGTTAAACCTAATGTAAGACCCTATGCTCTGATACCACTTGTTGGAAGTGGAATGAGTCTGGGAGGGGGGGTGAATTAGAGTAATGCATAAATTAAGCTTTTTTTTACTTGAAATGCAGATTTAAACTTCTGACCTTGAACAAATGAGAGTGACTTATTTAGGCAATGTAACACATAGAAAGATTATTTTTCAATAACTAAACCAACAACAACATGAGAATCTTAATAAACCATATTGAAGCATAATGTAATTTGTTCAAATGATGGCTAAGTGAACAACTTTTATATGATTTATTTTACATAGGACAACAAACACAATAATAGCATATTGAACTTTCTTTATGACAGATTTATCACATTCACGCATTGAACATTTGCAGGAAAGATTTGACCAATGAAACTTTGAACTCTTAGACAACTTGAAACAATGAAAAATGTATTAGAGAATTACATGAACAATTTAACATACAAAAAGATGAGAGACTTGAACCTTTAAGCACAAAAAATGAACACAAATAGCATCACATAACACATTATTTTCTTGAGTGGAAAAATCCTCATGGGGTATAAAAAAACCACTCATAAAATTTCTTTTTATTAATCCAAAGAGAACCAACTCTGTAACAATGGTGGAGCAACAACTCAACGCTAATTTCTAAAGCACCAACTTCACAGCAACACCAACCCCTTTCAATGTTTCTCAATAAACAATGTAAACTATCAAGGTCCTGTAACTGCAATTATATTTTGCAATTACAACATCTTAATAGTATACACCAGAATAATTTGCATTAAAGCCCATTACAATATGTATTGTTTATGCCACTACCAAATTAAAAATCTTTTGCAACTTGCAAGTATTCTATGTGTAAAACCAAAGAAAATAATACAATCTCAGTACATCTATTTATGCAACACAAATATATCCTCTTCAGAAAACTTGAAACAACTATAATCAAATGATGACTAAGAGCCATACATTTATATGATACAAAAAAATGAATCCTTGTTTTTCAATTAACTGAACCTCTTTGAAACAACTCAAAACCCTTGTATTAACTTGGGTAAACAAAGTGAGTACAAAATCCTTAACTGTTTTCAACTTCTTTCCAAACAAATCAAAAAGATTATATGTAGAGTTCCTTAGTTTGAACTAGCTCTTTCCAACTGAAGAAGAAAGGTATGAAAAACCATTTTCATTTCCATATTCGAAATGATAGAGATCTCAGTAAGATTTCACCTCTTTTTATGTTGGCCAAAAGACAAAAAGAAACCACAAGAAATTTGCCTAGATTACCTCCATTTCCAGCTCAACCGAGTCAAACAACAAGTCCACTAATCGTTCCTTATGTTTCACCTAGCTTCAATAAAGTGTCTCCATGATAATAACTCAGTTCTGCAATGTAAGCAATGGCAGCTAGGGTTTTAGAAACCTTTTATAAACAAAATGAAACAATGTTGCCCTAATTTCCTTTTTGCCCAGTTTTGAATACTTTGTTAAAATGAACAATCATTTCAAGTTCAGTAATACAATATTAAAATACCATGTGAATAGCCAATGCAATAATAGCCAACATAGCTACCACATAACCCTGTCCATAATGAGGTCACTGTCCACATGACCAACATTGTAATTGACTCAACTTTTAAAAACCTGATTGCCAATACATCATTATATCATGTTGATTGTTCACATGAATATGTGACAAAAATAATAATATGCTAAGTCACACAAAGGAGGACAACCACATCACTTGACTATCCCAGTGGCACTATTTCAAGTCAAGAATAATATATGCATGTGATCATTACTTGTCACCAACTATCCAAATAAACATACAAGTCGACACTAATACATTTAATTTGAGCCCGATACGATATGATATGGTCGGCTAAGTGTTATGTAAATTTTGCACTTTGATAACAATAACATATGCATTGTAATATGGCAATGAAACCGACACTATGAATGAATGCCAAGTGTAAATTATATGTCATGAAGCTCGAAAACAATGTTAATTGTGTATCAATGAACACAATATAAACAATGAACTCCTCCTTATGATGTATTCATCAAGTGTAAATGTGTATGCCAAAGTATGAAGCTTATGAAGCTTAAAATATCTAACACAAGATCATGGATACAATGATAATCGAACTATATATCATATAGCTTGAAAGAGCACTATGAGTATGTTCAAGAAAAGCATCACAAAGAACCAAAACAATTTGTCACTTGCACTGTGAATAGAAGTTGTCACTTGCAAATAAAGTAACCCCCTTGTCTGCACATGAATCAAACTGATCAAAATAGCCAATACACATCAACTCTGAAAGTGAACCAAAACCCAAACAATATACTGAAACCAAGTATGTGATAATGCACTATGCCAAGTATGCCAATGAACTGAATGTGTCAAGTAAGTCAAATGTCAACCAAAATTCCATGAATCAAAGTATGCCATGAACCACAAGAGCAATCAGCTTTGACATCATAGACAAATATGCCACAAAGAGAAAGTCAACATTTTGCAGTGTCATAAATTATATACCCTTGATTGTAATTTCATGTTGTGTTGTTTAGCACATATTTTGGAGGTTGTGATTAAACCTATTCAATGTGCCTATCCTATGATCAAATCTATAATATTGGTTAGTAGCCTTTTGTGTAGGCAAAAAGGACTAGACACTAGTGCCTAATGCTAGTGTCCTCCCAATTGGCTCCAGATTCAAATATTTAAATGTTAGTGTTGAGTCATTATTGATTGTATCTTATTATTTATATCTCTTGAATAAAATTGTGAAAAGGTGCAAGACATCTATAAATGTGACTTCCTTTTACATTTTGAAACCCCTACTCAATTCTAAGGAATTCTAATGAGTAATCTATTGGAAGGTTGGTCCTTTCATCCCCTTGGATGTTTAGTGCCACCCTCGGGGATTCACGACATTTCTTAACTGCCTCTCATGGTTTGTTTATCTCCGATGTTTTTATCAAGCATTATCAAGTCAATATTTTGGTGCAATGGAAAACCTTGGGCCAACAAGTGGTATTAGAGCTCAGGTCATGGGTTTGAATCCCTCGGTCATGTTGGGGGGATTGTTGGAAGGTTGGTACATTTGTCCCCTTGGTTGTTCAGTGTCACCCTTAGGGATTCACGACATGGATTAACTAGTGTCCATGTCCTACCTAATTTTCTCTTAGCTTCTATCATAACTTCCTCTTTATATTACATTTCTAGATCTATGCTTTTGTTTTGCATTTCTATTTTGAGTTTCATGCATTATGTTAATCTTGTTTAGCATTGCCTTCTTTATCCTAGTTTACTACACACATTCAACTAGTCACATCACAAAGAAGAACCCAATGTTGATTTCAGATAGTTTGACTCTCCCTTGAGGATCAAACTCAAACATTCACATGTCTTATTCTTTTAATGAATTGCATCCATATTAGTGAAGATTAATTCTAGATTGATGCACATGTTAGCTTAGGATCACATTCTTACTATTTCAAATCATTTTCCCTAACGTGTCATGTTGACAAGTGGGAAATTCTATTAAATAATTTTTGAACAACAAAATATTATGGGACACTAGTGCTACACATTGACATCCACACTAGATGCTAGTGTCTAGATAAATCATGCTAAAAAATGACAAGAGATAAGAAAAAATATGGTTAACACAAAACTAATGCAAGAAGGTAGCCACTAAAATGGTATCCTAAGCATCTTGAGAGGGAAAAGGATGATTTAAGGGCTCAGATGAGCGTACACAAATGCTAAGGGAATGGACACTAAAGTGGATACAATTTAGTGTAGGTGCAATCACTATAGTATGTAGTTTTTGACACCACACATACCTAAGACTAGAGAACCAAAGGACATTTGTAATCTGAGTCTTATATCACACTACTCAATATCTCCTATAAGATTATTAAATATTTGTCTTTGAAATTGAATCATCTCCTTCCTCAAATTGTGAGTCCTAATAAAATTAGTTCCATCAAATCCAAATATGTTATATAAACAATATAGTTGTAGATTGGGAAGGTATAGAATAGGTTAGGCATTCTCTACAGAATTCTTTGTTCCTCAAAATTGATTTTTATAAATACTTATGACCATATTGGGTTCCTCTTTATCCTAGTTATGTTATAGCTTTGTGAGTTGGACCTCACTTCATTCAATTAGTTATCACACTCCTTACAAACATCTACTTTTATATTACCATTAATAGTTCAGTGATCTTCCTTTAGTGCTTTTTAGATCGGTTTTCGTTGAAGGATTTTGTTACCTTCTAACATATTTAGTGTCTCAATGGCTAGATAAAATTGTGTGTCTCTTTTGAATTCTTCATCTTATCTTATTAATGGCCACTTTATTGATGATTCTTTCGTCTCTCTTAGGAGATGAGAAAAATATCAAACAAACCCTTAAACTATTTATTATTTTGTATAAAGCCTATGGATTTTCCATTCAATGACATAAGACATGTTGATATAGATAATCTTTCCCCAATGTGCCTTCTTGGTTCAATAATTATGGTTGGGATTGGATTGGTGGCACATAAATTTTTAGATTTTTGGGTATTGTCTTTACCTTATGTGTCCTAGGCATCCTTGTGGCAAGTTGTTCTCACTAGAATTGAAAAGAAGTTGGCTTACTAGGTCACTAAACCCGTCTCTCTAGTAGGGAAATTTTAGGTCTATTCTACGATTCCTACAACCACCCATGCAACTTATTATTCTTCATGCTAGGATCCTTCCAAGGCCTCCTACATGAATTTGGACAAGATTATTCATGATTTTCCTTGGGTTTCTTCCAAGAATCACAAGGGATTTCGTGGGGTGGCCTGTGGCCTAGGAATTCTGTTGCCTCCCCTAGAAATCTAAGGACTTCAGGATTGTATTCACCCAAAGTTAGAACTTGGCTCTTTGCACTAAGTGGTTCATTTATGCCCTTCAAGGATATGAGGCTAAGTAAATCCTTGTGTGACATTACATCTCTTCTAATAATCCTATTGGACAACTTGTTTGGAAAGGGATTGGGCTTCAAACCCTTCTCACCATGAAAAATTATATGTATATATAAGGGAATTTTTTAGTAAAGAGTATTTGGAGAGATTAGAAAACCATGAAATCTTTGCTTCTCTAGAATGGTTAGTGGTATACAAGATCTCTTGTCTAGAACTTACATGATCATGAAACTTTTGATATAGTTATGGGGATCATTTCAACTAATATGATTCACCATCAAATTTACATGTTAATGGTCCCACCCAACAAAAGATGACCTTAATCAGTAGGAAGGGCTTCCTTCCCCTAAAACAAAATGGTTATTCGCGTATCCACGAGATGACGAAAGAAAAACAAAAAACAAGAAACATTTGACCATGGGCATAAGCACAAAATTAATAACCATCCTTTCAAATCATATACTCAAATTGGAATAAAGATTAAAGCCTTTATTGGATGAGTCACGACATTCATCTTCAAAAAGATTTGCATTTGTTTGAAATAAAAGAGAGAAAGATTTGTAACTTTTTTTCCAAGATATAGGAGAAAATGAGTTTGTCCATCTGTAGATCTAGAGCAACTCACAATCACGCTTATTTTCAATTCTATAAATAACATTGGAAAATGTTTTCTTTAGGATTTTTTTTCATTTATTTAGGGGAGACGTATTAGTAATAATTATAGCTAATTTTAACAAAAAAATTTGGTTGTTATTTTATGCAATTTAATTGTTTATAGCTATTGTTCTAACTTCAGACAGTAACAATGCACATTACATCATCCATTATGCACACAAGGGTCAAAAAATACATATTTCAAAGTGTCATTTGATATCTACTTAAAGATGCCTCAATAACCGTGCACTTAAAATTGCCAATACTTATGCACAAATGCCCGAGTAGTCATGCACAAATGAACCAATTATGATTAAAAATTGATCAAAAGTGAGTAGCTATTGGTACATATGAAATTTATTAATGAGTTTTTAGTTATCTTTTTTTTGTTTCTTTAAAGTTAGTAATTTGGGAGTTGGGTGTACAAAGAGTGAATGGTTATTGTCCAGAAATATAACGGCTACCAGTGCTCTTCCCTCATAAGTAGTTTTAGATTAAATTAGAACTATAGGATTTTTTTACTATTTAATTTTGTTTGAATTTAGTCTTGTAGCCTTGATTTAGTTAACTTATATATTTAATTATGATCATTAATTCAATTTTACTAAGTATTAGTCCAAATTAGTTATCTTTCCTAGGTCATGCACATAAGTGTGAGATCATTCTTAAAATTGTGATTTTGTTCCACTTAAACACACAATCAAAATCAAACATATTATAGGTATAGAGATTGGATTGATAGAAGACTTTTCTTGTAGTTCTTTTTGCTCGTCATTTTTTAAGCCTTTACCTAAATGATTTCTTCTCCAACATTTTCCTTCTTGTAGTAATAAGTTATTATTAATTGAAAGTACAATTTTGTTCAACATTATTAAGCCAATAAAATTGTTTTTAACATTTAGCACATTCTAACCATTATATTAAACAAATTGTCAAGAATTTGAAAATAATAAAAACCAATAATTTGTATCACTTTCTCTAGATTTAATTTATAATTTTTTTAAATTAAAAAATTATAGCTAGAGTTTTTCTTTAACATATTTTTTTTCTATTATTTCACAATGAGTGATAGTTTGTGCACAACTTTTAACCCCAAATTAAATCTAACTAGGATTTTTTGAAATTATATAATTAAGTATAATATCTAATGTAGGCTTATTTGGGTTGATTATTTTATTTATTATTATTTTTTTAAATGGCAATAGAAATATATATATATATATATATATATATATATATATATATATATATATATATATATATATATATATATATTGTAAAGTAATTTTATTTTCATATTTAGATATTTATTTTAAACAATGACATCAATGTAGAGTATAGTGTGATTTTTTTATTTTAAAATGACTTAGTTTTCTATTTTATCAATGTCTTAAATAGAGGTTTTTATTTGTAATAGATCTATCTTGTCCATAAATATAAATTATATAATATGAAAAAGGTCTACATTGTGCTTTTTAGAAATCTAATTTAGAGGGATATTTACTTGTAAAATCACGTCTTTCAGTGATTTTATTTGACCTCCATGAACAAAATGTGATATTAACCATTTTGACCTCTAAATTATAACATGTTCACAAAAGAATAAAATATTTGCATGGGGACACCACATGAGTGCATTCAAACTAATTTAGTTGAATACAAGTTACTCTAATTGAAGCCACATTAAACTAAAGAGTTGGATATAAATCCTCAAGTGCAATTCTATAAAAGCATAAGCGATGCCTCACTTGCACTTGTATCAAAATTAGAATTGCATTTATAACCAAAGCTACAAAATATGAAAGGAATATACAAAATAAAAATTAATGGCTATATCTTATAGAAAAGGAACCTAAATTGAATATACAAACGAATGTGAGATATTGGAGTGCAAAATTTATCTCTCTAAATTATAGAATTGATAATTTATTTAATTTGCTTGGAAATGGGGGACCAAAAGGGGGTCTTAACAGGTGACTTTTTTATGAAAAAAAATGATCTTGGATGAGAAATTGAAGATAGTTATGCTCACAATTTGAAGGTGCAACAAAAACAAGAGTTGTAGTTCTATGAATCTTCTTTGTAAACTATAGAAGTTAATGATATAATTGTAGGGGCTAAGAAACATTTGCAAGAAAAATATGTGTCACACAAAAAAGATCAAGCAAGAATAGTTTGCTCAACACAACCTGATAATTATGTATTGATTACAATGAATGAATGACTTCTTATGAAAGAATGATTGAAACCCTAATGTTAGATTAAATTAGCTAGTGCCAAGTATCACAATCATAATGAATGACACCAAAAAGTGAATATTTAGATTAAGTGAAAAAGTAATTAAAGTACCTAATTAATAAATAATTAGATAAAGTGTCCTAATTAATTTAACATAAGCTACTAATTTATTTTGAAAATAGTGTAAATTAAGGGGTACAAATAGGGTGTTAGAATTCGTGAAATCTAAATCCCACAAGCCCAATTGTCTTCTGCAAGAATACCTGTCACACATAAAGAGAGAATTGAACAACAAAGAATAATTGAAGATAATTAACAATAATTGAATGCATTGCTTTGAAATTGCTTATTGCTTATTGCTTGAGTTACAATGAAGGATATGACATCCTTATAAAAAAAATTAACTCTAAAGAAAGAAACCCTAAATGGTGGAGTCTACAAGATAGACTGAGAGTTAAAACAAAATGCATGAATAAGTCATGTATGCACAAATAGCACAATAAACTAATTAATGCATGAAACTATCGAAAATCTAAACATAGTTTGTTTTTTCCTAGCTTGCATTATGCATGGAGATAAACATTAATTAATTATTCGTAATTAATTAATTAACTAAATAATAAATTATTTAGTGAATTAATGCAATTAAGTGAATAATTAGTATATAAATTTATTTATTCCAACACCCCCCTAAATGCACAACTAGGGAGAGAGGAAAAAAAAGATGTAGGAAAAAAGCGTGCAAAGATAAATGCAAGATGGGTCCCGACATAAAGCCTGATGAGGTACCCATGAACAAATATGGAAGTTTCTCAGAAATGAAGAAAAGGAGAAAAGCTTGAATGGGATCAAAACTCCTCTCCAAAAGAGAAACAAAAGACACACATGAAGATACATTGAAGCATGAAGAAGCTGCAAACACTGTTGTAGAATGGCTACTATGATGCTGAAAAAAATAACCTCCAGAAATAGGAATGCAAGAGTGTCGATACGGTAAGTGTTCCATGTCACCAAAATGCATGGGTAAATGGTTGTGCTACATCTCCTAGTACAGAGAAACAAGTACCAAATACATAGCTAACTCCAATGTGAAACCAAGGAAGCATTAGCACCAATAGTAGAACCCCCCCCCATAATTCTGACAAGGGATAGGTATGACAGGTACCGAGAATCTGAATTCTATTCTCCATGATGCTAAAGAAAAGAGATTTGAGACAAGAAAGATGGAGCTCAAATCATAGGAGGGCAAAATAGGACCAGAAAGGCACTGTTGACTTTGGAAGGAAGAGATAATGGGCTGGTAATCTATCTACAAAAATGGACATGAGATCTAGATATATCTCTGAATCACCTTTTCAATGATATCTTGTTTGCAAAAAATGAAGTCCAGATGCACAAGATATGCCCTTGGGAGTGCACACAATGACTTCTAACTTCAACTAGAAAAAAATGAAAAAATAAAAAAATCAGATAAAAAATACCTCCATATCTGGATAGGTCTTAGAAAGATCTTTCCAACGATATATGGTTTTCCCAATTTCGACTCCATATGCTCAAAATTATGAGCAAAATACCAACCCCCTCTTTTAGGACACAAAGAGGGTCAAAAAGGGGCCATGAATGTTGAGTGTACCATTGATGTTAGCGACTGGAAAAGCTGCAGAAGATACTTTGACTTCTTTTAATTGATTAAAAAATTAGCATGCACCCACTTGATTTTTTACTTTAAAAAAAAAAAAAACAATTAAAAGCCCAGTAATGAAATTTTTTCTTTTTACCCGCCAATTGATTTTTTTTGGAAAATATTTCTAACGCAGGTGTAAGTACGGGTGCATGGATTTTTTCGTGCCTCGAAAAAATGTGCCAATAAAAAAATCATGCCCCAGATGCCCCTATCACCAAAAATAGGCAAATTATATATTAAAAATCATGGAATCGGCCTTCTGAGTCCAACCATGAGGTCCTTTTGGGCTCAAAAATGTCCAAATTTTTAGGTACTCTCTGGAATAGAGAAAACTCTCGAACTTCGAACCCTTACAAAATGGACTTTGTATATCGGATTTCAATGAAATGAAAGGCGATCCTGACTTTCTCAAGCCTTCTGGAACTAATTGTGAAATCCAAAGTAACCCAAGATGAACAATTTATTGTGCATGCAAATAATCTCCAAAAACACGAACACAAATCTTCAGATCTGGAGCTCTGATACCATGTTAGAATTCATGAAATGTGAATCCCACAAGCCTAGTTGTCTTCTACAAGAATACTTGTCACACATAAAGAGAGAATTGAGCAACAAAGAATAATTGAAGACAATTAACAATAATTTAATGTATTGCTTTGAAATTGTTTATTACTTATTGCTTGAGTTAGAATGAAGGATATGACATCCTTATAAAGAAATCTAACACTAAAGATAGAAACCCTAAATGGTTGAGTCTAGAAGATAGACTAAGAGTTAAAACAAAATGCACGAATAAGTCATGTATGCACAAATAGCATAATAGACTAATTAATGCATGAAACTCTTGAAAATCTAAACATAGTTTTGTTTTTCTTAGTTTGCATTATGCATGGAGATAAATATTAATTAATTATTCTTAATACAATTAAGTGAATAATTAATATACAAATTATTTATTCCAACATAGGGGAGCTGATAGTTCTGATACTTAATGTAAGTACAGATGCCAATAGCTAACAAGATGAGAGGGGGGGGTGAATCATACAAACTTAATCTTCCATAAAAACAACAGATTCAACCTCGGTAACTTATACATCAGCAATATAACCAAAACTGCTAAACATGCAAACTCATAAGCATATAATCATCATAACACTCATAACACCAGATTTAACGTGGAAACCCAAATAGGGAAAAACCACTATGGGATTTCGGATCCACTAATAAATATACTCTTCTAGAGTATGCTCGGTTAAAAGAAAATCCTATTAAAGATTACAAACACATTGCTAGATGTGACCCGCTTAATGGATTTCCCTCAGATCTGTTAGGATCTTCACTTTGTTAGAAGTGACCTTGTCAAAGGATTTCAAACACTCATTTAGAATGTTACCTTGCTAGAGGGTTTACATATAAGACTATTAAGTCCACTCGGTTAAGAGATTTTATGTCACTTACAAAATAACAGTAATAAAAATCTATCTACAACTTCACATCTAAAATGCTGAAGCAGATTCTTATTTGCTCAAAACAATCTAGTTATAGGACTTATCTATCCCTCTGCTGGGCTCTCTACTCTGTTATTCAAATAGGTCTTCAAGCTTATGTGTTCGATAATCACTATGTAGCATCCCTGTGCATACACTTGCCTGCATGCATTGTTTATCAACAATTTCCTATTTATAAACAATTGCTAACCGCTTAATCTCCTTGATCACATTTCCCATGATCAATCTTAGCCATTAGATCTTCAAACTTGACCAGGTTCAATGTATCCTTTCAATCTGAAAATGTTTTACCTTGCCTCAGGACTTGCGGTCCTTTCTTGGAACTTGCACAAGGTTATTGCGGGTCAATCTGCACTGTAGATCTTCCTACCGATTTTCCTTTGCCATAGATCCTTAACAAACTTCATGCACGACATACCAATCATTTATACATCTCCAGCTAATCATTGTCCTTCATTAAATAATTCTTTTATCCATCCCATGCGCACTGTCATAACTTGGTTGCAACTCGATAAATACTAAACTTTACTTGGTAGACATTTCGCCTTCATTAACCGATATCGATAACCTTAGGGTTTACCAACTAGGTTCCTTAGGGTTTACCGACTAGGTTCTTTGCTCGGTGACATAGTATAGTATAAACCCTACAATAAACAGCATATGTAGAATATCAAAACAATCTAAACATCATGATCTCATCATTGTCTAACTCGATAATAGTTGTCCATTGAATAGCTTATTTCTCCCCTTATTCATCACATTCTTTCTGTGTCTTTTACCGACATCTTAATTCTCTTCAAATCAATCTTCTCAAGATATGGCAACATCATACTGAATCAGATAATCAATCTCTTGACATCAATGACAAAATAATGTTATAAAGATAGTTATCATCCTTCTTCAGTTATATCAATAATCTTCAACAACCTTCTCAATATCCTTACTGAATATCAACAATCTCCTGATATTGAAGTGTCAACAATCTTTCTTACTGTAATGCCAACAATATTTCTTACTGTAATGCCAACAATCTCCCCCTTTGGCATTGATGGAAAAACCAATAATTAAATGGTAATACCAACAAGATATTCAAATTGATTCGGATTCAGATTGCTGTTAGACTTCTCCTGTTATCCTTGAGCTGTTAAAATCTTCTGAAGTCTTCTTCCTTTTTCAATCTACTCCCCCTGTCATTAGTCTTCTGTTATTTCCATCATTCAGGGCTTTCATTTAGTCAACCATTTAGTCTTCCAGCCAAACCATTTATAGTCTTCTCCCCCTTTGACAACAATTCCAAAAAGTAAAAGAACTAGATCATGATTTCTTCCTTTGTGAAGTGATTTGCCTTGCTGTGTATCATCTCAGTCTCAGTCAGAGAATCTTGACTCTATTCATTTTTTCTTCAACAACTTTAGGTGACCTCCTAAAGTGCGTAAATCAGCATCAATCCACACATAATATTTTGTAGATTCATCGAATTGATGATTTCACCAAACTTGGTCAGTTAGTAGAAGATAGCGGTAGGACCCCTAACTTGCTTCTGAGATACTCAAAAGTGTCCCTTGGCAACGGCTTTGTGAAGATATCTACTAATTGCTCCTTTGAACTGATATATTCTAGCACAACTTTCTTCTCTTGAACTTCTTCTGAGATAGTGATACTTTATAGATATATGCTTTGTTTTAGAGTGCATCACTGGATTCTTTGAAATGTTAATGGCACTAGTATTATCATAGAATATAGTTACTGGCTTGGTAACTTTCTCATTTATACCTTCCAACAGTTGTTTGATCCATGCTATATTGGTATAGTTCAATGTTGCAGCAACATATTCAGCTTCTATTGTTGACTGTGAGATACATCCTTGTTTCTTGCTAAGCCAACTCACTAGTCTTTCTCCTAAAAAGAAAGCTCCACCACTTGTGCTTTTCCTGTCATCAATGTTGCCTACCCAATCAACATCAGTATAAACTTTTAAATCAAAATTATTCCTCTTTTCATATACTAAGCCATAATCTTCAGTGCCTCTCAGGTATTTGAAAAATTCTCTTGATTGCTGTCATATGTGTCTCCTTGGGATCTGCAAAGAATCTTGCTACAATACCTACTGCATGTGCTATATCCAGTCTACTATGCACAACATATTGCAATTTTCCAATCATAGATCGGTAAAGTCTCTCATCAACAAATGCAGATTCATCATTCTTTGATAATTTACAGTTAGTAGTCATAGGAGTACTTACTGGTTTAGAATCCTCCATTCCAAATTTATTCAAGATTTCCTTTATGTACTTGGATTGAGTAATGAAAATCTCATCTTTCATTTGCAATATCTATAAACCTATAAAATACTTTATCTCACCGATTAGTGACATCTCAAATTATTTGCACATTTCATTTCCAAAATTCTTGTATAAAGAGTCATTTCCACAAAATATGATATCATCAAAAAATATGGCTGAGATCAGTATTCCATTGTCCTCATCTTTCTTCATGTACATATTGTTGTTTTCAATTGTCCTTATAAAACCAATCTTGATTAAGTAAGAGTGTAGTCTTTCATACCATGCTCTAGGTGCTTATTTTAGACCATATAAATCTTTGTTCAGTTTGCATACCTGATCTTTACTCTTGTCTTCAACAAATCCTTCAAGTTGTTCAATGTAAACTTCTTCTTCTAGTATAGCATTCAAAAATGCAGATTTAACATCCATTTGATATACCTTGAAATTTTTGAAAGCAACATATGCCAACAATGTTCTTACTCCCTCAAGTCTAGCCACAGGTGCAAAAGTCTCACCATAATCTATTCCTTCTTCTTGAGCATAACCTTTGCAAACTAGTCTTGCTTTGTTGCGAATGACTTCACATTTCTCATTTAGCTTGTTTCTGAAAATCCACTTAGTACCGATTACATTTTTGTCCTTCGGTCTTGGGATCAGTGTCCATGTGTCATTCTTCTTGATTTGATCAATCTCTTCTTTCATAGCATTTACCCAATCTTCACTATTAAATGCCTCTTTCACTATTTTCGGTTCAAATTCAGATATCAAACATGTGTTCTATCTCAGTTTGTTCCTTGTCATCACTGGATCATCCTTATCTCCTACAATTTGACTTTCTGCATGATGTCTTTTGACATATTTGGCTAATATAGGCTCGGTAGGTTCTGTATGATCTTCTTCATCACTCGGTAACTGGACATTATCTTCATTTTCTTCAACAGCTTTCTCTGTAGGACTTCTCGGTTGAACATAAACGAATTCTTCATAATCTTCTAGTTCTTTGGAATTTCCTTCATCATTTCTTTCTGCAAATTCATCAATTTTCACATTTGCACTTTCTACTATTTTGTTAGATGATTTGATTAGACATTTAAATGCTTTACTTCTAGAAGAATAACCAAGAAATGTTCCTTCACTAGTTTTCTGATCAAATTTTCCATTTTTGTCATCTTTGTGAACATAGCATCTACTTCCAAAGATTTTAAAATAACTTACATTAGGTTTCTTGTCATACCAGATCTCATATGGTGTCTTCATAGTTCCTTTCTTCAATTGAACTCAATTCAGGGTGTAAACTGCAGTGCCAATTGCTTCTCTCCAAAATGTTTGAGGTACCCTCTTTTCTATCATCAGGGTTCTGGCACAATCCATAATTGATCTATTTCTTCTCTCAGATATCCCATTTTGTTGAGGTGTTCTCGGTGCAGATACTTGCCTCTTTATACCATGATCATTGTAGTATAAGTTAAATTCATCAGAAGTGAATTCTCCTCCTCTATCAGATCTAAGACATTTCAGTTGTCTTCCTATTTCATTTTCAACTCTTGCCTTGTACCATTTAAACATTTGAAAAGCTTCTGATTTTTCTTTTAAAAACATGTCTGACATCATCCTTGAGTAATCATCCACAAATAATATGAAATATTTGTCACCATAATAACTTTGAACTTTCATAGGACCACAAAGATCAATATGGACTAGACCTAAAATTCCTTTTGAAGTGTAGGACTTACTTGTAAAGCTTGATCCTATCATCTTACCCATTTGACATCCTCGACACATAGCATTCTCTGGTTTCTCAAGACTTGGTAGACCTCTTACTTGGTGCTTCTTATTTTGATCAAATTATCAAAATTTACATGACAAAACCTTTTATGACATAACCAGGTATCATCTATCTTTGCATAAAGACACTTGTTCCTAGTTGAGTCAAGATGAAATGTATTACCTTTTGTTTGTGTCCCGATAGCAGCTAACTTTCCATGCTTGTCATGAACTTTGACAATTTCGTTCTGAAATTCTATTCGGTATCCTATATTGTTTAGTTGTGCTACACTCAACAAATTGTATTTCAATCCTTCAACCCAGTATACATCATCACATTTAGCATTGTCAAGAAGTGTTATAGATCCTTTACCTTTCACTGGACATGGTGCATCATTACCAAATCTTACATAGCCTCCATCATAGTCTTCTAATTTAACAAACTTGTGTTTATCACCTATCATATGATGTGAGCATCCACTATCTATGATCAAAGAATCATTATTATTTATGTGAGATATTAGAGATTTTTCTTCATACCTTTCTTCATCAAATCCATCTTTAATAGCCACATAAACAACTTCCTCAGTATCAGTTTCATCAGATTTCTCATCGTTGGATTCCTCATCAACTATCAGACATGTCTTTCTATCTCTCCTTTTGAAGTCTCAGTGTCTTCAGTATTGGTTGTCTT
This sequence comes from Cryptomeria japonica, assembly GCF_030272615.1. Classification (NCBI taxonomy): domain Eukaryota; kingdom Viridiplantae; phylum Streptophyta; class Pinopsida; order Cupressales; family Cupressaceae; genus Cryptomeria; species Cryptomeria japonica. The sequence continues at coordinate 162,282,615 of NC_081413.1, forward strand.
TCTTCCTGTTATCTCGGTATTCTCTCTTTTCACTAGATTCTTTGTCAGGGCAGTTAGAAGCCATATGTCCTATCTTATCACAATTGAAACATTTTAAAGGTAGCTTCCCTTTATATTTACCTTTTCCTCTCGGTAACCTTCTAGCTAATAATGCTTCAAACTCTTCTTGCTTCTTGATTTCCTCATATAGTTTGTACACTTCTTCCATGTTCTTACGAAATCTTTCACTTGCTCCACTATGATTCTCTTTAGAGTACTTACTCATTCTAACATTGTAATCATTAGATTCACTAATATGAAAAGAACTGAATGCAAATTCAACTTTATTTACTGAAGACCCACTATTATCAAAATTACTTAACTCAAATGCATGTAGCTTACCAATAGTAGCATCCAAAGAAACTGACATGTTAGGTACAAACCTCAAATCATTGATTGCAGAGAATCATTGATTGCAGACACTTGCCAGCATGCATTGTTTATCAACAATTTCTTATTTATAAACAGTTGCTAACCACTTAATCTCCTTGATCACATTTCCCATGATCAATCTTAGCCTTCAGATCTTCAAACTTGACTAGGTTCAATGTGTCCTTTCGATCTAAAAATGTTTTACCTTGCCTCGGGACTTGCAGTGCTTTCTTGGAACTTGCACAAGGTTATTGCGGTTCAATCTGCACTGTAGATCTTCCTGCCGATTTTCCTTTACCATAGATCCTTACCAAACTTCATGCATGACATACCAATCATTTATATATCTCTAGCTAATCATTGTCCTTCATTAAATAATGCTTTTATCCATCCCATGCACACTGTCATAACTCGGTTGTAACTCAGTAAATACAAAACTTTACTCGGTAGAAATTTCGCCTTCATTAACCGATATTGATAACCTTAGGGTTTACCGACTAGGTTCTTTGCTCAGTGACATAGTTGATAGTTCTGATACTTAATATAAGTATAGATCCAATAGCCAACAAGATGAGAGGGGGGGGTGAATCATACAAACTTAATCATCCATAAAAACATTAGATTTAACCTCCGTAGCATATATTTCAGTAATATAACCAAAACTATTAAACATGCAAACTCAAAAGCATATAAGCATCATAAACCTCATAACACCAGATTTAACGTGGAAACCCAAATAGGAAAAAACCACTCTGGGATTTCAGACCCACTAAGAAATAAACTCTTCTAGAGTATGCTCATTTAAAAGCAAATCCTGTTAAAGATTACAAACACATTGCTAGATGTGACCCAATTAAGGGATTTCCCTTAGATCTGTTAGGATCTTCACCTTGTTAAAGGATTTCAAACACTCAATCAAAATGTCACCTTGCTAGAGGGTTTTACAAATAAGACTGTTAAGTCCACTCGGTTAAGAGATTTTCTGTCACTTTCACAAAATAACAGTAATAAAATCTATCTGCAACTTCACATCTAAAATGCTAAAGCAGATTCCTATTTGTTCAATACAATCTAGACATAGAACTAATCTTGTCTATCTGTTGGGCTTCTATACTCTATTATTCTAACAGGTCTTCAAGCTTCTATGCTCGGTAATCACTATGTAGCATCCCTGTGCATACACTTGCCCGCATACATTGTTTATCAATAGTTTCCTATTTATAAACAATTAGGTAACCGCTTAATCTCCTTGATCACATTTCCCATGATCAATCATAGCCATCAGATCTTTGATCTTGTCCAGGTTCAATGCATCTTTCAATCTGAAAATGTTTTACCCCGCCTTGGAACTTGCATACATTTCTTGGAACTTGTGCTAGAGTATTGCGATTCAATCTGAGCTGTAGATCTTTATGCCGACTTTCCATTGCCTTAGATTCATTAACAAACTTCATCCACGGCTCACCAATCATTTAATCAGTTCCAGCTCATCAGCTTCCTTCATTAAATAATGCATGAAACCATTTAATGCATTTTGTTATAGCTCGGTTACAACTCAGTAACAACTCGGTGAATACAAAACTTCACTCGGTAGACATTCCACCTTCATTAACCAATAGCGATAACCTTAGGGTTTACCGACTAGGTTCTTTGCTTGATAACATAGTATAGTATTAACCTTTACATTTTACAACATATGTATGATGTTTAAACAATCTAAAACATCATGATCTCATCATTGTCTGACTCGGTACTAGTTGCCCATTGAATACCTTATTCATCTCCTTATTCATCATATTCTTTCTTGTGTCTTTTAACGACATCTTTATAATCTTCATATCATACTTCTCAGGATATGGCAACATCATACTGAATTAAAAAATCAATTTCTTGACATCAATGATAAAATAATAATATCAAGACAGTAAAACATCCTTAATCAGTTATATCCATAATCATCAACAACTTTCTCAATATCCTTATGAAATGCCAACAATCTTTCATTGTCTGTTATAATGCAATATTGCCAACAATCTCCCCCTTTGGCATTGATGGCAAAACCAATTGATTTGACTTTAAAAGATTCAGATTGTTGTGATTCTAAAATGTTGAAATGCTCTCCCCCATACATTAGAATTCTCCTCTTTTCTTCAGTCTTCTTTCCAATCTATAGTCTACTCAATTTTCTTTTAGTCTTCTCCCCTAATAGGTCTTCTTCCTCTATATTAGTCTGCTCCCCCTTTGTAGGTCTTCTCCCCCTTTGACAACAATGCCAAAAAGTAAAGAACTAAAACATAATTACTTTCTGTAAGAAGTGATTTCCTGCTGTTGTGTATCAACTGAGTCTTGGTCAGAGCATTTTGTCTTCAATTCCTGTTCCCTGTAATATTTCCTATATTATTTCCTATACACCTTTAGAAAGCATCCTAAAGTGTATAGATCAACATCAACTTCCAAAAGATATGCAATAGAGTCATTGGATTGATGCTTTCACCAAACTCGGTCAATGAGTAGAAGATAGGGGTAGGACCCCTAACTTGCTTCTGAGATATTCAAAAGTGTCCCTTGGTAGTGGCTTGGTGAAGATATCTGCTATTTGTTCCTTTGTGCTAACATACTCCAACACCACTTTCTTCTCTTGAGCTTCTTCTCTAAGATAATGATATTTGATAGATATGTGCTTTGTCTTAGAGTGCATAATAGGATTCTTTGAAATATTAATGGCACTAGTATTGTCACAGAATATAGTTACTGGCTCGGTAACTTTCTCATTTATACCTTCCAACAGTTGTTTGATCCATGCAATGTTGGTACAATTCAGTGTTATAGCAATGTATTCAGCTTCTGCTGTTGACTATGAAACACATCCTTGTTTCTTGCTAAGCCAACTCACTAGTCTTTCTCCTAAAAAGAAAGCTCCTCCACTTGTGCTTTTTCTGTCATCAAGGTTGCCTGCCCAATTAGCATCAGTATAAACTTTTAAATCAAAATCATTTCCTTTCTGATATACTAAGCCATAATCCTCAGTGCCTTTCAAGTATCTAAAGATTCTTTTGATTGCGGTCATGTGTGTTTCCTTAGGATCTGTAGAGAATCTTGCAACTATACCTACTGCATGTGTTATATCTGGTCTGCTATGAACAACATATTGTAGCTTTCCAATCATGGATCGGTAAAGTGTCTCATCAGCAGATGTAGATTCATCATTCTTTGACAATTTACAGTTGGTAGTCATAGGAGTACTTACTAGTTTTGAATCCTCCATTCCAAAAAATTTCAAGATTTCCTTTATGTACTTGGATTGAGTAATGAAAATCTCATTTTTCATTTGCAGTATCTGTAAACCTATAAAATACTTTATCTCACCGATTAATGACATCTCAAATTCTTTGCTCATTTCATTTCCAAAGTTCTTGCATAGAGAGTCATTGCCACAAAATATAATATCATCAACAAATATGGCTGAGATCAGTATTCCATTTTCATTATTCTTCATGTACATGTTGCTATTGTCACTTGTCCTTATAAAACCAATCTTAATCAAATAAGAGTGCAATCTTTCATACCATGCTCTAGGTGCTTGTTTCAAACCATATAAAGCTTTGTTCAATTTAAATACCTGATCTTTATTATTGTCTTCAACAAATCCTTTAGGTTGTTCAATGAAAACTTCTTCTCCCAATATTCCATTCAGAAATGTAGATTTGACATCCATTTGATATATCTTGAAATTTTTGAAAGCAGCATAGGCCAACAATGTTCTCACTCCTTCAAGTCTAGCAATAGGTGCAAAAGTTTCACCATAATCAATTCCTTCTTCTTGAGCATAACCTTTGCAAACTAGTCTTGCCTTGTTTCGAATGACCTCTCCTTTTTCATTTAGCTTGTTTATGAAAATCCACTTTGTATCGATTACATTTTTGTCCTTCAGTCTTGGGATTAGTGTCCATGTGTCATTCTTCTTGATTTGATCAATCTCTTCTGTCATAGCATTTATCCAATCTTCACTGTTAAATGTCTCCTTCACTATTCTCGGTTCAAATTCAGATATCAGACATGTGTTCTATCTCAATTTGTTCCTTGTCATCACTGGATCATCCTTATCTCCTATAATCTGACTTGGTGCATGATGTCTTTTGACATACTTGGCTAATGCAGGCTTAGTAGGCTCTGTATGATCTTCTTCATCACTCGGTAACTGGATATTCTCTTCATTTTCTTCAATAGTCTTCTCAGTAAGACTTCTTAGTTGCACATAGACAAATTCATCATAGTCTTCTGGTTCCTTGGAATTTCTTTCTGCAAATTCATCAATTTTCACATTTGCACTTTCTACTATTTTGTTAGATGATTTGATCAGACATTTAAATGCTTTGCTTCTAGAAGAATAACCTAGAAATGTTCCTTCTTCACTTTTCTGATCAAACTTGCCATTTCTATCATCTTTGTGAACATAGCATCTACTTCCAAAGTTTTTAAAATAACTTACATTAGGTTTCTTATCATACCAGATTTCATTTGGTGTCTTCAAAGTACCTTTCTTCAATTGAACTTGGTTCAAGGTGTAAACCGTTGTGCTTATTGCTTCTCTCCAAAATGTTTGTGGCACCTTCTTTTCAATCATCAGTGTTTAGCACAATCCACAATAGATCTATTTCTTCTCTTAGCTATTCCATTATGTTGTGGAGTTCTCAGTGTAGAGACTTGTCTTTTAATACCATGATCATTGCAAAATAAGTTGAACTCATCAGATGTGAACTCTCCTCCTCTATCTGATCTAAGATATTTCAGTTGTCTTCCTGTTTCATTTTCAATTCTTGCCTTGTACCGTTTAAACATTTGAAAAGCTTTTGATTTTTCTTTTAAAAACATTACTGACATCATCCTTGAATGTTCATCCACAAATAATATGAAATATTTATCACCATAATAGCTTTGAACTTTCATAGGACCACAAAGATCAGTGTGCACTAGATCTAAAATTCCCTTAGAAGTGTAAGACTTACTTGTAAAGCTTTATATTGTCATCTTACCCATCTAGCATCCTCAGCACATAGCATTCTTAGGTTTTTCAAGACTTGGTAGACGTCTTACTTGGTGATTCTTGCTTATTTTGATCAGATTATAAAAATCTACATGACAAAACCTTTTATGCCATAATCAAGTATCATCTAACTTTGCATGCAAACACTTATTCTAAGTTTAGTCAAGGTGAAATGTATTACCTTTTGTTTGTATCTCGGTAGTAGCTAACTTTTTGTTCTTTTCATGAACTTTGACAATTCCTTTCTGAAATTCTATTCGGTAACCTGTGTTGTTTAGTTGTGCTACACTCAACAAATTGTATTTCAAACCTTCAACCCAATAAACATCATTGCATCTCGCATTATCAAGAAGTGTTATAGATCCTTTACCTCTCACCGGACATGGTGCATCATTACCAAATCTGACCTAGCCTCCATCATAATCTTCTAACATAACAAACTTGTGTTTATCTCATGTCATATGATGTGAGCATCCACTATCTATAATCCAAGAATCATTAGTGTTTATGTGAGATATTAGGGCTTTTTCTTCATACCTTTCTTCATCTGATCCATCTTTGATAGCCACATAAACTACTTCCTCTGTATCAGTCTCATCTGATTTATCATCATTGGATTCCTCATTAGCAATTAAACATGTCTTTCTATCTCTTCTTCTGAAGTCTCGGTGTCCTCTGTCATGATTATCTTTATGTCTGTCATCTCGGTAATCTCTCTTTTCAGTAAAATCTTTGTCAGGACAATTAGAAGCCATATGTCCTATCTTATCACTATTGAAACATTTCAAAGGTAGCTTTCCTTTATACTTACCTTTGCCTCTCGGTAACCTTTTGGCTAATAGTGCTTCAAACTTTTCTTGCTTTCTGATTTCCTCATATAATTTGTGTACTACCTCCATGTTCTTACGAAATCTTTCACTTACTCCACTATGATCTCCTTCAGAGTACTTATACTTTCTTTCATTGAAATCATTAGATTCATCAAGATGAAAAGAACTAAATGCAGATTCAACTTTATTTATCGAAGATCCATTGTTATCAAAGTTACTTAGCTCAAATGCATGTAGCTTACCAATAGTAGCATCTAAAGAAACTAGCATATTAGGTAAAAACCTCAATTCATTGATTGCAGAGACTCAAATTGCATAAGCTGGTAGAAGGGTTCTTAACAACTTACTTGTTATATCCTTTTCTTCAATAGTTCCACCTGCTCCTTTGATTTGATTGACAATCTCCTTTAGTCTTGTATTGTACTGAGTTATGTTCTCACCTTCATTCATCCTCATAGATTCAAGTTGTCCTCTTAGACTATCTACTTTTGCTCTTTGAACATGTTCATCTCCTCCATATACTGATATGAGATTATCCCACGTTGCCTTTGCATCATTGCAACCTTCTAGATCATTAAACTCTAAATCGGTCAATGTAGATGTTATTTCAATCATTGCTTGAATATATTATTGCTTTGCCTTTATCTCTTCCATAGTCAATGGATAGGTACTTGGTGTGACAAAATCATTCTCCAGATAGTATACATCATATTCTCCAACTCTTGATAGATGTAGCTTCATCCTTTTCTGCCATGTAGAGAAACTTGACTTGTTCAGCTTTGGTGCATCCCTCTTATACATCTTTGGATCTTTAACTCAAGTGCCTTTAAACTTTCCTTCCAGAGTCCAAGGCTCTCATACCAATTGATAGTTTTGATACTTAATATAAGTATAGATCCAATAGCCAACAAAATGAGAGGGGGGGGTGAATCATACAAACTTAATCATCCATAAAAACATCAGATTCAACCTCGATAACATATATTTCAGTAATATAACCAAAACTGTTAAACATGCAAACTCAAAAGCATATAAACATCATAAACCTCATAACACTAGATTTAACGTGGAAATCCAAATAGGGAAAAACCACTCTGGGATTTTGGACCCACTAAGAAATATACTCTTCTAGAGTATGCTCGATTAAAAGCTAATCCTGTTAAAGATTACAAACACATTGCTAGATGTGAGCTGGTTAAGGAATTTCCCTCATATCTGTTAGGATCTTCACCTTGTTAGAAGTGACCTTGTTAAAGGATTTCAAACACTCAATCAGAATGTCACCTTGCTAGAGGGTTTTACAAATAAGATTGTTAAGTCCACTCGGTTAAGAGATTTTCTGTCACTTTCACAAAATAACATTAATAAAATCTATTTGCAACTTCACGTCTAAAATGCTAAAGCAGATTCCTATTTGTTCAATACAATCTAGACATAGAACTAATCTTGTCTATCTGTTGGGCTTCTATACTCTGTTATTCTAATAGGTCTTCAAGCTTCTGTGCTTGGTAAGCACTATGCAGCATCCATGTGCATACACTTGCCCGCATACATTGTTTATCAACAGTTTCCTATTTATAAACAATTAGGTAATCACTTAATCTCCTTGATCACATTTCCCATGATCAATCATAGCCATCAAATCTTTGATCTTGTCCAGGTTCAATGCATCTTTCGATCTGAAAATGTTTTACCCCACCTTGAAACTTGCATACATTTCTTGGAACTTATGCTAGGGTATTGCGGTTCAATCTGAGCTGTACATCTTTATGCCGACTTTCCATTGCCTTAGATTCATTAACAAACTTCATCCTCGACTCACCAATCATTTAATTAGTTCCAGCTCATCAACTTCCTTCATTAAATAATGCATGTAACCATTTAATGCATTCTGTTATAGCTCAGTTACAACTCGATAACAACTCAGTGAATACTAAACTTCACTTGGTAGACATTCCGCCTTCATTAACCGATAGCGATAACCTTAGGGTTTACCGACTAGGTTCCTTAGGGTTTACTGACTAGGTTCTTTGCTTGATAACATAGTATAGTATTAACCTTTACATTTTACAACATATGTATGATGTTAAAACAATCTAAAACATCATGATCTCATCATTGTCTGACTCGATACTAGTTGCCCATTGAATACCTTATTCATCCCCTTATTCATCATATTCTTTCCTATGTCTTTTACCGACATCTTTATAATCTTCATATTATACTTCTCAAGATATGGCAACATCATACTGAATTAGAAAATCAATTTCTTGACATCAATGACAAAATAATAATATCAAGATAGTAAAACATCCTTAATCAGTTATATCCATAATCATCAACAACTTTCTCAATATCCTTATGAAATGCCAACAATATTTCATTGTCTGTTATAATGCAATATTGCCAACAATAGTATAGTATAAAGCTTACAATAAACAACATATGTAGAATATCAAAACAATCTAAACATCATGATCTCATCATTGTCTAACTCGGTAATAGTTGCCCATTGAATAGCTTATTTCTCCCCTTATTCATCACATTCTTTCTGTGTCTTTTACCGACATCTTAATTCTCTTCAAATCAATCTTCTCAAGATATGGCAACATCATACTGAATCAGATAATCAATCTCTTGACATCAATGACAAAATAATGTTATAAAGATAGTTATCATCCTTCTTCAGTTATATCAATAATCTTCAACAACCTTCTCAATATCCTTACTGAATATCAACAATCTCTTGATATTGAAATGCCAACAAAATCTTTCTTACTGTAATGCCAACAATCTTTCTTACTGTAATGCCAATAGGAGCACACAAAATATTCATTTTTTTTTCAAAAAACATAACATAGCATTTGATGTGCTCCCCCTAAAATACTAACTTTTTATTATTATTTCAAAATTTGTTTTGGTAAAAAATTATCTTACTGTATAGTTTATGTATGATTTTTATTTTGATTTTTTAATAAATATATGAATTTTTACTAATTATCAAAGTGGACATCCCAAAAACTAAATTATTGAGAATACTCCCCCATAATTGTTTTGAAAACTAACTTTAAAAATTATTTTTCTAATGTGCATATAATAAAGTCTAGAAATGTAATTTGTTTCAAATTTTGAGGAATAGATAAAAATGAAACAAAATAATTATACATAGCTTTTTGACAAAGGAAAGTTACTAATAAAATAAATTAAATATCAAAACCTTAATATATTTGAAATGTAAAAAATCACATGGTTAGAAAGCCAATAGAGACCTTGACATTATTGTGGTATTTTTTAATGAGAAAAATTGAAATACATGTAGATTTAATTGAGAGAATGTTTGATATTTAGTCTTTTCTATAACCTATAAAAAATGTCTTTGTATTTTGACATTTAGGTCCAACCCTTTAGGCTGGATGCCCAAAGAAAATCCAACCCTAAGGGTTGTAAATACCCAAATAAGAGACATACATGAGTGCATTATAACACGCTCACCTTATAAAAAGGTTTAGAAAAAAAGTGAGATATAATATATATAAAGAGATGGAGAGCGGATGGGATAGAAATAAAGATAGAGGGATCTCTCTCTCTCTCTCTCTCTCTCTCTCTCTCTCTCTCTCTCTCACACACACACACACACACACACACATTATTTGTGTCCCTCTCTACCTCTATCTCCCTATCTCTCTATGTATATTTATATATTTCTATCTATATCTCTTCGTCTTTATCATCAAGCTCTTTCTCTCTCTCCTTATATCTCTATCTCTATACCTCTCTATTCCTACCTCCATATCTTTATCTTTATTTATATTTCCATCTACCTCCCTCTATCTCTCTATATATTTCTCCCCCTCTATTTTCATCTCTACCCCTATCTTCCTCTCTTCCTCTCTCTCCATATGTTTCCCTACCTCTTGCCCTATACATTCATATCTCTCTATTTATTACTTTATCTATATCACTCCCTCTCCCTCCCCTCTCTATTTATTACTTTATCTACCTCTATATCTCTACATCTTTCTATTTATCTTCTTATCCCTCTCTTTCTCTTTATAGATATTAATTTATTTATATATATCATGCTCTCCCTCTCTATATATTGATCAATATCCCCCCTCTTTCTCCCCCTCTATAGACCTATATCTCCATTTGTTTATCTCTTCTTCTATCTATGTCACCCTCTACCTCTTCCTATCCCTCTTTATCTCTTTACATCTCTCATTTTATCCCTTTCTCGTCCTCTCTCTCTCAATATCTCCCTCTCTATATATCTATCTATTATTTTGTCCCTCTCTGGATCTATTTGTCTACCTCTCCCTCCCTCCTTTTCCTCTCTATATCTACCTCTCTCTCTTTTTATCTTCTCATATTTCTCTATATCTCCCTCTTTCTCTCTCTCTCTTAGTTCATCTATATATATCTCTTCCTTTCTCCAAATTTATTTATCTCTCTCTCTCTCTCTCTCTCTCTCTCTCTCTCTCTCCCCTAATATATATATATATATATATATATATATATATATATATATATATATATATATATATATATATATATCTCCCCCCACTCCCTCTCCCTCTCCCTAATATCATATGCTAATTTATTTAATAAATAATAGACTAATTATGTACAAATTTAGTTAGTGAATCTAATTAAAATCGGATATCTGATTTTTGTTGCACAATTTTTCAAATTTCAAATTTTGGCTTGGGAATGCTTTGGGATTTGTCTTGGAAGTGACAAGCTTGGAAAGTCAACTTAAAAAACGTGTTTTTCAGTGTTCCCTGATTTTCGAGACTTTACACTGGTGGCTGACGACTTTTTTTGTAGCCAAAATTGATAAAACGAAAAGGGTTTTTTAAGGACGTTCTTAGCTTTCCAATAATATAAGGCTTGTCTTATTTCGACTTTAATAAATAATTACTATTTATTTTCTAATTGAATTCTGACAATAGTCCTGATTGATAGACTGATGGAAAAACACTCATAACTTTCAAGTAGTATAACATTTTTTGAATTTGAAACATGCTTCAAATCCTATGCTTCGTCTACTATAGGGAAAAAATTTTAAAAATTAAATTTCATAAGGTTTTGACCAAGTTAAGGTGGTCAGACATAGGAGTTTCTAAATTTTTGAAAAGATGTAGTAAAAAATTCATAAATAATTATTTACTTTATAAAAAATTTATAAAAAAATATGGGTCACATCCGTACATGAGTATAATACTTATATTATAAATATAATAAAAAAATATTATGATTTGATTGTGATTAGGGTGGTCAGACATACGTCTACTTCTTATCTTTTTCCTGAAATTTTAGTACCACTGCACTGAAATTTGAAATTTTCATCAAATAGGATTTTTTTTTTTTAAAACAACTAGTAGCTTAGAAAATACATTCAATTTTCTATAGGTTTTCTTCTTACATATTTTAAAAATAATGTTCACAAATTATTCAAATTTTCATGTGAAGTTGCATAACTCTGATTTTCTGAAATTTCATTGCCACTTAAGGGCTTGTTTTGGAACACCATGATCCTGCACATACCCACAAGATAAAAATCAAAGCGAAAAAGCTCAATCATGCAAACAACATGTACATGGCCAACTGATGTCTCTTGCCAAGAGTAGGACATGGATTTGGATAGAATGTCAAACATGGGAAGGATACATCCCGATGGGCAGGTGATGGATTTGGAAAAACTGTCAGACATGGGAAGGATGCATCCTAATGGGTAGGGTGTCGATTGATTGAATGATGAAAAAAGACAAGTTGCTTGTGTGGAATATGCAAATGAGAGGATTTTCGCTAATATTTGATTAACACATTGTGGATAAGTATTTGGTTTATGCGAAAGTCAATATAAGCTCAGATTTTGGGTTAAAACTCAGATAGATGGGAAGAGCAGTATGATGAGGCTCATAAATGGATTGGATAAGATGGGATGAGGAATATGATGGGATCTAATGGGATTGGATCGTGGATATAGGATAAATGGATTGGAACCAATGATAAGGGAGAACCAAGGCTTGGTAAATAATGGATGGATGAAGAGATTGCTTGGATAGGGGATGTAGGGATTAAGTAGATGGATGGTGATATGATATGGAGGAATAAAGGATGAAAGATGGGTTAAATGGGGATCCAAGAAATATGTTACGAAGGAGAGAAATGCCCCACATTAGGAGATAGTGCAATTAAGGATGGTGGATAAAGATGTATGAGATGGAAGGATAATTTGTAAGGGATATGATGGCAATGGAATTAAGGCTTGCATTTTCCGAAGCATGCAAGGATAATATTTTTCCTCTATATTGATCAAGATCAAAGGTATGAATGGAGGATGCATTGGGATAGGATGAGGGATATGGATAGGATAGTCAAGATCAAAGATAGGAAAGGAGAATGAGCTTACATAGGATGTGGATAGCAGATAAAGGATATGGAAGATGTGGATGGTAGGATGACATGGATGAAGCTTGCCCCCAAGTGTAGAGTGAAAGATGATAAGGGAATTACACATGATAATTTTTTACCAATTTTTCATCATGGTACTTAACCAAGGCACCACAAGAAGTGGTTTTCACCATTGGATGGATTGTTTTTTTCTCTTTACTTTTTTTTTTTTCTGAATTTTTTTGAAATAAATTGTATGGATAAGGACGAGGATGAGGATGAGGATGAGGATGGGAATAAGGATGATGATAAGTGTATTTGGAAGCTAGTGGATGCATGAAAGGGAGATGGAGGGAGTGTTGGATATTGGTTGATATGTTGTCATTGATGTCAACATATGTGAAGATTGTTGATGAGGATATTGTTGGAAAGTTTTCTTCTGTGTATTTTGGTGTTGCAGTTTGATTGGATGAGTTTGTTTAGCCTGTGTATTATAGATGAGCTAATGCAGTTTAAAGGGTTTTTGGTATGTTGTCTTTAGATGGTTCATTCCCATTTGCAAAGGTTTGCATGTTGATTTGATCGAGTTATAAGATCTGATATTGGGATGTTATGCAGTTGTTCATGTTATTTGGTATTCTAGTGTGTGCTCCGTATTGCTTTGGAATTTCTATATCTTTGGTTGTGGATGAGTGGAATGTGGTCTAGACATTTATGTGTGTCCTCAATTAGTTTGGTTCATGATTTAGATATCCATAAGCAAATCTTTCAGGTTGTCAGTCAACTAATGTACTTGAGCTCCGGTAGAGAGATGATAATGATTATGGTAATCCAAGTTGTTACAGTTGTTGTGATGCAATTCACATTGCTTGTGAAAGTCTCTAGATCATGTTCTATGCTTATTGGTGGTCCCCATTGATTATTGTGCACGTTATTGAATATTTTCCTTGCCCGATGATGTTCTTCATGTTATGCGACATTCTTGATGTTGTAGCATGTTGCAGATGATCGAGGCATAATTGTTGGAGGTGTTTCATATTTGCGATATTGATTTGGGTCTAGAATATATCCTAGCCAACATTGTTTTGGTCTGCATGTGTTATTTTAGCATGTGAGGATATTATTTTATAATTTGTATTGAGGGTTTAGCCGACCTCTATTTAATGAGTTGAGTGAAGGGTTTGTATAAATATGTGTAATAATCATTGAGAGTGATCATGCTATGTGCAAATATTGTATCAATCATTCAATAGCAATGAAGTTGTGTGAAGTTATGTGAAGTGTGTTGCAGTGAAGATTTGACAATGAGATTAACTGGACCTGTACTCAAGCATATGGAGATGTTATTCTCATAGTTCATATGATCTAGATTATAGTATGAATGTTTTTGTAAGTTAGTGAGACTTCTTGTAAGGCAGTGAGCCTTCCCTTAAGGTTGTAGCCTTTAAAGGTTTCTTATTTTGAGCAGTGAGCTCTAGGCAATATGCCTAAATGCATGTGCATTCCCAATGTAATATTTACATTTATTCCTAACAAGGTATTATCTCATTGTGGGTAGGTTCCCACCATAATTTTTCCCTTAACTGGGTTTTCTACATCAAAAATATTGGTTTTATGTGTGTTATTGATGTGGTATTTTTTAATGCTTTAACTATTCATTATCAGATCTGAATTGTGGCTCTAGTTGTAGTAGTTTTGGGTGCAAATTGATTCACCTCCCCTGTCAGTTTGTTGCATTGTTTCCAACAATTGGTATCAGAGCTAGATCCTTCGGAAGAAGCTTGACCGCTTAAGGAGATTTGGGTTGGCAACCTTTTCTTTCAAGAAGGATAGTCTGATATTTGATGGAACAAACTACACTCTCTGGAAGAGCCGGATGCAAGTTCATTTGAGATATATTGGAGAAGAGTATTGGAAGATTCTTAATAATGTATATAATGTTCCACAAAATGGTCCTACTACTCTAAATGAGATAAAGGAAGCATAATACTGATATTAGATCCAAGGAAGCATTGTTGAGTGCCTTTTGCAGATTCTAAGATGACTAATGTGATGGACTTATAGACTACTCATGAGATCTAAGTAAAATTGGAGACCTTGCATGAAGGTGATAGCCATGTGAATATTGTTAAGTTCTAGAGCTTGAAGGGTAATTATGAGAACCTAAATATGGGTGAAGATGAGAATATTAATTTTTTTACGCAAAAAGTGAATGAGATTGTGTGTGGAATCAAATATGTTGGTGGAGTCCTTCAAGAGTCTGAGATTGTTGCTAAAGTGTTGAGATCCTTGCCTCCTTATTATAAACATAAAGTTGTTGCTATTGATGAGATCTGGACTGTGACAAATATGACAAGAGACATGTTGATCAGTAAACTTGTTGCTTTTGAGTTGAGTGAGTTTGGAGACCTCTTCCTAAGACTAAATCTGCATTCAAAGCTATTGTATCTAGGAAGCAAAGATATGATCTGAGAGAAAGTTCTACAAGAGTATCTAGATATGAGAAAGAGATGAAAGAGATGGAAGATGAAGAAAGAGAGATTGAGGAGCTTGAAGAACTTATTGCTAGGAGATTGCCTAAAGGTGTCAGTAACTATGAAGGAAAGTTACCTTTTAATTTATTTTCATGTAATAAGACAAGACATTTTGCATCAAGGTGTCCGAGAAGATATAGAAATCCTAAGAAGCCATTTAAGCCATATAAGCCTAAATATAAGAAGAAGTGTTATTATGTTATTGATGAAGGTGTGACAGATGATGAGTTGGATAAGGGTAATTCAGGAGATGAATTTGTGCTCATTGCTATCAAGGAAGATGATCTTGTAACTACAAATTCTACAAGTTGCACTAATGAAGAGAAATCTTTAGCTACTAAAGTTGAGGAGAAAGATGAATGGGTAATTGACAGTGGTTTCTCTCATCATATGATAGGTGATAAGAGTAAATTTGTGAACTTGGAAAGGTATGATGGTGGTATAGTATGATTTGTTGATAACAAAGCTTGTGTAATCTGTGGTAGATGTTTTATTTCTCTTGATGGTAAGCATAATATTGATGATGTGTTGTATGTTGAAGGTTTAAAGCATAATATTTTGAGTGTTGGTCAGATGGTTGATAAGGGATATAACTTTCAATTCAAGAATGAGAAATGTGAGATCTTGAGTAGGTCCGAAACTAAGATTGCATTAGAGACAAAGACTAAAGGTAATATATTTCACTTGAATACTAGTGGTAAAAGTTGTTTGATTGCTCAGATTGATGAAAGTTGGTTATGACATAATTTAAAGATGTGTCATGTAAATTTTGACTACATGGTTAAGATAAGTTCTACTCAGGCGGTAATAAATCTACCAAAGCTAATAAATCCTTCTAATCTAGTATGTAAGGAATGTCAACTAGGGAAGCAGACAAGAGTTACTTATAAGAGAAAATAGTATAATTCTAATGGATTGTTGGATCTTGTGCATACTGATCTGTGTGCTCCTTCTAGAGTGAGGAGTTTACAGGGTGACAGGTATTTCATGTTGCTGATTGATGATTATTCAAGGATGTTGTGGGTTACCTTCTTAAGGGAGAAGTCTGAAGCGTTGGAGAAGCTCAAAATTTTTGAAGATAGAGTTGAAACAAAGATTGGAATGAAATTGAAGTGTCTAAGATCTGATAAAGGTGGAGAATTCACTTCCGATGAGTAATTCATATTGTGAAGAGAATGGAGTTAAGAGACATTTATCTGCTCCTAGGACACCATAACAGAATGGTGTTGTGGAGAGGAAGAATATAAGAGTTCAAGAAGCTGCTAGAACCATGATGATTGAATGAAATGTTTCACATATATTTTGGAGAGAAGTTGTGAGTACTATGCAGTATACACTCTTAACCAAGTAAATGTCAAAGGTGATACTGGTAAGACTCCTTATGAGTTATGGTTAGTCATGCTCCTACTATTAGATTTCAGAATTTTTGGTAGTAAATGCTATATCAAAAGAGATGAAGATCTTTGAAAGTTTGATGCTAGATGTTATGAAGGAATCTTTCTTGGTTATTCAACTAAAAGGCCTATTGGTTTTATAATAAAAGATTGAGAAAGATGGTTGAAAGTGCTAATGTGAAGGTTGATGAAGGTAATATAAGACATATTAGATCTTACGGATATGATTCTGATGATCAGGATAGTGGTTCTAATAGAGGAAACCAAGTGTACACCCAAAATTGAGTTCAGAATGCTCCCAAAAAAGTCTGAGAATGAAGGTGCAGATGCTAGTGCAAAAGAAAGAGGTGTCCAAGAACCCAAAATTCAAGAAAACCCTAAAACTCCTAGGCATGTGAGGTTGAATCATTCAGAAAATCAGATTATTGGTGAGAAGAATAAAGTTGTGATGACTAGAAGAAGACTTGGTGAAGAAATTTGTTTGATTTCTAAAATTGAACCTAAGAATGTTGATGAAGCAAAGATGAAAATTGGATTAAATCTATGGAAGAAGAATTGAATCAAATTGAGAAAAATAATACATGGATTCTTGTTCCTAGACCCAAGGATAAAAATGTAATTGGAACTAAATGGGTATTTGGGAATTAGTTGAATGAACATGTTGAAGTTGTCCGAAATAAAGCTAGACTTTTTTGTAAAGGCTATTCATAGATGGAAGGAATTGATTATGAGGAGAATTTTTCTATAGTGGCTAGAATTGAAGCTATTAGCTTATTTCTTGCCTATGTTGCTCACAAAGATTTCAAGGTTTATTAGATGGATGTCAAATCAACATTTCTTAATGGAGAATTGGAAGAAGAAGTCTACATTGAGCAACCAGATAGATTTTAGCTGACAGATGAAAATGGTATGGTTTGTTGGTTGAAGAAAGCATTGTATGGATTGAAGCAAGCCCTTAGAGCTTGGTATGCCAAATTGGATAAGTATTTGATGAAGCTTGGATTCAATAAAGGTACTGCTGACAATAATCTTTACTTCAAGATTTATTAGAATAATATCTTGATTGTTGAAGTTTTTGTTGATGACATTATCATTGGAGGAAATGACAACCTATGTAAGTAATTTGCGGAAGAGATGCAAAATGAATTTAAAATGTCTATGATTGGTGAAATGAAATTCTTTCTAGGATTGCAAATTACTTAGTTGAACAAAGGTATTTTCATATCTCAATCTAATTATGTGAAGGAATTGTTGAAGAAATTTGGTTTTGAGGATTCTAAGCCTGTTGGTACACCTATGGTGACTAGATGTAAGCTGAAAAAAGATGATGAATCTTCAAAAGCTACCCAAACTATATATAGATCTATGATTGGTGGTTTGTTGTATTTGACTCAAACTAGACCTAATATAATGAATGTTGTGTGTCATGTTGCTATATTTCAAGTTGATCCTAAGGAGTCTCATGTTACTACTATAAAAAGGATATTCAGATATTTAAAAGGAACATTTGATTTTGGTTTGTGGTATTCTAAGAATGATGAATTTACTTTGAGTGCTTTCATAGATGTTGATTGGGTAGGTGACGTTGATAACCAAAAAAGTACTATAGGTGTTGCATTATTTTTGGGAAAGAAGTTGGTTTCTTGGGCAAGTAAGAAGCAAAATGCTATTTCCTTATCTACTGCAGAAGCTGAATACATTGTTGTTGCTAGCAATTGTACTCAAGTAATTTGGATGAAGTAGATGTTGAAGGATATAGGAGTTATTTATGATGAGCCTATTTCGATATATTGTGATAATTTAAGTGCTATCAATATTTCAAAGAATTCGGTGTTGCATTCCAAGACAATTCATATATCAATCAAATTTCAATTCTTGAGAGAGAAGGTGAATGAGAAAGAAGTTAGATTAGAATATGTATCTACAAAGGAACATATTGCAGATATATTTACGAAGCCTTTGCCTAAAGATACTTTTGAGTAGCTCAGAGAGAAGTTAGGGGTAATTGCCCTTCCTGAAGAGAACTAAGGTGAATGGATTTGCATCATTCTGGTGAACTTCATAGAGGTATTTTATGCTCCGGATTGATGAGTGTGGCTGCTACTCAGGGGGAGTAGTTAGTGTCAGTGTTGGTGGTTCAGATGTTCAGATTTGTAAGGAGAGAAGCCTGATTCCTTAGCCTTTGTCATTGATGTCAAAGGGAGAGAGAAGCATGTGAAAAACTATGCAATAGAGTAGAGCATTTTGAGATTTGAGTTGTTTGTCAAAGGGGGAGCTGATCCTTGTGATTTTGAGGGAGATTGCTGAGAGTTGATTTATTTTTTTGCATTGATTGTTTTTTACATTCATATGTTGCCATCAATGTCAAAGGGAGAGATTATTGGCTATTGGATGATATGTTATCATTAATGTCAACATATGTGGAGATTGTTGATGAGGAGATTGTGGGAAAGTTTTCTTCTGTGTATTCCAGTGTTGCGGTTTGATTGGATGAGTTAGTTTAGCCTATGTATTGTAGATGAGCTGATATGGTTTAAAGGGTTTCTAGTATGCTATTTGTAGATGGTTCATTCCCATTTGCAGAGGTTTGCATGTTTATTTGATCAAGTTATGAGATTTGGTATTGGGATGTTATGCAGTTGTTCGTGTTATTCGGTATTCTAGTTTATGTTCTATATTTCTCTGGAATTGCTATATATTTGGTTGCGGATGAGTGGAATGTGTTTTGGATGTTTATATGTGTCCTTAGTTAGTTTGGTTCATGATTTGGAAATCCACAAGAAAATATTTCAGGTTGACAATCAGTTCATGTTCTTGAGCTCTGGTAGATCTAGATGATTATGATTCTGGTAATCCAAGTTGTTGCGGTTGTTGTGATGAAATTCATGTTGCTTGTGAATGTCTCTAGATCGTGTTCTATTCTTATTGGTGGTCCACATTGATTATTGTGCGCGCTATTGAATATTTTCCTTGTTTGGTGATGTTCTTCATGCTATCTGGTAGTATTGATGTTGTAGCATGTTGTGGATGATCGAGGCATAATTGTTGGAGGTGTTTCATATTTGCGGTATTGATTTGGGTCCATACTATGTCTTAACCAACTTTCTTTTGGTCTGCATGTGTTGTTTTAGCATGTGAGGATATTATCTTGTAATTTGTATTGAGGGTTTAGCCGACCTCTATTTCATGGGTTGAAGGGTTTGTATAAATATGTATAATAATCATTGAGAGTGATCATGATATGTGTGATTATTGTATCAATCATTCAATAGTAGGGAAGATATGCAAAGTTATGCAAAGAAGTGTGTTGCAATGAAGATTTGATAGTGAGCTTAACTAGAATTGTACTCAAGCATATGGAGATGTTATTCTCATAGTTCATATGATTCGGATTGTAGTCTGCATGGTTTTGTAAGTCAGTGAGAATTCCTGTAAGGTAGTGAGCCTTCCCTTAAGGTTGTAGCCTTTCTGAGTTTCTTATTTTGAAAAGTAAGCTCTAGGCAGTGTGCCTGAATGCATATCATTCTCATTGTAATATTTACATTTACTCCTAAAAGGGTATTATCTCATCGTGGGTAGGTTCCCACTGTGGTTTTTCCCTTAATCGGGTTTTTTGAATCAAAAATCTTGGTGTTATGTGTGCTACTGATGGGATTATGAAAATTGGATGTTGGATAATGGATGGGGTCATGAAAGACTTGTGGATAAATGGATGGGGATTTTGTGAAGATCAACATTGGCACAAACCTTGAAGGGTGGTGAAGTTGTGGAAGAGAGGATCTTGAATTACATGGAGGATCAAATGTGGATTTTGGGACATGAGGACCCAAAATAGATGAAGGGGATGATTGACTTAAGATAGTTGATTTTGAGATGTAAGGGCCCAAAATGGATTTTGAAGATGGATAAATTGGAGGACTTATGAGTGGAGAGAGATTTTGGATTAACAAGTTTGCATGCCAATTTGGATTTTACTTTGAGATGCATTTGTTCTATGAGTAGCTTTGGAATCCACATGGTTTTTGATTTTTTCTTTTTGGGCCTTTGTGGCCTTTTGGATTTTTCTTTCTTTTGGATCATATTTTTCTTTTCTTGAGCAAGTATTTTTGAGGGGACATGTTGATCCTTGATTTTTTTTGTAGATTTCAGACTGTATGAATTTTAGATTTGGCATCCAAATTACTTCCAATAAAAATGGTATGGGTGCATGAGGTTGGATGACAGAGAGATTTTATGGATGATATGGTGGAAGGAGAGTGTGGGAAAGGATTCAACAATGTGTACCTTTGTTGATCTTGTTTAGGGATCAACTGAGATGATATGGCAGTGGATGGAGGGAAGGGATGGAGGGTCTAGCTTTGGAACATAAGGACCCAAACTGGATGTGGATGAGGACGGAATGGACTTTAGGACATAAGGACCCAAAAGGGGTTTGGAAGATAGGGGATAATATGATTTTGATTTATACGAAGGGATTTTGGATTTAGGAGGGATGAAAGGTATACCAACATCTTGAGCATGAGCTATGTGTTGGTATTTTGCATAGAGATTGCATTAATGATATGTTGTCATTGATGTTAATTGAATCGGTAATGGTATTTATGTTATTGTTGATATTGTTGTTTTTGATATTGGCTAGTAACTGATAAAGAGAGCTTTGTGGAAGATGTTGTAAACTTGCATGTTAAGTTTGTGAGTTAAACTGGTGTAAAGGTGTAAAGGGCTAAACCTTTCTATGTATTGTAACCGGTAAACCCTACCAGTTGTCAAACCCTAACCGATCAAGTTTGTTGGTTTATTATTTCATAAGGGGTAATGATGGAGACACGTGTGATCATTGAATGAAGATATGTTCAAATTGTTTTGGTGCTTTTGTTATTGTCTAGGGAAGGAGCAAAGTAGATTGCATCTAATGCACAACATGTGATGAGTTACAAAGTCCTATGAAGCGGTTGGAATTTTCTTGAAGAATGTGAAGAGATTGTCATGATTTCTAATGGTCAAGATTGTACCGACTTGTTTGTAATCTTGATGATGAGAATTAGGTTTTTGTTGTGTTAACGACCTAATTGATTTCTATTTAAGGTTGATGAAGTTGTTGTAAAGGTTGTTAGCAAGGTTGGTAGAAAACATGTTGAGTGTGTGTAGTTGCCCAACCAGTGAATGGATCTGCACTTTGAGTGAAGGCAGATTGAAGCATAGAAGGATCTGATCAACAAAGTATAGTGCTACTCAGATAGATCAAGAAAACATGTTGTTTTCTAACAATTATAATAGAAGTAAAATCCCTTAATCGAGTAAGCTCTAAAAATCTTGGTTACTCATTAAATCCTCTAACAAGGTGGTCCATTAGCTTGGATTCTTAAATCCTCCAGCGAGGTTACTCCTAACAGGGTATCGTGCTTTTAATCAAGACATATTTTTAAATCCCTTAACCTGGTGATTCCTAACTAGAATTAGTTCGTAACAGGGCTTATTGTAAATCTTTAATAGGCTTGGCTCCTAACAAGGCGAACTTTGAAAGAGTTCAGATAGCTATCCTCGTGAGTCCCATCTCACCATGGTTTTTACCTATTTGGGTTTTCCACGTATTAAACATTTGTGTTAAGTGGTAAATGCTTTTGTGGTTATGATCTTATTTGTTAATTTGGTTAATTTCTGATAAGGCATGTTATGTAGAAGCATTGAGAGATGAATATATTGAGTTATGATTAAGCATTGTTGATGTTTACAAGATTGAAGTTCTTTACTGTTAAAGTTGTCATAATAGTTAAACTAGTTGATATCAAGTATTCTTATGAATATTGATCTTGACTGAGATATGTTTACTTTGTTTGACTGAGTTTGAGTTTGGGAACTTTGTATCAGTTTTTCAATATATTAATTCACCCCCCCCTCTCAGTATTCTACTAGATACTTATTCTTTCATCATACCATCACTTTGTAGCCAAGACCATATGAACTTTTATTTTCTTTGACTTGAAAGGGTTCATGTTTATGATGAAAGTGGATTAACAATATTGAAAGAGTAAATAGATTCAACCACAAAACCCTAGTCCAACAACAACAAAGATCCACTATAACATATGAAGATTACCTAGGACAATGCAAATCAAATAAAATCACAAATATTATACCATCACATGTCCAATAGGGTTTGGATCTTCATTCTTCCTATCTCCATTGATCTTGCTTGATATATTTGCTCTTAGATATTATGTGTATACAAGAGCTCAACAAAGAATAGAAATGTGATTGCAAGTAGGCTTGATTGCATATGAAAGTTTGAATGCCAGAGTCCAGGGGTTGATAATGGAGGAAGCATCTCCTTATATAGAAGACACTATAAGAAATGGAAGGATAAGATTGAGAGGTGTAAAAGATAAATGGTCGACTATGATTAGAGGGTAGGTAAAAGAAATAAGAAAATAATAAGAGGGTAGGTAGTGTAGGAATTAAGAGATGAATGACATGTGTCATAGGTAGAAAAGGCTAATGAATTTATTGGATAAATAAAGATTTATTTAATTAATAGAGGAAGTGGGATCAATTAAATAAATAAGATATTTATTTAATTTAGGGAAAAGGATAATTTAAATAAATAAATGTATTTATTTAAATGAGAAATAAGGCTAGAAGAGGATAAATGAATTAATTAAATAAATAAAGATATTTATTTAATTAGATAGGACAATTTTAGGTGTCTACATTTTGCTCCTCTTTAAGACAATGCAGCTTATCGCGTTGTTTTAAAGAAGATAATATGAACTCATACAAAGTTGCCCCAAGATGGGAATGATATGCCCCCTCGAGAGATTGGATGAATATGTCTGGAAAGATCACATATAATCTCTCGATAAGAAAGAAAGGCTAGAATGGACCAATAGAATGAAGTGACAAAGTCATGGGATAACGAAGACTGACACTGGAGACTAGGGCTAGGGCTAGGGCTAGGACTAGGGCTAGGGCTAGGGTAGTCTATAAGATAGACCACGAGGGGAAAATATCCTCATTGTCATCCACACATCTATGAGATCAAAGTGCAAATAGAGAGCATAGAGAAGAAACAGTCAGTAGCGATGAAATTGGTTCACAGATTCGATCGTGTTCGCTAATTTCAGAGGCCAGCAAATGAAGAAGAGCCGGTAAGTACCACAAAACCTCCTTGTACTTTATCACATTAAATATTGTCATAAATGCATGTTAGGTAGCACAATAAATGTATTTTAGGTATGTCTAGAAAAAAATGTCAAGCGAGGTAAGAATGCTAAGGCGTGTCTGCATTGGTGCCAGGCCCATCTGGATTGGCTAGGCACGTCTGTGTTTGTGCCAGGTGCGTCTATGAATGTAGCAGCGTCTGTGTTAGATGCGAGCGCGTTTGTGGTGTGTAGGCACATCTGTGTTGTATGAGTGCGTTTATGTAGTCTGCAAGCACGTTTATGTCATAAATGTGCGTTTGTGTCTTCCAGGCCAAATTGATATTTCTGTGATGAACATACGTTGTTGATTGGACAAGCTACTGAGAGGATACACTCAAGCAGGTCCTCTAGGGAAGGCTAGGATAGAAAATAGGGGTAGGATTGACAATTCTATGATAGAACATACGTTGCCAATTAGGAAACTACTCAAGAGGATACACTCAAGAAGAACCCCTAGGATAGGATAGATCAAGGCACTTTGTGATGAACAGGGAATGCCAAAACATAGTACTTTGTGATGAACAGGGAGTACTAAAAAGAGCAGCACTTTGTGATGATCAGGGAGTGCAAAAACATAGTACTTTGTCATAAACAGGGAGTACCACTAGGATAAAAAGCAACACTTTGTGATGAATAGGGAGTGCCACTAGGATAGAGTGCCATAAGCACTAGGATAAAAAACAACATTTTGTGATCAACAGGGAATGCCACTATGATTGACACAGTTGATATGCTTGACTGCAGGAGGACCTACCTATTCTAGAGTCACGAGAGAGATTCCCTTCGACTCAGAGTTTGCAAGGAGAGCTGATAGTCGAGGAGAGAGCCACAGTTCAAGCTATGGGCCTGCGACATATTTTGTATGTGCTTGAGTATCGAGCGAACATGGGATTGCTGACTGCGCTGGCTGAGAGATGGCACTCAAAGACTTGTATTTTTCATTTGGATATGGGTGAGATGATAGTCACCTTGGAGGATGTATACAAGATGCTGCAGATACCGATCGATGGGGAGCTAGTTCCTTACGATCAAGACGAAGACAGGGATGCATTGAGATGAGTGTTCTAGGATCCAAAAATGGAGATGAGGGTTGGACACGTAGCTTGGGATACCATGACACAGACAGAATTATCACTACCAGCAGTGTTGGTAGGAGTGATCAGTGGGTTCCTCTGTCTGGATAGGGTGACATGAGGATTGGATGTGGGATGGGGAAGTACACTAGAGACATTGTTGATAGAGCACACCAGGTTTGCATGGGGACCGTGTCTGCTGGCACACTTGTACTATGAGTTACATCAGTTTGTATACCATGGATCAGTAGGATTGGGCTGCAGAGTTACATTGTTGCAGGTGTGGGCATATGAGTATATATCGGTGACACGACCAATTCATTTTAGGGGCAAGGGCCATGGGCACATTTTTGTGCATTTGTATGATATGATTACATCTCAACCGTGGATTGGGAGATTAGAGTACTGGCACAGGGTCATTGATGAGCTCGACAGTCTAGTATGGAAGCCATACTGAGAGTGTGAGGAGTGGGAGGATGACATAGTGGAGCTGCCATATGTGTTTAGGAGCAGTTATATGATTGGGAAGATGCCATATGTTCTTGAGAGGCAGTTGGTGGATAGGGTGGGTAGGTAGTTTGACAGGATACATCGGATGCCACGGGGTTCCAAGATGTATGTGCAAACAGTGAGAGATCAAGCGCACTTTAGGCCATTATTATCTTACGATCAGGCAGTGATGCAGCTGGTAGAGATGATTCCCTTGCCTTGGGATATGTGGCCAGACATAGAGGATGCAGGGATGGATGTAGAGTATACTGCATATTGGGCAAAGCATCTGTTTCCATGGCTGACAGATCCAAGGGAGCTGATAGATGGAAATGGTGGAGGTGATGGAGATGATGATGGAGATGGCAGAGGTAGAGGCCGACGGAGGAGGCGGGGTACAATAGGAGAGAGGAGAGTGGCTCCAAGGAGAGAGGGTGGAGAGGAGAGGCAGGCTCGACAGGCTCACATAGTCAGGGGTAGAGGTGGATTGCCTTATAGGTGCCATCAGCACAAGTTCCCAGATAGGGACGGGACATGGACAGGGATAGGGGCAGCCATAGGAGTAGCCATAGGTATAGGGATAGGGTGAGGGGGGAGAGGAGGAGGATGAGTTACTGGCTTTGAGGGAGATCTACTAAGGATAGGCAAATGAGATCCAAGATCTGGAGCTGGAGACGGCAAGGCTCAGGAGACAACTAAGGGATACTGAATGGGAGAGGGATCAGGCTATCCAGCGCTATACAGAGGCTGAGATAGCACTGGGGGTAGGGAGGCAGGCAACAGAGGACACATGAGCTAGATACACCTACGTTCTGCAGACCAGAGAGGAGATAGGCTACTGGAGAGACCTATACCATGGAGAGGTGCCACCAAAGCAGTAGGCTAGGAGCTTCCATAGACCATCGCGGACTGCGACGACCACTGGAGGGAGAGATAGGAGACAGGCGTCTAGCGGTGGGGTCAATGGTCCTCCTCCACCACCAGATAGAGGGGACAGGAGAGATGATCCTGGGGCGGGTCCTTCAAGGGCTCAAACTCTGTCAAGGCTAGCATGCTCCAAGGGAGGGAGATCATCATAGCCTAGAGGGCTCCCTATGTATCATTTTTGTACCATTTTGTATGATGACACCTTCAGGTGATTGTAGCCATATGATTTTTTGACATCATTTTATCATGACACTTATGATTATATATATATATATATATATATATATATATATATATATATATATATATATATATATATATATATATATATATATATATATATATATATGAGATTCATCCTTGTGGCAGCTATATGCATGTGTATCTATGTGATGCTTATGTTTCTATGTGATGCTTATGATATGGATGCAAATATGTACATGATGAAATGTCATATTTTTGTTCTTTTATGTTTTATATGTTATGCATATGCAATTGTGGATGTATGAAATGCAAATGAATATGATAATGCAAAGAACTATTTACATTATGGGAATGTAAAATGTGCTAACATGTGTTTTGTGCAGGATGTGATGTAATTGTGATATCCATATGTATGTATGAAATGCTAATAAGTGGTAATGCAGGTGCAAACTACATGAAATGCAAATGTTTTTGGTGTGTCATTATAATCAGTCATGTGATAGCAGGCTACATGGACTCAAGAAGGACGATAGAGGTCAATCAAGAAAGAGGGATGGAAGATAGAGGATATGGAAGTGAAAGAGCTTCTTGTGCATTATCATCATTGAGCTTTATTATGGCAAAATAGGTTATGACAATTGAGGCATATGTTTGACCCAGAAAGTCATTGTACCTATTTGCATAGAGATAAGACAGTTGCAAATAAGGAATGCCCCAGTTCATACTAGACCCACAGTGTCCTCATATCCTTGGACAAGTCATAGCATTACTAAGAGACAATCCACAAACAACAAAAGAAAAAGAGGTGACTATACCCCATCCTCGCCTTTCTAGTCAAAGACATCCTGGAGATAGAATCTCTAGTCAAAGACATCCACGAAAAGATTAAAATACATGTCACCAAAAGATAAAATCAAAAGAAAACCAAGACTCGACACCAACATCCACTGTAGTCCTCAAGTTTAGTGTCTCTTGTCACTTTCATAAGTCTTATTTGATTGTGGCCACAATGTTTACTTTCACAAAAGGATAGATAGCACTGAAACATAATGTTGTCTGAGTCTATTGAAAGATTTGATTTGTTGAAACCCATTGTTGCTGTTGTGTCTCATCTGAAACTAACTGAATCAATGAAACTGATACTTTATTGCAGAGAAGATGGAACTTTATTGTGGACTGGCAATGCAAGTGTTGCTTTATTGTGGATTGTGCGCGAATAGACTGAAGAAAATTGAAAGAAACTGTACTCCTCGGAACATGTGATGCTCTTAGTTCCACACCCATCACTAGACGTAGGATTTGCCTTAGCCACAAATAGGAGCTGATTTATTATGGATGGAAAGGTTGTGAATGTGTGCAAAGTGAAAGATGAAAGTGAATCCTGAAGGAGGGAGGAGAAATGTCTCTATGCATGATGTTGGTGACCCAGTTTTCACCATGGTACTTGCCCAGGGTGCCACCAAAGTGGTTTTCACCGTTGGATGAAATGTTTTTCTTTACTTTTTTTTCAATTTTTTTGTGTTTTAACTTAGTATACTCTAAAGAGCTATGTGTAAAACCTGCAAAGGTGCATTCTATTGATGGGATCCTCCAAAGGTTCTCCCTCTATGGTTGAGAGATGATATGCACCGGATCCATAGGTTGTTGTAATGATGTAAGGACCAATCCAATTTGGTTCGAACTTTCCTTTCTTCTCTCTGTCTTGTTGGTTTTTGGGATTTTCTCTGAGAACTAAGTCACCTACGTCAAATGTGTGAGGTTTGACTTTATGATTGTAACTGCGACTCATTCATTGTTGATAAGCCTTGAGATGATTAAAAGCATTTTTTCTTCGTTCATACAATAGTTCAAGTTCCTGTAAGCAAGAGACCCAATAGTCTTCATCACTGATAATGTTTTGCAAAGAGACTCGTAAAGAGGGTAACTCGACCTGAATAGGCAAGATAGCTTCAGTGCCGTAGACAAGTGAATAAGGTGTGGCTCCTGTAGGTGTGCGGACGCTTGTGTGGTAAGCCCAAAGTGCGGGATTAAGTTGGATATGCCAATTGCGGCCAGCATCATCGATTGTCTTTTTTAGGATTTTAAGAATGGTTTTATTAGACGCCTTAGCTTGGTTGTTACCTTGGGGGTAATAGGGTGTGGAGAAATGATGGGTAATATGGAAGCAATCACAAAGTTCATGAACATCTTGATTTTTGAAGGGATGCCCATTATCAGTGATGATGGAAATAGGAATACCATATCAACAAATGATGTAGTTGAGAATGAATGTAGAAATCTTTTTTCCAGTGACTTGTGTAAGAGGCACAACTTCAATCCATTTTGTGAAATACTCTATGGTGGTGATGATGAATTTATGGCCATTGGAGGAAGGAGGGTGAATCTTGCCTATGAGATAGAGTCCTCATTAACAAAAGGGCCAAGGAGTCGC
The DNA here is from genome assembly GCF_030272615.1 of Cryptomeria japonica. Lineage (NCBI taxonomy): Eukaryota > Viridiplantae > Streptophyta > Pinopsida > Cupressales > Cupressaceae > Cryptomeria > Cryptomeria japonica. The sequence continues at coordinate 162,311,547 of NC_081413.1, forward strand.
AATTGGTTGAAGTTCTTGTGCTGGCTCATGAATGAGGTCTCCATGAAGTTGACATTGCTTACATTTCTTGACAAGCTGATATGAGTTTTTTTCCATATTGGGCCAGTACTATCCAGTCCTATTGAGTTTCTTGGCTAAGGTAGGACCATTAGAATGTGGACTACATATCCCTTCATGAACTTCACATAACGTAATTTGAGCTTTGTCCCTTTCTAAACATCTAAGAAATGTGCCATCTAGACCTCGATGGTATAGGATATCAGCTAAAATGACGTATCGAGAAGATTGGCGAATGAAAGTGCGACGTTGGTTGTTGGATAAATTAGGAGGAAGGGTATTATTACGAAGGTATGTGAAAATGGAACCATATAACTGGGAATCAGGACCAACGACACATATCATCTCAGTAGGAGTGATCTCATATGAGGGAACCAAAAGTTTATCCACCAAGAACTCATAGCGGGTTTCATTATGTGCTAGATCGATCAGTGAAGCAATAGTAGCCATAGCATCTGCGGCTCGATTCTGCTCTCTTGGTATCTGCTCAAAGTTTAACTTCACGAAATGTTGTTTCAAGTCATCCACTATTCTTTTGTAAGGCATTAATTTTTCATCTTTTGTTTGGTAGTCATTAGTTGCTTGACAAATTACAAGTTGAGAGTCCCCCAAAACATGAAGTTCATGGATCTTCCACTGGACTGCAATCCGTAATCCAGTTGTTAATGCCTCATATTCTGCTATGTTATTAGTGCAAGGAAATGATAATCGATATGATTTTGGTATGGAATCCCCTTGAGGTATGATGAAGAGGATGTCAACTCCTACACCATGCTGTGTGTATGAGCCGTCAAAGTATAGTTGCCAAGGCTTTGTGTGTGATACTGTCAAGATGGATTCATCTGGAAATTCTGAAGTTAGAGGAGCATCATCTATCACGGGAGCATTTACTAATTGATCTGCAATAGCTTGTCCTTTTATTGCTTTTATGTCTACATATTCAATGTCGAATTCACTCAGGAGCATCATCCATTTGGCTAGTCGACTAGTAAGCATTGCTTTATTGAGAAGGTATTTCAATGGATCAATCCTTCCGACCAGCTTAGTTTTATGAGTTAGCATGTAATGTCATAATTTTTGCGAACCAAAGACCACAGCGAGACATGCATGCTCAATTGGTGTGTAGTTTAGCTCATATCCCACCAAAGTACAACTGATGTAGTAGACTGCCTTTTCTTTGCCCTCAACATCTTGTTGTACTAAGAGTTCCCCCAGTGTTGTTGAAGTAGCAGATATGTATAGTAATAGGGATTGTTTTGAAACTGGTGGCATCAAGACTGGTGGATTCAGAAGATAATCTTTGAGTATCTAGAAAGCTTGTTGGCAGTTATCATCCCATTTGAATTTGATGTTTTTGTGTAGCAAGTGTTGAAGAGGATGACATTTGTCTGCAAGTTGTGCTATGAATCTTTGTATGGACTGGAGTCTCCCCTGCAAAGATCAAAGTTGACTGATATTTCTTGGTGGTTACGTCTCTAGGATGGCCTTGACTTTTGCTGGATTGGCTTCAATTCCTCTTTTTGAGACAATGAATCCCAGGAGCTTCCCAGAGGTTACTCCAAAGATACATTTCTTGGGGTTTAATCTTACTTTGTATTTTTCCAACCAATCAAAAATGACTAAAAGTATGTCCAAATGTGTATCTCTGTCTATTGATTTGCCCAAGAGGTCATCAACATAATCTTCCATAGTAATGTGCATGAGATCATGAAAGATAGTAGTCATGGCTCTTTGATATGTAGCGCCTACATTCTTTAGCCCGAAGGGCATGACATTCTAGCAAAAAGTTCTTGAGGGACAAGTAAATGCTATTTTGTGCTGATCCTCGGATGCAATTTTTATTTAATTATAGCCAGAGAATCCATCCATCAAAGATAACATCGCATGACCTATTGTGAGATCTATGATCAGGTCAATATTTGGCAATGGAAAATCATCTTTAGGACAAGCTTTGTTGACGTCTCTGAAATTTGTGCATATTTTGATGCTACAGTCTGGTTTACTGATAGATACTAAGTTGGAGATCCATTCAGGATAACTAATTGGGCATAAGAATGCGACATCCAATAATTTTTCAAGCTCCACTTTGACTAATAATGCCACTTGTGGATGCATCTTTCTTAATTTTTGTTTTACTGGTTTTGCCCCCAGTTTGACTATCAAATGATGCATTACTAAATCTGGATCTAGTCCAGGCATATCAACATATGACCATGCAAAATTGATTCATCACTCCATGAAGAAACTTATGAACTTTGGTCTTTCTGTCTCTGTCAAAGATTGTACCAGGAATATGTTATGTGGAATTTCTTTTGTACCAATGTTTGTTTTGATGGTCTCCTCTAATAACATAGATGATTTTTCTTCATATGATGCTAGGAGAATGTCGAGCCTTCCATCTTTGGGTTCCTCAGAGAGGTTTTCGCCCTCAGATACATCCTTTCTTTTTACTTTTTTGGGGTCAGACAATGCCACAACATGGTTTTCATCATAAAACACATGATTTGTTTTTATTTTTATATTTTTGCGACTGGAAGGCCCAACACCCTCACCAAAATATACCACGTTGTTGAGTTCTATAGTGTATCCTGCCTTATAGTCCCCAAGGGGAAGATCATCTCATATGCCTAGATAGTCAATAAAGGCTTCATCATTTTGGAATGTGTCAAACTTTACAGGTCCTTCATGGTCCCAGTCAATAAGTTGGTGGTGAACAAGGGGAAGGCCTTCAATGTTTTCAAAGTCAGCGGGACTAAGAGTGAAGATGCAATTATATTCAGATATGTCGAGATAGTTGTCAAGGTCATCATTGGCACTCTCCTCATCTGTCTCGATTGTGAACGAATCCAAATTGTCATCACTAGTAGCACATTCTGGGATGGGTGTCCTCATTCTTTGTGATTTCGACCTAGAACCTAGAGGCAAAGATTGTGTGGGATCCTCAGGGGTTGTTTCCTGACCAACTTTGAATTTTCTAATAAATTCCTCCTCTTCTGTGGGTTCACCTGGTTCTTTGAATATCTCGGTGACTTTATAGTCACTGGAGGATTTGTCGGAACCCCATTCCCATTCATTGGAGTATGTGGAATAGCGGTTCTCTTGTTGATTTTTGGTAGCTTTGATTTGTAATGCTTTTTCTGTCTTTTGAGTATTTACCCTAGAAGACATGAAACCAAGCCCTTTCGAGTGCTCTTTTTTAAATGTCAATTTTGGTTGCAAAGGTTGAATGATTCCTTTCTTTCTTAAGCCAAGAGGACTTTTACCATCATACCCAAAATTTTGTAGGATCTTGAATCCTTCGCCATATTTCTCACATGGTATGTTGATGTAATCCTGTGTACCATTTTTAGGGTCTTTGTAAATCATTTTGTATAAATATTCTTCTTCCATTTCACCTCACTTTTGGAAGATAGTAGGATCCTAGTTGAGTGTAATGATAGATACCCGTTTAGTAGGATGTGGTCGTCCATATTCTTTTGGTGAACTCATAACTTGTTGTAAGCACGTGGTTTGATTCAAAGTGTATTCACCCATGCCTTTGTCCTGATATTTCCCTTTAAGCTCACCTTGTTTTGATGTCGAAGGTTTTAATGTTTCAGGGTCAATGTATGCATAAGAAGGGACAACTTCCCAGTTTTTGGTCTCAAGTTATTGCAGTATATAAATGGATTAGGATCACCATTAACTATTATTTCAACTCCATTGCGAGGAAACTTAATGCATTGGTGGTATGTAGATGGATTTTCCCTCATCTCATGAATCCAAGGATGTCCTAGAAATACATTGTATGTGAGATCCAGGTCAAGAACTTGACAAACCACATCCTTTGTAACTGGTCCAACTCTGAGAAGTAAGGTGACTATGCCTTTGGATGAACGCTCTTCATCATCATATGCTTTGATGGTAATTTTGTTTGTAGCATTCACAACTTTGTCTAAATATCCCAATTGTATTATTGTGTTCAAAGTACATATGTTAAGACCTTCTCCTCCATCTATCAGGACTCATTTTATTCAATGTTTGTGTAGGAAGGCTTCAATGTGTAAAGGTGCATTATATGGTTGGCTTACGGAGGCGTCATCAGCTTCTGTGAATGTAAGGGAGTGTGGAATGGAAAAGTATCCCACCATGGCTTGAAATTGGTCCACGTTTAGATCAGTAGGGACAGAAGTGTCTCTCAAAATTTTGTCAAGAATGGCTTTATGTGTAGGGGATATGCGTAAGAGCTCGAGGATGGAGATAAGAGCAGGTGTCTTCCCTAATTGTTCTACAAGGTCATACTCGGGTTTGATTGATTGATGAGGAAGCGATGTTTTTAGCTAGAGCACCTTACAAGGTGAATTTACCTCAACGAGTTGTGACATTACATTCAGAGGTAGGTTCGGAAGAAGATCCAATGCCTTTTAGGACAATCTTGGGTCTTTGGGTAGAATTATCAGGCGTTTTGTCCTTGATGATAATGGTAGATACATAATTATCCATTGAAATGTGATTGATAGTTGAATCATAGTTATAAGATGCTTTGGTATAGTTGGTCTACTCATCTGTGGCTTTGGCTTTTCCCTTGTCATGTTTTGGGAATGGTTCTTTAAACATTTCATGTTCTTGATTGGATGAGTGTCCTTCAATTTCAATGTCACCTCTATCAATGAGATCTTGTATGATGTTCTTTAGTCGATGACAGTTTCCTATTTTATGTCCCTTGCTTTTATGAAATTCACAATATTCATCATCATTCCACAAATTTGGTTTAACCTTTGGCTCATATGGAGGCAGATCTGGAATTGTTATTAGTTTGTTTGCCACCAGCTTTTTGAAAACTGACTCTAGCAGTTCTCCCAATGGGGTGTACTTCCTTCGTGATTTTGAAGTTGTTTGAGTATTCACTTGATTGTTTGTAGGGCTTGATCTAGAAAAAAATGATTTTGGGTCGTACTATATTAGCATCAACAACACCATCATTGATTGTGTTCTTGTTTTTATTCCAAAATCTTGGCTTGTCTTTTCCTTTAAAGTCTTCTTTGTTTTCTTTGAATATCTTAATTACTCCTTGCTCAATTAGGACCTTCTATGTTGCTAAGCCTTTCTCAATGACATCCTTGAAGGTGGACAAACAAGCTTTTCTTAAGTCATAACCAATGTCTTTGTTAACATTCTGGGTGAACATCTCTACCATTTGTTTCTATGGAATTTCACAAGAGCATCTACTAGCTAGATTCCTCCATATTTGTAAAAATGATGAAAAAGACTCCCCATCCCTTTGTTTGGTGTTGCACAAGGTAGTGACTGATATGTCTTTCTCTATGTTGTATGAGAAATGTTGGATAAATGCCTCTGCTAAGTCACCCCATGAATTAATTCCAGGTGGGAGTTGGGAAAACCATTCCATAACTTGATCACCTAATCTTTGTGGGAATAATCTCATCATATATGTCTCTTCTACTGCTACCTCAATGCAAGCTGTGAAAAATTGTCTTATATGTGCCTTAGGATCTCCTTTTCCTTTGTACTTATCGAACTTAGGCATCACGAAATGTGTAGGAAATGGAGGCATTGGAATGCTCTTATCAAATGGATAGGGACATATGTCTCTCATTGTGTAAGTTGGCTTTGGTGTATTTATGTCCTCCATTTTCTTTTGTAAGTCCCTGATTTGTTGTTCCAAATTGTTCTTAGGTGGAGACTGACTTCTTGGACCATATCCCATGCCTGAACCACTGGGTGGAGGAGGAGCATGTTGCATATATGGATGGTATTGATCATACACATGTTCATATGGAGGAGGTATATAGTGATGCTACGTATATGGACCACTTGGTATAGAGTCATGATGAGGAACGAAATATCTGCTTTGTCCATGTATACCATACTCTACAGGCATGTCATGAGTTTGGTCTAGTGTGTTGCCCCCAAATTTGACATGGGGTTTCCTTGTGTCCAAATTTTGATCATGCCTTTGGATATCCAATTGCTTTAGTGGTTGGTCCTTAGCATTGGCGTGTGATTGAGTATATTTTTCTGTATAAGACTTCCATAATGGTCTACAAAGGTGAGTATCATATGCCTGACCATGTATGTATGGGACCTCAGGTTTTTGAAACAAAGATGATGGTGATTCAAGCATAAGATGTGGTCCTCTATTGCCTCCACTATTAGGCCTCCTTTGATCCATGTTGAGGTGAGGTTGTTGCAAAGGTCAATTTTCCATTATTTGAGACATGTCAAAATCATGAGGAATCTTGGCTCCACTTTGTGCCATCACTTGTAAGAAGTATTGTCTATCTCTCCTCATCATTTCCTCAACCAATAGATTGAAACAGGGATCCATAATAGAGTCTTCCACTTTTGTTGAATGTACGGAAAAGTTGTCCATATTGTCATTGTGTGTATCATTGTTGTTTGTAGTGTCCATGTTCTCAACATTTGGAATGTTTCTATAGGCATCCATTTTAGGTAATGTGGTATGATCAGAATTGAAAAAGACATCATTGTCATACTCATAGGCACTCATGTTTGTGAACTCTTAAGCCTCTTTAGTTTCTCTCCTAGATTTTTGGGAACGAGTTTCAACCATGAACTAGGTCTTGACCAAGATGTGTGAGACTAGATGAAAATGGAAAGAGTATGGAAGACCAAGAGTTGGCTGGAATGTAAATGAATCTAAAGTGTACTTGCAATGTCCAAAGTGTAAAACCAAGTATATATGTAGTAGAGTAGGTGTGGCTTCCAAAGAGATGATAGTTTCTCTTGATGAGGTAAGTTAACCTTGACTCTAAGTAAGACCAAATGAGACCCAAAGGTGATAGACCTTGATGAGGGACCACTTAGCAAAATGTTGTTGTATGTAGTGTGTTGACAAAGCAAGATGAGGACAAGCAAGTGACCTTTTGACTCAAGTTTAGACAAATGTGAATGTAATGTAAGGTTTAAAGAAATGATGAACTTTGTGAGACCCAAAGATAGGTTGAATGCTAGATGAAAACCTGGAGAGATAACCTAGGAAGCCCAATAAGTCTAAAATGGATTGTTCTTGTTGGCTAGACTATAAATTTTTCCAATTTTGAACATAGACGTGCCTGTATACTTCACAGACGCGATTAAATGACACAGACGTGGTTCTGCCAGACACAGACGCGTTTCTGAGATTTTATAAATGTAATGTTTCTTAAGAGAACACATACGCATTTCTGCCCTGCATAGACGCGACTAGATGATAGACATGATTCTATCAGACATAGACGCATTTCTAGAAATTAAGTGCAATTTTTCCAATGTGTGAAGTTGTTTGTTTTCTGATTTTTTGACTATTTTTTCATGACAAGAGGACACAATGTTGATGAAGACTTAATGTTTGCAAGTGTTTAGACAAAAACATGACTCAAAAATGACTCCAAAGAAAGTGTGTTGTTTGATGTAAAAATGTTTTGCATACACTTGAAGACACCAAAGACACAATGTTTTGATGTTTGGTCTTGAATGTTTGATTGTTCAAAATAAAACAAACACAATTCTTATGACTGGCCAAGACAATAGTTGTTGACCCCACATGGGGTTTCCCCTGAGGCTACGCTATTCAGAGAAGATACTTAGATGCTTGACCCCACTAGCTCCACCCTCGGCACTCACTTCTCCAAGGCAGCCAAGCACCAGTCCCCACGAAAAATCCCTGTGATGAACTTTGTATCTCTACTAAGAACCGTATGTGTGTGGGTCGCTTCAGAGGTTTGACCTCCTGACCCAACAACTAGAAGGATTTTGGCTTTCTAAAACAAAAAGGTGCTAGTAAGGGCATCCGCTCATGTGGCCATACATGCGGCACTTTCAACTCTGTAAATACAGAAGGCTCCCAACCGGTAGGGGTTACGCCCTACAAATGATCAAATAAATTTGATCAAACAAGTTTATGGGGAGACATAGTATCAGTATGAATTAATCAGCACATGTTACCCATGGTTTTCACCATGAATATAGTTGTTTATAGTAGTTCGAAAGAGGATGACTTTTCCTCGCTACCACTTGGGTCGTTCTCTCCTCACTAGTAGTCCTAATGACCACATGGGGAGACATGACCTCTAAAGATTAAACAAAAAAGAGCCTATTGCTCAAGACACAAAAGACATCGATTCAATTTTAGTGCACCAATTGAAGTATTTGATAATCTATGAAAACAAGGCACACAATAAAGATCAAAAGAAAATCCTTGTCAAGGTCCTGCAACAAAGATTTGTTAGTAGTTTGGATTGTTTCAAATGATCACCCCTTCCTGCAAGCACACAAGTTAGGTAAATTTTAGATCCAAAAAACTTTGTAAAATAGGGGCCTTCGACAAAAGGATTTTTCTTTCAAGACAAGCTGCACCGATTTCCTTAGCTAGATTAGAAGATGTTAGCTCAAAATAAACTAGATCTGAAATTCGAATGACGAAATAAAACCTCAAAAATGGATTAAAAAACTGAAATGCAAAAGGTAAAACACAAACACGATTAAACCTAACACAAATGCCACAGAAAAACGCAAACGTGCTTAGATACGTCACATATGCATCTTTTGAACACAAATGTGACTACTGAACACAGACGTGTCTGAAGGCTTCACAGACATGATTTAGGAACACAAATGCGACCTTGTAATCCACAAAAAAAAAATAGTGTCGAAGACGCAAACGCGAGTCCAGAGATTACAAACACGATAGGAAATCAAAAACGCAATCTCAAAATGCGCAAATGCAAAAATATCGAAATGTTGTCAGAAATGTCAGATCTGCAACTTCAAAAACACAAAAATCTACAACAAAAGATGTTAAATGCAAAAGAAACAAGAGTCCCATCGGGCGTGCCAAAATGTTTATGGTGAAAGTGGATTAACAATATTGAAAGACTAAATAGATTCAACCACAAAACCCTAGCCTAACAACAACAAAGATCCACCATAACATATGAAAATTACCTAAGACAATGCAAATCAAATAAAATCATAAAGATTATACCATCACATGTCCAATAGGGTTTGGATCTCCATTCTTCCCATCTCCATTGATCTTGCTTGATATATTTGCTCTCAGATTTTATGTGTGCACAAGAGCTCAACAAAGAACGGAAATGTGGTTGCAAGTAGGCTTGATTGCATATGAAAGTTCGAATGCTAGAGTCTTGGGGATGATAATGGAGGAAGCATCTCCTTATATAGAAGACACTATAAGAAATGGAAGGATAAGATTGAGAGGTGTAAAAGATAAATGGCCGGCTATGATTAGAGGGTAGGTAAAAGAAATAAGAAAATAATAAGAGGGTAGGTAGTGTAGGAATTAAGAGATGAATGACGTGTCATAGGTAGAAAAGGCTAATGAATTAATTAGATAAATAAATATTTATTTAATTAATAGAGGAAGTGAGATCAATTAAATAAATAAGATATTTATTTAATTTAGGGAAAAAGATAATTTAAATAAATAAATGTATTTATTTAAATGAGAAATAAGGCTAGAAGAGGATAAATGAACTAATTAAATAAATAAAGATTTATTTAATTAATAGAAGAATTAGACTCAAATAATTAGATAAATAAAGATATTTATTTAATTAGATAGGACAATTTTAAGTGTCTACAGTTCCAATATGCCTTGTTCATGGAGTCCTAACCCTTTACCTTGATAATTTATTTTTTCACAAATTCCTTTTCCAATAGGATACTTATTATTTTGGAAACAAGATGCGGGTCCATTTTGAGGGGGGTGGGATGTCGAAGGGATTGTAAGCTATTGGAGGAAACCATAATGGATGAAGGTGGAAGAGCCAAATTGATAGGTATGGGATTCATAGATATCTTGGATAGGGATGATGGGATGATGTGTAGGAGTGGGATCTTGTGGGGGATTAAGATCATATGGGTGATTATGAGGGATATAAGGATTGTGAGATGGATTGGTATAATGACATGGAGATGAAGGAATACTTTGATCTTGACTTGTGATAGGATAATGTGGTGGAGTGAAAGGGATAATTGGATCTTGAGATGGAAGGAGAGCATTGGATGGAGGGATTATTTTTTATTGAGATGGAGTGGAGGGTAGAATTGGATTTTGAGATGTAGAGGTATCATGAGAAGGGGGGACGCTTTGATCTTGAGGTGGAGAGGAATTTATGCTAGCATTCTTTAGAATGAGCTCTTGACATGTTGGGGGTTGTGGGGATGGTGTGATGGAGGAGGATATTGAAGCTTCAACTTGGGTAGATGGAGGGATGGCAGTATCATTAAGCTTAGGGAATTGAGGGTGGTCTTGATTTGGAGGGGATGGAGGTAGATGGAGGACTTGGGGAGATTCGACAACTTTGTTTTAATGTTCCAATAGTTGTGCACAAATGAGCCAATTAATTACAAAAAATAATCAGCTATTGGTACAAAACAAATTTATTAATGGTGTTTTCACTATGACAGCTATTGGGGGGTTAAGATGACAATAAGATGACGGTCATTAAAACTATGTTATCTATTGGTGCTCTTCCCCTAATTCTCCTCCTAAAAAACTTTAAGAGAACACATCCAATGAATAATCCCCCAACAACTTTGTTGAAACAAGATGGTGGGAGACCACCATAACTATAATTAAGAAAATCACTTACCAACGAGTCACCCTCCCATTAATCTTTTGGTGGGTCCCATCTCACAAAAGCCCTATTCAATTATTAATATTGTTGAACAAGAATACGTGGTAGTACCATATAGCCTACGACGGCCTATAAACTAATTCCATTCCATCACCCCAAAGAAAGAATTCGCGTATTAAGTAGTACGCGGGTTTTATGCTACGTCACTGTAATGTCCGACGTGGAATGCACATGACGGGAAAAAACATACGACAATGGGCATAAATACAAATTAAATAACCATTCTCTATTTACAAATCATCAAATACACATCAAGGTGCTTTTACGCTCTGGAAAGGAAACACATCAATCAAAATGGTACCCATTCATTTGATACAGTTTCCCATAAACAATTGTTTAAAAAGTTTAAAAAACGGTCTCACGGACATCAAATTTAATACCGTCTTCGGATTCCGTCGAATTATCCGCCGGGCGGCGGGCACGCATCCTGCTCCACAGTTGTTGGAATCCGGAGCCAAATTTACTGAATTCTAATCAGTATAGAGTAGCCACTTTTGTAAACGGAACCAAACATTCCGTTTCAACGGACTTCTGTTTTTGTGCAGTGAACGAAAGAACTGACAGAAAACTTACAATTGTTTAATAAGGTAAATATCCTCAAGCCCTTGGTTCGGGGAGCTTCAAAGGCCCGCTTATTCTCCTTGACAGACTTTGATTTCTGCCGGAAACTCGCCTCATTTTTCATTAGAGTTAGCCCCTCTTCGTAACAGCTTGAAACCGACCGCTTAAGAACAGAATGATCCAAGCCACTGTCATTGCGCTTACATTGCCTAAGACGCATTTCTTCCAGCTTCATTCCACTAGGAGCTTTAATAACCCCAAAACTGATGAACTGGAGCCATTTTGGAGACTTTTTACTGCGCGAACCAGATGAGAATGCGCTCCAATTTGCTATACCTTTTGTATTATTGCTCGCCGTGGTTGAATTTGCAGCCCTCAAACCCTTGTGCGAGGCTGAGTAATTGAGGCTTCTCTGTGAAGCTTGAAAGCTGTTGTTGCTAGAGCTGGTCCAGATGCTTGAATTTGACTCCAGCGATTCAGATTTCCACGCTTGAAGATCTTTCTTTAAAAGGGCCTCGATTTGACCGAAAGATTTCGAATCGCTGTAAGATAAATGTTCATTGCGTTCAGTGAGAGTAAGAAGGCGGCCTTTGTGGAACAGATAGTCGGCAGAAGAGGCAGAATTTGGCATGGAAGTGGTGCTCCCGAGGGCCAAATCGAAAAGGAATTCGTGGTGATGTGAAGAATCAACGTTCGAAACCCTCTGCGTGCTCGCCGTACCTGCGCTGTCGTAAAGGAGCATGTCACAGAACGACAGTGTCTCCTCGGCATCCGTTTCCGCCATTGAATCTGCACACAGATCTTGGACACCGCAAATTCTCCCTTCATACTGAAATTCCATCTTTTTCTCTACCTTTATGCGCCGATTTCTCAAAATACGAAAGAGATGTAAAGTAATGGAGAACAGAATAACTTGTTGAATGGATCTCTGGAATCCTAATAAAAAACAGTGATTGTATTCTATTTATAATTTTTGGAAGCTAAAGATAATTTATAGATGTATATATGATTTGGTGAGGAGATTCAAACCGCCGCTAATACTCAGCGTCTCATTTAAAATATTTTTTAATTGCATGCGTCAATGGCGTGGAGCCACGATCTGATCTTCCAGAAGATTTGTATGCGTTTGAAATAGTAGTGGTCAGAAAAGTGGAATTTTTTCTTAGGTAGCTTCCAAGTGAAACGTGAAACCTAAGGCATTAGAGGAAAAGATGTTCATTTTGGAAATTGGTAAGTATGTTGTACGTACTGAGTTTCTAGAGAAACAAGACGAGACCTAGGCTGTTATGTTACTGGTGACCAGTTTTGATTGAATCTTACACGTAAACGAGATTTATTAGCATACTAAACTTCTATAAAAACTCCTAATTAGGTTTGTTTTTATTTATTAATTATATTGGGGTAAATTGGAAACGTTGTACTTTTTCTTCTCGTTTTTATAAAATTGTATAAGCGGTATGATTTTTATTAAAAGGTGGTATATTATTTAAGTTTTAGTTGATTTTATAGGATTTAAATTATTTATTCGTTTATTTGTTTTCTATTTAAGTTAATTTTTAGAATTGATTTATTTTAGTTTTATAAATTGTAAAAAAATAAAATTTGAATTGGAGTTTGAAATATATATTTTAATTTAATATTTCATGGTGAGTTAAAAGTGAAAAATATTTTATTTGTCATTTTTAGAGTTCTATTTAGAGGCATGTCATGGTGTATTTTTACAAATTTTAATAAGAAAAAAGCACATTTAGAATCTTAGTCATAAAAAGATATTTAAAGAGTAAAAGTGGGACATCTGTATTCTATTTATTTTGTTTGCCTCAACATATAGATATTTGTGCATGAATACTTGTTATATTTAATTTTTATTCTAGGTCATTAAATGTATTCATCTAGAGGTTTCACCTAAAGACAATTGATTATTTCCTAGTAAACTCCCACAACAATTTCCCTAAACATTTCACCTATGATAAGGTTTATAGACTTAGAAAAATAAGATATAAGTGGTAGAAAATAGTGGAGTTTAAATCCACACACCTTTGTTCAACCTTATACACCATGTTCATATTTATAATTGCATAGAGCAATTTTTTACTTGTGGCAATCACTGAAAGTGACTTAACGTGATAAGTAGTCAACCTCAAAATTTAAAATTCTTAGAGTATATTTAGCTATTAGTTGTTTTTCTACAACTAATTTTTTTTTTTTTTTTGCTTAAGCTCACTTAGGAGTGCTTATTTTAATTGTGCACCTAGTTTAACTTTTATGCATCTAATCTAGCTAGGTTTGAGCTTTATTTAGCTCCTCATGCTTGCACTTTAGTTCTCCTAAATTTAGCTCTATGCTTCCTTTATAACCATCTCATTGTACAATTGTAATTCATCCTGTCATTCTGTAGTCTTTGCTTTTGAGCAATATAGCATTCATTTGTGTAGCTCTCATTTACGGAAGGTTCTCTTCTTTTCCATTTGATCTTGTAGGTACCTGTGTTGCAAAATTCAACTTGGTATCAAAGCATGGATTCGGCAAGCCCCTTCTCAAGTTTTAAGGGTTTCTTTGCTCAAAAGCATTACAAGGTCACATATTTGTTTTTTGTGAATTTGGAGGTGGGAACTTTTTTTTATCAAAATACGGAATCACAATTGTGTTTGCAATGTCAAAAAACTCTAAGATCGATTGTCGTTTTGTCAAAATTTAAGCAATTGAAATTTGGGGTCAAATTGGTTGAGGGCACATTTTTTTAGGCAAAGTTCGAGGGTAGCTAAAAAATATTGAGATTTTGGGGCAAAACGAACGCCACCATCATGCTCAAGAGACTCAAGAACCCTAAAACTACTTGTAAATTTGTCAAAATCAGAGGTCAGCAAATTTTTTACAAAAAATTTTAGATAGTTTTCATTTTCGAAAAGTTTTTGTTCTTGGAAAGTTTCCATTTTCAGCAAGTTTCTATTTTTTGACAAGTTTCTATTTTCAAAAAAAATCTATTTTTGGTAAGTTTCTATTTGTTGAAAAGTTTCTATTTTTGAAAATTTTCTATTTTTGGAAGTTTCTATTTTTGGAAACTTGCTATTTTCAGAACTTTCGATTTTGGAAAAGTTGTTATTTTCATAAATTTTTCATTTTGGGGGTTCCTCCAAGCTTTCCAAGCCCTAAAAAGTAGTTTTTAGTCTTTTGCTCATAACTTTGTCATACGAAATCAAAATTGAGCAAATGAGATATCGTTGGAAAGCTGATTTAGAGGGATATCTACTTCTATAGGTGGTTTGATCGACTTCTGCAACAATTTTCTATGCCAAACCTCCAAATTTAGCCTTTATTTTCATGCTTTTAGGGCCATAACTTGAGAAAATAGACTTTGTTTTTTTACTTTTGCACATCGTCAAGAAGCTTTCAGAGTCCTCTATCCAGATATGTAGTCATTTTTTATAGAATATTCACTAGGTATTCAGTGATCTCAATTTTTTCATTTCTAAATTTTTTGATTTCTCAGATTATACAAGTGCAAAACCTTATATTGTCAAAAAGATAAGAGAGAGTTTGATTTTTTTGTGGTATTTTTCAGTTTAATATTAAGTGACATACAAACCTGGTGGAGAGCATGCTTGAGATTTTATCACTTTTTACAATTCACAAAAAATATGTATTTAGGTGTTGACATGTAAGTCCAGCCCTTTGCATTGAATGTCTAAGGCAAATCAAACTCTAAGTGTTGGTAATGCCCAAAGTAGAGACAAATGCAAGAACATTATAGTGCACTCGCATTTTTAGAAAAGCATAATTTTTAAAATGGTAAGAAAGCATGTGAATCCTATGATTTCGGAACCACATACTCTATTTTACTTTGTATATTATGTGTTTTTTGACATAGAAACACACTTTTAATAATTTTGATGAAATACCAGTCATTTCTTAACAATTCTACCATCTTTTCTTATTTGGGAATGTAGACGAATCAAATTATATGTTTCTAGATTGAATTTAATATTTTTTTTCACATTTTAAACTTTTTGAATGATAATTTTTATGTTTTGTGTTTGAATTTGATAAAATACAGTCATTGTTTTTATATTTTGTAACAATTTTATAATATTAATATAAAAATAAACATTATATGAAAGATGTCGATGAAAAACTCATATTTTAAAAAAATGTAAGTAAAAAATGAATGAAACAACAACATATAATTCACAAATTGAATCTCAAAATTTAAGATCTACCCTATTTTCCCTATCAATTTTATATTGATCAACACCATCAAACATTTAGATTATTTTATAAGTAAGTGGTACTAGTATAAAAAAATTATCTACTGGGAATCGACAAAACATTACATGCCGAACAAGTATAAATACGACCAAATTATTCCAATAAGGATGTAGTAAAGCAAGTACATTTCTTAACAATATAAAGGGTTGCGTTATTCCACTTTTTCTATCTTCAACCGAGCAATTCTTCACAGATTCGGTGGAAAATTTGCATCTCTTCAATGGCCCACATCATCCTGGATGTGATCACCGTGCCCTTCGCCCGCAAATTTCCCTTCACCGACTTTGATTTCTGTTGAAACTTCACAGTCGTGTCCTCCATTTTCTGAACAATCACGCTTTCACTGTGACGGCATGAAACCGACCGCTTAAAAGGAGAGTTGTCGAAGCCATGATTATTGGGTTGAAAAACAAGTCTTCCAGCGTCACACTATCTGATTTAACTTTTCATCAACCCTGGGATTAAAAACTGGTGCCATTTCATATACGTTTTGTTGACCCTAGGGAGCGACTTTGATGCCCAATTTGGGTTGGATGTAGAAATAGTGCTCACACTTACGAAATTGCCGCGTTGAAATCTTTTGGCAGCCCTTTCTCTGTAAAGCTTGGTCGTTGGTTACGGAAATGGACTGTATGTCCGTAGTCCATGCCATGCATGTAGCTTTTCATTTATCAGACGGCGACTTTTGTGGAGGAAATTTGATTTGCTCCGGTCGAATCGAAATCCTGTTTGAGGTCTCAAGATTACGGGCTTGAATTGCTGTCCACTGTGCATAAACTGCGAGCCACGAAATATTAGAAGGAGAGAGTCTGTATGATAATGTTATGCGATTTCATGCCACAACAATTCACTGCCCCATGAAAACTTTTATCTAAGATTTCTCTTATCATTTTTAAAGACCAAAGCGACTGAAGAAAACCGCAACAAGATTTTTATATAAACAAATAAGCACGTTACTTGTCGCTTGTTCTAGAAGATTTGCATATAATTAATTACCTATGTCAAAGCTCAACGCATGACAGCGTGAGAGTGGTATTTTGGGTGAACCAAAATTATCAAATGAGAAGGGAGAGAAAGCAAGTATGGTAGCTTCTAGAATTCGAAACTTTCGCATCACACAGGCGCAACAGCTTATCTCTATTAACTAATTTATTATCAAAATAACGAAATGTTCGATTCCGAAGGATAAATGTGTTTTAATTAGTTATAATTAAAAATATTAATGCTAAGAAAATAGTTACGGGATTCAAATGTTAAAAGTAGTCCATGATGGTGATTGGTAAAAGTGTATTATCTATTTTGAGTTTCTGAATTTGATTGTGTTTAAAACTTTTAACATCAACGTTTCAGGTCACACTATATGACTATCATCGGAATGAAAAAGAGCTCAAGTTGTAAAAGTGTACTCTTAAGATTTCAAAATATGGAGTAAAAGTTTGGTATCCTATCTTTTTGTTTGGGCAACAACATTTATTTTCAACTTGCTATATTTATTGATCCTTTCTCTAATTATATCGAAGGCATTCCTTATTTGAAATGCAAGAGTTGATTTTTCTATTTGACAGTTCATAAAATAGTAGAGGCATGCAAGACGATGACAACATTTTGCATCATTGGATTTTGCCTTTTATTTTTCGCTGCTCGTTGACTTCTAGCCTTTGCAACTTGCTTGTGCTCGGATGGTACTATCAACCTTCTAATTCACATTTCCCTAAAATACTCATGTTTTCTAAGTGTACACAACAAAGTTAGACACGTTTTATTAGGCATATCATGAACAAAATCTACTCCACCCTTTTGTTCTCTTCCCCATTTCTATAGTGCCCCTTTACTTACCTTCTTCATTCTTTTTTGTTGGATGTACCTTATTTCGAATATGCAAATTTAATTTCCTATGTTTCTACGCATCATGTCCATTCATTCATTTTGTACATCTACAGTCACACACTCTTTTTCGCTCTCTTTCTATTTTCATTGTAGCTTTATTTCTCTTTTTTGTCTATTTACTATGCACTACACCATTCTAACTGTCAAATTTTGCAGCTAATTCTGCAAAATAGAGTTTGGATCTCTAGTTGGAAAATAAAAGCAAAACTTGCATATTGAGATCTGAAAAACAAAATGAATGCAATTAAATCATTTACATTACAAAATCTGTATGAATTACAAATGATTTATAGATCACAGGAGCAAAAATTATGCACAAGATGCATGAAATTTCTACAGATCAAGAACTAATTGCATGAAATAGAATTGGAAGATGAAGAGCGAGTTAAAAACAAGAACTCCTTTGTTAGCTTAAACAAGAGCAACTCAAAATTACAGAGATATTGGAAATCAATCGTAAATCATGGAGAGGATTGTATGTTAAGTTGCGCTAACACCCCCCTTAAGTCTAACTAAGGAGAGATATGGGTCCTGGTAACAAAGCCTGATTATGAACCCAGTTACAAAGAAGAAAGGAGAAAACCCAATTGAGAAAATCTCCTAGCCATTTATTCAAACGAAAGAAGAAAGTTGCAAAGTGTAAATGAATCCACACTGCAACACTGCAACAGGATTGTATTAGAGGTGAAAACCCAATTGAGAAAATCTCCTAACCATTTATTCAAACCAAAGAAGAAAGTTGCAAAGTGCAAATGAATTGACACTGCAACGAGATTTTATTAGAGTCATAGAAACCACTACATGAGTACCTCTAGGATACTTTGAAAATGCAGTTGTACATATTTTGCATTGCTCAAATGGATGAACAGACATGTACATGGTCTCTGAATATAGAAACTGATCATTTGAAGACAAAAAGATATGAATCTCCAGAAATGTGCTCCAAACTGAAGAATTGCAAAGATGACCTCTGGTTGGGATGATGTCATTGTTTATCTAATGTTCAATAATGTCCCACTAGAAAGAAACTCTGGAAGCACTCGAGGATGTGACTCTGGAATATCATGTAGTCAGGAGCCCCGCTAGAAAGAATCTCTAGGAGCAAACAAAGTTGAAACATTGGAATCTCATGTAGACAAAAATTTAGAACAAAAGAATACTTTTGGCTACCAAGTGGAGGAAGAGTGTAGAGCTTAGTGGTTAATAGAAACTTTAATCTTTTATTTTTGTTCAGGAAACTTATTAAAAGAAACCTAGATACTAGATTCTTTAAGCAGAAAACCCCCATATCAAAATTTATGAAAGTTCAATGTTTTACAAAGCCCCATATAGGTGTCGAAATCCACCCAAGCTGCTCATTTTGCATTGAGCGGCTTGGAGTTAAGCAGGAGGGCGCAAAAAGTCCCAGAGATCCGGCCGGAAGGGTTTTGGTGGTAAGTACCTTTTTTTTTAAATTTTAAATGTATTTATTTTAACATATTAATTTATATATATATTTTTAAATCATTATTAATAGAAAAATAGTTTTTTTAAAGTTTTTAAAAATATATATATATTTTTTTGTATATATTCTATCATATTAGTTTAAAATATTAGAAAATAAATACACACATACATATGTAAATATATACACAAGCATACACATACATATGTACATACATACATACAAACCTACATACATACACATACATACACATACATACAAACCTACATACAAACCTACATAAAAACATACACAAACATACATACCTACCTACATATATGTACATACATAGATATAAAATAATTATATGTACACCTTAGGACATACACATACATAAAAATACATACACATACATACCTATGTCTACATACATACATACACACATACATGTACATACACATACATAAATACATACATGCATACATACACAAATACACACAAAATAATTATATACGCCTTAGGACATACATACACCTCAGGACCACACACGACGCCTCATAGCATGTCCTAAGGTGTATGTATGTATGTATGTGTATGTATACATCCTAAGGAGTATATAATTATTTTATATGACCCTTTAGGACCACTAAAGGCCCCTTGCTACACATGTGCACCCCTTAGGACCTATTATGACCGTGCATAAGACCAAATGGTGTCACAAGGGGTCATATGTGGTCCTAAGGGGTCACGCATGTGTTCTAACACATGCATGACCCCTTAGGACCACTTAAGGCCCCTTGCGACACATGTGCACCCCTTAGGACCTATTAGGACCACATAGGACCAAATGGTGTCGCAAGGGGTCATATGTGGTTTTAAGGGGTCACGCATGTGTTATAACACATGCATGACCCTTTATGACCACTTAAGGCACCTTGCGACACATGTCCACTTCTTAGGACCTATTAGGACCATAGAAGACCAAATGTTGTCACAAGGGGTCATATGTGGTCCTAAGGGGTCACGCATGTGTTAGAACACGTGTGACCCCTTAGGACCACTTAAGGCCCCTTGCGATACATGTGCACCCCTTAGGACCTATTAGGACCACAAAAGACCAAATGGTGTCGCAAGGGGTCATATGTGGTTCTAAGGGGTTACGCATATGTTAGAAAACATGCGTGACTCCTTAGTACCACTTAAGGCCCCTTGTGACACATGTGCACCCCTTAGGACCTATTAGGACCACAAAAGACCAAATGTTGTCGCAAGGGGTCATATGTGGTTCTAAGGTGTCACGCATGTGTTATAACACATGTGTGACCCCTTAGGACCACTAAAGTCCCCTTGCGACACATGTGCACCCCTTAGGACCTATTAGGACCACAAAAGACCAAATGTTGTCACAGGGGGTCATATGTGGTTTGTAAGGGGTCACGCTTGTGTTCTAACACATGCATGACCCCTTAGGAGCACTTAAGGCCCCTTGCGACACATGTGTACCCCTTAGGACCTATTAGGACCACATAGGACCAATTGGTGTCGCAAAGGGTCATATGTGGTCCTAAGGGGTCACGCATGTGTTCTAACATAGGCGTGACCCTTAGGATCACTTAAGGCCCCTTGCAACAGATGTGCACCCCTTAGGACCTATTAGGACCACATAGGACCAAATGGTGTCACAATGGGTCATATGTGGTCCTAAGGGGTCACACATATGTTCTAACACATGCGTGACCCCTTTCGACCACTTAATACCCCTTGTGACACATGTGCACCCCTTAGGACCTCTTAGGACCACATAGCACCAAATGGTGTCGCAAGGGGTCATATGTGGTCCTAAGGGGTCACGCATGTGTTCTAACACATGCGTGACCCATTAGGACCACTTAAGGCCCCTTGCAACACATGTGCACCCCTTAGGACCTATTAGGACCACATAGGACCAAATGGTGTTGCAAGGGGTCATATGTGGTCCTAATGGGTCACACATGTGTTAGAACACATGTGTGACCCCTTAGGACCACTTAAGGCCCCTTGTGACACATGTGTACCCCTTAGAACCTATTATGACCACATAGGACCAAATGGTGTCGCAAGGGGTCATATGTGGTCCTAAGGGGTTACAGATGTGTTACAACACATGCGTGACCCCTTAGGACCACTTAAGGCCCCTTGTGACACATGTGCATCCCTTAGGACCTATTAGGACCACATAGGACCAAATGGTGTCACAAGGGGTCATATGTGGTCCTAAGGGGTCACACATGTGTGACCCCTTAAGCCCACTTAAGGCCCTTGCGACACATGTGCACCCCTTAGGACCTATTAGGACCACATAGGACCAAATGGTGTTGCAAGTGGTCATATGTGGTCCTAAGGGGTCACGCATGTGTTAGAACACATGTGTGACCCCTTAGGACCACTAAAGGCCCCTTGCGACACATGTGCACCCCTTAGTATCTATTAGGACCACAAAAGACCAAATGTTGTCACAAGGGGTCATATGTGGTCGTAAGGGGTCATGCATATTTTAGAACACATGCGTGACCCCTTAGGATCACTTAAGGCCCCTTGCAACACATGTGCACCCCTTAGGACCTATTAAGACCACAAAAGACCAAATGTTGTCGCAAGGGGTCATATGTGGTCCTAAGGGGTCACGCATGTGTTAGAACACATGCGTGACCCCTTAGGACCACTTAAGGACCCTTGCGACACATGTGCACCCCTTAGGACCTATTAGGACCACAAAAGACCAAATGGTGTCGCAAAGGGTCATATGTGGTTCTAAGGGGTCACACATGTGTTAGAACATATGTGTGGCCCCTTAGTACCACTTAAGGCCCCTTGCTACACATGTGCACCCCTTAGGACCTATTAGGACCACATAGGACCAAATGGTGTCACAAGGGGTCATATGTGGTCCTAAGGGGTCACACATGTGTTCTAACACATGCATGACCCCTTAGTACCACTTAAGGCCCCTTGCGACACATGTGCACCCCTTAGGACCACTTAAGGCCCCTTGCGACACATGGAAACAAGCTCATCAGCTGCCCAGAAGAGAGCAATTGGAGAAAAGTAGAGGAAATTGTTAAAGGGTGATAAATACATAGAGAGTATGCAATACAAACAAACAATGTCTGGAGTGTGTGATGTGGTCTCTAATTTATGTCCAGAGGGACTAACTGGTTTTGGAGTTGGACGGGGAAACCTATTGGGCCACGCTTGGAGCAAATCATTGTGTTCATGCAAGGGCCGCCTTTTTTCTATTATGAGAATGATGATTTTGCACCAAAGGATATTTGGAAGACAATTTCCGAAAATTTCTATGGTGTGGAACCAGAGTTGGTGGACTCGAAGTACATTTTTCAGCGTCTTAGAAGACCAAGAGGCTATGTACACAATCTCCCAATAGAAGGGTGATTTTGAAAGCACAATTCTTTGGTCTTCTGGAAGTTGAAAAGTACTTCGACGAGTCCACCAACTCTAGTTCCACGCCATATAAATATTTGGATATTGTCTTCCAAATATCCTTCAGTGCAAAAGCATCATTCTCATAATAGAAAAAAGGCAGTGCTTGCATGAACACATTGACTTCCTCCAAGCGTGGCCCAATAGGTTTCCCCATCCAAATCCAAAACCAGTTAGTCCCTCCAGACATAAATTAGAGACCACATCACACACTCCAGACATTGTTTGTTTGTATTTCATACTCTCTATGTATTTATCACCCTTTAACAATTTCCTCTACTTTTCTCCAATTGCTCTCTTCTGGGCAGCTAATGAGCTTGTTTCCACGTCATTCAAGATAATGCAGACCTTCTTGGTTTCTTTTACGAAATTTACTTTCACCCCAAGTACGACCTATTAGGACCACATAAGACCAAATTAGGACCTATTAATTAATTTGTACATATGCAAAATTATGAATTAAATGTAAATTAATTTTACTTAATTGTAAATTAATTTGACTTAACTTGGGCTCTTAATTTGACTTAATTTGACTAATTTTCAAATTAATTATTGTATATGCAAATATATGTAATTGTAAATTAGACATATATTGAAATTTAAAATTAAATTTATAGTTGTTTAAATTTCTTTTGTGCATAGATCTCTAGAAATTTATCTTAAATTTGTCTTTATATCTAGAAAATTTTAACTCAAGTATGCATTTATGACGTTTAAATTTCTTGAAAATGTATATATCTAATTTTTTTTATTTACATGTTTTTAAATATGTTTAAAATGATTTAAATGTATGTATACATTTTTAATTTCTGAGCCTAGGGTTCATCCTCGTGGGAGTGAGCAGACGTCACATAGGTCTGCAACAACTCCACATGAGAGACATCAACTCTACAATCAGACTACTGAGGCAGATCATTTAAATATCACTTTGGGAAACATGTGTGATCACACAAATAAACAAAGGGGTGAGACTATTAGACATGAGCTAGTTCATATGATTGACCTCGTCGACAATTATTATCCATATGACTAGACATTTCATACATGTGTATTGTACACATTTCATATGCATATGTGTACTAGATATTTATTTTCCATATTTCATGTGTGTGTGTGTGTATGTGTTAGATAGATGTACACTTCATAGACATATATGTGTATGTGTTAGATAGATCTACATTTCATACTACTTTGTATGTTTATATATAGATAGATTATGCTTTTGAAAGTTAAGTGTTTAAATGATAGAATCTCTAAGTCATTTGAATTTAGTTAAGTGTTCTGGTTAATTGTACATGTGTATGTGAAAGTTAAGTGTTTATGTCTATTTTAACTTTGTTCATTGTTAAACAAATTTAGTCATTAAAATTTAATTTGGTTGTTCATTTTAGTTAAGTGTTTATGTACATGTTTAATGAACTTACTTCAAAAATTTAATATCCCCTTAAATATCCCCTTAAATCCCCTTAAGACCACTTAAAACACCTTAGGACAACATAATTAGACGAATCCAAACAACACAATTAAATGAAACAATATATGTGTAAATATAAATGAAATGAATGTACATAGATGAATAAAACGAATCCATGCATGTGTAAAAATATAAAAGAATCAATCCCCTTAAATATCCCCTTAAATCCCCTTAAGACCACTTAAAACACCTTAGGACAACATAATTAGATGAATCCAAACAACATAATTAAATGAAACAATATATGTGTAAATATAAATGAAATGAATGTACATAGATGAATAAAATGAATCCATGCATGTGTAAAAATATAAAAGAATCAATCCCCTTAAATATCCACTTAAATCCCCTTAAGACCACTTAAAACACCTTAGGACAACATAATTAGATGAATCCAAACAACATAATTAAATGAAACAATATATGTGTAAATATAAATGAAATGAATGTACATAGATGAATAAAACGAATCCATGCATGTGTAAAAATATAAAAGAATCAATCCCCTTAAATATCCCCTTAAATCCCCTTCAGACCACTTAAAACACCTTAGGACAACATAATTAGATGAATCAAAACAACATAATTAAATGAAACAATATATGTGTAGATATAAATGAAATGAGTGTACATAGATGAATAAAATGAATCCATGCATGTGTAAAAATATAAAAGAATCAATGATGCAAATATCCCCTTAAATGCCCTTAAGACCACTTAAAACACCTTAAAACAACATAATTAGTTGCTCATTTTAGTGAAACTATATATACAACATAATTAAATGAATACATAGATGAATAAAACATGTAAAATCAACGTATAAAACGTAAAACAAATGCATCAACAAAACTAAATTTCCACAAGTTATCCAAATTGCTACACATGTCTAGAAATATCTAAATATATATATATGAGTTTATCAAAATAAGACCTATCTAATATATTTCACTTGTTCAAACATGACAAATGAACTTAAAGCTCGTGGTACATATAATCTGGATCCTCCCTATCTTTTATAATTTCTATTTTTTTTTCATGATCTTCACTTTTGGTTGTCACGTCCTCTTTTTGGCAATGTCTCCAACTGCAATCTTGTCGCTATTACTAAGTGACTGTAATGAAATTTTTTTGGCCAGACATATAATCAATGAATGCTACACCATTTGTATCTATCTTTATTTGTTGATAATAGGTGCCTTCAACAATAACTGAACCAGTGGGATATTGTTGCCCATCATCATCATTGACCGATTCCAATAACTTGCATTTTGGTTGTGTGCATCTCAGTAGATAATAATCTACACTTTTAGTATTATCAAGATCAACAATCACTACAAAAATATCACCTATGAAAATAGACCGTGCATGTATATATATTACAAGCAATATTAGTTCATTACACATTTTTAAATTAATTTTGAACAATATTAAATTAATGAAGAATTTAAAAATTTGTAAATGTGTACATATATGTAATTTACAAACTATGCATGCATGCACCTGTAACAACTAAATCAGAAACACGTTCATAATCAACTGAATATAGAGGATCATGAATATCAATAATGTCACTATCTTCGTAAGGAGGCCTTGTGATAAAATCTTTCATATCCCATTGCAAAACATATCCAATAGCAATATTTTGACAATGAGTATCTCTATTGTTCGCAATGCAATCGACACAAAAGCATGATTTTCCTCTTGCAAGAATAACACAAGGCTTGCTAAATCCCGTAGTCATGACTTGATGAAAACTTCTAATACCATTAATTGATTGACAATTATAAGGATTTGATCGATCAATATCTGATAATACAAAAAATATTTAGTCAATTTTAGTTCATTTCACACACACACACATATATATATACACTTGAATTTTAAAAATAATTCAAGAAATATATATATATATATATATATATATATATATATATATATATATATATATATATACCTTTAACTTCCCAAAAATAACGCTTGTTGTAAGTTGTATCATGACCAACAAAATGATTTTTCACCATTCAATAATATCATTAGAATTACGTATGGTGTTACCTGTACAAAAACTCTTTCTTTAGAAAATTGGACAACCCACATGTATATATATATATATATATATATATATATATATATATATATATATATATATATATATATATATATATATATATATATATATATATATATACGTGTGTGTGTGTGTGTGTGTGTGTGTGTGTGTACATATATATATATTTAAATTAATCTATGAAGATGATTTACTTGCAAGTTCATGTTGGTGAAGTGCACGCTTCACACATGCTCCTGCTCCATCATGCTCTCCTTTTCCATGTCCACTCTCAAGGAAGTTCCACAAAAACTTTATGCTATGTCGAGCATGTTGTAGGGATAACCAGTTAAAAGCTTTTGCAGACTTAAATTCCCCTGACATGAATAACATATATATATTAAATATATATATTTAAACTTTTGACCTGTTATATACAATCAAATCATATATATATAAAAAACAACAACTTAAATAATCAATTTCAAATCTAATGTACTTACCGACCTATCCATCTAACTAAATCCAATGTTGTGTACATTATATCCCACGATCTCTAATATCTTCAAAAAACATTCCAAAACAATGTGCTACATAGCTCCTATCATGACACGTATCATCACTGATATAGAAATGAACCTCCTTGATGATAATGCGTTCATTTTTAGTATTCTCTATACCATCCACATGAAATTGTGCATGTCTATAGAAAACTTGTACAAATATTGCAACTTGATCAGAATGATAATATTGACTTTGAATTTCTATGTGAGGACTAAATGTATAGTTCTCGGAGAAATCTACAATTGAAAGAATACAACCTGGTGGAAAACAATTCTTTGAATCATGAAACTATTTAGCCTGCCATCTTGCACCATGACAATGTTGGATATGTGGATATATCATATTACGAAATCTATCTATAAACTGAATGTAGGGCAATTCACTCTCTTTCAACATAATTTTTTTGGATTGAGTTCCTGACTTACTTTGGTATGTCTCATATTCAAATTTCTTCTATATAACTAGTGCATGAATATCAAAATTCTCCGTTTGCAATACAAACTTACTCAAAAATCCACAATCATTGTATTCACCTTTTATACATTGTATTTTGAACTCATCAAAATCTTCTAATTTATCACATAAAATAGACTTCACAAATTGTGTTGTACTTGTTGGAATGACTAGATTTGGATTAATTGTTGCCATGAACTTCTTATATGATTGCAAGTGTAGATGAAATTCAACATGATTTCGACAACAACAAGTTTCACGTACCTTATTTATGCGTACAAAGCAAGGACAAAATATCTCAAACATCCTTTGGCAAATCTTTACATCTGAAAATTCTTGCTTGAATGCTTCAAACAATTCACTTTGTGTTGTATCTAAGAAATGTTTTGGATGTGTAATCTTTTTACCATGTTCATCTATCATCTGTATAGTATCCCTTCTATTGGAAGAAACACGAGATTGGTTGGTCCAATAATCAATGACCTATCTTTTTACATCTTCAAATTTTTTGTCTTTTCTAGGAACCCTACAGATATTTACCCAATTATTTACGATGTTTTCATCCAACATATTTCTCTTCCTAATGTATCTTTGAACAGTTCTTCTAGATACATTCATTAATTGAGAAATTGCATTAACTTTTTTTTTTATGAGTCAATTCCTTACTGGTAATCATAGTCATCAATGCTCTACGTGCAACACTTAAATCAACACCTCGACTTGTGTTCTCAATACAATTCAATGCTTCTTGTAAATTTTCAATTATAGTTTCTTTTACTAATGTATAACTCAAACTTTTCTTATTACCAACACCCAACAAGTCCAAAACAGGTTTCATTTCCCTTTTCCTAAATAACTTAGCAAATAATTGTGCTCTTCCAACAATAGACTTATTTTTAAAATAATCATCCCACAAATTCTTACAATGCAATTTTAAGGTGCTTTCAGGTATCATATCTTTAGATGGAATTTCATTGAAAAGACTATCTTCATCCATTTCCATCAGATTTTCCATACCAGAAAAAAAAAATCATCTCATACCCGAGTAGATGTTTCTTGAACATCATCAGGTTGATCTTGAACAATAATAGATTGTTGTTGACTACATTTTGTATGACCTTTCATCTTATCTTCGCTTTTACGATCATAAAACCTTGATCTAGTCCTCTTATTCCCCATTGCAAAAAATATTTAGATCTTCAAAATTTTGTGCTTTGAACCTAAAAACAACACATTCAAATATGCATATCTTCAAAATTTAGTGCTTTGAACTAAAAAGGTTATATATATCTAATAACTTTTCGTCTGTTCTTAACAAAAAAAATGTAATTAGTGAAATGTATAAATAATTTTGCATTCTTAAACTTAACATGTGTAAATTTCATCCATTTAGATCATTTGACTTGAAGTCCAATGTTTATAATTTAGAAAATGATAAAATAAGGCTTAAGAAAATTAGGAGCATTGATAAAAAGTAAGAAATTAAGTATACTTCAATTAGATACATTTGACTATATGCAATGTACATATGAACATGATTTAATAACATTAATTTCTTGAAATCACTTAGCTAATATATAGAGAATTTGAGTCAAGTATTAGGAAATAAAATATAATATAATTCAATACTAAATAGTGTTGGATATATGGCCAAGAAATGGTTATCGTCATATCGCAGTGACTAAAGAATATGGTTAATCTAAAAAATATTTAATTTTTCAAAATTACATCTAATATTGTAAATTAAGCATGATTGAAAAAATAATTTTAAATAACATACTTGGAAAGGGTAGATGCCTTTCAAAAAAAAATTCAAAATCTTCGCCCCTTTACAAAATTAGAAATATTTGCCCCTTTATAATCTTCCTACTCGCTCCAAAATGCCACTTTATTTGAAAAAAAAAAGGATTGTTTGCAAAAATAACTCTTATTATTTTCGCACTTGATTGATTTGGTTTTTTTAATGGAAAAAATAATTCTTTTTTATATGTGGTTCAAGCGACAGGTTGCGTCGACCCTCACAATTCTGACCGAAACTATTTTTGAATTGCTCCAGCCGAAACATTTCTGGCCAGAACGACTTATGTGGAATGCCAAGTGGTAGCGACATCAACAAAAATGATGATTTTCTCAAACTTGTCACTTCTGCAACAAAATTCAATAGGTAAATTAAACTTATTAAAAAATTTAAAAATACTCTTGTTTAGAGATCGAAGTCACGATTCTACTCAAATAATTCTTTTAATGTTTTGATTATATTTAATATTTAAAAAATTAAAAATACTACAACTAGGTATCCTTTTGTTCTATATGAGTCTGCTTTGGAAAACAAAAACAAATATCAAATCACTTCAAAAAAATTGAAAAAAATATGGTTCACTAGAAGAGAGAGTCTTCTCCAAAAGGGTATTTTTAGTTTTTGGATTATCATAAATTGAATAGACAAATTGTGGTGGGAGACAAAAACTGTCAAATTCTGGTGTATTCAACTTCCAAATGCTATTACAAAGAAAATATACATCAAAAATATATATATATATTTTTTCATGCACTATATAAATATGTGATCTATAACTGATATCAAAATGAGAAAAAAAAAGTTGATTTACATTTACTTTTGAGGTGGGAACCAAACCCCCTGTTTTTTCAGCGTTTTCAGCAATAAAACAATGGACTTTAAAGATTTAAAAAAACATATAAATTATTGACAAAAAAATTTCAAAAAATAGTAGGCTTAAACTTCAACAAATTTTGCACATTTCATTAGTTTACATCATCTTCAAATTCAAAATGCAAATGACACTTTTATGGCGACGAAATTGAATAGTTATTGTTGTGTTAACTTTTTCCTTTGTAAAAGTGTGACACAGGTTTGTACTTTTACCCAGTTGTATGGAGTGCTAACCCAAACTCACACATACATATTACTTGAATCAATATATAAAACATGCATAAATACAAGTATTTTTATGCAAAAATCAAATAACACAGTGAGTGACTTACCTTAATCAACAATTTCATGGATAGAAAAATCTTGAAGTTTTTTTCCAAGAACCTTCCCTTAAAGCATTTGTTCCTTCCTCCCACACTCAGCCAAAAAGAAAAAGAAAATAAGAGCCACTTTTCCAATCTCCTTAAGCTTATTTATGAAATCCATATGAGGATGTAATGTCCCAGACTAAAAAACTAAACTATGAAATTAATTTAAATTTGTAGTAAGGGAGACCATATCGATTCAATTCTAATTCTAAACGTTTATGAAATTTATTTTTTCAAATTGATTAAAAATACTCATAAACATCCATCAACATTTTCAACAAACTATGCACCTCATTTTGAGATTTGACCACCAAATCAACCTAAAACTTCATCAAACTTAACATGCAATTAGTTCACATAAAATCTCATCATTTATAAAACATGTATCTATTGTATACCATAAATTTATCAATATTTATTTTCAACATAAATATGAAAAGAAAACTATAAAGTTTCCCTCACCTCAAATAACCCAAAATGGAGAAAAACTTATTTAAACCCTTTCAAACCTCATTTAGATCAAAATATTAGTTTTCATTATAAATTACAGCTTGATATATATCAATAAAAATACAAGAGAATTATGTAATCAATACCTTATAGATGTTGAAAAATACACACCAAAAAGATGAGCAAAGAGTGTGCCAATCACTAGAAACTATAGGAAAGTCAATGAAAACCCACTAAGCTTGGATAGTTTGGCCTCAAAACTAAAAAATGAAGTATGGAAAGCTACACAAAATGAATTCCACATCCATATACAAAAAATGCTTCTACAAACAAGAAAATCAAAGAAAGTACTAGAAACTACCAAAATCACACCTACAAGCCAAAATACTAAAAACTATTGGCACTACCAAATCCTTTTAGCACAAATGTAATCTTTGAGTGAAACTAACCTCTGATGATCCTTCAACTCCCATCTTTAGACCATATTGAAAACCATTTACATCTCATTCAAAAGTCTTCGTCTTGACTATTTTATCAGCTACTAAAAAAACAAACATAAGCTTTGCCAAAATCTGCAACAAGAATGATGCAAAATGAGGCCAAAACATACAAACATTTAAAGAATTTCAGAACTCATATTTTCCAAATCAACAAGAACACTCATTCCCACTTATCTTCTTCTACAATACCATACTCTTCTACACACTTGTATGAAGAAAATAAAAAACAAGAATTGTGAAACTTGTATTATTTACCTCCATAAAATTCTCTATTAGATTTAGTGTTACAAACTATTGCTTGGCAATATTTTGGATGATATGAATAAACTATTGAAATTATAGCAACCAATTTTCATTCAACCCCACCACCATTGCATCTCCAAACCCACGGTATAGAAGTCTTCACCAAACATTTACTGGATTATTCAAATAGATTATAGAACTTATGAATCACAACATATTTTCCTTATGTCTCATAAGAATTTGTTAATTTATTTCATTTTTTGTACATTTGATAGTTGATAGTTGCAAAAAAAAAAGAAAGTGTAGGCTATTTGTTTGTCAAGACAAGGAAATTTTCAAAAGAAACAAATCATTAATATTAAATAATAACATCCAAAAAATGAAGCACAAACATCACAAAAGGAGGCAAAATCTTGGTTTCTCAATCTTCCATGCAAATTCAAAGTATATTTGAAAATAAATTAATTGTAACATGTATTAATTTTAGAATAAATGTATCATGTCATGTCTATATAAATTGATGGTTGTGACATGCATATAAAAAGCTATATTAGATGTGACATGAGTGAGATGTGTG
Source organism: Cryptomeria japonica (assembly GCF_030272615.1). NCBI lineage: Eukaryota > Viridiplantae > Streptophyta > Pinopsida > Cupressales > Cupressaceae > Cryptomeria > Cryptomeria japonica. The sequence goes on from NC_081413.1 coordinate 162,343,232, forward strand.
TTTTCAATAATTTAATACATGTAGATTTTGTACCAAAATGATTTTATAAACATCTATATTTTTATATAATTAATTTTATAATATTTAAAATATATCTAAATCCTACCTTTACTTTCCTATTGGCGTACACATTGAACCCCTATAGGTGCAACTACTAGATTACAAGCAACCAAGAAGCGTCTCTAGAAGAATTAATTACCATAAGAGACGTCTCTCTTATTCTCTCACATAATTAGACATTTACATTCTACAATGTTGGTCTTACTAGTAATCCTTTAATAGTATAAAAATCAAGAATTTTTAGTTTCCAAACTATATTAAATGTTGCTAGCAGTGACAATTACTTTTGTAATGGAATGGCTTCTCTTCTTTGCTTCTCAAAAACCATTTTTGCTTGTGACATTTTAAAGTGATTCAACCCTACAAAAGTGTAATGTGGTGAAAATTAGGAATTAGGGTTTCAACAAGTAAACCACTAAATAGCCCAATTAACATACATACATTGAAAGAGGATGAAATCTAATAGATCTAGGCTCAATCTTTGTGAGGAAAGAGACTAAGAGTTCTAATTGGATTCAATTGGGTTTAAGGTTGATTAATCCTCTTTCTAAGTTGAATTTGATTGATTATGAAATTAGGGTAAAATGAGGGATTAATGAAGTAATCTAACTGAAATAGTAAGCTACAGATGTCCCATGGTGCCGACAACCTGGATCTGAGAAAAATGAGATGCTTAAAACCTATTCTTCGAAATTTCGCTTAATTTTTCAGTACTAGGGAGCACAGATCCACCGTGGTCCTCCAATTTTTTCTCCATTGAAAGTTGACCTATTCGTCACTGTTGACTCTGTCGTATTTCTCAAGTATAGCTTCATACCCATTTCTTGCACACAAAAAGAAAGGGAAATATGTTGGGAATAGGGTTTGCCTTAGGTCAAACCCCAATTTTGGAATTAACCATGAATAAAATAATGAAAATACTAAAATAAATGTTTGGGAGATATACCTCAAATTTGCAATTATTGATGATGATGCAGTGCTTTTTGAAAGTAATAAAAATGTTGAATATAATTGCATGAAAAAACATGTACTTGAAATACCTTAATCACACACACATGCTTGCATGAACTTTGATGTAACTTTGCTCCACAATGCTTGAATGATGAATACACAGCCTAAAATCCTTGAAGATGCTTGATAATGAATGCTTCATAGATGCATGGATACTTTCAGTATGTAATGGATTCCTCTTAGATCTAAAATGAATTGATAGGATGTCTTTATATAGGGTTCCCTAGGTAATTTACCGATTAGGCCGACCTCCAATGGTCATGTGTAGCCTTTGGGATCAAATGTTGTTGGGGAGATATAGAACCTAGACCCCATTTTAAATTGGGGCCCCTTTAGGAGGGACCAGGGCATTTTGGAGCACCTTGGTCCATACCAGAGCACTCCACACCCTACTCCTTCTACAAAGAGGACCAAAATAAGTAGCCAAGGGGGTGGACATCTAATAGTGGGACCCACCAAAGGGTGTACATGACATCAAAGTTGGATAATTAGGCCTGAATGGACCTAAAGAGGAGATGAGAGTATGACACACTAAAGTGGAAGCACAAACATGAGGTGTAAATTGGACCGGTGACAATTAATGATGCTACATTTATCCCCCGCTTTAATGAGATTATAAGATGACACAAATAATCATGGTAAAGAAGAATGATGAGACAGGGGTGCAATTAGGAGTGAAATCACAAGGAGATAAGACATCACTAATTTTGAAGAACCATGTCACCAATCTTAGAATCTTAACTCACACAATCTTATGCAAGGACATGCAAAAAAAGACAAAAGGAAAAACACACGCAACACAAAAGTTAAAAACCAAAACAAGACCTCAAGTCAACAAGTTGAAGAGATCTTGATAATCAAAATGTCTTGAACACTAATATCATTCTTTAAATGTCATCACAAGGACACAAGTGATCACATAAAAAAGAGGAAGATCATGCATCAAACCATGAACCACAAATAGCAAAGATATGAGCTCATGAGGAGAAGAGAGGGGAAATGTCGATGTCATGGGATAGCTATCCTTTTCTAGGTAATCCATGAGAGGAGGAGCAAGAGAGGAAATGGATACCATAGGCTGGTTGTGTTTTGCTAGTTCCACTCATCTTGCATATGCAACTACCTAGTTTCAAGAGTTAAGAATCTTGTATAAGACTTTGTTTTGTATTATTTTGAGCATGAAACAACATGTATAAGACATGAAATTAAAATGCAAATGTGTTTGGTTTTGTGCATGAAGCATCTCAAGGTGTAAGAATTTGTTTTGTTTGGTTTCAAGAATGTGTAACCTTGTATAAGACATATATAAATATTGCGTCTAGCTTCATGCATGAAGCATCTCACATAAGAATTTTTTTTGTTTGGTTTTGAGAATGAACACCCCATTTAAGACATACAAAAATATAGTACAATTTAGTACAAAGAGGGCAATATGTGGTGCCCCCCCCTAATATGTCAACATAGTTGTATGTTGATGTCTTAGGGAGTCCAGAAACAAGGATACACACCTTCAACACAAAGGAGATATCCTTTTAGGAAAAAATGTTTATTAATTCAATCTAACGAGGTGATACTCTTACAAGCAAGAAAATGATAGTTGAAAAACAGATATCTTGCAACAAGTATAAAGGGAATCTTTGGAGGGGAAGAGATCTTTTCTCAAAAGACATTTACCTCCAAGAGGAGATTTTTGAGAAAAAATAACATCATAGGCCAAAAGAGAGGGAGGAGAACAATAATGCATACCTTCTCCATGAAAGGGATTCTTGATGAAGGATGATACACTTTTGACCCAAAGTGAAAGGCTTGTTTAAAATATATATACATTGCCAAGTGTAAAAGAGGTTGTAGTCAAGGATACACACCACATATCTTGCATAAAGAGGATCCTAGAGAAAACAAACAACTTCACACAAGGAATGACATCGTATCTTAAGAAAATACAACTCAACAAAGGAAAAATGGATCCTTAGAAAGGATAGGAAAAATCAATTCATCCCAAACATAGGGACAATAAGAAGGATTACACAACCTCTAAGGAGAGATTTATTCATAAGAGACATACTTTTTCAAGCAAGTAATAGGTCCTAACCAAGGAACACTCATGTAATCACATGAATAATAATTCCATGCAAGAAAGGACATCATGTTATGAAAAATGCAGCACACAAGAAGGGGTAATCTCAAAAGAGAAAGGGAAAAGTAGATATATATGAATCTCTCCCCCTAAGTGAGGAAACAAGGAAGAAGTATGTTGTTGCCCCAATATGTTTTCTATTGAAATAGCATCACCACTCATGACAAAGATCCGCCAATGGAGTTAATTACTAATGCCATAGGGTGAGGAAAAACATGGAGGGTGAATGGAGTGCTAAGGCACTACCTCTTTACCAATAAAAAATGCAAAATTGGTTGTAAGAGCTATGTACGAGATCGATCATATTGGTCTTCAAAAATGCTTTAAAGGATTTAAAATTTCTAAGAACATGAGAATAACTACGATGAAAAAGACAATGTTCATCACCTTCCTTATGATTATAATTGTAATTAAGTCTAATTAAAGGAAAGACAACATTCTTAGCATTCTTCAATCTCCAAAAGATTCTAGTAGCTAATTTCTCTTGATCATCAATAGGAGTAGGTCTTGTCTCTTGAGATGCAGGACAAGATTTGCTAGAAGGAGGAGGATTGTCTTCTATGATTTTAATAGTTTCATTATCAACTAGTTCTTGCATACTTTTTTGAAAATATGAACAATCATTGGCATTATGGTCATGAGTTTGATGGTATGAGAAAAAGGACTATTCAAGAAGAAGCACCTTTAGATGGGCGATAGTTTCTATGTCGTGTAAGATACTCCTTAAATTTTTAAATTTTAAGAAGATCATCCATAGGAGAATGATGAGGATTTCCAAGACCTTCGGTACTAGCTTGGGAAGGGGGGATTATAGGGACTTTGATTCCTTGTTCATATTTTCCAAGTCCTTATCCTCTATAACCTTGTTTCAAGATTATATTATAACCACTCCTATAAGATCTTTTTAATTGTGCAAAAGAATGACCATTATCATGAATCTCTTTAAAATTTGTAGTGTAAGGGCACGTGGAAGGCTCAAAGGGAGAATTAGATGAAGAAGGAACATCCTTTGTATGAAATTTCTCCTTTCTATCATCATTATTCATATCCTCTTTGATAGGTTGAGGGAGAAGATCCTGTAAAGTGGAAAAATCAAACCCTAGGTGTTCCCCCCCCCCACTCCAAGGAGAGAGAAAGGAGGGTCACTAGGGTTGACGGTTTTCACTTAGGAGGTAATTACATTCAAAAGAGAGGTTGAAACTCACAAGATCCAATCCCACACAATGCAAGACTGGATTCTAAATGAGTTTCAAGGGTTGAGACAACAAGGACACCCTCTTTTGTAAAGAATGTAGATAGAATGATTGAACTAGGAATGTATGTAAAAGCAAGAAAGATTCACTTGTAAATGGAGATAGGGATACGGGATGAAGTTGCTGACCTGAAATTAGCAGTAAAATGTCGAGACGATGTTGTCCTGCAAATTTGAGCGAAAGTTGTTGGGACGATGGCGCCCGGAGTGCACACGGTCCTCCGAAAAATCTGCGAAACGAAGGGGGATCTGTTCGTCTCTGCACAAGGATTCCAGATCTTCAATTACAGCCGCATACCTGCAACCTACACATAGAAAAGAGAGGACGATTGGGGGGTTAGGGATTAGGGGTTTGCCTTTAGGTCAAACCTCGGTTTTGGAATTAACCAAGAAATGAGAATGCTGTAAATGTAAGTGTTTGTAATGTAAACAAGTACTGATACCTTGTTGTAAGAATGTTTGTATTCTTACATGCGAAGGTGTAATGATGTTGTATGTTATATGTTGTAAGTGATCTCCTCTTCAATGGTTGAATCCTTGTCTTTGAATGCAACACCTAGCCTTGAATGGAGACTTAGAATACTCAAATGCCTAAAGGAATACTTGAATGCTTGAATGTTTGAATGTTTGAATATTGCTTCCGCATCTTGCTCACATATGTTTTTTTTTCCTCCCTCTTTTGGGAGAGGAAATGTAGTTTATATACTTGTCAATTAGGGTTAGGAGACTGATTTTTCCGACCTTAGGCTGACCTAGGAACAATACTTTCCAAATTGCAAACTTAAAGACCCGATGCCCAACAAGTGACCGGGTGCAAAATAGGGCTAGGGACCAGGGCGCTGGGCGCCATGGTCCCACCTCCCGGGATAGCAGGGTGCAAGGAAGGATCAGGCCAAGGTGCATAAATATGCAGTTTTTGATGTCGTAAATAGGTTTCGGGGTCTCTGTTCAGGCTCAACATTGCGCCGCCATCGTGAAGACCCAAATGCAGTCAAAATTGCAAGTGTCACAATTTTAGGATGCTACATTTAGCCCCCACTTTAGCGGGAGTATAAGCATACGCCCATACTTCTGGTAAAGTACAAGGAAACAACATTAAAAGACTTTCACCACGTCAAGGAGGCAAGATACACCAAGCCCCCAGTGGACTAAGGATCTTACGACTTCGATTGACAAAGTAAAAGGGAAGATCATGAGGGAAAACCATGACTGTCAGTAGTAAGGTTCCCTCACTATGAGTCATGCAAGAAAAAATACCAAAAATTTTCAAGGCAAAGCTAAGTTCGCCAAGAAATTTTCAAGTATCTTGAAGAGATATGAACGGGGTGTATGCCCCCCTACGTTAAAGGGATCGCACACACCTCATTGGGGGTGATTGCTTTAAGGTAGTGATACACATAAGAAATGAGAATGGAAAGGACCACGTTATCACAAGGATTTAGCCCCCAAGTGTGAGATAAATCCAAGGATAATAGACACAAAACACAAAGCACGAGGTGACTTCGCTTTCCTTGGGGTCAGTATGTTGTATGATAATTCATGTATATCATATGTATGTATGCATAATTATTCTTCATTCCCCAATCAAGGAAGGTCACCTAGAAGAAGGGAACGCATGTGTCTTTTGAGTCAACATGAGAGAGACCAAAAGAGATCTCAATGCTTTGCATCATCCTCAAGTAAACAACACTAAGGACAAAAAATAGAAGAATGAGAATAACACATAGAAGAAGTAACAAAAGAGATTAAGAGAGGAGGAGAGAGTCTGCTATGCTAATGAAACTAGTCTAGCACGTCATCCACCCCCCGATCTTGTTGATCAATATTTCGGGAAGGTAGGAAACACGCTAGAGGAGGAACATCCAACACAGCAGATGGAGCTATCACAAGATCCAAACAAGGGATATGTTCATGTTCCGAGCCATGTTGTTCTTGTCTAGGAGCTAGGATAAGTGCTTTAGAAAATTCGTTAGATAAATGGTTATCAACATCAACATATTCATATTCACTATCAGAAGAAAGAGGAGTAACATTTTCATCCTGAATAACATTTTCATCTATATCATCATCAAGATTTATAAAAATAGGATCTTTAACTCGCACAGGATCAAGACCATCATGCATCTTATGTTTAGGAGATTTTGGCTCAATTTTCGGCTGAGGAGAAAATGGAATAATACTAGCTGAAGGTGTTTTTGGGGATTGCAAAGTTTGAGAAGCAGCTGCCTGAGCTCTAAGACGACGCTTTCGTCGGCGTTCACGTGCAGAACGATTTCGTCTAGTCTTAGTAGGAAGTTGAGAAGATTGAGGAGGAGGAATTTTCTCATCCTTATCACTTGGGTGTTTAGGTTGTGGTCTCTTAGGTTGAATAATAGGAGAAGAGGAAGGTCTCTTCTCTCTATAAGAGGAAGGAGGAGGAACTGCTCCATATAAAGGAGGAATATTTGGTTTAGGAAGGAGACCAAGTCCATCATGATGAGGAGGTATAGGTCTACTTTTAGAAAGTTTATTAGTCATAGACGTAGTCACATTCATAGGGATGAGTTGGGAATCTTCTTGAGGAAAGACATTAGTTTTATCTTTCAAAGGAAGAACTTCCTTCTCAAGAACGATAGGAATATCAAGTTTGGGTGTTCTAGGTTCACTTAGAGATAGGATCATATCTTTTTTCCACTTTTGATAAGATTTGAAAAGATGATCACTCTGTGGTGGAAGAGATTGGAATTGTTTAGGCCAAAAATAATCAATAGGAACACTAGAAGTTCTTTCAGTCGGTTTAAAGAGACTATGATTGATAGTAACAACTTCACCATTATGGGGAAATTTCAAACACTTGTGAATAGGAGAAGCAATAGCTTTCATGGAAGATAGCCAAGGATAGCCTAGCTTCACACGAAATTGTTCGGATGATGGAATAATAGCAAAGTCCACATCAAGGGATTTGTTATGGACCTCAATAGGTAATGTAATAGAACCAATTGCAGGAGAAGAAAATGCATCAAATAATTTCACAACCACATTTGTTTTGTCATAGATCACTTGATTCAATTGCAAAGTAAAAAGAAATTCTTTAGTAATGACATTAACCATGCAAGAAGGATCAATAAGCACTCCACGGCAAGGTGTATTCTTGAATTTTGCAACTATATATAAAGGACCATCAGGTGCCCTGATAGTTTCACTGGAATTAAATGTGATGGAAGGTTCTTCAGGGATTTTCTGTTGCTCTACAAAGTTAATCACATTCGGAGTCATAGACACAAGACTATCAGGTGAGAAAGAGGAATCATTAGTCTCAATCACATTAGAGGTATGAGAAGGTAATGGATCAGTAAAAATCTTAAGATTTTGGTTAGGAGGAGCTACAGATGTGTTGCCTTTATCATTCATACTTGAAACAGAGATAGTATTATTATCAATCAAATCTTGAATTTTACCCTTTAAAGCAAAACATTTTTCAGTATCATGCCCAAGTTGACAATGAAATTGACAAAAAGATTTGTTATCAAAATAGGGTGAATTAATCTTTGTAGGATCTATTTGCCTTATAGGAGGGAGGGTAAGCACATTTTGTTCCAATAACTTATTCATAATACTATGCAATGATTCATTCAAAGGAGTAAACTTTCTTTCTTTCTTGAAAAACTTAGAAATAGGAGGCACACCTGATGCTGCATTCACATTGTTGTTGATGATGTTTTCATTGAATTTAACGGGCTCTCTGTTCGGTTTAATCTTCCCAAATGGTTGTTGACTACTATCACCCTTATCACTCGGAGCCATAGGATTTGCTTGTTCCATTTGACTCACAGTCAGTTGATAATTGTGAAGAGTTGCGCACAACTGTTGGAAAGAAGTAAACTCAGAAAACAGAAGTTTTTCTCTAATATCTTTTTGTAAATTAGAAATAAAGATTCTTTGAATATCATTGTTAGGTACTAGAAAAGAAATTTGAGCATACAAATGCTTATATCTACCAATGAAATCAGTCTCTTTTTCTTTAACACCTTCTTTACAATGCATTAAATCAATCAAAGTAACTTTAGGACTTATATTGTTTTGAAATTGTTGAATAAAAGCATTTGCAAGTTGTTCGAAAGAAGTAATAGAATAGGAAGGCAACGAGCAATACCATTGTAGGGATTTATCTCTTAATGTTCTAGTAAACAGTTTTCCAAGCAACCTTTGGTCGTAAGCAAAATCGGTACATATTGTTTGAAAGGTCTTAACATGTGTTAGAGGATCACCCTTACCATTATAAAGCTCCAACTGTGGGATTTCAACATGCTTAGGGGGAATAGCTTGAACAATATCAAGAGAAAGTGGGCTCGCAACATCAAATGTGGGCACACTAAACTTAGATTGATTCATAGAAGCAATTTGTTGCTGTAAAGAAGAGACAGTTTGTGCAAGATTGTTAATGGTCGCTTCAGTCGAAGAGTTTATATTAGACGTGTTAGATTGTGATGGAGGTATTATGTTATTGAAAGAAGGCATTGATTGAGAGTAAGGTGGTGGGACACTATGATAGTTAGTCATAGGAGATGATTGGAAAGAAGGAGCACTACAAGGAGGAATGGAATGGTTAAATGAATTGCCCCCTTGCGTCATGTTTATTTGTGGAGATACAATAGGAACACTCATTGAAGGAATGAATGAAGAAGTTGGATTGAATGAAGGAAGAGGGTTGATTGAAGAAGAAGGATTGCCCCCATGACTGGTGATCATAGGAGGAATGTCTTGTATTGAAGTAGTCATTATGTTTTATGTAAAAGTAGGTATACTAGCAATAGGAGTTGTCAAAGGAATAGAATGATTGTCTTGAGTAGGAGGTTGTGTATAACCTAAAGTTTCAGCACAACTCTTCATAGGCATCACATTCGAATCCACAATGTGTGCAATACCACACAAAATATCAATTCCATTCTTATCACTTTGAACCATACGTTTTAGACCCTCAATTAAGGAAAGAGCTTGACTATCGGGGTATTCTTGAGACATCCATTGTCGAAAATCATCAAATTGGTTATCCAATTTCGAAAGTTGTTCTACAGAAACCTCATGGAGAGCTTCTTCATCATTAAGAGGATTAGAGGAATTACCCATGTCCTCGTTAAAAAGGCCATTCAAATTAGTTTCCATCTCCTCGGTAATTAAACCTTGGAAAGACTTAATTATAAGGCTTCATCTAACGGGAATAGTGTAAGTAGGGCTTATTGTTGTAAAACTCATGCACTAAAAGAGAGAGAGAAGATTTTGAATTTTAGAGGTAGCAAATTTCAATAAAATCAGCCGATCTCCTAGATTTAAGCTGTTAAATACAATCAGGACAATCTCCCAAAATTTCGGAAAAAATGTCAGGGACCGTGGCGAACGGAGTGCACACGGTCCTCGCAACTTTTTTCAAAATTTTCAAGGATGAAAGTTATGATGATTTTAAAGCTAATCTGAAAAAATTGAGTGATTTTACGATCTGTAGATAGGCCAAATTAAAGTTGCAATCTCAAAATTAAACCCTACCAAGATTGTTGAAAAATGCAGAATTTGAATTTTGAAAAAGAGAGGGAAACTGAAATTTTGAATTTTATGATTTTAGAGGGAATACTGAAAGCAATGCAGACTTTGAAATTTAAAAGTTGACTCGATTTCATGCAAAATTCAAATTTGAAAGTGGAAATCAAAGTTGTTGCAATTAAACACTTAATTTCAAAAAGTCACAAACTGCAAAAATTTGAATAGAACACTGAAATTTCGAATGAATGCTAACACACTTTTCAGATTTAGGACAGTAAGAAACACAATTTTGACACAAATTTCAATTTCAACAATTTTTGAATGATTATAAGCCTTAATCCAAGCAATCACTAGACCAACTTTGACTTTAATTTTGAAAGTGTTAGAATTGATGAAATCAGCCAAGATTCTGGATTCTAGCAGAAAAATGCAGTAAGATCTAGCTCCCGAAATTTTAGAAAAAATGTTGGGGACGATGGCGCTCGGGGTGCACATGGTCCTCGCAACTTTTTTCAAAATTTTCAGGGATGAGAGATATTGTGATTTTGTTACGGAATCCAAAGTTACAGCTGATTTGGAGGTGTTTAGATCAGTGAAATCATCGGTCAAAGGTTGAATCAAGAGGGTTTTAAAAATTAGGGTTTTGACACAACCACTTAATTTTCAAAATTAAAGCACAAATATGAATTGACAATTTGCAATAGAAGGGTAGATCTTAAACAAGCATTAACAATTAAACATTTCACAAGCTCAATTACTAAAAAGAAAATTTTAGGGTTTTTATGCAATTAACCTCTAAAATTTACAAAAGATCAAGCATGGAAATGTAATTAAGGAAGCAAATTTTTCAGATCTAACCATGAATAATCAGAATTAGGATGTTCACATCGGGTTCACCAAAATGTAAAGCGGAAAAATCGAACCCTAGGTGTTCCCCCCCCCCACTCCAAGGAGAGAGAAAGGAGGGTCACTAGGGTTGACGGTTTTCACTTAGGAGGGACTTTACATTCAAAAGAGGGGTTGAAACACACAAGATCCAATCCCACACAATGCAAGACTGGATTCTAAATGAGTTTCAAGGGTTGAGACAACAAGGACACCCTCTTTTGTAAAGAATGTAGATAGAATGATTGAACTAGGAATGTATGTAAAAGCAAGAAAGATTCACTTGTAAACGGAGATAGGGATACGGGATGAAGCTGTGGACCTGAAATTAGCAGTAAAATGTCGAGACGATGTTGTCTTGCAAATTTGAGCGAAATTTGTCGAGATGATGGTGCCCGGAGTGCACACGGTCCTCCGAAAAATCCGCTAAACGAAGGGGGATCTGTTCGTCTCTGCACAAGGATTCTAGATCTTCAATTACAACCACGTACCTGCAACCTACACACAAAAAAGAGAGGACGATTGGGGGGTTAGGGATTAGGGGTTTGCCTTTAGGTCAAACCCCAGTTTTGGAATTAACCAAGGAATGAGAATGCTGTAAATGTAAGTGTTTGTAATGTAAACAAGTACTGATACCTTGTTGTAAGAATGTTTGTATTCTTACATGCGAAGGTGTAATGATGTTGTATGTTATATGTTGTAAGTGATCTCCTCTTCAATGGTTGAATCCTTGTATTTGAATGCAACACCTAGCCTTGAATGGAGACTTAGAATACTCAATTGCTTGAAGGAATACTTGAATGCTTGAATGTTTGAATGTTTGAATATTGCTTCCGCGTCTTGCTCACATATGTTTTGTTTTCCTCCCTCTTTTGGGAGAGGAAATGTAGTTTATATACTTGTCAATTAGGGTTAGGAGACTAATTTTTCCGACCTTAGGCCGACCTAGGAACAATACTTTCCAAATTGCAAACTTAAAGACCCGATGCCCAACAAGAGATCGGGCCCAAAATAGGGCAAGGGACCAGGGCGCTGGGCGCCATGGTCCCACCTCTCGGGACAACAGGGTGCAAGGAAGGATCAGGCCAAGGTGCAGAAATATGCAGTTTTTGATGTCGTAAAAGGTTTCGGGGTCTCCGTTCAGGCTCAACATTGCGCCGCCATCGTGAAGACCCAAATGCAGTCGAAATTGCAAGTGTCGCAATTTTAGGATGCTACAGATCCTTATCATCTAAGGCTTCATCTTTTCAAAATGTTACATGAGGAGATAGGTCATGAATAAAATGCATAACATCATCTTCCCTACAAATATTTTGATCACTAAGAATCTAGGAGAATAAGGAGGCTCTAAAGGGCTTGATAAGCCAACATTTTGATCTTTCCCTTCTTGCACTAGAGTATGCCTATAATAAGAGGATGGTGTCATGTTACTCTGCAATGCTTCCTCTCTATTATAGTGATCATTAATAGGAGTATTGAATTTGTCCTCATTCACATTAGATACCCTAGGAGAGTTACAAGTGTTAAATTTGTTAATGCCATCTTTAGGGTTATCATTATTTACCAAATCCTTTACGTGAGATACATATGTAATGCATTTATTTAAAAATATCATCATAAAACAACATATATCATGGATAAAATCTTTAAGATTTATTTGCAAGGACACATTTTATAAACCTTAAAAATACAATATGTAAGAGTACTATGAATGAAAAGAAGCAATGTCAAATGAAAGAAGCCATTATCCAATACATGATTATGATAAATGTAAGTAAAAATCAATGTAATCATATGTGAAACAATAAATAAATCAGAATTAGTGAATTCCATTATAAGTGCTTAAAATTAGATGTGAAAAAATTTGCAACCCACAAGCCAAATTTAGCAAAATAAGCTAGGGTTTTTATGAAATTAACCACTAAATTTATGTAATTATGATCTATGAGTGCAAAATAAATTTTTCAAATGCCTAAAAATTAGATCAGAGAACATAAATAAAAAATAAGTGTAGATTTTCATCCACCGTGCCCCTTTTGGGAGTCAATTTTTTTTTTTGGCTGAGGTTTTAACTTTTGTGCCCTCGCATCTTCCAACTCACGTTGTTTGAGCTTCTCTTTTTCCTCCATCAGGAAGCTAAGAGATGCTGACACGTGGAAAGTTTCCTTGCTGCTCTCTATTGGTGGGCCCACATCTCTAAAAGGTGTTTACATTCGTGTCGCATGGCAGATCCTCTCGAGGTGTCTTATGCAGTTTTGTTTCGTCCCTAGGATGCTCTCTCTTGCTGCCACATTGCATTTGAAGCAACCGCTGGGATAAACCTTAGTATTTTTTTTGAGATAATGGGGCGTTTGTTGCCAACAACATGCGGTTGAGTAACGGTTGCGAGTTCTTCCATTTTTATTCGTCATTAGGAGATTTGGTGGTAGTTGTGCTAGAAGATGAAGCTATCTTAATCCAGCTTCTCATTAGGTTGTTTCGTAGTTGCTAATAGGGTTGCCAGTGATGCATATGGTTTTTCTCTCAGTTTTCTCCGCCAAGCCATTGGTTCTCATCTATATAAGTGTTTCTTTTTGCTTTTGTAAGGGTTCAAATTTTTTGAGAAGAATTATAGGCAATTGTTGTGGAATTATGCCTTTAATTTTTGGTGTTGGGAGTTGATTTTGGGGTGTGTAAGTTTATTGGTGTGGAAAGAAGGAACTTGGTTATTATTTGTAGTTGTTGGTCCTCCATTCTTTATTTCTATGATTCATATTGTAATGCTGGTAGTAGTACTAACAACAGTTCCTATTGTTCTTTCTTGTTCCATTAAATAAGTGGAAGAGGTTGGCCATGCCGCCTATCTTGGAATAGTGATTTTGTCTTAGTTTGTAATCCATATTATGCATTGTAAGCTGGTTAGTAATACTAATAGCCATCTGATTAGATTATTGCTTTAAGTCCCACTCCATAAGTGGAAGAGGCTGGCTTTGCCGCCTATTTTGGATATTGTAATACTGTCCTCCTATTGCATAAGCGGTAGAGTTGATTTGAATTTCATTTCTAGCCCTCCTGCTGAACATGCAGTTGAGTGATTGCACTCTTCAATTCTTTGGCTTGTCCTTGGCTACTTTACCTCCAAGTGATTGCATTGCTCTCAATATCCCGCCGTATAAGCAGAAGGGGCTGGCTTGCTGCCCAAAGATTGTAATTATTTTCAGTTATTGGCATCTAATGATCCCCTCATCATTATATGCTCTCACCCTCCCAGATTAGGCTCTCGGTGATCAGAAAGTGGACGGTTACTTTGAGCAGCATTTGGTTTTCATTTCCTAACCATACAAGTGTTGTGTTGAATGTAATTGTGGAATAAATTTGGAAAAAATTAAGGGGGATATTACACTTTCGTTGTTATTAACGAGTTTCTAGACTTTTCCTACACTTACCGATTCCTTAGAAATAACAGGTGTAAAGTACTAGTTTTTATTTATTTAATTGCCGATTACAAAACTGTACAATTCATCATCGTTAGTTTAAAGAGTTGTTTGATTTAACCATTAACTATTGATGATAAAATTGTTTTTCAAATTTTTATACTTTAAAAATAGTGGTACTCATTTAAATTTTTTATTTTAAAAATATATATGTATATATATATATATCTTATCTGTTTCTTACATGCAACTTCTAAATTTACCATTTCTTGTCATGTTGTCATTGCAGTTGCATTTTCCGTTTCTTGTTCTGGTAACATAGGTCTGAATTGGATCAGTTAGACTGTGATAATCAAATTGTGCCTTCGGCCTTTATGATCACTATATTTCAATGTGCAAGGATATCTTTCTATTCATTTTGTAATTCTATGCAACTTCAAGAAAATATGTTGTAAGACTCTGCAGATTAAATTGTCTTTTGAACTTGTTATCTAGTGGATGAATGACATCTGTTACTTTATGTTGAATGGACCGTTGTGTATTTTTCAATCTTGATTTTCTGGGCATGTAGATTGTTGAATGGGCCTCAAAGATGCACATATGTGAAGTTTTCTTTTTGCTTGTAGTATTGTAAAATCATCTCAGCACATCTCTATAGAATAGTTTTTCTTTAAGTTTCCCTTCTTCCCCTTTTCTCCCCCCATGTATGAAGAGTAGGCTTCTAAAATCCCGGAGGTCACTCAGTGAATACGAGTAGGTCCCCCATCACTGATTTTCCCATAAGGCTATTTTCGTAAAAGAAATTTTAAGGATCAACAATTTTTTTCTGGCATGCCCACCATGGGGCCATTTTTCTTTTTGTTTAAAGAGGGTGTGTGAGCCATAGGCTAGTTACTAGGAGCCAATCCGTAAAAAATCTTAGTTTATTATTACCACCCCTAGTTGGGGTCCAAGCAATATTAGGATTCGTAGTGCAAATCCTTGTCCAGGCAATTCACGTCCCAATGGTAGTCCAACCTCCGATGAATTTTATTACTTGCAATAATGGGAGCCCTCTTATCCCACCCATCCCCTCTTCTCAATGGGATGCTATCCCCACATCCACATCAAAAGCTCTACCGAAGTTCACTGGAGATGATTCTAAGACCCCCGAGGAACATTTATAGGATGTGGCCGATGTGTGCAATGTACACAATGTCTCATAGTAGAATGTAGCATTAAGATTGATCACAACTTATTTCAAGGGAAAAGCCCAAGATTGGTATAAATCCCTCACACCAAATTCAATAGGAAGTTGGGACCAACTAGGAGATCTTTTCTTCAAATGATTTATTGAGAAGGGTGATAGATCTTCTCTGACAACAACTGATCATGATAAGAAGGGCCCCCCAAGAAGCTGTGACAAATTTTAATACCAGATTCTAGAAGACATGGCAAAGAATACCTATATCTTCTCGGCCCCCTATGGACATGGTTTTCTTATTCTACTTGAAAGCTTTCAATTCTGACATATCTATCATGATCCAGTCTTTGGGAGGTAACACTCTTCCAAACACTTACGAGATAGCTATTCGGGTGGAGAAAAACTTAATTGATGTTGGGAAGCTCCCACCAAGACCGTGAATCCCCATCCTTCCTGATCTATCAAGCCAAATTCCCAAATCATCGCCTTCAAGCACATCCACACCTCAATCTATGTATATTTATCCTATTGCTCAGTAGGAAAGTACTCGCGCTCCCTCCACTCTAGCTATAGAGGTTAATGATATATTAAATTTGCTTAGAACCTTTTCAAATGAGATCATCAACCTTAAGAGGAAACAAGCAGCGAATACTCGCCCCCCTTTTCAAAATTACCAAAGCGCAAGACCCCCTTACCAGCAAAACCAATATCAAAGCGACACAAAATCTAATCAAACTCATCCAAACAACCAAATTTTACCTGTACATACACCTTTGCAAACTGTACCTCCCAATAACAACAAAGAATTGGTGGTTGGCCAGAATAACTTCACAGATGACACCAATTCATGGTGCTTCCTTGTAACACTGCTCATATGCCATGACATTGTTCGAGAGGAAACTTGCAATAGGTGGCTGAATAGGTGGCTGAGAAAAGGAGTCAAGGAATGGGCCCTGATGCTGGGGTTTATGCTTCTCCAAGTATGGATAATGCTACACTTACTATCCAAATGCAGGGCATGTCCTTAGAGAAAGAGGCTAAGATCACTCCAGATCATGCCCTCTTTTCATGGATGGAGGATGAGGAGACGATCCTCACAAATGATGCTTCCACACCATCTACAAAGGTACCGCAAGTGTAGTCCAATTATAACCTCCACTCTAAGTGATGGTTTATCGGAGAACTTGTAATGCAACAGCTGAAAGAAAATAGAAAGAAGTCGACAGAGCAACCTGTTGGAGTATCGAGTCCTCAAAAAGAAAAAGGTTTTATACCTTACAAGGCAAAAGGCTCGAAGACCCCCGTTCCTACAATCCTTGACATAGTGGAGAAATTGAAGAAAGCTTCCACAAATGTATCCCAATGGGATATCCTTACTATTCCTGAATAGAAAGACCATTTGTAGGAGGCACTCGATGAAACTGAAAAGCTATTTGTCGAGCCAACGGTAGTTGGATTGCACAAGAAGAGCGATGGAACTGTTTCAGGAAACTAATCGCGACCCCCGGTGGTGCTTACCAATGAAGGCCTTGAAGTCACTACTGTCACAAAGGAAGGTAAGTCAAAGCCCAATCCTTTCTTTTTGAATCTTATTGTTGGGGATAAGTTACTTCACAATTCCATGATTGATTCTAGTGCTAGTACTATCATCATGCCCAAGCAAATAGGGAAAGTCTTGAATTTGAAATATGAATTTGTAAGTAGGGGGGTCATGCAATTAGATGGAAATAAAGTATAGACTGTGGGCATTATAAAAATCCTCTCTCACCTTATTCACTTGTCCTAGCACAACGGTGACCCAAGAGGTAGTAGTTATTGACATTCCCTCTATTTTCGGCCTCTGTTTGTCCTGAGATTTCACCGCCAAGGTTGGGGGATATCTCTCCTTAAATTGGTCCCACCTTATCATTAGGACTAAGCATGGGGAGATAAGTTGAAGATATTTCCCGAACCTCTCCATTCAGAGTGCATATCTGATGAAGCTATGATTAACTTTCAAGCTTCCCACACGTCCATATCTAGAAGTGAAATGAAATGTGTAGAGCTACTAAAAGATGAAGAAATAACTAGAGACTGATCTGCAGATCAAGAGGTTTTCTTGAATGAATTCATAGATATGGATACTTATAGGGATTACCACGCCACCAAAATTGGGATGCATGTGATTTTTGATGAAGACCGACCAATTCCTAAGGTGTCAAAGGACCTGCAACACAGATAAAAAGAAAAATAAGACCTGACTTCTAAACTCTGGACCCTCCACTTTGATGGGGCCAGATGCAAGACCGTTTTGGGAGTAGGAATTTGTCTCATTTTGTCTTCTGGAGAGCATAACTTGAGGTCTTTCCATCTTCAGTTTGCCTATTCCAACAATGAGGGTGAGTATGAAGGTTTGGTTCATGGGTTGCACCTTGCAGAACAACTACAAAGCATGTCTGCATGTCTACATGTTTTGTTCATGGGTTGAGCCTTGCAGGACAGTATTTCGGCAAATTTCATGGGATTCAGAATTAGTCATTCATCAGGTCTAGGGAATATCAACTACAAAGCATGTCTTCATGCCTTCATGCCACCACAGAGTTTGGGACCTGATTGAGAGCTTCAAATATTTTAATATTCAAAGGATTCCCTGGAAGAAAAATGAAGCCTCCAATTGCATGGCCACCATAGGATCGCAATTCGATCTCACATTAGAATTATTGGAAAACCAAAATTCATTCTAGGTTGTTGTCAGACCTGCTATACCAGACAATGATACCCATTGGCAAGTTTTTGAAAGTAATGAGCGTATACCCATGTTCATCCAACAATTAGGGGAGTTCATGGGTCAATTACAACCTAAGGTATCTGAGGCATATGGCAACCAAGTGATTGAAATTAAAAAAAAAACTTCCCAAAGGTTTGATTACTCTTGAGAACATTTTTGATTGTGAAGATTCCTGGAATGACAAGAGGAATTTCACAATGATTAAAGGGGATTGCACTAAGCTCCAAGTCAGGGTGGCCGAAAACTCAAAGTAGGGAAAGATGTTCCCCAATGCCAAAGAGAAAGACTCATCCATTTCTACGATGAATATTTGGGGGTGATCACATGGTCACATGATGATCTAAAGGGCTACAATCCAAAAGTAATCCAACATACAATCAAACTGGAAGAAGGAGCAAAGCCTATCCGGCAAAAGCAATGTCCACTCAACCCGAAGATTGAATCTCTAATGTTGCAAGAGTTGCACAAGTTAATCGATTCCAGGATTATATATCCAATTAAGCACAACACCTAGGTCTCCAACTTGGTGCCAGTCCGGAAGAAGAATGGTGACATTTGCCTTTGTGTAGACTTTTGGGACCTGAACAGAGCTTCCCTAAAGGATCATTACCCATTGCCTCCGATGGAGCAGATTTTGCATACTATGGTTGGGTCTGAAATTTTCTCCATGCTCAATGATTTATCTGGTTATAATCAAGTCCTCATCAAATCAGAGGACCAACATAGAACCACATTCACCACCAAGTAGAGGAAATTTGCCTATCAAAAAATGCCTTTTGGGTTATCTAATGTTGGTGCTACTTTTCAGAGGGCCATGCATATAGCCTTTCAAGAACTGATAAACAGAATAATCTTGATTTACCTAGATGACTTAACTGTGTTTTCAAAATACAAGGAGGGTCACTTAGACCATTTGGAGCTTTTTTTTTCAGAAGTGCAAGGAGTTTGGCGTCTCTCCGAACTCTAAGAAATGCATCTTCGGGGTTCCTCAAGGGAAGTTGCTAGGACATGTGGTGTCCAAAGAAGGAGTGTCTATTGACCTAGACCAAGTGAAAGCTATCAAAGAGCTCCCCTTTCCGGTGAACAAGAAGGGTGTCTAGTCTTTTTTGGGGAAGATCAACTTTGTCAGTAGATTCATTTTAGATTTCGCTAGAATGGTAAGGCCTATCACCCTCATGCTTAAAAATGATATGCATTTCAAATGGACTCTGTAGGGCGAGGAAGAATTTGAAAATATTAAAGATGTTATCTCATCCGCCCCTATTCTAGAAAATTTAGACATGTCCAAGGATTTTCTAATGTATGTTTATGCCAACAATTTCAGCATAGTTGTTGTGTTAACCCAGAAGAATGCAGAGTCTAAAGGCGAGCATCCAATTGCTTTCCATTCAAAAATTATGAAAGCATATGAAATCAAATATAATTTTGTGGAAAAACAAGCCTTTACCATTGTAAAAGGCCTAAAAAAGTTTAGGCATTTCATTGCCTATAACAAGATGACTGTCTACATGGCTCATCCTGCAGTCCATGAGTACATTATGGAAATAGAAAACATGAAAAAGAGAGCCAATTGGATTACCAATATCCTTGAGTATGATATTGATGTTAGACCTACCAAGGTAATTTGAGGCAAAGGTCTCTGTGAATACTTAGCTCAGGAACCTGAGGACCTAGGAGAAACTCAAAATGAGACAGTGTTGATGCATACAGAACTGGAGGAGAGGACCTAGATCACTAACCGAAAATTTTCCTCCAGAACTCCCCATAGAAAAGAAAAGGTTCAATAGGCTATAGAATAGTGGCTATCAGTTGCTAGAAGGTGTCTTATTTAAGAAAAACTTCGATGGGGTTCTACTCCATTGTATAGATAGTAAGTAGGCTTAAAGGATTCTACATGAGTTTCACAGTGGCCCTGTGAGGGGTCATTTCTCAGCACAAACAACAATAATGAAAATCACCCGCATAGGCTATTTTTGGCCATCGTTGTTTAAAGATATACATGCGCTTGTTTGAAAATGCAAAGAATTCTAGTTCTAAGTTGGAAAGCACAGAAATGAAACTATGTCGCTTAGGCCCATAATGGTTGATGAGCCTAGGCAAGTCAATCCACCATCTTTTGCTGGCCACAAAGGGATCCTCATGGCTATAGACTATTTCAAACTATGGACAAAAGTAGTGTCACTGAAGAATGCAACTGAAGCTGAGATTCTGGGCTTCTTAGAAGAGCTAGTCACAAGGTTTGGTTCACCAAGAACCAAAATATCAGATAATGCCAAAGCTTTCACAGTGTCTAGGTTGACCCAATTCACCCAAAGCCATGGCATCTACCTAAAGAATTATTCAAACTATTACTTGCTAGGGAATGGTTTGTTCGAGTCTATAAATAAGAACCTGATCTGTCTTATCAAGAGAATTGGGGCAGAATATAAAAGGGAGTGGCATTGCCATTTGAAAAGCGCACTCTAGGCAGACAGGGTCACCCCTAAACAAGTGTTGAAGAACACCCCATACAAGCTTGTATATGAGAAAGAGGCACATTTTCCAATCTCATCAGATATTCTAGTCCTGTAGCTCCTTAAATCCCTTGAGTTGGAGGAAAATGAGCCTATGGAAGTAAGGTTGGCAGAGCTCTTGGAGCTACAAGAAGAAAGAGAGGTGGCTTCCAACTCTCTCCAAAACCACCAAGAAAGTATCAATATATGGTTTGATAGAAAGAGCCCAAACCTTGGTTTTAAATAGGGAGACCTTATCCTAAAATATAACGAACGTGGTGCAAAGTCGAGACACCGTGCCAAATTCGACAGCTTGTGGGAGGGTTTGTTCTACATTGTTGAATGTAAAGGCTTTAATGATTTCATGTTAGAGGACTCACAAGGTGAGATTTTAGAGATCCCAGTCAACGGGATCCACCTCAAAGCTTTTCATTAGGCTTATCCTTGTTTTTGTGTGTAAATATTGTAAATAGTGTTGCTTTCTATTTTTTGGAGGCCCCTTTTTGTCCTAGTTCTTTATGCTCTTAATTCTGAGTTGTTTAGACCCAAGCAAATCGAAAGAAAGAAAAGACAAACATTATAAGTCAAAGAAGCCATGAAATTAGATACAAAAATATCTTTTATATTATATATATGGTTTCTTTACATATATACATTCAAAAAGGCTCTTAGGCCATTGTATCTTTTAAGAAAAATACAAAAAGAGAGAGAGAAAGGCTGATGTAGAGAATTGGCTTTCTTAGTCATCATATTCTTCTTCGAGCTCATGCTCATTGAAGTCAACATCATCATCATCATTGTCTCTGTCGCCAAAATAAAATTCTAAGTCCAATTTCAAGCCCAAGTCCAAGAATTGAAGAATCACCTGGAGAATAGGAGGAGCGTTGGGGGTTAGGATTCTTGGCAAAATGTAGTCCCGAAAATCAAAATACCATGCTACCCCTTCTGCCTCGACCAGAATATGTATCTTCAATAGAAATTCAGCTACTCACCATGCTTGGTAGTGTTGTTTCATTATAGACATGGTTTTATTACCAGAAACCAAAGGCATCCATGGGACTACCTCATCATCGTAGATGAAATGCCGCAATTCCAAAGTAGTTGGAATGCCAAGTGAATGGGGTTTGCATAATAGACTATCTCATCCAACCCACCCAAATATTTATCACAAAAAAAATGTCAGTAAGGCACATAATAAGGTGTTTGGGAAGGGCAATATCAAACATGAGGTGATGTCTATGTTTACATGGTAGCGATCCTCAGAGCCCACAAAATCCTCTCCTAAGACCTATTTGATGGCAGCTATGAGTATAGGGTTGCTATGGGTCGTCATTAGTTGCAAGCAGTGGCCTGAGAAGGAAACTTGATTGTCTGTGCTTACTAATCTAATGGGAGTATCCATTACTTCTATCCTATGCAACTACTCACTCCTATCCTAAACCACTAAGAATTTGTTATCAATATCACCAGAACCAATTTCTTAAGCGGTATTTATAGAAGAGATTATGCCAAAAGTAGTATCAATGTCTCTTGCATTAGCACAAGTTGGCGATTAATGATGTTGATTACCGCACATATTAGTCTTTAATCATCTCTCCTACACAATCTTTTGGGAGGATGTGCAAATCACGAGTTGTTGCCATGCATCCTTCCATAATATTTCCTTTTGCAAAAACTTTTAGGTAATCTCTCACGTCGATATGTTCAGCAGGCGTTCATAAATATGCATAGATTGGGGAGCCCTTCAACCAAGAAGATCATACATACCAATGCAAAAGGTTTTCAAATGGCAGAATTAAAGGGCATAATTGCCTCACTTTTTAGTGAGTTGGCAGTAAGGCGTGCAACATGCGAATTAATTCCACATGTATCTGTGAGTTGGCCATTTCATCAAGTTAACTCTCAGTTAACGTACCGTGCAATACAATTTTCAAGGACTCCATCTTCATGGATAAGGTTTTATCAATAATGGAAGCGCATGCAACAACGAAGTGAAATAAGAATAAAGTTTTTCTAGCCTCTAAGTGCAACCCTTGAGAGACCACAAAAAAATGGCATCATTCACAGGAGTTTCTAGTATCTCTCTTGATAGCTAGTATGTGGACATTTTCTGAGAGGCATCTTTTGCTACCCATGCCATGCCATTGAAGCCCGACAGTCCTTTTAGAAAACTAGAAGAAAAGGGCCATTTCAAAGACATAGTTGTGGTTGCAGATAGGTTCGAAGATGTTTTTGACCTTGATGTTTGTGTTCAACCAAAGACCTTCTAAGAGGCTGCCTATTAGAGATGGAATAAGGGTGGTTCAGGTAGGCCTTCTTTTCAGCTTTGGTACTCTATTCTCCCACAATACATGGTTCTTATGGTGCCTCTTTGCCCTGATTTTATCAATGAATGCACCAAGAATTTTTCCCTAGACCCACCTATTAATTAAAGGATAACAACTAAAGGTAGTGATAAGTGTTGAATCCATCAGGGATATGTTATGTATTCTTCATATTGGCAATAATATAGTGATTTTTAAGAAAAAGGCCTTAGAGTTTTATTGGAGAACTAGAGATCTCGTTGTTAGTTTCTATAATGACCTGATGCAAAGAGATCCAGATACCACTGAGCATCCTCAATTCCCAATAGCTTATGGTACCTTCAAATAGAAAGATGTTGCATCTATGTTGGCATACATTTTTTTCCTTAATGATGATCGAGATATTCACCCATTGCAAATGGGTTTCCCATTCAAGTTCTACAAGAAGAAAGAAGTTTTCCATTTTAACTTTGTGGATGTCTTGGTACATGAGATGGTGGAGCAGCTGATGAACTTCAAAAAGCATCACAGGTTCAGGTACACCTCTTTTCTCGTCCACATGTTTCTACACCAGAACCCTAAATTCTTTAAAAAATCCATGGAGCTTTCAATGTATGATAGTAAGAAAAGAAAGAATCTGGTGATAGTGTGGCCCCCCTTGCTGTCTACCACACACAATACTTATGCATTTTCAGATGCCTTCTTGGCCCCTACAATGCAAGATTTGATTAAGATAGACATAGATTCAATCACACGCTTTTCAAAAATATAAATTCCCTAGATGAGATCCAATAGTCTCTCATGTGATTGGTATCTAGGGTCAGATTTTTCTTTCATCAAAACTCATGGTTTAATTGAAGAACCTTTTCCCCTTCTGCAATCCATTCCAGATCACACTTTGGCTCTAGAAATTTTTAGGCAGGTGGTCATTATTTAATAGCGCATAGGTTCAAGAAGGAATGGGGTTGCCATTTTTAAAGATGCTATAATTGGACCCATTGTTCTCATCAAAAGAATCCATGTGGAAAACATACTCACTTCAAATCTAGTTCAAAAAAGCCTTGTGGTTATTGATGATAAATGGAATTATGACCTAGACAGATGTCTAGCCTCAAGAAAGAACCCAATAGTGCATATACCACATGGCCCTATTTGGGATTCATGGAGAAACCTGCAAGAAGATAGCTTGATAGTATATGTGAATCTGCATCTCATTCCCAAGGAAGAAAGACCGCCTTGGCTATCCTTCTATAAGGTGAAAGAAAAGTATGACCCAACCAAGAAATTACCACTACATTTATATAGAAAACTATAGGAAGAGAGTTGGCCCGAAGATAAGAGGCAGGCCTTTTGGAGATATAGGCAAGAGATCAAAGAAAACAAATTGGGATTAGGAAATCTTCCCAGTGATGATGATTTCGAGTGAGAGTGGTGGAAATATAAAAATGATGAGGATGAAGATTATGATCCTCCTCCGGCTACCACTGATGAAGGAGTTGTTGCAGAAGTGGTTGAGTTGCCCCAAGGGAAAGGAAAGCAAATCAAGATCATTGTCTTGGGTTTTGCGCTTGATACCACTTTTCACTCTATAGAGTAGCCTGTCGGAAGGCCTAGATCTTATACTTCAAGAAAGTGGCCAAGTCAAGTCCCAAAGTAGCAGGATTCTCCAGAGGAGGTCATGGATTCTCATAAGAAGAAAAAGAAAACTTCTAGTGTTCTCAAGAGTTTGCAGACTCAAGCCTCTATATCAACACAAGTTTTGCTTGCATCAACAACCTCTCCAGCTCGGGTACTTTTTTCTACCCCTCTCCTTTCTTCTCAATCTCTAGTTTTTGTGTCAGCATCATCCTCAATCAACCCTACTATTGCACTAAATAATCCTGAGATAGTCGCATCATCCAGGCCATCCCCACAGACTGAATCAATTGTAACCTCTGCTAGCCCATTTAGGTCTTCCCCAGCTAGAGTTGTCACTTTCAAAACCATGATTAGCATGACCCACTCTGTTCAAACCCCAAGCTAGCCAGCTAAGATATCTTATGCTTCACGTGGCCTCAGGTTTGCAATTTTTTCACCCACATCGCTTTTCTCCTCGCCTACTGGTGTTTTCCCTAGGATCTGTCCTTTTTTCCCAAATGCACTCTCTTTGATAGCTCTAGCCCAATTGCAAGCTAGTATGGCTCATGTTCCTTTCATCCCACCTGTAGGAGCTCCTTTCACAGGGCAAATGATCCCTTCCCCATCAGATTTCCATTAGTATGCGGATTCAAGCAAGCTCACGCAAGCTCAAAGGGCACATAAGAGGAAGGTTAAAGATTCCTGGAAGCCCTTGGCGCCTTGTATTTAGACTATCTTTAGGGAGGATCATCAGAATTTAGTGTTTGCAACCATGACGCTGAATGTTTTCAAACTAGCTAGTCAAATGAGGCTTGGACACTATTCTATCCATGTCATTGGAATTGATCTAAGTAGAGACCGACCGCAATATAGGGTAGAGATCATGGAGGAATCATAGAAGGTGGTCTCTTCAGACTACATAAAGTGTACCCGCCGCCTGGAGAAGCTCACAGTTGAGTTAGAAAGAGTAAAAGCTACAAATGAACAATTGATGAAGGAAGGGTAGGCCAGAGAATCAAAGATGACTCACCTACAATCTGCAATACTTCAAGAAAAGGGAGAGAGAGATAAACTCCAAAATGCATTAAAAATATCAGAGGGCCAACTGCAAGCAAAGTAGTCTGCTAAGCAGACAATATTCTAAGAGTTATATGATAAAATGTAAGAGTTATTGCGTATGCAAGATGATTCTTCTGATGTGGCTCAAATTCAATCTCAGTTGTAGGAAAGTATTGCAGAGAAAGAAAAGGAACATCAAGAAATGGTCAACAATCAGAACCTTCTTGCAGAAGAGAGAGAAGCAAAGGATAGAGCCTTGCAAGACTTCCAGACTTTGCAAGCTCAATTTACTCAAGAGCTTCAATATTCTAAGGCAGAAAACAAATAGATGCAGGAAGAGGTGTAGGATAAGAAAACTAGAATAATAATGCTACAACATTAGATAACAGAGAAAGGAAAGGATTTGAAAGAAATGCATGAACGATTGGAATCTAAAGAGGTTGAGGTGGAATTAATTTCAAAACCATCGGATTCTCAGCTTGTTCCTCCCATAGACTTCACCTATCTAGTGCAGGGGCTTCATAATACATATTGGAAAAATATAAAGTGATTTGTTTCCTTCCTGGAACCAGCTCTAAGGTTCTTAGTGGTTTCATGTGGTTTGTGTGCTAAGGTTGACCCTTTCATTGAGCATGTCATGCAAGTGGTGGCCCCTAAATTATTTTAGGCTCAGAAGTTAGTCAATTGGATTTATGCCACTTCCTCCCAAGAGTTAACTACAATAGGAATCACAGATCCCAAGGAAGTAATCCAAAAGGTTAACTATTTTATCAATTCCAGCAGGACAACCAAAGAAAGTGTTTCAAGTTTGTCATCTTTAAATGATTTCATCAGTTTTGTTACAGAACTCCTTGAAGGTTTCGTAAAACTTGGCCTACCCTCCCCTTTTGTTCCATATGGTTCAGTCATGGAAGTTGAGCAACTCTCAAGCTTAATTGTGTAGAAGCAAAAAGATCAGTCATCTTTACAAGTCCTGAGAAACCCTCTTGGGGTGGATGATTTTGAGGCCTTATTTCATCCTTTAACCAAAATCCTCACCATGCTAGAGTTAGCCCACAAAGAACCAGAGACAATTCCTTTCAAGGATGTCAGTGAGTTGGGCCAGAATGTTCAAGCTCTCAAAGCTCAGGCAATCCTATCTAAAGATGATTGGTCTCCCCTACAACAACTTTTTGACTAGCGTTTCAAGCCAGAGGCATAGGTCAGGTTTGTGAAGCCAGAGATTTTGGGTATGGGCATCCTGCAGGCAAGATTTCCCAAAAAATCACCAAGAAATAAAGACTTTTGTCCACCATACCACTTTCAGGAGTCGTTTTTTTATTTTCCTTTCAGCTGAGGTTTTAACTTTTGCACCCTCGTGTCTTCCATGTGGTAGCATGACTCGCATTGTTCAAGCTTCTCTTTTTCCTTCATCAAGAAGCTAAGAGATGCTGATGTGTGGCAAGTTGCCATACCACTCCCTATTGGTGGGCCCATGTCTCTAAAATGTGTTTACATTCATGCCATGTGGCAGATCCTCTCGAGGTGTCTTATGCAATTTTGTTTCATCCCTAGGACGCACCCTCCTGCTGCCACGTTGCATTTGAAGCAACCGTTGAGTGACCTTAGTATGTTTTTTGAGATATGCGGTTGAGTAATGGTTGTGAGTTCTTCCATTTTGATCCGTTGTTAGGATATTTGGTGGTAGTTGTGCTAGAGGTCAAAGTTTTCTTAATCCAGTTTCTCATTAGGTTGTTTCACAACTGCTAACGGGGTTGCCAATGATGCATATGGTTTTTCTCTCTTTTTTCTCTACCAGGGCGTTGGTTCTCATCTATATAAGTGTTTATTTTTGCTTTTGTAAGGGTTCAAAATTTTGAGAAGAATTATACACAATTGTTGTGGAATTATGCCTTTAATTTGTAATTGTGCTTTTTGAGACTGTGATAATCAAATTGTGCCTTCGGCCTTTATGATCACTATATTTCAATGTGCAAGGATATCTTTCTATTCATTTTGTAATTTTATGCAACTTTAGGAATATATGTTGTAGGACTTTGTAGATTAAACTATGTCTTTTGAACTTGTTATCTAGTGGATGAATGGCATCTGTTACTTTATGTTGAATGGATTGTTGTTTATATTTCAATATTGATTTTCTGGGCATGTAGATTGTTGAATGGAACTTAGAGTTGCATGTATGTGAATTTTTCTTTGTGCTTGTAGTATTTTAAAATCATCTCACCGCATCACTATAGAATAGTTTTTCTTTAAGTTTTCCTTCTTCCCCTTTTCTCCCCCATGTATGAAGAGTCTGCTTCTAAAATCTTAGAGGTCACTTAGTGAACACACGTAGGTCCCCCATCATTGATTTTCCCATAAGGTTGTTTTCATAAAAGTAATTTTATTGATCAACAATAAGCATGCAAGATGTTGGGTTCACCAAAATGTAATGTGGTGAAAATTAGGAATTAGGGTTTCAATAAGTAAACCACAAAATAGACCAATTAACACACATACATTGAAACAAGATTGAATCCAATAGATCTAGGCTCAATCCTTATGAGGAAAGAAATTGAGTTTTTTTATTATGAAATTAGGGTAAAGTGAGGGACAATTGAAGTAATCCAATAGGAATAGTAAGCTATAAATGTCCCATGAAGCCACCAACTTGAATATGAAAAAAATGAGATGTTTAAAACTCATCCTTTGAAGTTCAACCTAATTTTTTGAGATCAGCTAGCACAAATCCACCATAGTCCTCTAAATTTTTCTCCGTCGAAAGTTGACCCATTCGTCACTTTTGACTTGTCAGATTTATCAAGTACAACTCTACACCCGAAAGGGAGAGATGTTGGGAAAAGGTGTTTGGCTTATTTTAAACCTAATTTTTGGAATTAACCATGAATAAAATAATGTAAATACTAAAATAAATGTTAGGGAGATATACTTCAGATTTGTAATTGTTGATGCTGATGCAATTCTCTTTGAATGTAATCATAAATGTTGAATGTAATGGCATGACAAACACATGGACTTGAAAAACCCTAATCACACACATATGCTTCCATGAACATTGATGTAACTTTTCTCCACAATGCTTGAATGATGAATTTTTAGCCTTAAATCTCTAAAGATGCTTGATGATGAATGCTTCATGAATGCATGAATACTTTAGGTATATAATGCATTCCTCTTAGATCTAAAATAAATTTATAGGATGTCTTTATATAGGGTTCCCTAGGTAATTTCGTAATTAGGCTGACCTCCAATGGTCATGTGTAGTCTCAAGGATCAAATGTTCTTGGGGAGATATAGAAGCTATTCCATTTCAAATTAGGGCCCCTTTGAGAGTGACCAAGGCATTTTGGGGTGACCTAGTCCAAACTAGGGTGTCCCATGCCTTGGTCCTTCTTCAAAGAGGACCAAAACAAGTAGCCAATCAAGTGGACATCTAACAAAGAGACCCACCAAAGGGTTTACATGACATCAAAGCTGAATAATAGGGCCTGAATGGACCTAGAGAGGAGATGAGGATAGGACATGCTAAAGTAGAAGCACAAACATGAGGTGTAAATTGGACCGACTACAAAAGAATCAAGTAAATCACTCATAAGTGACTTCCACACACAAACAAAATTAATGCTTCCCCACTATCCAAAAAGGAACGAAGTGAGAGTAGCGATTTTTAAAAATAAATCGATGTCTTGGAAGTTTTGACTAAATCGAAAGTTAATTCTTGAATTATCCTAGAAATTTAAGAGAGTCCTGAACAATTGATGAAACTTGTCTTGATTTAATTGATTAATTTTTGGAGATATAAATTATTTTAATTATTTTTCTCCTCATTCTTATGTCCTTTGTCATATTTATTATGCATGTTATTTGTATAGAATAAATCTTTTTATTAAGTTGGATTATATAGATGTTGACATCTTTGTCTTTAT
This sequence comes from Cryptomeria japonica, assembly GCF_030272615.1. Taxonomy (NCBI): domain Eukaryota; kingdom Viridiplantae; phylum Streptophyta; class Pinopsida; order Cupressales; family Cupressaceae; genus Cryptomeria; species Cryptomeria japonica. The sequence goes on from NC_081413.1 coordinate 162,372,851, forward strand.
ATATTAAATTATAATAAGATAAGAATGCATCTAAATTATAAATTTGTCTTATTGGATTATAACAAGAAGTCCTCCTTGAGCAAAAAAGATTAAGATTAACCAGACATAATAGCACCAGAGAAAGACATCAGATATACGTGGGAAAACCCTTACGGGTAAAAAAACCACCACCAAAAAAGAGATCCCTTTATTTAGTAAACAACATGGTTACAATAAAGTACTCATATCCTCTTTTATGGACTCTCTTCTCAGAACTATGTTCTCACAACATGCAGACACCTCTACTTGGCTTGGCTTCTACAACTTACATCCATTCTCTTCGGCTACCACCACAGTATTCATGCACACCCATCTGCTCGTCGGTTACATCTTTGGAAACCACCATCTCCCAAACCAATTGGCCTTGGAGCATAAGTGTCCAGTAACAACCTGTTCATTCATGAATTTGTGGAAAACATATTATCTCACATTCATCTGGAAGTTGGGTCAGTTCGTATTCAAATACACCAACAAAAACATTCCAAGTGTCTGCCTATTAGTCTTCGATCCAGGTGACATCAACCCGATCATCGAAGGTGATTCCATCGGGTATCCGGAAGACAAACAATCAGCTATCCCAAACATCTGATCTTTCTCTTTGCACTCCACCATGTGGCACCCCCTGATTGGTTCTGGGTCCCTTCTCTGACATCTTATCACAGCCTCACTATCCGCTTGAAATTCTTCTTTGTCGTTGGGTCTTGATGGAAAGTCTCACGAGCAATTTCCCATCGCGACCTAGTGACCACCGTCAGATCTTTTGTGATCGTTGTCTCATCATCTGCGATCTGCTCATCCTTTAACTCACCTAAGCCGCTCACTTGTCGGGTCCCACCACTTGGTTGCCATGCTGCGAGGGATATTCCAATGAGCAGTTTCCCATCGTGACCTAGCGATCACTGTTCGATCAACCTTGATCGCCATCCGATCATCCTGGACTTGCTCACCAGTTAACTTCACTTGAGTGCTCTCTTGTCGGGACCCATCACTTAGTCGCCATGCTGTGAGGGATATTCCAACGAGCAATTTCCCATTGTGACCTAGCAACAATCATTGGATCTTTTCACTCGACCGTCAGATCTACTCAACTTGCTCACCCGATAGCCAATCACAAGAAGAGGGTTCCATCGGGGTAAGTTACACCGATCAACCTGAACATTGGGCAGGAGAATTCGAGGCATATTTCCAACAATCTCCCACTTGTCGAGGAATTTACTTGACCTGTCTACCATGTCGAACACTTATAGATTACACTGAGAACCATGGACTCTAAAGCCCATCAATGCTGATATATGTGAGGCCCTACCCCGACTCATTCTAGTATTTCCTTAATTTTCATGTTGAGACTATTATGGATGTTTTATTTTTATGCATTATGGATTTAGAACTTATATGATTCCATGATTTGGATAACATTGATTTATATTGATGCTTCATTTCTATGCATTATAGATATAGAACTCTATATGATTCTAGAATAGGATAACTTTGTGATGATGTATGTCATTTTTGGATTTTCAGGACTTTACTATGATGATAGAAATAGGGTGCATGTCTTATGTATGGATCAAAATTATGAGGATTATGATAATTACTTATGTGGATTTATTTTGATACAAGATATATTGATTTTGATTAATGTCAATTGTATGCAGAGTGTTTGACGTGTATTCTTATTCATGTGTTTAAATATTGTATGAGGTTATTTGGAAGTACTAATGTGTAATTGAGATGCGTAGGAAAATTATCCATGTGACCATGGAAATATTATGCCTAGACCTATGTACGTTTGTAAAGCCAGGGGTTGTCTATTTGGAGAGACAACACCTCGTATGTATCATATTTTATTTGTAATAGTAAATGATGCATGTGTGTTAAATTTTATTAATTGATTTATTTAAATCCAACAAGAGAGAATTTCCATGTGTAATTTTGTAATGTGTTTTATTGTGTCACTTGACACGTGTTGATTTATGTCTTAAATTTTGACTTGTCTCTTGAATGGAGTTGTTTCAACCATAGCTTTTTCAAACATTTGAATGTGGTTCTAAAATTTTCCTTGGATAGAGAGTCTTTGGAGTGGTCAACATAGGTTTGACCCGAAATTTAATTTCAGATGGGTTTATAAGGGGTCAAATGGACTCCTAGGGGTAGTTTAAAGGTGTTTCCTAGAGTCCATAAGGTATACCTATGGGTTAGGAGTATTTTTAGGAATGTGTCTACTCCCATGTGACTGTTTAGTCACCTCAAAAAGTGGGTTTTCTAAGGTGAGCGAAAATTGAAATTAGAAGGTGTCATCTAGGTTAGATAACCTTCTTTTTTGATGAGAGATCCTTTTCCACTTTTTCTTACTTTTTCCTTTTCTAGTTTTAGAAACCCGGGAGAACTCTCACTGAGGTCTTCTTAGGCAAGAATGAGATATTTTGTGGGTAATCACCCACTCTCCATTTTTGGAGACTATGCATTTTGAAAAGTTAGTTTTTGGATTCAAAATTTGGCTAAGTGTAGAAGGGAGGATTGTGGATTTGGGCTGCTCATCCTCAAACTAGTTCTAGCATACCTTTGGGTAGATTGAAGGTTGGTTCATCTCTTTTCTTTTTATGTTGCATGTCTATGTTGGAAAGTTTGGTTGTATGTGAAAGCGATTCTCTTGTATTTTCTTTTGTGAAAATTATTATTATTCGATCTATCTTTTATTTTCTTGTATGCATTTTCTATGTTTTGGAAGTAACCAAGGCCTTCTACTCTTGGCAGAGTAGGATGGTCTTGCGGGTGGTAGAAGTTTGACAACCCTCGAGTGAGAGGCTCTCGTTACGAGAGTGATCTCAAGGGGTGTATATGTGACCCTCTACATGGCCTAGTTTGTGCAATTGGGGGTCATAAGGGGAGAAAATATGGCATGAATTCCTTGGGGGGGCATAAGGAATGTGGGGTTAATGAACTTATGATATATCTTTATTTGCCATGAGGTGGCTTTGTTAACTACCATTCTTGCAGTCTCCTCAGGGTATTTGGTCCACTACCACCCATGTAAAATCATCACATTTTGCGATAGAGTGTAGCCTTGGTTGGGAAAGTGTTTGCTATATGTTTTTCCCTTGCTTGTTGTGTTTGCATGTCTATAACCTGTCTAGGGCTTGGTTCTCCAAGCTCAGGGGTGGCTTCTAGTAAGCCTAGGTTGGGAGGTGAGCACTCCATGGTCAAGCCTTATGATTTATTTGCAGGTTGCTTGGAATGGAAGGAAAAAGTCAAGCAAGGAGTTGCTGGTTTTTGTACTTGTTTTGCAGAAAGAGAATAAGAAAAGGGATGCTATATTTTTCAGTTGTACAAATGTGAATAAAAGTTGCATGTTGTATTTACTTAAAAAAAAAGAGAAAATGTATCTATTTTATTTACAGTCCCCATTTAATAGAAATGAGGGACTAGTTGGGTATCTCACCCATTTGTGTTGTTGACTTTATTGTATTTTAAATACACTTTAAAGAAATGCATTATTTTTACCAAGTGTTATTTTGTTGCAAAAATGAAATGTTTATCTGGGATTAAGTTCCCTATAGTTAATGAAATAATATTTGTAGTATGCATGTTAGTTTTGAAAATAAAGGTTCATTTTATCTCCTTATGCATATTGAAATAATGAGAAATGAGTAAAGTAGAAAGCTTGCATGGTAGTAAAAGAAAATTTTGCATTTAGTTCTAAATATTTATTTCCAAATACATGTCAGGGTTTAATAAATTAACTTGCATATCTCTAAGATTTATTTCAATGATTTCTAGTCTAATATAATTGCTGCTTAAATTTATTTAAATCTGTCATTGCAGAAAATAAATCTAAAGTTAATTAGTCTATCTCTAATTTTAGCTGCATGGTATTTAAAAAAAAAAATGTATATTTGCTTAGTAAAGATATCATATGCATCTAAGATATATATATATATACATATATATATATACACACACATATATATATATATATGTATATATGTATATATATATATATATGTATATATATACATATATGTATATATACATATATATATATATGTATATATACATATATATATATATGTATATATGTATATGTATACATATACATGTATATATACATATATGTATATGTATACATATATATGTATATGTATACATATATATGTATATGTATACATATATATGTATATGTATACATATATATATCTATATATACATATATATATATATATGTATATATATATGTATGTATGTATGTATGTATATATAAAGAAAACAAAAAAAAGGGTTTTAAATTTTTTTATTTTTTTTAAAATATATTAAGTAAAAGGGGGAGCCTCGACCCCCCCGCGTTGTGGGCGGCAACCCCCAGCGGTAGCTGCAGCTGCCACTATGGGTCGCAACCCACAGTCGGGGAGGCTTCGGCCCCCTACTGTGGGCGGTGCCCCACAGCGACGGTGCAGCCGTGGCTGCGGGCCGCGACTCACAGCGGCGGCCAAGGCCGCCTTTGTGGGCTGTGATGCGCAGGCATGACTATGGCCGTCCCTGCAGGGAGCCCCCCCCATAGTCACCATCGCCTCTCTAAACACAAAACCCTCCGCTGGTCTAAGCACAAAACCCTCTGTCGCTACTTACAACACATACCCTCCACCATGCCTTCGGCCTCCTTCCTACAACACAAAAAAAATATGAAACCCTAACCCAGTATGGGTTAGAGTATTTCGAATTATAAAAAGAATAAAAGAAAAGGTTAGGGTAATATCTTTTATTTATAACATTAAAATTTTAGGGTTCATGATTATTTTAAAGTTTAAGAAACTTTAAACAAAAGGATATGTGTTGGATATATATATATATATATATATATATATATATATATATATATATATATATATATATAGGTATGTATAGTCGAATATATGAATGTATAAATCTAAATATAGTTTAATTAATTAATTTATACATTCATATTTTATATACGTTTAAATATACATTTAAATATGATGTTTTAAATTTTAATTCTCTTGAAGCTTTATATTTTAGAAAATTATAACGATTTTTGGTAAAGTTCTTTAGCGATAGGGGAATTATAGAAGTTCACCTAAATTTAGGCTTGACAAGAATAAACTTTATAGGGCAAAATTTATTATGGATTTATTTAGCCCTTTAGTCAGATTTAATACACATTATAATTATTGTTAAATTGAAATATAGGTGTTTTAAAAATCCAAGTGCTAGAGATAATTTAATTAATTCCTACAGCGATTAAAAGATAAATTGAGACTGATAATATCTCTTGTCAATTTAATTAGAGATTTTTGCTTAAATGATTTTATTATTTATTAATTGATGAGATAATAATAAATTATTTTGGAGAGATAATATTCCGCATTTAATTTAAATTATTTTTGTTTACTTGAGTTAGTGGTTAGAGTTAACTCAAAACATAGTTAAGACAAAACTTGTTAGTGCGTTTCATATTAGCGAATTAAATGTTATTAGGTTGTTCTTTTAAAAAAAAAAAAAAAATTCCATTCGTGCCCAAAAGTTTGGACATGACAATATACCACTCGATCAAGAACCATTAGGAAAAAGAAATTAACATGTGCACCTATGTAGAGCAGTCTCATCTCTTTCATGAACACTCCACCTTCTACCATGCCACTGCCACAGGACATACATAGAAGCTATCCACTAAGAAAATTACAACTCTGTCTCCCGAGCACACAAAACTCATGATCCAAAAACTAACTGAATGCACAAACATTTATTACAGACATAGCTAGAATAGCACCCACAACAAGTGCTAGCACATCCAACTACACATACCCTTAAAAGATCATTAACATGTACTACCTGTTACTCACAATCTCAAGCTCCACATGCAATACACACCAAGGAGCTCCCACTGCATAGGTAATGTCAACCGTTTACAAGATCTCATAGAAGTGAAATAATCTTTGTACCAAGAGCTATCTCAATACTAACTAGAAACAAAGGACCTACAAACAAGTTTTCACAACACCCTGTATCATGCCCTTCTACACCCACCTCTAAAATGTCAACTGTGTTATAACAGATGAATGCATCTTAGTTGGACCTATTAATCATTCCAACACATACATCTCTAGCCACAAGAGAAAGATAGCACCATCTCTGTTTCCATGTATCCATGAGCACCTTGTAACTAATCAGCCCATGCCAAAACTTCAAATGCATAACCAAATTATCATGAAGTACCAAGCAAATGATCAATGTACTCAAAACATAGAAACAAAACCAAGATCAATGTCAAAGTTCCAACTGCGGAATCAGGAACATAAGCATGAAACACATGATCTAAAACATCTCATCCAAAGAGATTACATGCTCTGTATGAACATAACTATATTATGTCAAAACTCTAAATGCATCTCAAGAGTGTACCCAGACATAATATAACACATCCTAACTAAGTAAAACATGTCAAAATATGACATAAACAACATCTCTCCCAAGGATTTATGAATCCTCGAGATGTTAGCATCTTCAGTCACATGAAGATCATCCACCATCAAATGATGAATATGCATCACTGCCAAAGACCCATGGTACCTAGTCTTACATGGCATCATGACAGAACCAGACACCACCAGATGTCTATCTTTCTAAAACAACTCATAAGGCATCTCCATCCTCATTTTGTGAGGATGCACAAGATGAAGAATCTAAAGAAATCTTGTTTCCTTTCTTCTTCTTCTCTTTGCAATCCTTCTTAATATGACCAACCTGCCCATAGTTCCAGCACTTCGTTTTAGATTTCTTTCCAGGAGTAGAAATTTCCTCTGACTTGGATTTAGACTTCTTGTCCTCTATCTTGGCACGAACAACAAGGGCCTCCTTGACCATCTCAAAAGATTTCCTTTGTGTTTCTTTTGATAGCAATGAAGCAACCACTTCTTCCATCTTGAAAGTGGTTGTTTTACTCCCAATGGCCATTACCAGATGATCCCATGTGTCTAGGAGAACACAACATAAGCATACATTGATCCTCATCATCAATCTTGACTCCCACGGAGGTTAGCTAAGAAACCATCATGTTGAAAACCTTCAGATGATCTACAACAGATGTACCCTCATCCATCTTCAAAGAATACAACTTCTTCCTCAAGAACAACTTGTTTACTAGCGATCTCCCCTGATAAATATCTCCAAGTTTCTTCCACAGAAAATGTGCAGTCTTTTCCTCATGAACATTTAACATAACAGAGTCTGCCAAACAAAGTCTGATCAATCCTCTAGTTTTTCTATCTACAAGATCCCAATCATCTTGCCTCATGCCTAAAGGTTAATGTCCAGACACAACAAACCACAGATCTCGATCAACTAGCAAATCTTCCATCTTGAGTTTCCACAACTCAAAGTTTGAACCATTGAACTTCTCAATCTCCACTCGTCCAGGAGTGAGTGCCATCTCAAAAAATACTCTGCTAGACTCCCATTGAAAATAGAATTGACACAAAACAACCCTACCCGACAAGGATAACACAACTAAATGACTCTGATACCACTTGTAAGGAAAGCAGTGCATGGAAAACGCTCTCCTAATGTCAAATCTGAGGCGATTTTCAAGCAAGGAAGTATTTTAATTTTAGTTTGTAATACATTAAGATAAAACAAAGATAGAAGATTAAGATTAACCAGAAAGAATAGCACCAGAGAAAGACATCAGATATATGTGGGAAAACCCTTACGGGTAAAAAACCCACCACCAAAAAAGAGATCCCTTTATTTAGTAAACAACACGGTTACAATAAAGTACTCAAATTCTCTTTTATAGACTCTATTCTCAAAATTATTCACAAAACATGCAGACATATCAGCTTAGCTTCTACAACTTCCATCCATTCTCTTTGACTACCACCACAGTATTTATGCACACCCATCTGCTCATTGGTTACATCTTTGGTAAACACCACCTGCCAAACCAATCAGTCTTGGAGCATAACCGTCTAGTAATAGCCTGTTCATTCATGAATTCATGGAAAACATATTATCCCACATTCATCCGGAAATCGGGTCGGTTCGTATTCAAATACACCAACGAAAACATTCCAAGTGTTCATTTACTATTCTTCGGTTCAGGCAACATCAACCCGATTGCCGAAGGTGATTCCATCGGGTATCGGGAAGACAAACAATCAGCTATCCCAAACATCTAATCTTTCTCTCTACACTCCACCACGTGCCACCCCCTGATTGGATCTGGGTCCCTACTCTGACATCTTAGCACAACCTCACTATCCACCCAAAATTCTTTTTTGTCACTGGGTCGCGATGGAAAGTCTCACGAGCAATTTCCCATCGTGACCTAGCAACCACTGTCAGATCTTTTGCGATCATCATCTGATCATCTGCAATTCTCGGCCTTTGGCTTGCCTGAGCTGCTCACCTTCCGAGTCCCAGCACTTGGTCGCCATGTCACGAGGGATATTCCAATGAGCAGTTTCCCATCACGACCTAGCGATCACCATTGGATCAACCTTGATCACCATCTGATCATCCTAGACTTGCTCACCAGTTAACTTTCACTTGAGTGCTCTCTTTTCGGGTCCCATCACTTAGTTTCCATGTCGCGAGGGATATTCCAACAAGTAGTTTCCCATCGCGACCTAGCAACAATCATTAGATATTTTCGCCCGACCATCAGATCTACTCAACTTGCTCACCCGATAACTGATCACAAGAAGAGGGTTCCATTGGGGTAACTTACACCGATCAACCCAAACATTAGGCAGGAGAATTCGTGGCATATTTCCAACAATATGCAAAAGTAAAGTCATGAAAAATTATAACATCCACACATAAAAACTAAAATATGGTTGAGATAGAACATATCCATTAATCCCACATTCATACTCATTTTCTATTGATTCTTGAAAACTTTTTATGTAAAACTTCACACAATTTTCCACACCAAAAAAAAAACCCTACCAAAAACATTAAAATATATTTGGAAACCATCACATTTTTTTTAGTTAAAGATTTTCATTAGAGTTCTAGCTTCTGTATGAACTTAAGGGTTTAGCTTTGATATGACATAAGGATTTACTATTTGGTTCATTTCTTTTTCTTTTTAAACTACCTTAGCATGGTATTCTAGGTCTTCTCGTATTTATTTTGTTAGTAGTTTTAAGTTTTAGATGGATTTAATATGTTGCTATAGCTATTTTGTAAGTTTCATTGTGAAGAATAAAAATTATGCCATTGAAAAGAATAAGGGAGTTTGTTTTCAACTTATACAATGAAGTAATGATAGTGAAACTATATTGATGTTGTACACCATTTCAATCAATAATATGAAAATTTCATCTCAATTAGATGCTTTTTTTTTATTAGTGAATAGTTGGATAAGCCAGCACCTACTTATTAAATATAGAAAGGATTACATATTAGGGAGGTGTCTATACACGATTATCCTCTCGGGCCAAAGAGGAAAAAACTGGTCATAGATCTTTTACATTTATACTTCATTTTTTATTTCTCCAAGAATTACGAAAAAAGCTATAGACTGCAATCCGCTCTCTGTCCAAAGGGTGCAAAACTAAACTCTACGAGATTATGACCTTCTATACACACACCAACTATATATATCACTACTACTAAAATAGAGGAGACCCATCGACTATTCCAAGTAAGCCTATTACTTCTACCATATTTTTCTTTGAAACATAAAACAAAAGAAATTTCCAGAAATACAAGAGTGGGAACCTTTTTCAATCACCTTCATATGATTTTTTTTCATTCTCATGCATCTGTTTCACAACAAGTACCTTCACTACCCCTGGACAATCTTGTTCACATCTAGAATGGGCCTCCCTTGCAGCGATCTCCTTAATGAGCTGCTCATCATTCAGGATCAACAGTCCTCTGGTTCCAATTCCCCAATCATTCCCCTCTTCTTCCACCCCATTTTCATCCACACTAATATCAATGCGGCCCTGAAGCCCCTCTACCCTCACATACCTATCCAAATCAAAGGTTTTAGACCTCTCCAAGTTGTTGGTCACATTGAGTGTGAAGACCAACTTTTATTTCCTTACAGGGCGACTGTGATTGAAATTATCCATGTCCATAGTATGCACAATGATGAATGTTTTGACCTCCCTACCTCCATTCAAAGACATGTAGTAGTGGTGCACCATAGGGATGCAATTTTTCTCATCAATTTTGTCCAACACTACATCAATCTCCCCTCTAAAGGAGTGATGGAAAATCATTTGCTAGACTTTCTTCATCCTTGGTTTGAAAACTTCCATTTGAATGCATAGTGCCATGAACATTTCCAGAATATTAAAATTTACCCTATACTTGTGGTGCGCCTAAAGGAATTTGTCTCCCAGAAACTTCTTTACAGTGTGGAGAATCAAAGGGTGACCCATTTTCAAAACCATCATTAATCTCATCTCTGAAAGTTTGCCCCAAAAGTCCATTTTCTACTTGGGTGCTTCTAGTAGGATTGGGGTATCCATCTCAGACCACTCCCAACTCATGAAAACTTAATTGAAATGAAGTATCCCCTCAACTTGACTTTCTACAAATAAACAACCACAAACTGAAAAGGCTATGAGCAGTAATGATTACATACCATAATGGTCGTGAAGCCCCAAATTGTACTCCAAATAAGCCTAGGAGTTGCCAAAACCTCTCATAATTATGTTCTCATGGGATGGAGCCCTCAAATATGCCACCTAATTGGGATTGTACCACTCATTTCCTAAACCTTCCTTTCTCATGATTTTGGCTTCATAATTCTCTCAACATCTGACTTATATGACATGTGTGAATTCTCAATTGACTCAACCTCACTTGTCGCAACATGATCAGTCAAACCATTTTTGGGAATTGCACCGGTTGACCTACCGTCATCATTGTAAGATGTCCAAGTACACCAATATCTACTCTCAAGTACTCATGTCATTGATGTGTTGTAATTCATTACATTCCATCTTTCCTACGACAAGATTTTCCAATTCATCTGCCACCTCATTTCCCTCCTAGTAGATATGGCTTAATTTGAATTTTTTGAACCCACTTAGAATATCTATGATGGGATTTCCACCTCTGGAGTTGTCAATTTATCATCCATTTATTCCTGATAGAATTCACTATTAAAAGTGAATCTCCTTCCGGATGAATTCGATCTACCCCCAATCTTTTCCCCACTTCAAGACCCTTCAAGGAAGCCTTGAATTCGGCTACATTATTCGTTGTTTCTCCAATATATTCAGTAGATTTTCCTTTAATGACTCCATATTCATTTGGAGCCACACAAGCAATCCCTACGTGTCTTGGATTTCCCATTGAAGCCCCATCAAATTTTATCTTGGTCCATCCTTTTTCGCGAGCTTTCCAAACTGTGGTTTTTCGCAAATCTGTCGTATTATCCTTGTGAGCAAGGTCATGACCATTTGGAATAACCAGACCACAAATTTTTTTCATCAACTTGCTATCCTTATTTGTAAAAACATTGTTCTTTTTATATTTTCTCTTGAGAACCTCGTTTACAAGCTCTACAATTGAGGATTCCATTTTTGACACTAATACCTCCCTTGACATTGCCTGATCTTTGAATATCCTATGATTCCTCTCCTTCCAAAGTTCCCAAACTATTGTTGAATGGAGAACTTTCCATATGCTATTAAACATCCCTTTGAACAAACAATTAGGCAAAGAAAATGAACCACTCTTTTAGGCTCAAGGTTTCCACATGATGAAAATCCAATTTCCTTAGAAATGTTTTCCAACAAAATTTTGCATACAAGCAAGACCATAACAAATGGTCTATTGTTTCCAAATTATTCTTACAAAGAATGTATCTATTGGGCCCTTTGAATTCAATTTTTTGCAGTTTGTCCTATGTCAAGGTTTTGTTTTGTATGGCCAACCAAGAGAAAACTCCATCTTTGGGTAGCACATCTTTCCCCCAATTGAGTTTAATGGGCCATTTATTGACGCTCTCTACAACTTCCTTAATTTTGTATCCAATTTTTACTTTGTATTGCCCATCTCTTGAAGTGTGCAGCGCCTGATCTTGTCTCTCAAGTGTGATACTGATATAATGTTTGTCCTTTAGAATATTTGAAAGTATTTCTTTTTGTGCTTGGGGAGCATTAATATTATCTAGTGATTTCTAGCACCATCTCTTAGTGCCATCAATCCTTCTACTACATCTCCATAATTTTAGACCTCTTTCCCCTAGATATTAGTCATATCTCTCCTAATCTCCTACACATTTGTATTGTTACATAGTTTTGGATGCCCATCCCAAGAATCTTCCCAAAAGGATGTCAGGTGGCCATTGCAAAATTCCTGTGTAGTGTGTCTTGTGATATAATCTCCCTATTATCACAAATGAAGTTCCAAATGGTGGACCCTCTCAGGGGGTTTCAGATCTTTATTATGTTGATGGGGTCCTCTGAATCCAAGTATTTCCAATTGGCATTTGCATGAAGATTTCATTAATGAAATGTTATGTTATCAATGATGTCAATTAATTGGTAATGATATGGTAATAATGTTGTTTTGTAACAGGTAAGTGAGCTTGTTAAGGAAACCAATATTACTAGAGAAGAAGTGAGATCAACTTGTAAACCCTACCTATTGATATGATAAACCCTAACCAATGGAGCTTGGTGAATTGATTGTATTGGTTTATAATGAAATGATGAGTGGTAATGATTATGACATGTATGCATGTTGTGTTAGGACCCGAAGGCAACTGAGAGGGGGGGGGGTGAATAAGTTGTCTATTAATTTCAACCCAAATATAACTTAATCAAACTTGATACATAATACCGGTAAACCAAACTTAATGCCAGTAAACATATTAACAATAATATCAATACTGGTGAAACTTAATACATGAAACAGGAAGAGAAACAACATCCACAACACATAACATAAAGATTTGTACGTGGAAACCCTATAAGGGGAAAAACCATGGTGGAACCTTACCCATAATTAGATGATACTACTGCAGATATTATGTGTGTACAAATGGGGTCTGCACATGCAGAAAGGCCAACCACCTAGAGCTCATTGCTCAATCACAAAGTAGGAGTCATACTGACTACAATTGGATGATTAAATCCAATGATAATGTACTGCTCAAAATAGCATCTCCAATGCTGGATTCAGTACCGGTTAAGCTCTGACTATCTCCTTCTCTATGGTCATATGATCTTCAATATTCACACATACCATGTTACAATACCATAACCATATACCTTCTATTTATTCTCTTACTTACTTACATCATCTCACAAATGAGATCTTACATATATACCAAAACCTAAGACCAAATGTGTAGGTCGGATCACTAAGAATATTACAATAAAATCAATTACAACAAGTAAGTCAAGATGTGATGTATCATTTTGGCTCAACAAAAATATCAATTGATTAAACCATCTCATGACATGTTGTGTTGATCTAGAATAGATAACGCATGTCGGTCCAAAACCTAGACCAATTTGCAGGTAACAACAAATATGTCAACTCGATTAGACCAATAACCAAATCACCAAAACCAAGTGTGCAAACCATGTCTTTGACATAACCAAGTGATCTACAGATGATAACAAGTCATCCTTAGTGCCGGTGAACAAGATAACCTGCCGGTGAGCCAAATACCTGTGACTATGCATAAGTCATTGAACTTGCCGGTGAACATAACCAAAGATCTCCAGAAGGATAAGTGTTGACATCAATGAAAAAACCAATGCAACACATCCATAATACCAACAATATCCCCCTTTGGCATTGATGGCAACACAGGATGGAAAAACCATCTAAGTGCCAAAGCATAAATGCCAAAAACCAAAAACCAACAATCTCCAGAATAGATCAATACCAGAAATCAAAATACAAATGCAGAGAGTAAAAATCTCTCCCCCAATGAATGATCTCTCCCCAAAGGAAAATGTTTTTTTTTCCATAGATATCTCTTCCCCTTTGAAATCAAATGCCAAAGCAATATAGATACTAGATACAACTAGTTCATAGAACCAATTACAATTACCAACTACTCCCCCTGAGAAGTATCTCTCCTCCATCAAAGCTGGAAAAATATTTTTCTGTAAATTATGTCGGTCTGATGCCAAGCATCAACTATTTAAGTCTCTACCCGTGAGGGTATAACCCCAAGCTGTTCTCTGAGATATTCAAAATTTTCCTTAGGCAAAGGCTTAGTAAAGATGTCTGCAATTCGCACTTTAGTATTCACATAAACCAATCTCACTTCTTTTGCTTCAACATTCTCTTTCATAAAATTGTATTTGATAGAAACATGTTTAGTTTTAGAGTGAAATACCAGATTCTTAGATATATCAATTGCTATTGAATTGTCACAATAGATGATTATAGGTTCTTTACATTTTACCTTTATGTCCTTCAACATTTGCTTAATCCATAATACCTGAGTACAATTATTGTTGTTGCAACATATTTTGATTCTGCTGTTGATAATGATGTACAACTTTGTTTCTTGCTCAACCATGAAATCAATCTGCTACCAAGAAAGAATGCCCCACCGGTGGTGCTCTTTTTGTCATTACATCTCCTACCCAATTAACATCAGTGTATGCACATAAATCAAAATTTTCATCTTTAGGATACCATAAACCAAGATTTGTTGTGCCTTGCAGATACTAGAAAATTCTTTTTACTCCTGATTCATGATTTTCTCTAGGATTACTCTAAAATCTTGAAGTAATACACACTGCATTCATTATATTAGGTCTTGTTTGTGTCAAATACAGTAAACCTCCAATCATAGATTTGTATCTTATCGGATTAACAGGAGCTGAATCATCCTTCAATAATAGTTTATCAGTTGTAGTCATAGGAGTACTTACCAGTTTAGAGTTTTCCATACCAAATTTCTTCAGTAATTCCTTCAAGTACTTTTATTGACATAAGAATATACCTTTATCAGTCTGTAAAATCTGCAATCCTAAAAATAATTTTATCTCCCCAATCATAGACATTTCAAATTCTTCCTGCATCTTATTAGAAAAGTCTTTACACAATCCATCTTCTCCTCCAAAAATGATGTCATCAACAAAAAATTCAATAACCAAAATGTCTTCCCTAGTCACTTTGTAATATAAGTTGCTCTCAAAATTACCTTTGGTGTAACCAAGCTTCAAAAGATATTTGTCCAATCTAGCATACCAAGCTCTAGGAGCTTGCTTCAATCCATATAAAGATTTCATTAATATGCAAACCATATCTTTATAATTTGTCAATGAAAATCCATCAGGTTGTTCAATGTAAACTTCCTCTTTAAGATCACCATTTAGAAATGCACATTTAACATCCATTTGATATACTTTATATTTCTTGTGTGCTACAAATGGAAGAAATAATCAAACTGCCTCAATTCTAGCTACCGGTGCAAAGGTTTCATTGTAATAAATTCCCTCTTTCTGTGAATAACCTTTACACACTAATCTTGATTTGTTTCTGATTACCTTACCATCTTCATTAAGTTTTTTTCTGAATACCCATTTTGTTCCAATTACATTTTTATTTTAGGCCGGGGAACTAATGTCCATGTATTGTTCTTTTCAATTTGTTCCAATTCATCTTCCATAGCTTTAATCCAATGTTTATCTTCACATGCCTCAATGATAGATGCTGGTTCAATTTTAGAAATTAAACATACCTCTTCATTTGCTAGTCTTCCTCTTGTCTTAACTCCTTGATACTTATTCCCAATTATCTGACTTTCAGAGTGTTTCAGTCTTACATACCTGGGTGTGTTCACTTGATGTTGTTCTTTAGTCACTGTGGAATTATTTGATGATGCTGATGTGACTGGATCAATATTCTGTACTGATGCACTCTGTATAGGTTCATTTGTGATTATCTCAACTACCGGTTCAAAATCCATAGACCTCGAATTTCCTCTAAAGTGTTCATCTATCTTCACATTTGTACTCTCAATGATTTTCTGCAGTCTTTTATAAAAACATCTATATGCTTTTCTCTTAGATGAATAACCAAGAAATATTCCTTCATCACTTCTAGGATCAAATTTGCCAATATACTCATCTCTCCTAATGTAACATTTGCTTCCAAATATTCTAAAGTACTTAAGAGTAGGAATATTATCAAACCATAATTCATAGGGTGTCTTACTGGTTTCACCTTTGATGTGAACTTTGTTGAAAGTGTAAACTGTTGTATTCACTACTTCTCTCCAATACACATGAGGTAGATTTGCTTCTGATACCATGCTTATAGTTGCATCCAAAATAGTTCTATTCTTTCTTTCCACAACTCCATTTTGTTGAGGTGTTCGAGGTGTTGATAGTTGTCTTCTAATTCCATTCACTTCACAAAATGTATTGAACTCTTTAGATGTAAATTCGCCTCCTTGTTCTGATCTTAAACATTTGATTTTCTTATTGGTTTCATTCTCTATAAGTGCCTTGAATAATTTGAATTTCCCAAAAGCTTCTGATTTTTCCTTGAGAAAGGTAACCCAACACATTCTAGAATAATCATCAATGATTAGCATAAAGTATCTATCACCCTATAGACTTCTTATTCTTTCCGGACCACATAAGTCAGTATGAATTAAATCAAGAACATCATTGGATTTCTCACAAATACTCTTGAAAGTTGTTCTAACTTGCTTTCCCATTTGACATTCCTTACATATCGGATAATGAGGTTATACAATCTTAGGTAGTTCTCTTACTTCCTTAGATGAACTAATCTTTACAATGCAATCAAAATTTACATGGCAGAGTCTTTTATGTCATAACCAACTTTCATCAATATGTGCAATCAAGCATGTCTTTTCATTATTATTGAAATGAAAGATATTACCTCTAGTCTGATTACCGGTTGCAATTTCTAAGCTAGTTCTATTCATGATTTTGCATTTACCATTCTTGAATTGTAGCTGAAATCCTTTTTCAACTAATTGACCAACACTCAAAAGATTATGCTTCAAACGTTTAACATAATAAACATTGTCAGTATTGTGCTTACCATCAAAAGATATAGTGCCTTTTCCTCTCATCAAACAAGCTTTGTCATCTCCAAATATTACTAGACCTCCATTGTATTCCTGAAAAGATAAGAATTTACTTTTATCACCAGTCATATGATGTGAACATCCGGAATCTATAATCCATGCATTCTTTTCTTCAATTTTAGTTGCCAGGGCCTCCTCTACCGGTAGTGTAGCATCGTAAATTGTACGCACTTGCTAGGGTGGTACAATTTCACACCTAGTTTAGCACCCGCCTTGGCGCATTTTGCATTTTGCATTCCATTTCCCCTTCAGCACTTAATTAATTAAATTAATTAGGTCTAAGGTCCTATTTTATCATCTCCTACATCATAAAATTGGGCCCTTTCATTAAAGTGTGCCCCTTTCATTTTATTCTTCCAATACATCATTTAATCAAAAACCCTAATTAGGTCCTATTTTGAACTTGGGGGCTTGATTTCGGGGGTCAAAACATCTCGAAATCAGCTATAACTTCGGGATTCTCTCTAAAATCATCATATCCGACGGCCCTGAAAATTTGGTGAAAAGTTGTCGGGACCATGGCGCCCGACGTGCACATGGTCCCGGACATTTTTCCCAAAATTTTAGGAGCGTGCTCCAATCATAAAATAAAGCTTAACCCCAAGAAATTGGTGGGAGATTCAATCTCTAGGTCGGCCAAAAGTTGAAATTAAGACCTAGGGTTTCATACATAAGAGCTCTCTTTCTTCATTTGAAGGGATCGGAATTTTGGCTTTGGAGGACCTTCTATGCAGCGAAAGAGCAGATCTTTGAAGACTTCAATAACATTCAACATCCATCCATCAAGCATTCATCAATTTCATTCATTTAGGGCTTGGGAGACATTGAAGAACAATAGGAGATTACCGACTGAAGATTGGCTTGTACTCCTCCCTTGAGGGTTGGGTATGATTTCATGTTGTTTTCATGTCTTTGCATAAGCTTCAATATATCCTTTATTCATGCTTTAGATCACTTTGCATCTTGATTTAGAGCATTTACATTATCATTTACAAGCAATTAGGGTTTACTTTCTAGGTTGCTCTAGTTTGCTTTCTTGCATTTAAGGACCTTGCACACACACTAGGTCTGCACACACAATACATTTTACAATACAACTTGGCTATTCGTGGAGGTGGAAATCAGCGAAGCGGGGGTTTGACTAAGGCAAAACCCTATATAGCCGCCCACCACACCTTTTCAGATATAAGTGCAGGTTTCGGAATTCGGACGACGCCGCAAGTTATAGATCCGAAAGAAGCAGACTGAGACCGACCTTCCCACCAAATTTCAAAGCAAAAGACCAGGACAGGGGCGTGGGGCGCCCTGGTCCTGCCAGGACAGGGGCGCTAGGCGCCCTAGTCCCTGGGATAGGGGTGCTGGGTGCCCTGGTCCTCCTGACAGACAGCATTTTCAACATTTTTGACAGCTTTTCCAGAGTGCAAAACAGCAGTTTTCGAAGCAGTTTCAGGGGCAGAATCAGGACAGTGGCACCCGCGCCCCCGTCCCGAACATTTTCAGTCAGATTTTAACTCTGGGTATGCATTTGCATTCTTGTCTTGTCCTTGTGTTTACAGCTTTCCATTGTTTAAGTTGAATTCTGCAATCTTGTTATTAGTTCATACTTGCACTTTGGGGTTAGGGATTGAACTTGCATCATTTTATCTTTCAATTGCAACAAAGGAATAGAAATCCTAATAGGTAGCCCGTGGTTCTCTCTTCCACAAAAAGAAGTAGCCAATTGTGTGATACCTCTAGGCTCTTTCGTATTCCACAAATGTGTGGTTGAAAGTGAGATTAGGGCATGTTTGCTTAGTCTCGCTTTTTCCCCCACACATTTTGGTGAACCCAACGTGAATCTATCATTGCTTCTTCTTGCATTGCATTTGTTAGATCTAGATCTAGATTTAGTGTGTTTTCATTTCATTTTCATTAAAAAGAAAAAAAGAAAAAAAAAGCGTGTTTCTTTGCATTGTGTGTTTAAAATTTTATGCAATTTCAAAATGTCAGATTTTTATTTGCAAGATGTTCATATTTATGATGATTATGAGTTAGATGAAGCTTTAGATGAATTTTTGAAACCTAAATATACCAAACCTTCATTTTACCAAAAACTCATAAACATTGTTACTATGCCATTTCATTGTGATGAGAAAGATAAGTCGAATGATTCCTCTCAAGGGTACATTCCTATCAGCTCTTCCACTAAATCTAGTAACATGGTTGTTTTCAATGATCCCCTCTATGAAGAGATATCTCCTTTTGAATCAAAAGATAAACCTTTTAATAGATATGATCATGCTTTGTTGAATGATGCCCTTGATGCCTTTGTGTCTCCTAAAAAACACTCCCTTCATGAGGATCCTTTTGTGCAAGAAGATGACATTATCCCTACATTTCCTAGTGATGGCCTTTCCTTTTCCAACAAAATTCCCACTAGAGATGATGAATTAATGGTAAATGCTTACCCTTCTCCTAAAGTTGGTCTTACCCATAAGCATCCCTTAGAGAAAGAAGATGAAATAATAAGCAATTTCCTTAATTCTCTCTCCCCTATTGAACATATTTTGAGGAAAGAGGATGAGTTTAACACATCTATTGATGCTCTCCCTCCTAAGGATGCAGAATTAATAAACAATGTTATCTCCTCTCCCGAAATTGACAATGCTTCAAACATTCCTTTCAACAACTTCACTATTTGGGATGAACCATTAGAAGAAGGTGTAGATTATTCTCTATCCCATGAGAGAACCCTAGCCAAAGGGGATGAAATCAAGATTGAAAACTCCCTTGATATTTTCTCACCTTCCTTGAATCTCAATTATTCTCCCTCTAAAAATAAAGCATCTCCCTCTCCTCAACTTGGTTCTACTCATAAGGAAACCCTAGTTCAAAGCAAGATGGTGAACATCTCTTTCAAAGATCTCCCTCTCAAAAGTGAGACTTTAGAGAGTAATGTTGATCCTTCTCCTAGAGAGTTTATTCCCCATGTAGATCCTTTGATGATAGAGGATGATATGACCTTTCCTAGTATTACTCTTCCTACTAGAACATTAGTGCCTACCCCTTGTCTCTCTCCTAAAATTGATTTAATCCGTGATAAGATTTTAGTGCAAGAGAAGACTATCAAAAATTCTTCCAACACTTTTGTCCATTCCTCTAAACCATCCTTAATCAATTTGATACATGTGAATGAGACACCTAACAAACCTCTCTTCACTGTCCAAGGTGCTTGTCCTTCTCAAAATTCTCAACCTTTAAATAAGCCTATCTTAGTGGTTCAAGGTGGTTATGCTAATGATTCGTTTTGCACTCCTAAGAAACCTATTATTACTTTGCAAGGAGGTTATTCTACTAAGAGCCCTTATGAGTATGCTAAGCAACTGACTAGAGAGAGTTATCATGCGGTTGCCCATACCTATAACACAAGAAACAATACGCAACCTAATCCTCCTCCAGTTATCCCCACTTTGCTTCCTCCTTCCCAACCTATTCTTCCTCA
Source organism: Cryptomeria japonica (assembly GCF_030272615.1). Lineage (NCBI taxonomy): Eukaryota > Viridiplantae > Streptophyta > Pinopsida > Cupressales > Cupressaceae > Cryptomeria > Cryptomeria japonica. Next base: position 162,393,451 of record NC_081413.1, read on the forward strand.
AGCTCCTCATATTTCACAAATGCTTAGTAAGGACTATGATCTCATAGAACAACTTAAAACTACCCCTGCTAAGATATCCCTTTGGGATTTGATCCAAACTTCTTCCGCTCATCATGGAATGTTACAAGATGCCTTGAAAGATTTGAATGTTCCTCCACCTAATACATCTAGTAATATAGTGTCTTTGGTTAACTCTGTGATGAATCCTAAAGCTCAAATTGTGTTTACCCAAGATGAGTTGCCTACTAGTGAAATTCAACAACAATATGATCCCTTGATGATTGTGGTTATCATAAATGACACTGCTATAAGACGAACACTGGTAGATAATGGCTCTGGCCTTAATGTGTGTAGTATTAATCTATTGCATAAGATGAATGTGGATACATCCCTTATTGAGCCTGACTCTCATCCCATTCGAGGCTTTGATAATGGTGCTAAGTCTTCATTAGGTATTATCACCTTACCGATCACAGTGGGACCTGTTACTTTGCCTACTCCTATCCATGTTATGTCGGGAAATCTAACATACAACTTGTTATTAGGGAGACCTTGGATTCACAGTATGCAAGTTGTCCCCTCTACATTGCATAGACAAGTTAAATTCATTTATAACAATAAGACATATACCTTGATAGGTGATACTAATTTTCAAGCTTGTTTGCAAACATCTACTTCCAAAGGGAGTTCTTCTAAGCCTTCCTCTTCTAGTAATGACTCTTTGAACAAGATACCTATGGATGAATCATCACCCTCTAATAATCAAAATTCTTTGGATGAGTTTGAAGCTCCTGAAGAAGATCCTTCTCGACTTGAATCTACACATGAAAAGGCTTTTGATCCTGAGAAGGTTCTCGCAGAAGACGATTGGGGATCTCTTGATTTCACTCCCACCTTCGTAGGTGAGTATAGGGTTCCTCCTAGAGAGCTTAAAGTTAAAGAGAAGGAAGAAACTAGAGATCAATCAGTCTTACTTGAACCTATGAGCAATAATTTTGTGGCCGCTTCTCAAACTTCTTCTCCTCACACTTCTAATTCTGAAGGATTTGATTCTTTGTCTTATGAAAAACCACCTTCTCTTCCTGAAATGGCTGATCGTTATGGTCGTGGTTTTTGCATTTTTGCTAAGCATGGGTATCATGGAAATGGTTGTGGCGCTCATGAACAAGGGATAAAAGTTCCTCTAGAGACTAATTTTCACAATTATGCCTTTGGACTCGGCTATAATCCCTGCAAACGTACCAAAGCATCTAAAAGACCATCTCTCAATGTGAATGCTATATTTAGTAGTGATGATGATCTCACTTCAACTAAATCATCTTCTACTTCTATCAACTCTCATTCCCCTCATAAGGAAATCTTGGCGATGAACAAATCTCTTAATGACTCCCCTCAAATTTCTAAGTCCACTTATGAATCTTTATCTCCTATTCATCATAAAGTCCTTTTCTCTAGGGATAAGGCTCTAATAAATTATACTCATCCCTCTTATAAGATTTCTTGTGACTTTTCTTCTTCAATTTTTATCATTTTATACATGTTTTTGATCTCACTTATAGTTGAACATTTAACATGTCATATTCAAATACCTCATTCAATCTATCATGTCTTTAAATAACATTAATGGCTATTATGTTGCCCATCATTATGTGACATTGGTATCTCATTTACTGGGGGCTCATTGTCATTCATGATGGTACAATTTCAAGTGCAATCATATTTTTTGAAGCAACATAATAGCCTAATTTTCTTGTTCCTATGGGGACAAGAGTGATTTCATATATCTCTTCTTTTTCTTATATCCAAATCTCTCCCTAGAAGATTGTGTAAGTCCTTCTCATTGTCCTTTATCCTTGGGAGGCAACGATCTTTTCTTATTTTTATCTAAGGATCCACTTTTTCCTATTTCATGGATGGTGTGAACTTTATTACTTGAGGTTATTCCTTGTATGCATTTGTTGTTGTTTGTTCAAGGATTCTCTCTTACAAGAGGTGTAAGTCCTTGACTACAACCTCTTTTGCACTTGGTAAAATACATCTATAATGAATTCACTCTCCTAATTGGGTTAAAAAGAGCATCATCCTTCATTAAGAATCACTTTCACCTCGCAAAAGAAGGAAGTATTGCATTCTTATTCTCTTCTTTGTCTTATTCTAGAAGATGTTATATTTGTCTAAGACAATTTCTCTCAGGGATAGGTGTCTTTTGTACAAAGATATCTTCTCCTCTAAGGATCTCCTTTACACATACTATAGGATATCCCTTCTCAACTATCTTATCCTTGCTTAAAGAGTGCAAAACTCTCTTGCTTGGATCTATGACATTGTTGCCTTTTTGGGGTATCTTCTTTTGTGATGAAGGTAGGTATCCTTGTTCTAATTTTCTTATGACATAAACATTACACTTTTTGAGCAATGGGTCATTCTCAGAACTAGAGCACAGACTCTTAGAGCGAGATGTCATGCTTTTGTACTATACATATACAGGTTGTAGCATACTCGGGCATAGACTCCTATGAGGTGCTTCTAACCTCCCTTACACACACATGCACGAGGTTGAGTGGAACTAGCGGCATAAGGCTAGACTTTCTCACTCTCCTCCCTTACATGGATCACCTAGACAGACTCTAGGGGCTAGTTTTCCATGTCCTTTTTCCCATGGATCACCTAGACAAGATCTAGGGGTGAGAAGTCCATGTTTTCTCTCTCACTATTCTTCTCATGGATCACCAATGTGTGTATTCATGCTTTTTTCCTTTCTTTTCTTCTCTTTGCATTTTGTTTCCATTTACATCCTTCATCTTGTGTTAGAGAACTCTCAAATCCTCACACTCTTTTTTGTGTCGGAATTGAGATTTAGTCCTCTTTCTTACCAAATGATTCTCCATTAGTTTTTGATCTCATATCAAATCTTCTTGTGAGCATTTGTCATCAATTTTCTTTAACAATTCGAAGTGGTAAACATGATACCCTGTTTCAACTCACTAAAATTAGCAAGCCAAAACAGGGGGGGGCATATAGCTACCCTCGAATTTTCATCACCTTCCTTAGTAAGCATTAGGTGATTTTGTGATCTAACGTGTGTTTTGTAGGGTGCGGTTCCTAACTGTGTACTGCAGATACCGCTGGGGGCTTCGTTCGATAGACTTATGGATATATCCTTTTTCAAATAATGTTTACTTTTATGTACTTTAGCTTGCATATGCACGTAGTGTTCATATGACCGCTAAAGTGGGGGCTAAATGTAGCGTCGTAAATTGTACGCACTTGCTAGGGTGGTACAATTTCACACCTAGTTTAGCACCTGCCTTGGCGCATTTTGCATTTTGCATTCCATTTCCCCTTCAGCACTTAATTAATTAAATTAATTAGGTCTAAGGTCCTATTTTATCATCTCCTACATCATAAAATTGGGCCCTTTCATTAAAGTGTGCCCCTTTCATTTTATTCTTCCAATACATCAATTAATCAAAAACCCTAATTAGGTCCTATTTTGAACTTGGGGGCTTGATTTCGGGGGTCAAAACATCTCGAAATCAGTTGTAACTTCGGGATTCTCTCTAAAATCATCATATCCGACGGCCCTGAAAATTTGGTGAAAAGTTGTCAGGACCATGGCGCCCGGCGTGCACATGGTCCCGGACATTTTTCCCAAAATTTTAGGAGCACGATCCAATCATAAAATAAAGCTTAACCCCAAGAAATTGGCGGGAGATTCAATCTCTAGGTCGGCCAAAAGTTGAAATTAAGACCTAGGGTTTCATACATAAGAGCTCTCTTTCTTCATTTGAAGGGATCGAAATTTTGGCTTTGGAGGACCTTCTATGCAGCGAAAGAGCAGATCTTTGAAGACTTCAATAAAATTCAACATCCATCCATCAAGCATTCATCAATTTCATTCATTTAGGGCTTGGGAGACATTGAAGAACAATAGGAGATTACCGACTGAAGATTGGCTTGTACTCCTCCCTTGAGGGTTGGCTATGATTTCATGTTGTTTTCATGTCTTTGCATAAGCTTCAATATATCCTTTATTCATGCTTTAGATCACTTTGCATCTTGATTTAGAGCATTTACATTATCATTTACAAGCAATTAGGGTTTACTTTCTAGGTTGCTCTAGTTTGCTTTCTTGCATTTAAGGACCTTGCACACACACTAGGTCTGCACACACAATACATTTTACAATACAACTTGGCTATTCATGGAGGTGGAAATCACCGAAGCGGGGGTTTGACTAAGGCAAAACCCTATATAGCCACCCACCAAACCTTTTCAGATATAAGTGCAGGTTTCGGAATTCGGACGACGCCGCAAGTTACAGATCCGGAAGAAGCAGACTGAGACCGACCTTCCCACCAAATTTCAAAGCAAAAGACCAGGACAGGGGCGTGGGGCGCCCTGGTCCTGCCAGGACAGGGGCGCTAGGCGCCTTGGTCCCTGGGACAGGGGCGCTAGGCGCCCTGGTCCTCCTGACAGACAACATTTTCAACATTTTTGACAGCTTTTCCAGAGTGCAAAACAGCAGTTTTCGAAGCAGTTTCAGGGGCAGAATCAGGACAGTGGCACCCACGCCCCCGTCTCGAACATTTTCAGTCAGATTTTAACTCCGGGTATGCATTTGCATTCTTGTCTTGTCCTTGTGTTTACAGCTTTCCATTGTTTAAGTTCAATTCTGCAATCTTGTTATTAGTTCATACTTGCACTTTGGGGTTAGGGATTGAACTTGCATCATTTTATCTTTCAATTGCAACAAAGGAATAGAAATCCTAATAGGTAACCCGTGGCTCTCTCTTCCACAAAAAGAAGTAGCCAATTGTGTGATACCTCTAGGCTCTTTCGTATTCCACAAATGTGTGGTTGAAAGTGAGATTAGGGCATGTTTGCTTAGTCTCGCTTTTTCCCCCACACAGGTAGAACAGTAGGTGTCGGTTGATCTTCTATTATTGCAACAAATCCCATCCATTGTCTATCGATTCTTCATCAACATAGTAACATGATTTGTCTCTATTCTTCTTAAATTTGTCTCTGATATTCAGAGTTAGGCTTATATGTTCTTTTAGCTTCTTCTCTCAATCTTGCATGTCTATCAGGACATCTAGATGCCATATGAAATTTTTTTATTACAGTTAAAACATTTAAAGGGTGCTTTACCTTCATACTTACTTCCAGTAGGACCTTTAGGCATTTTCCTTGCAAATAGTGCTTCAAGTTCTTCCAATTCTTCATTTTCCCTCCTAATGTTTTCAAGTTCTCTTGCATAAAGTTCTTTCCAATCAGAGTTATCATATGATGATGATTATGTAGATGATGATGCTTTGAAGGCTAAATTTGTCTTAATTGTAGTAACAAGACCAAATTCCTCAAGCTTAAATGCTGAAAGTTTTCCAACCAAGGTATCTCTAGATACTGATGTATTAGGCATTGTTCTCAACTCATTAATAGCAGTTACTTTCATTTTGTATGCCGGTGGCAATTCTCTTAAAACTTTACAAATAATTTCATATTCACTTAAGGAACCTCCACAACATTGTATTCCCAAAACAATTTCATTAACCCTTTCCATAAAAGCAAAAATTCTTTCATCTTCTTCTATTTTCAAATTTTCATACCTGACCTGGAAGCATTCCAGTTTTGAAATTTTGACAGAGGTATCATCTTCATTCAATGTTTCCAATTTATCCCAAATAGCTTTAGCAGTAGATTGGTTTGATAATCCCATGATTTGCTGATCTGACAAGGTGCTCAAAAGTGCTTCTCTTGCTTTGCAATCATTCTCTTGATCCTTACTCAATGTAGGTGGATTAGTTTGACCCAGTGTAGGACCAACATAGCCATTCTATGTAACATCCCATATGTCTTTTCCAATGCAATTAGTATGTGTCTCCATTATGATCTTCCATATACCATAGTTATTTCCATCAAGTTTCAGACTATCCTTCCTGAAATAGTTAGTTGCCATAGAATATCCTCAAGTAGTTAAACTTCTGCAAAAAGACAACTTAGATCTGATACCAATTACAACAAGTAAGTCAAGATGCGATGCATCATGTCGGCTCAACAACAATATCAATTGATTAAATCATCTCCATGACATGTCGTGCTGATCTAGAATAGATAACGCATGTCGGTCCAAAACCTAGACCAATTTTTTGGTAACAACAAATATGTCAACCCGATTCGACCAATAACCAAATCATCAAAACCAAGTGTCCAAACCATGTCTTCGAGATAACCAAGTGATCTCCAGATGATAACAAGTCATCCTCAGTTTCGATTAACAATATAACCTATTGGTGAACCAAATACCGGTGACTGTGCATAAGTCACTGAACTTGCCAGTGAACATAACCAAAGATATCTAGAAGGATAAGTGTGGATAAGTGTTGATAAGTGTTGACATCAACAACAAAACCAATGCAATACATCCATAATACCAACATGTTGTATGAGAAGAGATTCAAATAGTTTTTGGTGTGTAGAGATAACAGTTTTTGTCTTGGGAATGAGCAAGTTCATTGCATGTAATAGAAACCGCGTGATGAGTTACTGTGTTCGATGAAGTGGTGATCAAGGAGCGGTCAAGGATATCTTGAATGATGTGCAGTGATTGTTATGTAATCCAATGGTCATACTTGAACTGTTTTATTTGTAATCTCTATGAGATGTTTAGGTTTATGATGTGTTACCAACCTTTTTTTTTGTTTATAAGGTCGTTGAGTTGTTTTGTTGAAGTGTTGGCAATTTGTAGTTGAGAGTAAGAGAGTGTGGTTGTTGAACTAGATGATGTATCTATAGTATGTGTAAAGGGAGATAGGAGCATGAAAAGGATTTGAACAAGCAAGTGTAGTGATATTCAAACAAATCAACAAACCCCTTTTGTTTTCTAACAATTACAACAGTCAAATCCCTTAACCGGGTAAGCTCTAACAAGCTTAGTGTTATTCAAATCCTCTAACTAGGTGATCCATTAGATGGATTCAAAATCCTCTATTGAGGTTACTCCTAACAGGGTAATACTTCTAATATGGCATTATAGTTAATCCCTTAATCGGGTGGTCCCTAACAAGATCTGTTCTTAACAGGACTTATTGTAAAGCTTTAATAGGATTGGCTCCTAACAGGGTGAACTTCATAAGAGTTCAGAATACTTGTGGGTATTCATCCCCAATGTGGTTTTTCCCATTTGGGTTTCCATGTCAAAAATATTTTGTCAAGTTGTGAATGTTTTTGTGGTTATGTTTATTATGGTTGAATTGCTTAACTACTAAATCCACTTTGATATGTTAAGTTAACTGACAATAATCTGAAATATGTTTTAACTACTTTCAATACAGTATTTGAATGATTCAGTTAAAAGGTTTTGAGAGTTTCAAAGATGTTTTACTGTTAGTCTATTATAATAGTCAACTGGTTTGACTTGTCAGTAACATTGCATTTGAAGTTCAGTGTTTGAACTAGTCAGTTCTGAGTTTGCTTTGAGAGGTTGTTTTTGTTTGGTGAAAATTTTATGTCAGTTTTCTATTTACTGATTCACACCCCCCTCTTAGTAGTTGACCAGATCCTCATTCTTTCATCATACCATCAATTGGTATCAGAGCATTTTAGGTCCTCTAAGGTCTAAGCCTAAAAACTTGAGGTAAAGATCTTGAAGAACATGATGAAGAAAGAAGGTCCAAACTTTAATAGAGAGAACTGTAGAATATGGAGTGATAGAGTGAAAATTTATATCAAGAGTCTAGGAAGTCAATACTGGGAACATGTTGATACTCAATATGTTTCACCTAGTGGGATTATGACCGATGATCAGAAGAAAGAGCAACAAGAAAATAATCAAGCATTGGAGGCCATTATCAGTTCTTTGTTTGATGTAGAGTATGTAGATTTCCATGGTCTGGAGACTGCTTATGAGGTATGGAAGAAACTTGAAGAGATCTATAGTAGTGATGATCATGTGAAGATTGCCAAAGAAGAGAGTCTGAGAGGAAAATTTGATGACATGCAGATGGCTGAAGGGGAGAATATATAACAGTATGGTTAGAGGATCAAAGAGATAGTTGGTGAGATCAAGAGTGCTGGTGGTAAAGTGGAAGATGCCACAGTTGTTAGCAAGGTGTTGATAACCCTTCTACTGGTCTACACTATCTGAGTTGCAGCCATTCAAGAGCTAAAATCTATTGACAAAACTAAGGTAACCCTTGACTCAATGATTGGTAAGCTTACTACTTTTGAATTAAATGGTTATGATGCTAGTGCTCAGAAATCTGAATCTGCATTTAGAGTTTCATTTTCTAAACCATCTATGAGGAAAAGTAGAGATGTCAGTCAGAGTTATGAATCTAGATCAAATAGAGAAGTTGATGATGAAGACAGTTTGGCTGAGCTTGAAACATTATTGGCCAAGCGGTTTCCCAAAGGTACCGATAAGTACAAAGGTAAATTACCTTTGAAATGTTTTGCATGCAACAAGATCAGACACATTGTAGCTAACTGTCCTAATGGTGACAATGAGCACAAGCATGATAATTTCAAGAAGTACAAGGGAAAAGGCAAAAGAGATTGTCTCATTGGAGTTGATGGTGGTATCACTAATGAGGAATCTAAGGGAGATGCTAATGAAGACATTGTTTTTGTAGCCATTAAAAAGGAGACATCTGATCAGAAAGTATTAGTTTCTCGCATGGATAATTCTAATGATTGGATCATTGATAGTGGTTGTTCACATCACATGACTGGTGACCGGAGCAATTTTCTTACCTTGAAGGAATTTGATGGAGGAGTTGTGAGATTTGGCAATGACTCACCCTACATGGTAAAAGGTAAGGGAACTATTTCTCTTAATGGAAAGAGCAGTGCAGATGATGTCTATTGGGTTGAAGGATTAAAGCACAATCTTTTAAGTGCAACTCAACTTAATGACAGAGGTTGTCCATTGGAATTTAAGAATGGAATGTACAAAATCTATGGGAGCAAAGGTGAATTGATTGCAACTAGAAAGTACACTAAAGGTAACCTGTTTCACCTGGATCCTAAAGTCAACATCTATTTAATTTCTAAAGTAGATGATAGTTGGCTTTGGCATAGGAGATTTTGTCATATAAATTTTGATAACATTGTCAAAGTGAGAGGTTTTCCTCAATTGGACAAACCGGTTAATGCACTGTGTAAGGAATATCAGTTGGGAAAGATGACATCCTCAACTTTTAAGAGAAAATATTTTTTCAGAAGAACATCTATTAGATTTGGTTCATACAGATCTTTGTGGACCCATAAGGACTAAAAGTATTCAAGGTGACAGATACTTTATGATCTTCACTGATGATTGCTAAAGAATGATAAAGGTCACATTCTTGAAGGATAAAACATAATCCTTTAGTAAGTTCAAGGCATTCAGGGCCTTAGCTGAAAAGGAAAGTGGTAAGAAGATAAAGTGTCTGAGGACTAATCAAGGTGGTGAATTTACTTTAGTGCAATTCACTAGATATTGTGAAGAAAATGGTATCAAAGGCATCTTTCTGCAACGAGGACACCACAATGAAATGGTATTACAGAGAGGAACAACCGGTCAAATGTTGAAGCTTCTAGAACGATATTGATACAAGGAGTAGCAAAAAATTTCTAGAGAGAAGTTGTCACCACAACTGTCTACACTATGAACTAGATATTGGTGAAAAGAGGTAAGGATAAAACTCCTTATGAATACTGGTATGGTAGATCACCTAATGTTGATTATTTTAGGATATTTGGCAGTAAATGTTTTATTAAGAGAGGTGACTATGCTAGTAAGTTTTAGGCTAAAAGTGATGAAGGCATATTCCTTGGTTACTCCACCAAGAGTAAGGCCTACAAATGTTACAACAACCAGACACAGAGAATCATTGAAAGTGTTGATGTTTGAGTGGATGAGTATCTTGAAGTCTCAAGAGAAACCAATGAGGAGAAGAAGGATGAAGATCCTTGTATTGTAATTTTGGAACCAGAACCAGTGAATCCAGAAGCTGGTAAAGAGAATGTTGTTGTACCAGTTCAACCAGAACAGGTAGATTTAAAAGAAGATGATGATAATGAAGAATAAGAACCTAAAGATAATGATCATATTATTCTAAGGTATGTGAGACTCAATCATAATTGTGACCAGATTATTGGAGATAATGATTATGGAGTGTTAACTAGAAGAAGAATTGGAGAGAATTCTTGCATGATCTCCACTATTGAACCTAGAACTACTAAGGAAGCATTTGGAGATGATCATTGGATTAAAGCTATGGAGGAGCAGCTTGAGAAGATTGAGAAGAACATCACATGGACCCTAGTACCCAGACCTGTGAATAAAAATGTGATAGGTACTAAGTGGGTATTCAGGAATGAACTGAATGAAAATGGAGTAGTAGTCTGAAACAAAGCTAGATTAGTTTGCAAAGGTTATGCAAGGAAGAAGGAGAAGACTATGGTGAGACTTTTGCATCAATGGCTAGACTAGAAGGTGTCAAGACTTTACTTGTATTTACAACATATAAGGGATTCAAAGTATATTAGATGGATGTGAAGTGGACATTTCTAAATGGAATACTGGAAGAAGAAGTATACATTGAGCAGCTAGATGGTTATTCTTTGACTGATGAAAAAGATATGGTATGTAAATTGCACAAGGAACTATATTGTTTGAAGAAAGCATCAAGAGCATGGTATGAGAGGCTTCATTCACACCTAATGAAGATAGGTTTTCAGAGAACCAGTGAAGACAACAATATATATCTTAAATCTAAAGCAGATAAGATGCTGGCTAGTGAAGTGTTTGTGGATGATATAATATTTGGAGGCAATGATGATATGAGCAATGACTTTGTGAATGAAATGAAAAATAAATTTGAAATGTCATTAGTGGGAGAGATAAAATTCTTCATAGGTTTGCAAATACAACAAATGAAGAGTGCTATTTTTATCACACAATCTAAGTAAGTGAAAGAGGTATTACAAACATTCAGAATGAGTGACTGTAAACTAGTTGGGACACCAAATGTTACAGGTTGTAAATTGTCTAAAGAGGATGAAGCCACATCTATTGATGAAAAGGAGTATAGGTCAATGATAGGGAAATTGCATTATGTTGTTCATAGCAGACCGGATATAGCTCATTCATTTGGTCTAGTTACCAGATTTCAGAAGAATCCAAAGGAAACACATTTGATAGAAACCAAGAGGATATTCAGATATTTGAGAGGTACTATTGACTATGGTTTATGGTATCCATATGCAGGTAACTTTGATTTGAAGGTGTATACAGATGCAGACTGGATAAGTAATGTTGATGATAGGAAGAGCATAACCGGCGGTGCATTCTTTCTTGGTGGAAGGCTTGTTTCATGGAGCAACAAGAAGAAGAGTTGTACATCATAGTCCACTGCTGAAGCTCAGTATGTTGCAACATATATGAATTGTACCCAAGCTATCTAGATAAAACACATTCTAGAAGGATTCAAGATGAATATTACACATCTAGTAAGGATTTTATGTGATAATACCAATGCAATTACTATTTCAAAGAACCCTGTTTTGCATGCTAGAACCAAGCATATTGAGCTGAAATATCATTTCTTGAGAGAAAAAGTGTAGAGTAAATATGTGTTATTGGATCATGTTTCTATGAAGGAGCAGCTTGTAGATATCTTTACTAAACCTCTACATAAGACTACTTTTGAGTATCTTAGAGTTAGATAGGGGTTGTATCCCTACATGAGGTCAATTAAGCATGATGTGGAGTACATCAGTCCAGGAGCTACTTGTAGAATTTTACAGTAGGATTGGTGTAGAGTGGAGTTATTCCACAGGGGGAACATCAAGTTGCAGGTTGATGATGCTTAACAGTTAAGTTTGACATTGCATGTTTTACTTTCAATTTGGCATTGTTGTCAAAGGGGGAGAAGAATTATAAGACTATGAGAAGAATTGTATGATTGCAGAGAGAAGATCTATAGCCAGTTACTAGCTGAAGACATGGAGACTCAGTTGAAGAAGAATACATGGTATAATAAAAACTAGGATTCCTATTCATAATCATAGAAATCAAGGGTATTGATACTTGTCTTTCCATCAATGCTAAAGGGGGTGATTCTTAGCATTTGCATGGATATTGCATTAATGAAATGTTTTGTTTTCATTGATGTCAATTAACTAGTAATGATATTGTAATAATGTTATTTTGTAACTGGTAAGTGAGCTTGTGAAGGAAACTGGTATTACTAGAGAAGAAGTGAGATCAACCAGTAAACCCTACCTGTTGATATTATGAACCCTATCCGTTGGAGCTTGGTGAATCGGTCATATTGGTTTATGATCAAATGATGAGCATTAATGATTATAACATGTATGCATGATGTATGAGAAGAGTTTCAAATGGTTTTTGGCCCGTAGAGATAATGGTTCTTGTCTTGGGAATGAGAAATTTCATTGCATGTAATGGAAACTACGTGATGAGTTACAGTGTTCGATGAAGTGGTGATCAAGGAGTGGTCAAGGATATCTTGAATGATGTATAGTGATTGTTATGTAATCCAACGGTCATACTTGAACCGATTTGTTTGTAATCTTTATGATATGTTTAAGTTTGTGATGTGTTACCGACCTATTGTTTTTTTATAAGGTCGATGAGTTTTTTTGTTAAGTGTTGGCAATTTGTAGTTGAGAGTAAGAGAGTGTGGTTTCTGAACTAGATGATGTATCTGTAGTATGTGTAAAGGGAGATAGGAGCATGAAAAGGATCTGAACAAGAAAGTGTAGTGCTATTCAAACAGATTAGCGAACCCCTATTGTTTTCTAACAATTATAGCAATCAAATCCCTTAACAAGTAAGCTCTAAAAAGCTTTGTGTTATTCAAATCCTCTAATTAGGTGATCCATTAGCTTGGATTCCAACTCCTCTACTAAGGTTACTCCTAATAAGGTATTGCTTCTAATAGGGCATTATAGTCAATCCCTTAACTGGGTGGTCCCTACCAAGATTTGTTCTTAACAAGAATTATTATAAAGATTTAACAGGCTTGGCTCCTAGCAGGGCGAACTTCAGAAGAGTTTAGAACACTTGTGGGTATTCATCCCCATCATGGTTTTTCCCATTTGGGTTTCTATGTCAAAAATATTGTGTCAAGTGGTGAATGCTTTTGTGGTTATGTTTATTATTGTTGAATTGCTTAACTACTAAATCCATTTTGATATGTTATATTAACCAACAACAATCTAAAATATGTTTTAACTATTGTCAGTAAAGTATTTGAATTATTCAATTAAAAGGATTTGAGAGTTTCAAAGATATTTTACTGTTAGTCTGTTATAATAGTCAACAGGTTTAACTTGTCAGTAATATTGCATTTGAAGTTCAGTGTTTGAACTAGTCAGTTCCGAGTTTTCTTTGAGAGGTTGTTTTTGTTTGGTGAAAAGTATATGTCAGTTCTCTATCTACTGATTCACCCCCCGACTATCAGTAGTTGACTGGATCCTTATTCTTTCATCATACCATCATTTCCTTCTTAGAATCCTAGCTCATTTTTTATTTCTCTTGGTCATCATCCAGGTGAGATTTTGCTCCTAAGGCCAAGTTCATGATACTAATTTTCCTAGTCCCAACTCCTCCAACATCTTGTAGCCCATGATAGTTCTGATACTTAATGTTAAGTACAAATGCCAAGCTAATAAGATGAGGGGGGGGTGAATCATACAAACTTAATCTTCCATAAAAACAACAGATTCAACCTCAGTAACATATACTTCAGTAATATAACCAAAACTGCTAAACATGCAAACTCAAAAGCATATAAACATCATAACACTCATAACACCAGATTTAACGTGGAAACCCAAATAGGGAAAAACCACTGTGGGATTTCAGACCCACTAAGAAATATACTCTTCTAGAGTATGCTTGGTTAAAAGCAAATCTTGTTTAAGATTACAAACACATTGCTAGATGTGGTCCAGTTAAGGGATTTCCCTCAAATCTGTTAGGATCTTCACCTTGTTAGAAGTGACCTTGTTAAAGGATTTCAAACACTCAATCAGAATGTCACCTTGCTAGAGGGTTTTACAAATAAGACTGTTAAGTCCACTCAATTAAGAGATTTTCTATCACTTTACAAAATAACAGTAATAAAAATATATCTACAACTTCACATCTAAAATGCTAAAGTAGATTCTTATTTGCTCAATACAATAGGACTTATCGTGTCCATCTGTTGGGCTCTATACTCTGTTATTCAAAAGTATAGGTCTTCAAGCTTCTGTGCTCAGTAATCACTATGTAGCATCCTTGTGCATACATTTGCCCGCATGCATTGCTTATCAATAGTTCCTTATTTATAAACAATTTGCTGACCGCTTAATCTCCTTGATCACATTTCCCATGATCAATCATAGCCATTAGATCTTCAAACTTTGACCAGGTTCAATGTATCCTTTGATATGAGAAATGTTTTGCCCCACCTTGGAACTTGTGCTAGAGTATTGCGGTTCAATCTGAGTTGTAGATCTTCCTGTCGATTTTCCTTTTCCATAGATTCTTAACAAACTTCGTGCATGGCATACCAATCATTTAATCATAGCCAACTCATCAGCTTCCTTCATTAAATAATGCTTTTATTTATTCAATGGATTCTGTTACTACTCGGTTGCAACTCAGTAAATACTAAACTTCACTCGGTAGATATTCTGCCTTCATTAACCGATAGCGATAACCTTAGGGTTTACCGACTAGGTTCTTTAGGGTTTACCGACTAGGTTCTTTGCTCGGTAACATAGTATAGTATTAACCTTACAATTAATAACATATGTAGGATATCAAAACAATCTAAACATCATGATCTCATCATTGTCTAACTCGGTAATAGTTGCCCATTGAATAACTTATCTCTCCCCTTATTCATCACATTCTTTCTGTGTCTTTTACCGACATCTTTATACTCATCAAATCATACTTTTTAAGATATGGCAACATCATACTGAATTAGAAAATCAATTTCTTGACATCAATGTCAAAATAATAATATTAAGACAGTAAACATCCTTAGTCAGTTATATCCATAATCATCAGCAACCTTCTCAATATCCTTATTGAAATACCAACAATCTCTCCTTGTCTGTTATAATGCCAACAGCCTGTAGACCTTATCCCAAGCAAGTAATGAATGTTTTTGGATATCATGCGGCCCACTCCAAAATAATTTACACATGATTTGATTTAGACTATCTTCAATTGAAGCTAGCAATTTCAGACATGAAATTGATTAGATAGGGATTACAGAAAGAATGACTTTGACCATCAAAAGCCTTTCTGCTAAAGTGAGCCATTTTCCTTTCCAAAGCTCCATTTTTTTATTAGAGTTGTCCAGAAGCTTGTCCCATTAACACCTTTTATTGATTCCCCCAAATAAAAGCAGTCAGATGAATCTACCTAGGAGGTTTACGTCTCTTAATCCCAAAATCTGAGCAATATCTCTGAGTAGACTCAGTTGCACATAGGCGAAGAAGACATCTGATTTCCTCCAATTTATGTCTTGCCATGATGCCCTATTATAATTGTCCAGCATGATCTGATACCCCTTGATTCTTCTCCAAATAAAAGTGTCATTAGAAAATTGTTGATGAGTGACTGGTTCTACTCCCAGAGTGATCTCTATTCCAATCCATTTCTCATCTAACCTAGTCTGTGTAATGCTTCTTCATAGAGCCTTTGCCATGATGATAAAAAAAAATGGAGAAAGGGGGTTGCCTTGCCCTAGCCCTCTAGCTATATTAAAAAAGCCATTAGCCACCCCATTGACTAATAATGAAAATTTTGGTGTCTCAATACATCCTCAAACCCACTCAACCCATGATTTGTCAAACCCAAACCTGACTAGAACATTCAACATGAAGCTTCTATCCACCAATTCATAAGCCTTTAGAATGTCTAGCTTAATTATCATGCTAGGCTTCCTTAGTTTCGTAGTTGTATGGACTTCTTTGTGGGCCACAATGATGCCTTCAACTATAGATCTCCCTAAAGAAAACTAATGCAGGAGCATCGCGGGGATATTGAATCAGTTAGAAGTCAAATAGTCAGAAGTCAAACGTTCAGAAAGATGAGCAGTATCAGAACCAAGGATATAACAATGCAGTTAGATTCATTAGAGAGGGGATTTTTTGTCGACAATTTATTGCGTGAATGTGGAAGGAGGGAGGTCGTTAGGCCACTCCAAAGAAACCAAATATGTGTTTGAACAGTTTGTTATTTGTAAACATCGAATACTGAATGAAACTTCCATTGTATGTTGTATATTAAAAAATTTAATCCTTTGGTATTCACATGTCTTTGTGTTGGCTATTATTGACTCCTCAACTCATGTAGTGCATTCTTAACACCATTTGTTATCAATTTTTATTATTCTTTTGTTCTATTCCTGTCACACAGGAAGTCTGTAGGTGTTGTTTGGCTTCCTAAACTTCCTATTGTTTGGGAATATAGTATGTATATGGGTTTTAGCTAAATCGTACTATGCCAAGAGGTTAGTGTGATAAAGTGTCATTGTTGTAAATAGTTGACAAAGTTGTCATCTGAATAGATAACTCGATGAAGTGTCATTGGTATAATTTGTTCTATCAGGATTACAAAATATTGTTCAGTCAACCTCGCATGGCTATCCCGATAGACCATCCAATGTCTTGTTCAACATAAGCTATACCAAAATTAGTATCATCGAGATAGGTTGTTGTATCGAGATTACTGAAGAAAATTTTTTTTTGCCTTTATGAGTCATTCTGATGGTGATCAAGAAGACATGTTCAGAATCGCTATTCTGATACTGGTATTTGACAGTGATTTAGCAGATTGATATTGTTATTCTAATATCAATGTTCAAATGTGGTTAATCTAATTTGTAATTTGAACCTGTAGCTAGGAAATCGGGAAATCATCAAAGCAATATAAATATTAATCTAGGTCAATCACGAAAGCTCAAATGCAATGATCAATCCTAAAAACACTCAATGAAAACATGAAAACAAGACATCAATTCAAGATTGAAAACTAAGCAAACCAAATGCATATTTGGATGTCTTCTTCATGTGGCTCCATTGTCTTTCTTTCTCCTTCAAATAGATTTGTTTGTGGCTCTCACCTACTAGTGCATAAGCATGATGTGAAAGCAAGTAGACAAGATTGTAGTGCAAGAGTACTCGAAGCGTGATTGATTTGACCAGGTTGTAGTCTTGATTGAAGAAATTTATCCAATTTATAGACAAATTGGAGAAAAGATCAGATTAGCATGAAAGTGATTCGAATGGAAATTCAAACCAAGAATAGCAAAATTATGACATGTGTATGACAAATTGCTATGCAAGGATTTATGACAAGATTTTGAAATAGAAATAGACATTTAGGAGTTTAGGAGAAATTAGAAAATTAAGTTGGAAATAATGACTTGGAAATTAGGAAATTGATACAAATTAGGTAAATTAATTAATAATTTTTCATTCATTAATTAATTTACAAAAATAGGAGGAATAATTAGCCAATTAAATAAACATTTAATTGTGACAAGAAGACTTAGGATAGATAAATAAATCATTTATCCTAAAGAGAAAATGGAGAGAAAATGACAAACAAGGTTAAATGAATAAATCATAAAACCCTAGAAGATAAATTAGAAATGCAAGGATGACAATTAGGTCTTGATGTAAAATTGATTTGATGTTGATTTGATCATAATTTTGAATTGATAAATGATTTGATACTGATAAGTGATTTGATTGACAAATGTGCCAATTGACGAGGAACAATGACTTATTGATCCAAATTGACATGATTGAGAAAGACGACAATCCATGACAAATCGATCGCAAAATGACAAAATCGACAAGAGGACAAGAATCGATGACAAAATAGATTGCAAAATGACAAGATTGAAAATGTCAATGATCGATGACAAATCGATCACAAGACAACGAGATTGATGACAAATTGATCAAAGGACAAGGATCGATGACAAATTGATCGCAAGATAATAAGATTGAAAACGACAACGATCGATGACAAATCGATCGCATGATGACAAGATTGATAAGAGGACAAAAACCCTAATTAGGATTGACAATGTCCAAAATGATGACAAATGAGCACGCACATTGATGCGACAGGATAAGATCGACCAAAATCATGACTGAAGATTATTGTTGACAAGACCAAATTCAAGAGCCAAATAAATGAAGAATGCAAAAGAAGGACTCAATGCTCACAAATGATAAAGACCTAGTGCGAATCATAGGAGAAATGTTAATGCAATGCCAGAACCCTAAAATAAGGCAATGCGCAAATGTTAAAGTACGATTCTGCAAGCGTTGACCATTTTTAGGTGTCTACATTTTGCCCCTCTTTGAGACAATGCAATTTTAAGTGTTGTTTCAAAGAACAATAATGAAAATGCCCCAGACTCTGACAATGACATATGAAAATGCCCCAGACAATAACAATGACATATGCATGCCCCCTCGAGGAATTGGCCGGAAACATGCAGAAAAGAGGCCAATTGATTGATAATAATGATAGAATATGATAGGAGCAAACAGACTAAAAATCGGAGATCAGATACATGAATGACAAGCAATGGAAGGTGCAAAAGACCGCAACTAGCATAAGATGGAGAGAGTGCACGTCCATCTATGCACTGACAAAGATCTATAAATGAGATAAAGAGAGTGAAAATTGCTCATTTGCACTAGCCAAAGAGGAGAATTTGTTGCTTTGGAAAAGGACACTTGCAGAGAGATGGCGAACATTCCAATGGTAGATCACCTCGGAGAATGTGTATGCACCTACAGACGACCGGACAATGCGGGAGCAGTGGTATGTGTCTCAAAAACCCATATTGTCAATTTTATGTATTTGACTTGCTTGCGGGACATTGCGGGGCCCATAGAAAATGCAGAAACTGACTTCTACGCTTGTGTAGGGTGAATCCTGCACTTGTGTAGGGTACACAAGAGCATTTTGTTGCTACACAAGCGCAGGACTTAGCACACAGGCGCAGTTGTGCTCTGGCAACCCTAATTTGGTCAAAAAATGGCATGCAAATGATCCCGAAAAGGGGGATAAGAATAGGATAGGTCAAAATAGATTAGAAACACCTTGATGTGGACATGAAACAAGGAAATGCAGCCCGTAGGAGCAAACCCTAAAACTGAAAAAATGTGCCCCAATTGTGATGCAGAGTCGACACTATCCATTGATCACACGGGAGAACCGACCTGACTATTTCATGTTATGACATAGACTCAGGAGCATAGATAGAGATACATTAGCAGGACTTGGGATATACTATATCACATTCATGCCTGAGATTAGGGCAAACATAGGACTGCTTACCGCATTGGCATTCAGAGACCTCCTCATTCCATCTGGCGACTGGAGAGGCGACTGTGACACTAGAGGATGTATGGCATATCCTCCGCATTTTGATTCATGGAGAGATGATAGAGTATGACCCAGTGATAGGGAGAGACGCTTTGTGTAGATTATTTGAGTGTGACGCAGATGATTTGGATATCGTAGAGAGGGAGATTGGCTGGGAGACCATGGCATCAGAGTATGATCAGCGGTATGTGGTGATAGCCGTGGTTATAGCATGCTTACTAGTAGGAGACAGACGAGGACATGGATTCCCTATTGGATGGGGAAGAGTGCTAGAGTGGATGGCAACAGAGGGTACAGTGTATGCATGGGGACCATGTGTATTGGCTATGCTATATTTTCAGCTGCATCAGATAGCATACTAGGGAGTTCAGACTTTGAGCTGTGGGGTTACACTATTACAGGTATGGGCCTTTGAGCACATAGCCATATGTCGACCGATTGCAGAGAGACAAGTATTACCACACCGACCATATGTGTACTATTATGGGGGAGCACTGAGACAGGGTCCTTTTGGATACATATTGTATTGGCGACATGAGCTAGACAGATTGAGAAAGTTCACATGGAGGCCATATCTTGATTGCCCTGGATGGTCAGATGATAGTGATGATCTATCGTATTACAGATAGGAGAGGTACCTGATTGGGCGACCAGTGAATCGCTAGAGAGTGATGGAGATGTACTTCCTAGAGAGAGTCAGATGACAGTTTGGAGAGAGGCAAGATGTACCTAGAGGGACTGCACAAAGATGATGAGGATGAAGATAATGAGCCAGACTCAGTCGATCAAGAGTCATTGCAGGATATACCCATAGAGCCGGAGATAGCTAGGATAGAGGAGATGGAGATGTGCAAGGCTACCATAGCGAGTCAGCATGATCATATTGCGACATTAGAGAGACAAAATGCCATTTTGAGGATAGAGCATGATCAGTTCAGAGCAGAGATAGCCAGACTTACAGCGGCTTGAGATATAGCAATAGCCTAGGCACAATGAGAAGAACATAGAGTCACTGAGTATATTGGGTCGATTAGGGATGCCAGTGCACGTGAGATGGCACAGATGTTGGTAGAGACCAGAGAGGAGATACGCCTTTGTAGGACACTATATGAGAGTGCAGTTCCACCAAAGCAGAGAGCATCATCATATCGGGCACGATCGAGGACAGAGAGCAGGACACGCTCTTGGAGGTTAGTGAGAAGCATGGGGGTGAGTGGACCTATGAGACCACCACATCCAGAACCTTGGATAGGAGAGACATCATCCTTGAGACATGGTAGGGATGAGGAAGATAGAGGGAGCACCTAGTGACAGAGGCACGTGCTCCTTAGGACAGAGACAGATGTAGTTTGACATTTTGTAGTCAGCCTGCGGGCCATACTTAGGACAGACAGTCCAATATTGTACTCTGATATTATGTGGATACATGATATGATATGCATCGATATGATGGGATGCAATGTGTTATGACATATGATTATTTTCCATGTATGGATGGCTTATGCACTATTGATGTATTATTGTGGAACATGTATGGATTTTTAATGTGTTTTTGATGCATTTATAATATGAAATGGACAAAATGCGTGATATGATGCTTGATGTGATGTTTGATATAATGCAAATGTACTAACCAAATGGATGCAAGATGCAGCATATGTGTTTGGGGAAATCGGAGCACTAGACCAAACTGACTATCCAAACGGATGGAAGAAATGTTAGTTAGAAGAAATGAGACAGAGGACAGTTAGAGACGAAGAAAAACTTGCTTTCAGTAATGCACTTTGTAGGTGAGAACCTTTATTTAATGTAGCAAAACGGATGCATAACATCATGGCATGGAAGGCCAGAGCTGAAATGCAACCCTTTTTGCAAAAGACAGACACATCGCAGACAAACAGCAATCACAACAAAAAAGAAAGGGACCATGAACCATCCCGGTCACTCTAAATCACTTAGTGACATCATCGAGTAACATAGGAACATGATCGAAGATAAATCAATAAATGATAAGACTCGCAAATTCCAACAAGTGAAACAAACATCTTGATCTTCCTTGTCAAAATTTGAAAGCGTTGATAGGACGATCATGATGTCTGGTTTCAGGACATGCGGTACCCCGTCTAAGATAGGACACAGTCTTGTTTCGAGTATACCACACCCTGTATAAGACCCATGATAATGTGCCAAGGATGAATGATATTAATGTTGATGTTCGATTGAGAAGACAATTGTGATCAGTTTGAATGTCTAGTTTGATTGAAAAAGTTCATCTGTTAACGCATGATTTCATTAAAGCACAGTGTGTGATTGCGTGTCGTTGGATGTATACTCAATGATCTGTCTATGCACAGAGGGGTTAAAAATGCTTGTTTTTGGATTTTAATGTTTTTGAAATTTTTTTTTTGGTTCATTTTTTTCAGGACTTTATTTGATTTTTTAGGGATACATCTTAGGACATTTTAAAATTTTTTTGGATTATTTCAGGACATTATTCAATTTTTTTATGATTATTTCAGGACATTTTAAAATTCAAAAGCTCCAGTGATTGATCATGACAAAGGGAATGCACCCAATGCACATCTGAAAGACATATAGAGAGGCCAGGACCAAAACATATGCACAAAAAATGGAGTATGCAAGACAATGATGTTGACCAATCACAGTCCTGAAATAGAACATTGGGTCAAGACCGGGATAGGCATGATAAATCTTGAGAGAGAAAGCATAGCTAGAGGTCATGATAGATGATAGAGCAATGATCGTTCTTACACATGGCGCTTGTTTGCTAGGTTTTCACCAAGGTACTTGCCCAAAGTGCCTGTTTGCTAGGTTTTCACTAGAGGGCGAATCATTTTTCTTTACTTTTTTTTTTTTCACTTTTTTTTTTGTATTTTTTTAAAAATTTTTTTTTGTATTTTTTCAGGATCATACTTGAAGAAGTGATGATAGAAAATTATGCCCAGTACTTGCAAAGGTGCATGCTATTTATAGAATCGGACAAAGGTTCACCTTTTGGGGTGGCAAGCTAGTATGCCCCCGAGCCATAGGCTGCAGTCACTATGAAAGGCCCAACCCAATTAGGTTCAAACTTGCCTTTGATGATGTCAGTGGATTGTGCATTCTTGGGGTTTGCCTTTAAAACCAGATCTCCCACTTCGAAGTGTTGCCCTTTGAATTTCTTATTATAAGAGCGATGGAGACGGTTTTGATATGCTTGCAAATGTGTTAGGGCTGTCTGACATTTCTCATCTAACATCTCAAGCTGATGCAATTGAGAGACTCTATGCGTCTCATCATCAATCAGATGTTGCAAGGAAACACGCAAAGAAGGAATCTCAACCTCCAAGGGTAAAATGGCCTCCGCACCAAACACCAAGGAATAAGGTGTTGCACCAGTAGGTGTGTGGATAGAAGTGCGATAAGCCCATAGTGCTGGATTCAACTATACATGCCAATCTCGACCAGCATCATTGACAACCTTTTTCAGGATCTTGATAATTGTTTTATTTGATGCTTCGGTTTGACCATTACCCTATGGATAGTATGGACTAGAGAAACGGTGTTGGATATGAAACTTTTCACAAAGTTCCTTGACATTTTTATTCTTGAAGGGACGACCATTATTTGTGACCATGGCAAGGGGAACCCCATATCGGCATATGATATAGTTCAATAGGAATTTTGAAATTTGCACACCAGTGATATAGGTCATGGGGATAGCCTCGATCCACTTTGTAAAATACTCTGTGCCTATAATGATAAACTTGTGTCCATTTGCAGATGTCGGGTGAATCTTGCCAATAAGATCCAATCCCCATTGAGAAAAGGGCCACGGAGATATGACAAAATGAAGCTCTTTGACTGGTGCATGAATGTAGTTCCCATGGATCTGGCATTTGTAGCACTTCTTAACAAAATCATGAACATCTTTTTCCAGAGTGGGCCAATAATACCCAGCACAAATCAACTTTTTGGCTAAGCTCAGACCATTGAAATGGCCCCCACATATACCATCGTGAACCTCGTGAAAAGCCGTTTGTGCTTCATTAGAATCCAAACACCTGAGGAGAGTATGGTCAAAGGAATGACGATAAAGGGTGTCGGCAATGATGACATATTTGGCTGTCTGTTGGATGAAGGCTCGGCGTTGGTTAGAGGGAAGGTTAGGTGGTAAGGTTTGGGATTTCAAGTATTGATATACGTCATTGTACCACGGGGAGTTGGGACCAACAAGAACGCACATCACATCTGCTATCGGAATGTCAAAAGAAGGAACAAGCAACTGTTCAACCAAAAATTCACATTTGTCCATATTGTGGGGCATATTCAACATGGAAGCGATCGTAGCCATCGCATCTGCCGACTTGTTTTGAATTCTTGGAACTTGACTGAAATGGATAGCTGTGAATTGTCTTGAAGAAATCTACCATGTGCTTGTAGGGAATAAGCTTTTCATCTTTTGTTTCGTAGTCATCATTCACTTGTCAGATGACTAACTGAGAATCTTCATAGACTTGCAAATATGTGATATTCCAGTGGACCGCTACTCGGAGTCCTCTGACCAGTGCTTCATACTCTGCAATGTTATTGGTACAATGAAAAGTTATTCTATAGGACTTGGGAATAGCATCACCTTGAGGGGTGACAAACAATATGCCTGCTTTGGATCCGAACTTGGTATGGGACCCATCAAAGTATAACTTCCATTCATTAGAAGATGTAAGAGCAAAGACTGATTCATCCAAAAAATCTGTCAACATTGGATGATCATCATAAATAGGAGCCTCTACAAGTTGATCCGCTATGACTTGTCCTTTTATTTCCTTTCACTCCATATACTCATTATCAAATTCACTGAGGATCATAACCCACTTTGCTAGGTGACTCGTCAAAGCTGCTCTGCTAAGCAAGTATTTCAAGGGATCATTTTTTGCAACCAGCAATGTTTGGTGATTTAACATATAGTGTCGGAGTTTCTGCATTGCAAAGACCACTGCTAAGCATGCCCGTTCAATAGTTGAATAATTCAGCTCATATCCTACTAGTGTCCGGCTGATATAATAAATAGCTCGCTCTTTGCCATTCTCATCTTGCTGGGCCAAGAGAGCTCCTAGTGCCATTTCAGTTGCAGAAATATACAATATAAATGGATTTCCTTCGATAGGAGGCATTAGAATAGGCGGCGACAACAAATAGTCCTTGAGAGCTTGAAATGTTGATTAACATTTCTCAGTCCATTTAAAAGTCACTCCTTTATGAAATAGATGCTGGAATGGATGACATTTGTCTACCAATTGAGCTATGAAGTGGCAGATTGATTGTAGCTTTCCTTACAGACTTCGTAGTTGATGGAGATTAGAAGGAGGAGACATGTCCATGATTGCTTTAACCTTGGTCGGGTCGACTTCGATGCCTCTGTAAGAAACAATGTACCCTAGTAATTTTCCGGTGGTGACACCAAAGACACACTTCTTTGGATTGAGTCTAAGCTTGTAGGTCGCCATTCGGTCAAAGATTGGGCCCAGGATGGCTAGATGACTATCTCTAGTGATAGATTTGCATAATAAGTCATCAACATAGTCCTCCATCAAAGCATGCATGAAATCATGGAAAATTGTCATCATTGCTCTTTGATATGTTGTGCCAGCATTTTTAAGACCAAAGGGCATCACATTCCAACAATAGGTACCCCAAGCACAGGTGAATGCAGTCTTATGTTGATCTTCAGGAGCAATGCAAATTTGGTTATAGCCAGAGAAACCATCCATTAATGAGAGCATCTCATATCCAGCAGTCATGTCAACTATGATGTCGATATTTGGCAGTGGAAAATCATCTTTAAGGCATGCTTTATTAAGATCCCTAAAATCTGTACAGATTCTGATGCCCCCAGTTACCTTGCTAACTGGTACTAAATTGGAAATCCAGTCTACATAATCAATGGGTCAGATAAAGCCCACATCTAGTAATTTCTTCAGTTCCACCTTGACCAAAAGAGCCACCTGGGGATGCATCTTTTTGAGTTTTTGTTTGATAGGCTTGGCATCTGCTTTTAATGGCAAGTGATCAAGGACTAATTCTGGATCAAGGCCAGGCATATCTGCATAGGACCATGCAAAGCTAATCTTCTTCTCAAGAAAGAAATTGACAAAATCTATCTTTTCCTGTTTTGATAAAGAAGCAGCAAAATGAATGACCTTAGGGTTGCAGGTGTACCCAAATTGATTTCTTCGGTCATTTCCACAAGCAATGTTGATTTATCCTGACTTGATAGGGGTATGTCCACTCTTCCACCTTTGGGTGCCTTAGAGAGGTTTTCACCTATAGGTACATCTTTTATTTTTACTTTTGTATGATCAGAGAGTGCCTTACGGTTTTCACTCAAAGACCTATTCTTTTGACTTTGTATTTTTTCTTTTCTGTTTTCATTTTGATCACTGGAAGATGGAGTTGACTCCCTAAAATATGCTGTGGAATCCAGATCAATAGCAAATCCTTCCTTATGATCACCCTGTGGTATGCCTTCCTGTAGTCCAAGGAATTTTGCAATTGCTTCGTCATTTTGAAAACAATCCAATGTGACTGGTTCTTGTTGGTCATGTTGGATAAGCTAGGGATAGATGAGGGGCATGTCATCATCGGTTTTAAGGAGAGAGAGGGCCGATATGGTAAAGATGTAAACATCTGTGGTATCACTGTCTGAACTGCTTGAATCTGATTTGGAGCTTGAGTCCCAGAATGACTCTATCCAAGCATTAGGACATGTCTTTGGAGGGGGAGTTATTTCATGTTTGTCTTCCATGGGCAAATCATCAGGGTCAAGGAAAACATTGTCAAGGGCATAAGAGCTAGAAGAAAAAGAACTCCACTCCCATTCATTGGAGTCAATTTCGGGTCGGGTATCCTCAGGTGTTGTTTCATCATCAGAGTCATGCCCCTTTTTACACATGGTCATTTTGGTAGACGAAGGTCCAATTCACAAGGGTACAAAACCTAACCCTAAAGTTGGAGGTCACATCTTGGGTATAATAGGTTCTAGCTTTCCTTTCTTGTCAAGACCTAAGCCACTGCAGCCGTCATATCCTTTCTTCTGCAGCATAGTAAATCCTTTGCCGTATCGCTCCACCGACAACCTTACAGGTGGGGTCTCAGTTGGATCCTTATAAAGCCAATCTATGACATCATCATCTAAATTTTCTTTGTCAAGTTCGCCCCATCTTGTAAATGTAGTGGGGGGCTGATACTGAATGACCATTTTAGGTTCCTTTTGCAACAAATGTGGCTTGCCATGTGATTTTGGAGATATCGGTAAATTCCCAATAAGGAATGTTTGAGCCATTGAATACTCTCCACATCCTTGGTCCTATATCTTCAATTTTCCTTTGACAGCATCTAACAATTCATTAGGATCCACATAACTATGTGATTTGGCCTCTCTATTGACTGGGACTTGCTGCTGCGAAGAATCCTTTAGGGTAGCACAAAATTGAAATGGATTAGGATCTCCTGGAATTGTTATCTCAGTTCCATCGTAAGGATATTTTAAACATTGATGATAAGTGGATGGAACTGCTTTCATTGCGTGGATCCACGGATGACCAAGAATCATATTGTAAGGGAGATCAAGGTCTAGGACCTACAGGAAAGTGTTTTCTGTCACTGGACCAACTCTGATAGGCAATGTAATTATCCCTTTAGATGGGCGCTCAACATCATCATATGCTTTGATTGTTATTCTTCTGGAAGAATCAATATCCTTTTCTGTATAACCAAGACCAATGACCACTCGCAAGGTACAGATGTTAAGACCAGCTCCGCCATCTATCAAGACTTGTCAGATTTTGCAATTATGGACAAAGACTTCAAGATGTAAAGGATCATTATGAGGGAGCTTATCAGGTGAAATATCATTATCAGAAAATGCAACGTGTTGGGAAACAGCTAGATGTCCTATTCGGGCTTGAAACTGGTCAACATCAATGTCTATCGGGATAGTAGACTCAATTAAAGCTTTATCTAAGACTGTGCGATGCATGGGGGACATTTTCAACAACTCAAGGATCGATATTTGTGCAGGTGTCTTTCCCAGATGATCCAGGAGATTATATTGACTTGCAGGAGTTGGTTTGGGAGGAACTGCAGGAGCTCCTTTTAGGACTATTTTGGATTGACGAGTGGTGACCACGCAAGAAGGATCTTGTTCCTTTATTCTTATGGTGGAAACATACTCATTTGATGCTCGAAAACAATTGATGACATTTTTATAACCAGTATTTGCATAATTTGTTGTTTGGGTAGAGTTTGAAGAAGATGCTTTACCCTTGTCATGATCAAGCAAAGGAGTTTTGAAAATTGTATGATCAGTGTTAGAGGTCACATTGGGTGGATCTACCTCAATTACTCCTTGCTCTAACAAGTCTTGAATCATATGTTTCAATTGAAAACATGATGTAGTTTTATGCCCTTTTGACCGATGGTATTCACAATAGGCATTATCATTCCACCAATGTGGCTTTACCAATGGTTCTGCCTTGATATCTGGTAACTTGATAAATTTTGCTTGTATTAATTGTTTCATTACTGACTCAATAGGCTCTCCCAATGGTGTAAATTGTCGAGGAGGCCCATCCCTTGATCAGAAAGGTCTTTGTTGCTAGTTTTGTTGCTGACCTTGTTGTTGAGTGTATTGTTGAGTATATTGTTGAGGATGTTGTTGAGTAACATTGCTCGCTGGTGTTTGATTTTGTTCCATAGTTGACATATTAGGAGCACTCAATTTCTTTATTGTGAATGGGGGTTGATTTGCATTCACCACTCTTGCGTCAAGAACTCCATCATTAGTGACATTCTTGTTTTTGTACCAAAATCTATTTCGGTCCCCAGAATTGTTTGTGTTGTCACTGTCTTTGTTGAGCTTAATGATTCCTTTAGCTACAAGAGCAGTTTCAATGTTCATCCCTTTCTTAATGAGTTTCTCAATAGTAGTAGGACTTTTCAATTTGAGTTCATACATCATTTCTGGGACCAAATTTTGGATAAACAAGTTCACTTGTTGTTCTTCAGGTATATCTAGGGAAGAACGACTATACAAGCTTCGGCATCATTGCAAGAAAGTCACTAATGGTTCACCTTGCTTTTGGTTGGTGTTGCATAAATCTAACATGGTCACGTCACTGTCGATGTTGAATGCGAAGTGAGAGATAAACTTTTGAGCCAGTTCTGACCAAGTCTTTATGTTTCTTGGCAGATGCGAATACCAATCCATGGCTTGTCCCATGAGACTTCGTGCAAATAAGTGCATTAAATATATTTCCTCATAACTCACTTCAGTACATGCTGCGAAAAATGCTCAAATATGATCTTTTGGATTGCCATTCCCTTTATATTTTTCAAAATTAAGTGCCTCAAAATGTTTAGGGAAGGGAGGCATGTATAAGCTCTTTTCAAATGGATTAGGACATAAATCTTGATCTGTGTACAACTTCTTTGTTCCTTTAGTTTCTAATGCGTCAACTTGTCATTGCAACTTCTCAAGCTGTTGTGCAATTGTATCAGATTTTGGAGGTCCATCATTAATCCTGATGGGTACTCTTTGTCGGTACATCATGTTTCTAATTGGTTGTTGATGCTCTGAAATTGCCATCTTTGGTGTCTCCGGCATATAATGTTCTTGGTAGACCTCTTGTTGTTGTGGTTGTGCCATGCCTTGATATTGACCTTGTTGCTGTGCTTCTTGTGGTTGAATTATCATTTGTAGTCTAGGTTGATATTGCAATTGAGGGTGTTGTTGATATTGCATAGATGTCAATTGTGGTTGTGAAGTATGATAGCTTGTTTGTCTTGGCACATATTGGGGCACATGTTGTTGTTGATGCTACTGAATCAGAATTTGCTGACTTTGTGCCAATTGTTGTCACGGTGTAAATCCCATCATTTGCAAAAAACTTTGTTTGGGTGGTTTTTGTTGTTTCTCCTTAAGATGGGGTATGGCACTTGCATTAACTTGCTGTGTTGTTTGTCCAATCCATTGTGGTGGTTGCAAGTTTGCATTAACTTTCAATGGTGCAGAGGGTGCTGCAACTTGTTGTCAAATGCGATATTGTTGTTGTTGTACATTGTTTGTTTGCACATTCAATTGTACCTTTTGTGTATTACTCAATTGCTGCAACATTTGTTGTTGGTGCAAACCACTATCTGTAGCCCTTTGTGTCACCATTATCGAAGGATCTATCACAATAGTCTGCATGGCAGGTACTTGAGTGTTTGGCAAGTATATTGAACTTAGCGGAACATAAGAACTTTGTTGCATTGTGGAATTGTTTTGGACATTGGTGAGATCAAGCATTCCAGTCGTGAAGCTTTCTTGCATCTTAGATTTTGATCCAATTTTATGCATATGAGGAACCACTTCTTGTTGAGGGACAACTGTCAATATTTGTACGGTCCTTGTTTGATCTTGTGTTACAGGTGTTGTGTTAAATAATGGATTATTTATTGTCTCAAATGGTGACTTTTGAGGAATAGTCACTGTCAATGCCTTTGAAGCACATTTACTCATCAAGGTAGGTTGAGTCTCTTGTTGCACATGTTCTTCATTTGGATGCGGAGAGAAACTTAACAGCTCACCACCTTCTTGTTTTTTCACATTGATTTTCTCACTTGAGGAGGTTACATTACTCATCATGTCAAGATATTTCTGTAGGAACATCTTAAAGACCTTGTTTAAGAATTTATCCATCTTTTTTGTCAATTTTGGATCTTGAAGGAACATATCAACATCATCGGAAGCATCAAAATCTGATGAAGAATCTGGTAAAACATTTGGATTTGTCTCCTGTTGAATGCCTTGATTTGAACCAAATCCTTGCAAAAGAGTTTGTTCCTCACGTAATGTTTGAATTTCATGTTGTAGGTTTGGTTGATTCCAATCGAAAGGTAAACCCAAAAATAAAACTTGTTAGTAGTTTCATCTTTGTCTTTGCCATGCATAATGCCAAGATGCTGCATAAAGAATTAGTACCATAAACCCAAAAAGCAGAAACAAAATGCAAAACAAATCAATTTGCAAGTAACAAAAACTGCTTTTTTTTACCTCTGTTTCTGGCCTTACACAGGCGCATAAGTCTTCACACAGGCGTAGAATGATGCAACACAAGCGCAGAATGATGCAACATAGGCACAGATCCCTTTGACACAGGCGTAGAATTCTTTGAAATAGGCACAAAATGCTTGACACAAGCACAAATTGCTCCTACACAGGCACAGAAGTGCCCAAAAAGGCCTGCATTACCCTGTTTCTTGGGTTTTTTACCTGCAAATCATCTCAAAAGCACTCAAAATCATGATTAGGGGGTTAGATTCATGTTGGGTTCACCAATTAATGTAGCTAGGAAATCGGGAAATCATAAAAGAAATATAAATATTAATCTAGCTCAATCACGAAAGCTCAAATGCAATGATCAATCCTAAAAACACTCAATGAAAACATGAAAACAAGACATCAATTCAAGATTGAAAACTAAGCAAACCAAATGTAGATTTGGATGTCTTCTTCATGTGGCTCCATTATACTTCTTTCTCCTTCAAATAGATTTGTTTGTGGCTCTCACCTACTAGTGCATAAGCATGATGTGAAAGCAAGTAGACAAGATTGTAGCACAAGAATACTCGAAGTGTGATTGATTCGACCAGGTAGTAGTCTTGATTGAAGAAATTCATCCAATTTATAGACAAATTGGAGAAAAGATCAGATTAGCATGAAAGTGATTCGAATGGAAATTCAAACCAAGAATAGCAAAATTATGACATGTGTATGACAAATTGCTATGCAAGGATTTATGACGATTTATGACAATTTATGACAAATTGCTATGCAAGGATTTATGACAAGATTTTGAAATAGAAATAGACATTTAGGAGTTTAGGAGAAATTAGAAAATTAAGTTGGAAATAATGACTTGGAAATTAGGAAATTGATACAAATTAGGTAAATTAATTAATAATTTTTCATTCATTAATTAATTTACAAAAATAGGAGGAATTAATTAGCCAATTAAATAAACATTTAATTGTGACAAGAAGACTTAGGATAGATAAATAAATCATTTATCCTAAAGAGAAAATGGAGAGAAAATGGCAAACAAGGTTAAATGAATAAATCATAAAACCCTAGAAGATAAATTAGAAATGCAAGGACGACAATTAGGTCTTGATGTAAAATTGATTTGATGTCGATTCGATCATAATTTTGAATTGATAAATGATTTGATACTGATAAGTGATTTGATTGACAAATGCGCCAATTGACGAGGAACAATGACTAATTGATCCAAATTGACATGATTGAGAAAGATGACGATCGATGACAAATCGATAGCAAAATGACAAAATCGACAAGAGGACAAGAATCGATGACAAAATAGATTGCAAAACGACAAGATTGAAAATGTCAACGATCAATGACAAATTGATCACAAGACAATGAGATTGATGACAAATTGATCAAAGGACAAGGATCGATGATAAGATAATAAGATTGAAAATGACAACGATCGATGACAAATCGATCGCATGATGACAAGATTGATAAGAGGACAAAACCCTAATTAGGATTGACAATGTCCAAAATGATGAGAAATGAGCATGCACATTGAGGCGATAGGATAAGATCGACCAAAATCATGACTGAAGATTATTGTTGACAAGACCAAATTCGAGAGCTAGATAAATGAAGAATGCAGAAGAAGGACTTGATGCTCGCAAATGATAAAGATCAAGTGCGAATCATAGGAGAAATGTTAATGCAATGCAAGAACCCTAAAATAAGGCAATGCGCAAATGTTAAAGTACGATTCCACAAGCATTGACCATTTTTAGGTGTCTACAGAACCATCTTGCATTAATTTGTATCAGAGAAAAAATATCTTGAGTGTGTAGATAGATCGCCGAAGGAGGCAATCTACACCAAGGGCTTACTAAAATGTTTGTGATTTTGCGCTGCTGAGTTGTTTGGTTACATGTTAATCCATTAAGGTTGTAGTAAGTAAGAAGTTTATGTAGGTGTGTGGGATAGACATGTAAGAGGTTTGTGATACTATCTCCAACAAGATGAAGTTGGGTAGAAGATGCAGAGAGAGAGAGAGAGAGAGAGACCACTGAGGGAGGGTGGTAGTGCATCTTCCATGATCTTGGATGGGTAGATGGCAGTATGTTGGTGATTGTGTGAGAAAGTAGCCGAAGGAGTGATGGATATTTGAAACCTTCGATTTTGCAACTGTGAGAGAGTTGTTATTATGCCATTGATGGGAGTAGTTGAAAGGACAACCTTGTGTCCTTGTGAAGATGAAGTTGTGAACCTGTTGAAAGAGGCAAAGACAAAGGCATGAAGACTAGACAAGACTAAATGCAAGAAGACAAAGACAAGGTTAGGTAGATGAATATTTGTGAAGGATGAAGAAACAATATAGAGGTACGTGATGATTAATAGCCCATGTGCAAGAGCACATAATGTTTTATCTCCTAGGGAGTTTGATGCAAGAGCATCACAATGATATTGAATTAGTCAGAAGTCGATTAGTCAAAAGTTGAATAGTCAGAAGTCGAACGGTCAGGAAGATGAGCAGCATCGGAACCAAGGATATAACAAGGAAAGAAGATTCATTCGAGAGGGGGATTTTTGTCAATTTAGTGTGTGAATGCAGCGAAATGAGGGAGGTCGTCAAGCCACTCCATAGAAGCTGAATATGTGTTTGAACAGTTTGTTATTTGTAAATATCAAATATTGAATGCAACTTCCATCATATTTTCTATATTAATAAAGTTAATTCTTTGGTATTCACATGTTTTTGTGTTGGTTATTATTGACTACTGAACTCATGTAGTGGGTCCTTAACACACTTTGTTATCAATTTATGTTATTCTTCTATTTTGTTCCTATCACACAAGAAGTTTGTAGGTGTTGTTTGGCTTCCTAAACTTCATATCATTATTGTCTGGGAATATAGTATGTATTTGGGTTTTAGCTTAAGCCTACTACGTCAAGAGATTAGTCCAATAAAGTGTCATTGTTGTAAACACTCGACAAAGTTGTCATCGGAATAGCTAACCCGATGATGTGTCATTAGGATAATTTGTTCCATCGGGATTGCAAAATATTGTTCATTTGACCTCACATGGCTATCCCGATAGATCGTCTAATGTCTTGTTCGACATAAGCTATATCGAAATCAGTGTCATCAGGATAGGTTGTTCTATCAGGATTAGCAAAAATTGTTGTTCCACCTTTATGAGTCATTTTGATGGTGATCAAGAAGACATGTTCGAAATTAATATTTCAATACTCGTATCTGACGGTGATTTAGCAGATCGGTATCGTTATTGAGATATCGATGTCCAAATATGGTTTATGTATACATTTCTAAATGGAATACTAGAAGAAGAAGTATACATTGAGTAGCTAGATGGTTATGCTTTGATTGATGAAAAAGATATGGTATGTAAATTGTACAAGGAACTATATGGTTTGAAGAAAACATCAAGAGCATGGTATGAGAGGCTTCATTCACACCTAATGAAGATAGGCTTTCAGAGAACTAGTGAAGAGAACAATATATATCTCAAATATGAAATAGATAAGATACTGGCTAGTGAAGTGTTTGTGGATGATATCATATTTGGAGGCAATGATGATATGAGCATTGACTTTGCAAATGAAATGAAAAATGAATTTGAAATGTCATTAGTGGGAGAGATAAAATTATTCATAGGTTTGAAAATACAACAAATGAAGAGTGGTATTTTTATCACACAATCTAAGTATGTGAAAGAGGTATTACAAACATTTGGAATGAGTGACTATAAACTAGTTGGGAAACCAATGGTTACAGGTTGTAAATTGTCTAAAGAGGATGAAGCCACATCTATTGATGAAAACCAATATAGGTCAATGATAGGGAAATTGCATTATGTTGTTCATAGCAGACCGAATATAGCTCATGCATTTGGTCTAGTTACCAGATTTAAGAAGAATCCAAAGGAAACACATTTGATAGAAACCAAGAGGATAGTCAAATATTTGAGAGGTACTATTGACTATGGTTTATGGTATCCATATGCAGGTAACTTTGATTTGAAGGTGTATACTGATGCATACTAGATAAGTAATATTGATGATAGGAAGAGCACAACCGGTGGTGCATTCTTTCTTGGTGGAAGGGTTGTTTCATGGAGTAGCAAGAAGAAGAGTTGTACATCATAGTCCACTACTGAAGCTGAGTATGTTGCAACATATATGAACTGTACCCAAGCTATCTAGATAAAACACATTCTAGAAGGATTCAAGATGAAGATTACACATCCAGTAAGGATTTTATGTGATAATACCAATGCAATTAGTATTTTAGAGAACCCTATTTTGCATGCTAGAACCAAGCATATTAAGTTAAAATATCATTTCTTGAGAGAAAAAGTGCAGAGTGAAGATGTGTTATTGGATCATGTTTCTACGAAGGAGCAGCTTGTAGATATCTTTACTAAACCTCTATGTAAGACTACTTTCGAGTATCTTAGAGGTCAGTTAGGGGTTGTATCCCTACATGAGGTCAATTGAGCATGATGTGGAGTACATCATTCCTGAAGCTGCTTGCAGAATTTTATAGGAGGATTGGTGTAGAGTGGAGTTATTCCACAGGGGAGACATCAAGTGCAGGTTGATGATGCTTAACAGTTAAGTTTGACATTGCATGTTTTACTTTCACTTTGGCATTGTTGTCAAAGGGGGAGAAGAATTATAAGACTATCAAAAGAATTGTATGATTGACAGAGAGAAGATCTATAGCTAGTTACTAGTTGAAGACATGGAGACTCAGTTGAAGGAGAATACATGGTAAAATGTAAACCTAGATTCCTATTCACAATCATAGCAATCAAGGGTATTGATACTCGTATTGCCATCAATGCCAAAGGGGGAGATTGTTAGCATTTGCATGGATATTGCATTAAATGTTTTGTTGTCATTGATGTCAATTAACCGATAATGATATTGTAATAATATTATTTTGTAACCGATAAGTGAGCTTGTGAAGCAAATCGGTATTACTAGAGAAGAAGTGAGATCAACTGGTAAACCCTACCTATTGATATTATGAACCCTAGCTGATGGAGCTTGGTGAATTGGTTGTATTGGTTTATGATCAAATGATGAGCGTTAATGATTATGGCACGTATGCATGTTGTATGAGAAGAGTTTCAAATAGTTTTTGGCGCATAGCGATAACTGTTTTTGTCTTGGGAATGAGCAAGTTCATTGCATATAATAGAAACTGCATGATGAGTTATAGTGTTCGATGAAGCGGTGATCAAGGAGTGGTCAAGGATATCTTGAATGATGTGCAGTGATTTTTATGTAATCCAACGGTCATACTTGAACTGATTTGTTTGTAATCTCTATGAGATGTTTAGGTTTGTGATGTGTTACCAACCTATTGTTTTGTTTATAAGGTCGTTGAGTTGTTTTGTTGAAGTCTTGGCAATTTGTAGTTGAGAGTAAGAGAGTGTAGTTGTCAAACTAGATGATGTATCTACAGTATGTGTAAAGGTAGATAGGAGCATGAAAAGGATTTGAACAAGCAAGTGTAGTGCTATTCAAACAGATCAGCAAACCCTTTTTGTTTTTAACAATTTCAGCAGTCAAATCCCTTAACCGGCTAAGCTCTCACAAGATTAGTGTTATTCAAATCCTCTAACTAGGTGATCCATTAGCTTGGATTCCAAATGCTCTATCAAGGTTACTCCTAACAGGGTATTTCTTCTAATAGGGCATTATAGTCAATCCCTTAACCGGGTGGTCCCTAACAAGATTTGTTCTTAACAAGACTTATTGTAAAGCTTTAACAGGCTTGGCTCCTAACAGGGCAAACTTCAAAAGAGTTTAGAACACTTGTGGGTATTCATCCCCATCGTGGTTTTTCCCATTGGGGTTTCCATGTCAAAAATATCGTGTCAAGTGGTGAATGCTTTTGTGGTTATGTTTATTATGGTTGAATTGCTTAACTGCTAAATCCATTTTGATATGTTATGTTAACCAACAACAATCTAAAATATGTTTTAACTACTGTTAGAAAAGTATTTAAATTATTTAGTTAAAAGGTTTTGAGAGTTTCAAAGATGTTTTATTGTTAGTCTGTTATAATAGTCAACTAGTTTAGCTTGTCAGTAATATTGCATTTGAAGTTCAGTGTTTGAACCAGTCAGTTCTAAGTTTTCTTTGAGAGGTTGTTTTTGTTTGGTGAAAAGTTTATGTCATTTTTCTATCTACTGATTCACCCCCTGACTCTTAGTAGTTGACCAGATCCTTTTTCTTTCATCATACCATCATTTCCTTCTTAGATTCCTGGCTCATTTTTTATTTCTCTTGGTCATCACCCAGGTGAGATTCTGCTCCTAAGGCCAAGTTCATGATACTAATTTTCCTGATCCCAACTTCTCTTGCATCTTGTAGCCCATAGACCTTATCCCAAGAAAGTAATGAATGTTTTTGGATCTCATGTGGCCCACTCCAAAATAATTTGCTTATGATTTGATTTAGACTATCTTCAATCATAGCTAGCAGTTTCAGATATGAAATTGAGTAGATAGGGATTACAAAAAGAATGGCTTTGACCATCAAAAGCCTTCCTGCTAAAGTGAGCCATTTTCCTTCCAAAGCTCCACTTTTTTATTATAGTTTTCTAGAAGCTTGTCCTAGTAACACATTTTATTGATTCCCCCAAATAAAAGCAGTCCCAAGAATCTAACTAGGAGGTTTGCCTCTCTTAATTCCAAAATCTGAGCAACATCTCTCAGTAGACTCAGTTGCACATTGGGGAAGAAGACATCTGATTTCCTCCAATTTATGGCTTGCTCTAAGGGCCTGGTATAATTGTCCAGCATGATCTGATACCCCTGGATTCTCCCCTTGATTCTTCTCCAAATAAAAGTGTCATTAGAAAATTGTTGATGAGTGACTGGTTCTACTCCCAGAGTGATCTCTAGTCCAATCCATTACTCATCTAACCTATTCTTTGTAATGCTTCTTCCTAGAGCCTTTGCCATGATGATGAAGAAAAATTGAGAAAGGGGGTTTCCTTTCCCTAGCCCTCTAGCTATATTTAAAAAGCCATCAGCCACTCCATTTACTAATATTGAAAATTTTGGTGTCTCAATACATCCTCGAACCCACTCAACCTATGATTTTTCAAACCCAAAATTGACTAGAACATCCAACATGAAGCTTCTATCCACCAATTCATAAACCTTTAGAATGTCTAGCTTAATTATCATGCTAGGCTTCCTTAGTTTCCTAGTTGTATGGACTACTTCGTGGGCCATGATGATGCCTTCAACTATAGATCTCTCTAAAGAAAACTAATGCAGGAGCATCGTGAGGATACTGAATCAGTTAGAAGTAGAATAGTGAGAAGTCAAACATTTAGGAAGATGAGCAGTGTTGGAACCAAGGATATAACAAGGCAATCAGATTCATTCGAGAGGGGGATTTTTGTCAACAATTTAGTGTGTGAATGCAGCAGAAGGAGGGAAGCCATTAGGTCACTCCACAGAAGCTGAATATGTGTTTGAATGGTTTGTTATTTGTAAACATTGACTACTAAATGAAACTTCCATCATATGTTGTATACTAGAAAAGTTAATCCTTTGGTATTCACATGTCTTCGTGTTGGTTATTATTGACTCTTGAACTCATGTAGTGGGTGCTTAATACCGTTTGTTATCGATTTCTGTTATTCTTTTGTTATGTTCCTATCACACAAGAATTTTGTAGGTGTTGTTTGGCTTCCTGAACTTCCTATCATTCTTGTCTAGGAATATAGTGTGTATTTGGGTTTTAGCTAAATCCTACTATGTCAAGAGGTTAGTCTGATAAAGTGTCATTATTGTAAACAATCGACAAAGTTGTCATCAGAATAGCTAACTTGATGAAGTGTCATTAGGATAATTTGCTCTATCAGGATTACAAAATATTGTTTAGTCGACCTCGCATGGCTATCTCGATAGACCATCCAATGTCTTGTTCAACATAAGCCATACTAAAATTAGTGTCCTCGGGATACATTGTTGTATTGAGATTACTGAAAATTGTTGGTCCTCCTTTATGAGTCATTCTGATGGTGATCAAGAAGACATGTTCAGAATTTCTATTCCGATATTGGTATACAACAGTGATTTAGTAGATCGGTATTGTTATTATGATATCGATGTCCAAATGTGGATAATCTAATTTGGAAGTTGGACCATCTTGCATGAATTGGTATTAGAGCAAAAATATCTTGAGTGTGTAGATAGATTGCCAAAGGAGGCAATCTACACCAGGACCTTATTAAAAGGTTTGAGATTTTGCGTTGCTGAGTTTTTTGGTTACATGTTGATCCATTAAGGTTGCAGTAAGGAAGAAGTTTGTGTAGGTGTGTGGGATAGACTTGAAAGAGGTTTGTGATACTATCTCCAACAAGATGAAGCTGGGTAGAAGGTGCAGAGAGAGAGAGAGAGAGAGAGACCACTGAGGGAGGATGGTAGTGCATCTTCCAGGATCTTGGATGGGTAGATGGCAGTATGTTGGTGATTGTGTGAGCAAGTAACCGAAGGAGTGATGGATATTTGAAACCTTCAAGTTTACAACTGTGAGAGAGTTTTTATTATGCCATTGATGAGATTAGTTGAAAGGACAACCTTGTGTCCTTGTGAATATGAAGTTGTGAACCTATTGAAAGAGGCAAAGACAAAGGCATGAAGACAAGACAAGACTAAATGCAAGAAGACAAAGACAAGGTTATGCAGATGAAGATTTATGAAGGATGAAGAAACAGTATAGATGCACGTGTTGATTAATATCCCATGTGCAGGAGCACATGATCTTTTATCTCCTGAGGAGTTTGATGTAGGAGCATCATGAGGATATTGAATCAGTCAGAAGTCGAATAGTCAAAAGTTGAATAGTCAAAAGTCGAATAGTCAAAAGTTGAATGGTCAGGAAGATGAGCAGCGTAGGAAACAAGGATATAACAAGGAAAGAAGATTCATTTGAGAGGCGGATTTTTGTCGACAATTTAGTGTGTGAATGCTGTGGAAGGAGGGAGGTTGTCAGGCCACTCCATAGAAGCCGAATATGTTTTTGAGTAGTTTATTATTTGTAAATATCGAATATTGAATGCAACTTCCATCATATGTTGTATATTAATAAAGTGAATCCTTTGGTATTCACATGTTTTTGTGTTGGTTATTATTGTCTCTTGAACTCATGTAGTGGGTGCTTAACATAGTTTGTTATTGATTTATGTTATTCTTTTGATTTGTTCTTGTCACACAAGAAGTTTGTAGGTGTTGTTTGGCTTCCTGAACTTCCTATCATTATTGTCTATGAATATAGTATGGATTTGTGCTTTAGCTTAAGCCTACTACGTCAAGAGATTAGTCCAATAAAGTGTCATGGTTGTAAACAATTGACAAAGTTGTCATCGGAATAGCTAACCCGATGACATGTCATTGAGATAATTAGTTCCATCAGGATTGCAAAATATTATTCAATCGACCCCACATGGCTATCCCGATAGACCATCCAATGTCTTGTTTGGTATAAGCTATAGCAAAATCAGTGTCATTAGGATAGATTTTTCTATCGGGATTACCGAAAATTATTGTTCCACCTTTATGAGTCATTCTGATGGTGATCAAGAAGACATGTTCAAAATTAATATTCTGAGACTAGTATCCGATGGTGATTTAGCAGATCAGTATAGTTCTTCCGATATCGATGTCCAAATGTGGTTTATCTATTTTGGAAGTTGAACTATCTTGCATCATAAACCCACTTTTCTCTTCTGCAATGACCTTCCCAATAACCTTTTTTAGCCTATTTTCTATGATTTTGGTAATGATCTTGTAGAAAGTATTGCATAGAGCAACTGGATGATAGTCATTGATACAGGTAGCATCTTTTTTCTTGGGTATAAGGGAAATAAATGTATTATTGATAACCCCAAGAATAGTAGTTTTCTTCCTTGATTCCTCTAATGCCTTTAATAAATCCTCCTTAAGGATTTCCCAATATAGTTGAAAG
Organism: Cryptomeria japonica; assembly: GCF_030272615.1. Lineage (NCBI taxonomy): Eukaryota > Viridiplantae > Streptophyta > Pinopsida > Cupressales > Cupressaceae > Cryptomeria > Cryptomeria japonica. The sequence goes on from NC_081413.1 coordinate 162,433,998, forward strand.
AAACAAGTTGGGAACCCATTCGGCCCAGGGTGGGCCCAGAAGATTTGTCTAGTGCCAGCTGAAAGGTGGCCTTTCTAAGTTCTTCTAAGTCAATAGGTTTGTTTAGCTCTTAATTTCCACTTTTGATATAAGGCTAGTGATTTGATTGAGGAAATAATTCCTATCTGTTACCTTATTCTAATTCTAAGTATTTTGGTTCAAAAGGGCTTGAAAGTATTTGACCGCTTCTTGGCTAATCTCCTCTATGGATCTAGCCAAATATTCATCCTCTCTAACCAATTCAATAATTTTATTTTTATTTTTATTAACAATTATTGAGTTGTAAAAAAAATTGGTATTTATATCCCCTTCCTTGAGCCATACCTTTCTAGATTTCTACCTCGAATACTACTTTTCTTTGGCTATAATTTTGACTTGTTCAACCTTGAGAGCCTTCTCCTTCCTGAACTCTTCTTCTCTCATACTATTAGCAATGACTGATTCATTCAGATCTCTCAATTCACCTTCCACTCGATCACTTTCAGCAAACATGTTCTTGAAGTGGGCTTTGTTCCATTCTTTTAGTTTTCATTTGACATACAACTTTTTGTTAAATGAGAACATCTTAGAGTGGTTCCCAACCTAGTCTTCATTCCACCATTTTGTCAACCAATCATACAACAATGGATCTCTAGTCTACATCTTCTCAAATCTAAAAGGGGACCCCCCAGAATAATTATTCATGGCAAATAATAGTTGTATTGGAAAACGATCTAACCCGCTATAGGAAAAAATTGATCCCTCTACCAATATTGAGTCCTCAGTCCAATTCCCATGTAGGAAGAATCTATCCAATTTTTCTACAATGCAAGTGAAGCCTTGCCTTCTAGTAGTCCAAGTGAACTTCCCATTTTTTGACACAACTTCTCTCAACTTGTTATCCACAAACTCCTGAAAATCTTGTTGTATTCTGATCAGGGTGTTAACACCTCCTTACTTCTCTTTGTTGTTAAGTGTGGTATTGAAATCTCCCCCTATTATAATTTTCTCATCCTTATTTAGACTAAGCTCAAAATTTATTTCTCTCCATACCTCCTGTTGACTCTAAATTTTACCTTGGAAATGAACAACCTTATGGGAAATTCAATGATGGGGGACCAATTGTGTGGGTTTCACTGAATCACCTCCGAGATTGAGAAGCCAACTCTTCCTTATGGGTTTGGAGGAAAGGGAGAAGAAGGAAACCTTAAGAATAGTAAATCTATACTATTGAGGCAATACACCAGAGAAGACATGAGCATACAAAACCCAAGTACATATGATTTTTTAAGCCCATTCAACAATCTACAACTGAAGTCTAAATTGGGAACATAACCAAGATATAGTTAAATTTCTTTGCAACATAAGGAAATACTCATCATGCATTTACCAGATAACAAGTGCAAAATATAGTTTAATTGGCAAAATCTTAGATAAATGTATTCCCAAAGTTATTGGAATTCTAATAGAACAACACAGAAAAGACCATCAAAGCATACTGAAAGAAGTATCATAAAGGCCACAGGCACAATTTGGATAACCTTCTCCAGAAAATAGTAATAGTTTTAAAAGGCTAAAATTCCTACTAAACAAACTTAATTGTTTTTGAAAAGTTTTGAACCCCTGCTAATAGGGAAAAACCAAGTATAAATAGAGCCTGCAGCTCTGGAAAATAGCTCCCAAACATGCCAAAAAGGCATAACCACCCCCGAACAGAAAACCATGTTGTGTCACCTTGAAGATCACACCTAGAAAAACAGTCTTGAGACTTCACTCCTTGCCTGTAATGATCTTCATACTATCATACACTGAAAATATTTTGCTAACTGCGGACAGGCAATCTAGAAAATCTTTTCAAACAGAAATGCACCCGCCAAAACATGACGGTGTCGGGTACCCATTTTCTTACTGTGCTAAAAGGTGGGTCCCAAAAAGAAACCCAGTTAGCACGTCTTTCCATTTGTCACCATCGCGCTACTCGAAAAACTGAATGCCAAATACGGACTGAGGGAGTAACGTCAAGCTGACAATTGTCTTGTATGCCCTGCACTACTGGAAAACTAAAAAGGCAAAAAAAGTAACCCAGCCGAAAACCTTAGTCACGGGTTTTTTAATGTGAACATTTCTTGGCGACTAACAGGGGAAATTCTACCTAAGGAATATGAGAACCCAAAACTGTTGGCTCATAGACTAGACTTCATGCCAAAACGGGACAGAGCAGATCGAAGGCCTGCTGCAAAGGCAACCATTCATCCTCAAAGAGTGTAACCTGCACTTCTAAATTCTGGAAATACTGATCGAAGCAAATCACTTCATCAAAAGGTAAGGGTGCAGGTTCATCTTGGACCTTCTGTAGGAGAGCAGAGAGTTGGGCCAGAGGGTGTAAAAGACACTCCACCTCGGTCGCCGAAATAGGATTGCCTAGATGTTGTAGGAAAGCTCTATCTTGTTGCAAATGCTCGTTCTGACTTAATATTTGCTCAATCCCTAACACAGTATCATCCATGGGAAATGAAGAAGGCAGACCCAATGAAACAAACCTCTCTAAATGCCACTTGATGTCTGAAACTAAAAACTGTAAATGTGCAAGGGCTGCTAAAGCCTGCATGATTATCCTGTGCCGGTTGATGAAAACATTCATCTTTCTAATCAATTATCAATGGTCAGAAATCCTTTCTCCCTTAATCCTTCATCCTGAGCAGAATACAGTAACTGAATAAGACCCTGGGCTATCAGGAACTTAGGACCAATGACAAGCATGGAACTGCTAATCAGGGCATTGGCCTCAACATAGAGGGATTGCACTTCACTAAGGAATCTTATCACAAGCTGCAAGGAAGGGCAATACTATTTTACCTTTTCCCAATGAGAAACATACAACTCTATCAACATGGTAGAAAAATCTTGAGAAATTTGCTCCGAAGGTGGAATGCTCAGCAATCGTGAAATTTCATTATCCTTCACAACCATCTCCTGCTGAAGCTGGCTACATTTTCTTTGTTCAATGGCCACTTGATTCTCCAAAGTAAGGATCTTTGCCTCTCCATTCCAGACATCTTGCTGCAACTATGATGTATGATCTTGTTCATGTCGCAAAAGAGTCTCCAACTCTGAAAAGCACTCACCGGATTGTCCAAGACTAGCCTCTCTCACTTTCAGCTCTGCTTCGAAATTTGTCTTTTCTTTAGATAATGATACTTGTGCCTCACTCAGTTGACAGGCATAATCCTCTTTTAGAAGGATTTCTTCAAGCAACTGCATTTGGACCTGAGTAACATCCCTAGAGGCTGCCTTTAATTGTTGTATCTCTTTATCCTTCTCTTGCAATTCCTTCAGAGCCACATTCCTTGTCACCTCTTGGCCTTTTAGTTGAGAGCTCACATTGTTGAAGGCTGACTACAACTTTCTTTTTTCTGAATTAGCCTAAGCTAGCAGGCTTTGTAGATGATTGATTTTTGAGCTCCGGGCTTTATCTTCCTTCCTTTGCTGGGTGAGGGAATCTCAAAGACTAGCATTCTCTACTTGGAGATTTTACAGATGGCGACTCTTCTTGATAAAATCTGTGGATACGACTTTTGAAGTCTCCTCCATCATCTCTACTTTGTCAGATGCTGTGGTGATGAATACTAAGAGGAGGGGGTGAATTAGTATGCCAAAAATTACTGTACTTAAACACTTTACTATTCTAACAGTAAACCAGTAAAGTAGTTTAGCAAACAAACCGGTTAGCACACATGCAAACCAAATAGAAAATAATGCATTCACCCATAGAAGCACAAACACCATAACACAAGATATTTTGATGTGGAAACCCAAATGGGAAAAACCACGGTGAGATGAAACTCACAAGTAACTATCTGTAGAATAGGAACCAGACCGGTTAAGGTCAGATTGGTTAAGGTCATACAATGTTCTTTACTAGAATAGATCCTATTAGGAATCTCAATCTTTGTTAGGAGATAAATCCGATTAAAGACTACCTTGCTAGAGGATTTTAGATCCATAGATGTGAACCACCTTGTTAAAGGATTTACAAAAGGCTTTTTTGGCCTACCCGATTAAGGGCTTCAAACTTGTCAAAGATGTGAGTAATCAACAAGTGAGTGATCTAGAAAATAGCACAGATTGCTTGGTTAGATCCTTGATAGCTCATTCCTAATGCATTCCAACATTACTTCAGTCTTCAACACATTCATACTCTATCTTCTCTCACAGACCTAAACTTCTCTTCTATAATCACATTTACAAAAACTCATCAACCACCTTAAACCCTAGCAACAACCTAAAACCCTAGACATGATGTCCTTATAAAGGAATCTGATTTCATGTCGGTCCAATAGGATTATAATTAAATTTCCTAGGTTCAATGAATCTAGACATATTTGGTAACATGACACAAAAAGTATTGCGAGAGTGTCGGCACCGCAAAACAATCGGTGGATGGTAACTCATCACAAAATGCTGGTCGGTAACTCATCATAGAGTATTATCGGTTCAAACAAAATACCGGTTTAAGAAAAATACCGGTTGTGGTTTGACAAAAATGAAGACTGGGAAATATGAGTTGTGCCGCTTCATTCCTTTGTACCGCTTGAGATCCTTGAACCGCTTGGGGTCTTCATACCACTTGAGATCGGTAACCACTTTCTGCAAAACATCGATAGTCTAAAGACTATAATACATCATACCAATTGGAACAAATACCGGTTGAGCTTTAACTCATACATATAAAAAGTGATCTCAAATCAAGTGTGTGTCCATCAATGACAATCACAACATCAATCATCAAAAATGCCAACAATCTCCCCCTTTGGCATTGATGGAAACATTTAGGAAAATTTTGACATCTAAGTGTTTTACAATAAAGAATATGCCATAATCAAAATTACTCCCCCTAAGCATATACACTATCCCTTTTGCAGAAAATGCAATGTATACTACTTAACAAAAATAACATAACATGAAAGTGTACATCAAAACATCAAAATTTATATACTTCTCCCCCTTTTCCAACAATGACAAAAATAATGCAGACTAACCCCCTGCTTCATTAGTATTAAAATAATAAGTGTTTATGACAGTAAAGAGTAAAATTTGTCAAAAACTGATTTAAATTCCTGCAAAAATTGCTTCATGGATAAGGACCATGAATCAAGTAGGGATGTAGCCACCTCTTTCTTTGTCTACATCTGGGAGACCTATTCTTCCATGGCATCTATCATGCTCATTTCTTGAGTGACCATTAGGACATCAAGATTTAGATAGCATTTCTAGAGAATTTGCAGTCTTGGCAGTAGGACCAATTGAAGTTCCTACAAATTTCGTGTCTGGTTGCTTATCTTTGCCTCTAGTCTTGCAGACTGAAGTTGAAGCCAGTGAACAGTTTGTCCATATGTGGAGAAGGAATCATATGGCATCTTGAAGGTGCTAATAAATGACTGCATATCAGTTTGCAGTTTGTCCTTCTAAGTGAGCACATCATCACAGAATAAATGAGGTTGACAAATCTTGTTGAGTAGTAGATTGCCCTCATTCATTGCATCTCTAATGTCCTTTTGTGCCTTCTGGAGATCAGACCAGAGCTCTATTAACTTTCTCACCAAGGCAGTGTCCAGAGCCTTTTGATGTTCCTTCTTGGCATTTGCTTCTGCGACCTCTTCCAAGCTTTGCACATGGTCTTGTACAATTGTACATAGGAGCTTCAATTGTGCAAGTGAGGAATCAGTACTGGGAAGGTTCGTACCGGGTATCAAACCAGTAAGAGTGTCCACTATATCTTGGATAACATCTTCCTCCTTTTTCTTCCTTAGAGCATCCAATCGCTCTTGAGAAAGCTTAATGCTCTATAGCAGCTCTGATTCATTTGCAGACTGGAGGTCAATAGGACTGGTAATGTCAGCTAGTTTAGCCTGACTATCAGTTGCCATTGGGGTCTCTACCTGTGTGCTCTTTTCCGCTACTTCCTTGTTCTTAGCTTTTTGCTTATCTTCTTGAGCCTTCCTCTGCTCCTCTTCTTCTTTCTTTCTTTTCTCTTCTTCTTGTCTCTTCTCTTCATCTTTTCACTTTGTCTCTTCTTCATCCTTCTTCTTCTCCTCTTCCTTCTTACTCTTCTCCTCTTCCTGTTTCTTCTCTTCCTCTTTCCGCTTCTCCTCTTCTTTCTTTTCCTCTTCCTTCTTCTTCTCTTCCTCTTGTTTCTTGTTTTCCTCTTCTCTTCTCTTCTTCTCCTCTTCATTTCTCTTATCCTCTTCCTCTTTCTTCTTTTTCTCCTCTTTTCTCTTATCCTCTTCATCTTTCCTATTTCAATCTTCTTTTCTCTTATCCTCTTCATCTTTCCTCTTTTCATCTTCTTTTCTCTTATCCTCTTCATCTACCTATTTCTTCTTTTCTGCTTCTTGTTGTTTCTTTTCTTCTTCTGCCTACTTCTCCTATCCTATTCCTTTTGATGGTGTACCCAGAGTAACATTTTCACCATCTAAGGCATCAACATCAATGGGGTCCATTTGTTCTATGACTGGTTCTCCTTCATTGTTTACACCTCATCCGGTTTGCCAGTTTCTGGTTCTTGCTCAGCTTTCCTATTGGCTTCAGCCACTTGATGCATCTTTAGAGCTTCTTGAGCATGAGTATGTGTATCTTTTATCACTTCATGAACCTTTCCTTCTAGTAACAGGAGTCTTCTTCTTCTCATGAAGAAGAGGCCTTTATATTTATTCATAACTTCGAAAAGTTCTGAATTTGATACATCAGGAAAATATTGAACAAATATTTCCTCCCTCATTTCCTGTTCCTTTTCTATGGCAATGCACTAGTTGTTGTCTAAAGAAATATACAAAGAATCCAGTGTCTTAGATCTAATTTTTGAAGGCGACCGATCATTTACACACAAATACTTAATGATTTCCTATTCAACTTCTTCCTTTTCATTATCATTGAAGTCATCAAAACAATCAATTAAATCATTCAACAATTTTCTCCTAATATTATTTATAGTTCTTTGATAGTGTGTCAAAGGTTTGTAAGAAGAAATATCAATATTTACCGATGCAGATGTTGTCGGTTCATTCTTTGTCTTTTTCTTCGTTTGCCTAGTCTTCTTCTTAGGCGGTTCTTGTGACATAGTTTCTTCTGAGTCCGATGTACGGCTTTTTGTCTTCTGCTTCCTTTCAAAGACTTTGGCAGGTGTAGCTTCTGATTTCTTCTTAGCTGGTGACCACTTGGTCACTTTGGGACTAGCTACAGTAATTGGTGCCAATGCTAAAGGCACTACCTTTCCTTTCTTTTCTGAGGGTTCTACAACCGGTGTAACCCTTTCCAAATAGGTGTTGGTTCTCTTTGCCTTAGGATCAAGGGGTGAGGCAATTAGAGTAGAAGCATACCCATCCAACATATCATATATTACCTCATAGCCCATATGCTCCACTTCTTCCTGCCTAGGCTCAATGCCTCCATTATGCATTCATCCACTTTGATGGTGAAGCAGATGTCTTCCTCATACTTTTTGACTATGTCATCGGATATTCTTATCCTTTGGCTCATCTTGCATCTGAACTCATCAAAGTATTTGTTCAGTGCTTCTGGATAGCCAATTCCAACCGCTTGTAGACTTTCTTTGATTTCTTTTGTCACTGGTTGGTCGATAGACCACTGAATGTCACCTACTTCTAGAAAGTAGCCTTGGAAGTAAAAGAAAAAACCAACCAGTAGTTGTCCGAACTTAAATCTCAGTGCATTGTCCTGTTTCATCGACTTAAGATTCAACATCAGTTGTCTTTGCATACAAGTGTACAGATCAAACGATGCATCTTTCTTGATCATCCTGTAAGCAACATTTACCGCTGCAGCAGAGACAGAATTAATTCTGCTAGTAGAGAACGTCTGGTGACCTATCACCATGCAGACATCCTTGACCAGATCATCCTTGATTGAGTTGACAGTCATTCCATGTGAGTCACTCACTGAACTGGTGAGCTTGGACATTTCAGTCTTGCTGAACTTCCTTAGGACTGGCACTTCCCTTGTGTTACAGAAACCAGTGATGGCATGAATCGCTTCACGTGTGATATCATGCATCCGCTCTAGGTACATCTTATCACCGTGTACCCTACTTAGAATAATGCAAATGTGATCATCTAAAAATTCTTCAAGAAACTAAACTACATTGTGAAGTTTCTTCCTTTACAGAATTCTGAATTCTAGTTTAATTTTCTTATCCTTTCCACAGAATAAGCTCAACTGTGAATGGATCACAAGAGACCCTAGGTCTTTGATTTTGCAGTCTATGTAATCGGAAATGCCTTCTTCTACTATAACACTAGCAGGTACTTGAGACAGGGCATTGTATTTTGACTTTCATTTAATGAAGTCCATAGAATCAACAGGTGTACTAGAGCTATCAAGTGATGCGGAAGCCATGATAAATAGAGAATTTTGAAGAATACCTTTGTAGATTGAAATTTAGGGCTTCACAATTTGAACTACATTTCACACTCCTTCGGTTGCAAAGATACCGATTTGCATTCTACACTCCTTCAGTTGCAAAGATACCAATTTGTGTTCTACTCTCCTTCAGCAGATGTTAGCTTTGGATTCTTCTTTAGGTTTTTAATAGACTCCTTGAATCGCCGTGTAAATCACTTTTCTTCGCTCTGCACTTGAAAAATGTCTTCACTTGAAAAATGATAAGTGAGAAATGATTTGAAAATTCCTTTTAAAGAGGTTCTCTACCTACCATAATAAATGCTCCACTATTAGGGCATAAACCGTAATTTGCCTTTTACCATTTTTGGTCTTCTACCAACTAACAGGTATCTCATACCATTTTCTCCCCCTAAGCTTTTCTGATTCTTAGTTTGCCAGTTCATTGATTTCCACACTAGGTACATAAACCAGTTCTTCATGCAACACCGCTGGTTTCTTTTTCCGAGTTTTGTTCATATTCACTTGAACAATTTCAGTATCAATCTTTCCTTCCGGAGTGACCGGTATGTCATCCGATATGTTCTTTCTTGTTCTGCTGAATCTAGCAATGTGACCCAGTTTGTTGCAATGATACTAGACCATTCCAAGTGCTCTCCATGGTCCATTGTTCATGTTACCAGTCTTCCTCCTACATGTTGCAGTAGTGTGACCATGACAATGACAAATCAAATAGTTTTCTCTCCATCCGGTTGCTACTTGATAGCCACCGCTTCCTGACTAATGATTAAAGGTATTAAACCAGTTGGGATTCTGGTTCACAAAAGGTTCCGAACCAACACCTTGAGTCCTCTGAGGATATCTTCTAGTGTTGTTCATAACAGACCTGCATTCAGATGATCTATGCCCAAACTTGTTGTATGCATAACAATTACCATTGAACTTATTGGATCTAGGTACATTGTTTATAAAGTAAGAAAAATTATTGTAGGCTTTGCTCCTACACACATTAGCAGTATGTCCTTCTTTATGACAGTTAAAGCAAATAGGTTTGAACTTTTTCTTACCTTTACCTTTGAATGTCAGTTGCTTCAGCATTTGCACTAGAGGTCTCACCTTCCTCATGACCGGAGTAACAAAGTCCATCAGTATTCTTGACAGGTTTGGCCGATTCAAGCTTTTGCTCATACTTAACAGTACTCTTGTTGAACTTAGCAAGTATTTCCTTTGACTCAAAGAGTTCTTTGGAAATAGCAGCATTTGTTTCCATCAAGTTTTCATTCTCAGAGATGGCTATGTTCAGTTCTCCTTGCATGTCTTCCTTTTCCATTTTGCTTTCATGGAGGTGAGCAGTAAGTGTACTAATCTCTTGCTTTAGTTTGGAGATTTTATGATCTTTGTCTTTTACTAGATCTTCAGCTTTGCTCCCATTCTCAAGCTCTTGACACATTCGGATAGTCAATCCTTCCAACTCCTTTCTTAGGTTGGAATTGGATTCATTCAACTTTTCTACTTCTTGAATTAGGGATTCCATGTCAGCTTCATCAGAAGAAATATTTTCAGATAGCTCCATTAGTTTTTTAGCATGCTCTCTTCTTTTTTCCTGAGAGGCCTTATATTTGACCATAAGACCATCATAGGCTTGCTCAGACTGAGTGACCTAATGAGTAAGTTCCCTCATAGTGTATTTCCCCATATCTCTTTCCAAGTAGTTAAACTTATAGAAAGGTTGGCTCTAATACCAATTGATGAATACTACGGGGGGGGGGGTGAATTAGTATGCCAAAAATTACTGTACTTAAACACTTTACTATTCTAACAGTAAACCGGTAAAGCAATTTAGCAAACAAACTGGTTAGCACACATGCAAACCAAATAGCAAATAATGCATTCACTCACAAAAGCACAAACACCATAACACAAGATATTTTGACATGGAAACCCAATGGGAAAAACCACGGTGAGATGAAACTCACAAGTAACTATTTGTAGAATAGGAACCAGACCAGTTAAGGTCATACAATGTTCTTTACCAGAATAGATCTTGTTAGGAATCTCAATCTCTGTTAGGAGATAAATCTGATTAAAGACTACCTTGCTAGAGGATTTTAGATCCATAGATGTGAACCACCTTGTTAAAGGATTTACAAAAGGCTTTTTGGGCCTACCCGGTTAAGGGCTTCAAACTTGTCAAAGATGTGAGTAATCAACAAGTGAGTGATCTAGCAAATAGCACAGATTGCTTGGTTAGATCCTTCACAACTCGTTCCTAATGCATTCCAGCATTACTTTAATCTTCAACACATTCACATTATGTCTTCTCTCGCAGACCTGAACTTCTCTTCTATAATCACATTTATAAAAACTCATCAACCACCTTAAACCCTAGGAACAACCTAAAACCCTAGACATGATGTCCTTATAAAGGAATCTGATTTCATGTCGGTCCAATAGGATTACAATACAATTTCCTAGGTTCAATGCATCTAGACATATTTGGTAACATGACACAAAAAGCACCGCCAGAGTGTCGACACCACAAAATAATCGGTGGATGGTAACTCATCACAAAATGCCGGTTGGTAACTCATCACAGAGTATTACCGGTTCAAACAAAATATCGGTTTAAGAAAAATATTGGTTGCTGTTTTGACAAAAATGAAGACTAGGAAATATGTATTGTTCCGCTTCGTTCCTTCGTACCACTTGAGATCCTTGAACCGCTTGGGGTCTTCATACCGCTTGAGATCAGTAACCACTTTCTGCAAAATACAGATAGTCTAAAGACTATAATACATCATACCGGTTAGAACAAATACCAGTTGAGGTTTAACTCATACATACAAAAAGTGATCTCAAATCAAGTGTGTCCATCAACGACAATCACAACATCAATCATCAAAAATACCAACACGTGGCACTTTGAAGACTAACACCGATGGCTTGTAGCATGTAATCATTTGGTCTCATCTAAGATTCCATCTTATCAACCTTGGGAAAAAGATTTACAAAGTAGAGGAAATCTTTTTTCTCACTGAAATGTGTTTGTAAATGAGGGTGGGCTGGACAAGCGTCTTCCTTTTCCTTTCGTTTGTTCGTCTTACCAAGGTGAGTAGTTCTATTATAAGCAACCTACTACTAGAACTCATCTGGATTATCGATAGATTGACCTGCAAAAGCTACACCAAGAGGAACTGCAAAGGGGAATTATGAAATGGGCCCAGTGAAAGCAGTCTAGATGGGATAGGCCAGAGCTGATAGGGAAAATAATGAGACAAAGGGGGGAGTTCCTAACGGGAAAGGGCTTGAGACGCTACTCCCATAACTTGAGGAGAGGATTCTCCAAAACCTAGCCTACGTGACATGGGGGTTGTTTCTGATGTTGGTGAGGGAAACACTACAGATATAAAAGTCGTGGCTGGGAAACGGATAGAGGCTTGCGGGAGAATAATTTGGGGATCAACTGGCATACCCATCGGGGCTAAAGTGAGAGCAGTAGGGACTAAGGCCTACATTGCGGTCATGGGGATAGCTGAAGAAATATCTTGAACCAGAGATGAAGGAAAAAAGGGGCGTACCTAAACAGTGAAAGGTGTCGACCGCTAAAGATCTGAGGATGTTTCTGGAATTTGAGAGGGCGGGCTCCCTCTTGACATGCTAGGATGTTGCCTCTTCTTCAAAGGGCTTTCATGGGATTGCTTCTCAGACCTCCTTTTACCAGCCTGTGAATGAGGTCTGCAGGCTGCGCTATCCAAAGGAAGGAGAATTTGTGGTTCTAGATCTTGCCTTTCGATATTTATAACCTCTACCTCCTACCGCATGGCAACCTCAGGAGATGAGTCCCCGCATGAGGAACTGTCACCTGTCTCATCATTAAATTTATTTACCTTACACCATTCTTATTCAAAATGCTCATCCAGGGGGCATTTCCAATGCTAGCTCTAGGCTGATTTACCTCTTGCCGATAGACCCAAAAATCTTCCCTTTTCCTTCTGGACCAAACTAAAGTCTTCATATTTTCCAACAACATCTGAGGGATAGGATTTGTGGGGTTGAATTTCTGCAAGGGGGAATAGAACTTTTGCCATGGGGGGCGTCTTAAGATAGGAAAATCATCAAGGCCCACATATAGGTTTGGGTCATCAACCCGGGGGTTCATACGCTCTACCTATGAATTTTGAGGCTCATGGTTGACAACATTCTTTCTTTTTCTTAAGCAACCATCAGAGTCATAGCTCCAAGAGTCATCAATCACTACAAAACCAAGATATGCCATTTTTGACGTTGGGATGTCTTCTGCAATTTTCCTTCTCACTAGAGTGATTAGGTCAATGGGCTTGTTATCTTCAATGATAGAGGTATCATGTTTTCCTGCCCTGATGGCTCCTTCAATCCTCACAAACTACCTTGCCATTTCAAGAGCCAAGGTTCGATCAATTATGTAAGTGGGTAGCCGAAAAGGTTCTTTGGAGAACCCATGCACCTGGATGAAAGAAAAATCAGGGCCCACGAACCAGTCATAAGGAGGGCACTCATTTTGCATCCAGTTCATCTGGATCTGGGAGAAATGGGCTAATGGCTCATTGGGGATCACTCCAAGGTCTTTGAGCATGGGAGTCATGAACAGATCCAAAAATTGATATTAATCATAGGCGGCGAGCAACAAAGGTGTCCAGCAAGACACCGACATTACATTTCTAGATTTATCATAAGTGGCCAAGCGCATGAACTTCCCGAAGAAAGCCTCATTTTGGTGCAAAAGCAGGTGCACCAATACTGAAGAGAATCTGAAGCACCGCAACTGCTAGAACTCAGAATAATCGCTTAATAATGACCTTGGCAATAGTCACAAAGAAGTCAAAGTGAAACAGTTCCCTTTGCTTCCTACATTTAAAGAGAAAACCCATCATGGAGGCTATGATATCTTGGTCGTTGTCATAACCACACAACCATGCCAGGATAGAAGAGATATCCTTGAGGTCATCTTGTCTTAGATAACTGTAGGACAAAGGGAACTTCAAAAGTCCACCAGATAGACTTCGATTGAGAGTGCTTTGATAGAAAGTCAAAGCGTCTCTCCAGGTGCTCTAGAACTCCTCCATTGAGTTTTTTGAGAAAACTTTTGTTGCTTTGAAAATCGGGCAACACGTCATCTCCCTAATGGCTTCTAGAGATATGACCAATCTCAGGAGGGAGACGCTGACAGAGCATGAGGTGGGATCAAAAACTTTCGTGCAAGCTGCTACGAGCTTAGGGCAGTATGGGACTGTGGGAACCAAGCATTGAGGATCACCGCTATTCCAGAAACATACCGCCATGGATTGGGAGTCAGCTCTATGATGAAGCATCCTCGAGCAAGCAGCCTCTGTGAGGTTCTTGGGCTGCTTACGAACCTCGGGTTCAAAAATATTTTCCAAAGAGTCCAAAACAATAGCCACATTTCGGTTATCGCTTTAGCCTTGGCCTTTGTGTTTGGATACTCCTTCTTTGGAGGGAAGGCATGCGCAGAATAGGATAGCTCCCCAAAAACATTAACCTAGAAACCTCTAGGAACAAAACTTGCATACGCAGCCTCAGAATCCATTATGGGTAGAAAGCTTCCTTTCCTTGCTGGAAAAATTCTAAAATCGAGAGATAAAACTTGCTCGTCTTTTTTTTTCTTTCGCTTTTCAAAAATAGACAGATAAGAGGGAAGAGCTTCAAGTCTTAAATTCAAAACATGCCTGGATTTTTGCAAAAGAGAAATGCTTAATGGCAAGTACCTACTTACACACATGCTAGCTCAAATTATTGCTGCAATAAACTCCCACAGATGAAGGGCATCACCATTCCCACTTCCCAAGAATGCCTTTGACTAGTCTACCATTACTTGAGGAAAATTCCTTCAAGCAAATATTTTCTTTGATTGAGAGGATCAACTAGTAATAAATCTCATGTGGGCTGAAACAGTCCAATGGAACTTGGTATTTAAAACGCGATGTACCTATATGTACGCAAGGCTCTTTGCTCATATCAACCTCCCTCTCAAGGTAACTGACGGGACATCAGTATTATGAGAACAATCCCATTCTCATGATGTGAATTAATGGAGATATGACAGAAACATTAGGATTTGGGAAGGCATGCACTTTGAGCATTCGACATCTTTCTGTTGAAATTCTGCTATAAATATGTCTTTTCAGACATTCTTTTACCACACTGCAAGATTTAATGGCGGAGCTTCTATAGTAATGGATACTCCAGTTAGGCTCATCAACAACAAAGCGCAGGTTGCTTTCTTGGGAAATATCTCCTATCGAAGGTTGCAGGGGATGACGCATAGGAAGATTCCTTTAATAATAGTTGCCATCAAATGGATACTTGGAGAGGATTTTATTGGTAACCCAGACTGATACCGAGTGAATATGGACATCTGTTCGTGATTCATAGCCTCTCTGCTGGATTGCGGTCAATCTGGGTTGCTAGTGATGCAGCTAACTCAGGCTCTCTTTTCCAATGATTACTTGGGCGGACTAGAGAATGTAGTTGCATACTACGTCCCCTTCTGAGGGCTTCCTCTAGTGTCTAACCTAGAGTGGTTTGTCACACACAACGAGGAGGTAGCTTGGCACCCACTCATCAGTGGGCTGAAAACAATGACATTGTCCTCTCATCGGTATCATGTCGAGCTTGCTACGGAATTTCTTCTACGTGTCCATTTGATAGTCCCAATTTTGGAAGGTACATATCGGTATACTAGATTCAGGGACTATATCTTCTTGATAATTTTGATGCCAGATCAGCAACCAAACCTGGTTGTTATTTTCATGCCCGAGGAGCTCGAGAGCACCTCTGACTTTGAGTGGCTGGGAGAAGAGGAAACCTCTGACGCTGATGAGGATGAGATTGAAGAGAGTCATTGAAGAGGTGACGAACTGTCATCTTCAATTTGAATAAAATGTTTGTAGAAAAAGGAGAGGCCATAATCCTACTCATTTTGTAATGAAAATACAAGAACACTTTTAATATAATCGATTTTTGCTTTTCTCCTTTATCTGCTTTCTCTTCTTTCTTTATTTGCTCACTTTCTATATTTGCTTGCTTAATTATAGATGGGAATAAATAAGATAAATATGCACTAAAAAAAATAATGTATACATTATATACATTAAAAGGGGACAAAACACTTAATGAAAAGGTTTGAGGTGGAAACCGTTAACCAGGATTGGGAGGGGGTCCCCATTCATGTCTTCTAGCTCAAAAGCATTGAAACCTTTGCAATGTATAATGCGAAAAGGTTCCTCCCACAGGCAGTTGAACTTGGCATGCTGACTAGGCTTCGCTGCCTTCTCATTATATTTCAATACAAGGTCCCCGAGGGTGAAGACCAGATCAGAGCCCTTTTTACTGTCAAACCATCTTTTGATGACTTCCTGTCTATCTTGGAGGGTCATGAAGGCTGCCTCCCTTACTTCTTCTAGCTCCATAATATTTTCCAATCTTACAACCATAGGGTCATTTTCGGCCACTTCCATTGATTTTAGCAATTGCAACATCGAGATCTCTAGTGACATGGGGAAAAGTGCATCTTTTCCATATACCAGCTTATACGGGGAGTTCTTTAGAATATACTTGGGTGTTATGCGGTCCGCCCATAGTGTGCTTCTTAGGTAGTGATGCCATTCCCTCTTGTATTCAAAACCTATCCTTTTTAATAAGTCTAGTCAAGTTTTTGTTAGTGGCTCAACAAGTCCATTCCCTTGAGGATAGTAGTTAGAAGAGGTTTTGAGATAAATACCTCTGCTGAGGGCAAATTGGGTAATTCGTGAGCTTGTGAATGCATGTGCATTATCTAATATAACAGTTTTTGGGGGACCGTATCGGCACATCAGATCCTCTAGGAAAGCCAACACCTCGCTTTCTAATGAATTCTGTAAAGGAACAACTTCAGACCATCTGGTGAAATAATCAGTAGCAGTTAGGATCCACTTATGTCTGGCTAAACTTGGGGGGTTGATCATTCTGATAAAATCAAGGCCCCATTGAGTGAAAGTCTCTTCCACTGACATAGGCCTGAGAGGCATTGCAGCTTTCTTACTCCTTCCCATGTAATACTGGAAATCTTTACATCCCCTCACTAAATTGTGCATATCTTTGAACATGGAGGGCCAAAAATACCTAGCTTGAGTAATCTTGATAGCGGTTGTGGGTGTAGAGAAATGGCCTCCTGAGGATCCATAGTGGAACTCATGTAGGATTTTATTAGCTTGGCTCCTGTCCACATAGCGAAGCAGGACTCCATCAAAATTTCTTTTAAAAAGAGTTCCATCTATTAAGTGGAAACTACTATTTCGGAGTCTATAAAATCTCCTCTTAGCTGGGGGGAGATTTTCGGGAAAATTCCCAGTCTTCATAAAGTGCTTTCTTTTGTCAATCTAGCTATTGTCTGGAACATCAGGAAAAAACATAACCATTTCCTTTGTGGCCACTTCATCATCGCGGGGCTTGCATTCTTGTATTATATATTCACACAGGCCTCTCCCGTGAATGAGCTTTGTTGGCTTGATATCGACATCATATTCTAGGATCTTGGTGATCCAATTTGCCCTTTTTTAAGTGATGTCACCCTCCATAATGTATTCACTTACTGCAGGATGGGCTACGTACACCATGGTTTTATTACAGGCAATGAAATGCCTAAATTTCTTTAGTCCTTTTGTAGCGGCTAAAGCCTGCTTTTTGACAAAGTTGTATCAGGCCTCATAATCCTTAAGAGTTTTTAAATGGAAAGCTATGGGATTCTCTCCTCCTTTTTGGGCATTTTTTGGGTTAGGACCATGGCGATGCTATGCTGACCAGAAAAAACATACATTATGAAGTCCTTTGACATGTCTAGGTTAGACAATACGGGAGCGGAGCAGATAGCTTTTTTTATTTCATCAAAATATTTTTTGGCCTTAGTAGTTCATTTGAAATGTATATCTTTTTTTAACATGAGAGTGATGGGTCTTATTATTCCGGCAAAGTCAAAAATAAAACGACTAACAAAATTGACCTTTCCTAAAACAAGATTGGACTCCCTTTTTATTGACTGGGAGGGGAAGGTCTTTAATAGATTTGATCCAGTCTAGTTCAATGGAAACACCTTCTTTTGAAACTATATGCCCAAGTAATTTTCCTTGAGGAACCCCAAAGATATACTTTTTGGGGTTTAAGGAAATCCCAAATTCAAGACATTTTTGGAGGACTAATTCGAGATGGTCAAAATGATCCTCCCGATGTTTGGAAAACACAGTCAGGTCATCTAAGTATATTAAGATGATCTTATTAATCATCTCTTTGAAAGATAAATCCATGGCCCTTTGAAAAGTTTCCCTAACATTTGACAATTTGAAGGGCATCTTTTGGTACGCAAACATCCCCCACTTAGTAGTGAACATCATCTTGTGCTGGTCCTTCGCTTTCACACTTACTTGGTTATATCCTGAGAAACTGTCAAGCATTGAGAACATTTCTGATCCTGCCACCGTGCTCAGTAATTATTTCATGGATGGCAGAGGATAGTGGTCTTTGAGAGACATTTGATTTAGATATCAGAAATCCACACAGAGCTGGATATCTCCATTCTTTTTCCTAATAGGGACCAAATTTGACACCCATGTACTGTGTTTTATGGGGTAAATGATCCTTGATTCAATCAGCTTTTTCAACTCCTGGGCCATGAGAGATTCAATTTTTGGGTTAACCGATCTTCGCTTCTGTCGGACCAGCTTGGCCTCATTTGTGAGCTTGATGGTATGTTGGATGATATTAGGATTGTATCCCCTTAAATCCTCATAAGACCAAGCCATGACACCTTCATATTCATCATTGTATCGAGCCAACTTCTTTCTGTCTTCGGAGGAAACACCCTTTCCTACCTTGAGAAGTCTTCCACTGTTGCCTGACATTTCGACGTAATCCTCTTTGTTCTATGTGAGCTTCCGCTTATCCTTTTTGGCATCCTCATGGTCAAACAGGTTCTCTAAAATGATCAAACTGTTAGGGAGCTTGTTGGATCTCAGCTGGATGACTTGATTCCCATAGGCTTCTTTTATCTTAGGTTGCAACTGATCAGAAAATTCTCCTGAGCTTTGGATGAACAAAGCGGTCTATTCATCGCTCTCAAACACTTGCTAGTAAGTATCATTATCAAGGATAGTTGGGTGGACAACCACATTGAATGCTTGGGAGCTGGTTAGGAATTCTGTAGAAGGATCAAATTGTGCTTTGATGGTGGCCATTTGGTCTACTGTGGTATTTAGTTTCCAAGGAATGCTCATGATATTGAAAGCATCAAAACTCTCTATTAGATCCCACACTCTAGTGTGGTAAGACCTCATGTAGACATGCTTGGCACTGGATATCCCTTGAACTTGATGAACCACTAGCTCAGAATCTCCAATGACTTTCAACTTTTTAATGCCCATCCTTTTCGCCATTTTCAAACCTTGAATCAGTCCTTCATACTCTTCTTCATTATTTGAGCATGTAAACTGCAACTGAAAAGGCTTTAGGACTTGTTTGCCTGAAGGGGGAGTGAGACAAACTCCCGCTCCGGAGCCCATCTTGTATTTGGCATCGTCAAAGTGTAGGGTCCATAGTGCTGAAGACAACTGTTCTTCAGAGAATGAATCCTTAGTAAGATTTGGGATGATCTGATTTTCTTCAAAAATGCAATAGGTACCCAGGCCAGTGGCATGGTAGTTAGAGAAGAGGTCCAAATCTAGGAACTCATTCAGAAAGGCTTCTTGCTTAGGTGGAATTTCTCCTGTTACTTCTTCGTCTTCTAAAAGCTCTACCACCTTTCGTTCATCATTTGATATAGAGGTGTGGGTAGGCTCGAAATCAATCAAGGCCTAGTCGGCTATATGCTCAATGTGAAGGGATTCTAAAAGGATTTTTAACTTGGCATCATCTTGGGTACAAAGGATGAGATGGAACCAATCTAGGTACATATAGCCTCCTATTTTAGGGATAAAATCTCGAGAAAGACAGAGTCCAAAGACAGGAGGGATATCAATGACTGCTACTTCTTGAGACACCATCACACTTGGACATGCAAATAATGTTAATGGGAGGTTTTTTCTGAGACCTACCTTCTCAACCCTGTTCCCATCGAGTTGCATGACCCCTTTATTCAAAGGGTCATACCTAATGTTTAATACTTTGGCGATTTCCTTAGGCATGATGATAGTGCTAGCCCCGGAATCTATTATGGAGTTATGCAAAATCTTATCTCCAACTATAAGGGTAAGGTAAAATGGATTTGGCTTAGGCTTACCTTCTCCTTGGGCAATAGGGGGCGAGCTTTCATTTTTCAATACGGTCGAAGAGTGTGCTTTGCCCACTACTGGTCAGAGACCTATTCTGTCAATCTGAAGAGATTGCAAAGCTATTGCACTTGCATCTTTTCCATCATGAGACAATGCCTCTCTTAGTCTTTTCTTTTGCTCCAAAATATTCAGGAGATCCCACAAAGAGACATGAGCTCGGGCCTTCTTCAACTATTCTACCACATCTAGCACCTGAGGTGTGAGAACTTTTAGCTCCTTCGGCTTATAAGGGATGAACTCTTTTTCTCGGATAGGCAAAATTAATGACCGGTTGTTTAGAGGATCTAGCCATGGGCACTACTCTCATACTGCCAGTGCTTTCCCTGGTCAAACGCCTTTTAGAGAAGAGATTGTAATTTGAGTGCATGAGAGGGGTTCCATCCTTCAGGGTGATTGCGTCGTTGGTCAGCACCGTGTCCTCGTCTTCCATCCATGAAAAAAGCGCATGATCAGGGGCGATTTTTGCTTCTTGTTGCAATGACATCCCTTGCATCTGAGCGACAAAAGATGCATTATCCATACCTGAAGATGTATATGCACTCATCCAATGTCATGCCTGAATTCCTTTGTTCTACAACCCTCTGCTACAAATTCCTTCTTGGGCAATTCCTCAGAGTATGGACATTATTGCACTGGAAACACCAAGAGTTGGTGTTGTCTGCCAAGTTATTTTGGCCCACTATCAGTTCGCTACTAGTGGTTGGGTAGACAACCTACAACAGATTGGGGACTGGGACTATTTGGCCATTTGACTGAGGAGGTTTATTAGCACGATGATTCATATGTTGGTACGGAGGTCGATTCCCTTGGAAATTTTGTTGAAAAGGAGGCTTGGCAGGCGAGACCTGGGCTCCTTTTAGGTTGACAATTTCATTGGAGAAGGATCTTAGGAAAATTCTTCATATCACTAACTTCAGCAGCCAGAGAGGCGATTTGGGGAGTACGGAATGAATACATAGATTATGGAGTGGATGTATTGGGAGTGGCTTCTTCTAAGACTTGAGTGGATATTTCAGGGAATACTGTCATTATAGGGCGAGGGGCTAGCTTCCCAGTGTTGATAAGGTTATTTTCAGCTTGGACTGCTATGTCAAATGTTTGCGGAAGAGTATTACCTCCTAAATATTGAATCATCACTGATATGTTAGAATTGAAAGCTTTTAGATAGAATACGAAAGCCATATCCACTAGAGGGCGAGCAGACAATGGTATCCTCTGTCAGGTTTGTTGAAATCTCAGTTAAATCAGTTAGTGCTTCGATTGGAGCCCTCTTTATTGTGATGAGTTGGTGCATCAAGGACGATCTGTTAGCTTTATCCGAGAATCTCTGAAAGAAATGATCTCCCAGCTGATCCCAATCTCCTATAGTGCTGGGGCCTAAGGCTTTGAACCAGTCCAAATCTTTTCCCTTGAAAGAGGCTACGAACAATCTTAGAGCCACATTTTGTTCAATGATACCATGGACAGTGCAGACAGTGGCTACATCTTGCAAATGCTCCCCAGGAGTTTTATGACATTCTCCTGTGAACTTAGGAATGGCCTTAAGCGCACCTGGAGGGATGGCTCCCCAAACCATGGGTGGAATTGGGGGAATGAGAAGGCTACCATTATCCCAGGTCATAAAATTTCTGGGGGGAATGTGTGCCATCACAACATGTCAAGTCTGAATCAAGAACATAACCAAGATACAGTTAAATTTTTTTGCAACATAAGGAAATACTCATCATGCATTTACCAAATAACAAGTGCAAAACATAGTTTAATCGGCAAAATCTTAGATAAATGTATTCCCAAAGTTATTGGAATTCTAATAGAACAACACGGAAAAGACCATCAAAGCATACTGAAAGAAGTATCAATAAGGCCGTAGGCACAATTTGGATAACCTTCTCCAGAAAATGGTAATAGTTTTAAAAGGCTAAAATTCCTACTAAGAAAACTTAATTGTTCTTGAAAAGTTTTGAACCCCTCCTAACAGGGAAAAAACAAGCATAAATAGAGCCCGCAGCTCTGGAAAACAGCTCCCAAACACGCCAAAAAGGCATAACCACCTCCGAACAAAAAACCATGTCATGTCACCCTGAAGATCACACCCATCAAAATGGTCTTGAGACTTTACTCCCTGCCTAGAACGATCTACATACTGTCATAAATCAAAAATATTTCGCTAACCTTGGATAGGCAAGCTAGAAAATCCTTTCAAACAGAAATGCACCCACCAAAACATGACGGTGTCGAGTAACCATTTGCTTACTGTGCTAAAAGGTGGGTCCCAAAAAGAAACCCAGTCAGCACGTCTTTCCATTTGTCATCGACACTCTACTCCAAAAACTAAATGCCAAATACAGACCGAGGGAGTAACGTCGAGCTGACAATTGTCTTGTATGCCCTGCACTGCTGGAAAACTAAAAAGGCAAAAAAAGTAACCCAGCCAAAAACCTTAGTCACGATGTTTTTAATGTGAACACCTCCCTCTTAGAAATTGTGGCAATGGGTCCATAACCATTGGTCACTTTCTACTTTTTGTTACCCTGCTAATTTTGGTAATTTATCATCATCCAGTTATTATTTATTGACTTTAGAGAAGACATCGCTTTTGCTAGATTCCAAAGCACTCTAATACTTCTTGAAGCCCCAATCAACTCTACAAACGGATGTGTGCACCAAGATGGTGTTCAAAAAAGTGGACACACTCCTAAAAATAGTTGGAAAAACACAAAACCTGCATGGGTTATTTGAAATTTTAAAAACCCCATACGCGTTTTGGGTCATTTTGCCAAGCCTAAATGAAGCAAAACTATGCACAAGGTTTTTCTTATACTAAATGCATATGTGGTTTAGTTTTCAAAACCCTATACATGTTTTGTTGTCAATAAATTTTTTTGACTGCAGCCGCTAGGTCATTTTCATCCACGGCCACAAGAAAAAACACTTTAAGGGTTTCAAGCAACATAATACATGAACAGGGTTTTTGAAAATCAAACACATACACAATGGAAAGAGGTATGAGACCCAATTTTTTCATCTATTGTATGCATTTGATAAATTATATTTGCAATTAGAATGTAAATTCATTGTTTTTGATTTTTTTGATTTTTTATTTTTTTGTTATGAATGCATACCAGATTCGGAAAATAATGCCCCCCCAGCAAGAAACACCTCTTGAAAACTTAGGACAAATTTCCATAAGAGAACCCATAGGAGATCCCACAACCAAACCCTCAAGATACAAACCCTCCAGCGCCTCCAGTAGACCATTCACAAGCTACACAGAAGGGTTTGATAAACCAATTAACACAAAACACTGCCAACATAACTAGACTGAAGACATCTGAGCATGAGAATCATGTATCCCTTGCCACAACCCTAGAATCATTGGCTAGTAGTGCCAATGAAATTTCCAATCAAATTACAAAATGGGGATGCTATAGAGATTGATGTTGTGCTTTCTATGCTAGTGGGTAGTCATATAATGAAGTGAAAAAAAAACATAGAGCACAAATGTGTGCTCTTTTTATTGATCCCAAAATGGGTGAGACCTTAACCCTTAATTGAAAGAGGTTTCATAAACATTAGTGTAGCCATTTGTAGATGAAAAATGATTTTTGGGATAGGTGGTGGATGGTCTTTGACCAACCACCTTGTAATAATTTTGAGGTTCCATTAAATTTTTTGAGGAAACTATATTGTGAGTTTATCCTCACTAAGCGACCAAACTATTTTGATATGAGAGAGTTCTAGGGTAGAGGTGGAGGCTCTTCCCAAGATAGACCTAGAGCTTGGAGGGTACTAAACCCCCAAAGTTGCATCCCCCTAGCACCAAAACATGTGGTCCATGTCATGATCCCAGTAGCCTTGAAAGTGTTGATGGAGCTACAGACTCTTTAGGCAGCCACTGCATTGATCGATGTCATCATTCAACATGGCACATAGTTATCACATCCTCTTGGCCTATACGATGATCCAGTAGTTGAGCCATCTAGCCTTGGTGAGCCCATTCAACATGTGTGTCCTAGTTGTTCAGCTATATGCTATGGGATGGATGTCGAGGCCAGTGTAGATGGTTCTACATCCCATCTATGTACAATTTGTGGGACTAGATGTCAGACTACCACTATAGAGGATGTGGCACTGACTGATGATTTAATGTATATGGTGTATGGTGGTCACACGCAGACACAAGTGTGTTGATTTGAATTGATAACATTTTATTTAATAAGCTCTTAAAACTTGTAAATGTAAATGAATTTTCATTTATAGATCAATTTAAATTGATACAAACAATATGCATTTCAAGATGTAGCAGTGGGTGTTAATACACCATCTGATATTCCTCCCACACTTGATGCAGCTACAGCTTCGACGCTTGAGGCATAAATTTTGTAGCATGTTAAAATAGAATTGTACCTTGAATTCAATTTTTTTATATAAGATATACTAACTCTCTTTAATGTATATTTATTTCATGTTTTACAGGTGTTGTCAAGGGATCAAATGTCCTAGATTGATAATGTCATGCTCTCGGCCATCAATTTTGGCCTAGAAAGCTATGTTGTATCATATTTTGCACACCTCTTTCATGTATTCTTTTGATTGAATATGCAAGTCATTTAAATTTAGATTTATTAAATTATATTTAATATTATCTACTAATATCTTTTGTGTTAATTTTGTTTCTTTTAGGGTACCCCACACATGTCTAGGATACCTCCTTGGTGAAAGAAATCCTCAAGGACGCCTAAACATCAAAAGCTAATTGAACACATTTTTAATTGACACAATTGTTTGAAAATGTTGAAATTGTATTAATTGGAACTTGTAGATTGATTAGTCTTTTTTGTATCTCTTATATACAACGGTAATTAGGATTTGTAGAATTGATGAATGTACCTGATATGCCAGAGGATCAAGAGAGGGAAGAGGTATGTATCTCTACTTTATTTTCTTGATTTGATGATTATATGCACATGTACATGTGAACTTTAGATAAATTCTAATCTTATCATTTTTCATACAAGAAATAGCCATAGTTTCTTCATCAATGGTGAGCCCTCCTAAGTCTACTGGAGAAGCATCCCAGGATTTGGTATACTTTTGTTCTATATATTGTAGTTTTTTTAGTGTTTTTGATCTATATATGTTTTTGGTTTTTTAAACAAAAGTGTCAAGCCATTGATATATATATATATATATAAAAGAAAAACTGATTCAAGAGCTCAATAGGGAAAGAACCAGAAAGAAAACCC
Source organism: Cryptomeria japonica (assembly GCF_030272615.1). NCBI lineage: Eukaryota > Viridiplantae > Streptophyta > Pinopsida > Cupressales > Cupressaceae > Cryptomeria > Cryptomeria japonica. The sequence goes on from NC_081413.1 coordinate 162,459,031, forward strand.
TATATCCTTGCTCAGATACAGTGACAAAGAAAGAAGGAGGATATGAGAAGAAGCCATATGATCCAAAGAGATAAATAGGGATTTCCCATAGAATGAGTCTATTAGGGGCCAAAAAGAGAGTAACTAGTTGGGACAAGACCGAAGAAAACCAAAAAATAACCAAACCCCTTAACCGGTTACAGTGGCAATTGAGGAGCATGAATATGATTGTCTAAGCACTAATAAGATGTGCCAACTGGTTTCCCATTATGTTATATTGGTGCTTTGATACCAGTATGATGTCCTTATGACTGGTTAATAAAGAGAGAAGCCTCTAATACCAGTGCTAGTCGACAAGCAAAGAAGATGACTCCTCTACCGGTTCGGTTGCCATTAGATTTTCCATCCGACAAAAAAGAGCATATTCTAGGTAGCGAAAAATAAAATTGGAATAACTTTACTCGTTCATGGTGGTGTCTTCCTGGGACTGAATTGTAGGGGCATCGAAAATGGGCAGAAAGGAAGTAGTCCATCCTGTGACTTCATCCTACGTTGGTACGTTGAGGTCTGGAACCCTATCTGTAGTCTGACCCCTTTCCACAGGTTGCGATGTTTGCAAACAGGGGTCAACATTTTCTATTTCCAGGATTTCCATTAGAGCCCCAACTTTATATTTTTCCAAGGCTTGATCTATATATGTTATTACATTATATTAATTGTATTTAACCTACAATACTTATCATTATATTAATTGTATTTAATCTTATCATTTTTCATATAGGAAATAGCCATAGTTGCTTCATGAATGGCGAGCCCTCCTAAGTCTACTGGAGAAGCATCTCAAGCTCTGCTACACTTGTTCTATATATTGTAGGTTTTTAGTGTTTTTTATCTATATATGTTATTACCTTGTATTAATTGTATTTAACCTACAATAGGCCCCTTCTCAGTTTGGGCATAACGTGGAACCTCTCAAGTTCCATTTTAAGAGGACTCTTAAGTCTGACAAGGCACCGAAAGAAAAGAAGGTAGATCACAAATCAATAGATGTGGCAATATACAATTCAATTGCAAAGAAATTATAGTTGAATGTATAGTTATGTTGATAATTGTGAACTATTTTATACAAAAGGATTCTAACTTGTCTTTTGAATTATGGTTGTGCATGTTAGGGTTCCCACAGATACTGAGAGGGGGGGGGTGAATCAGTATCTGACTGGTAATGAAATTTTCTTAAAATAGAACATGCAAAATATAAAGTAACAGTATACCGGTATGTAAGAATTAATGCAAATAACAGAATCAAAAACATCCACATGAAAAGAACACCATAACACAAGATGTTTAACGAGGAAACCTGGTGTGGGAAAAACCTCGGTGGGATTTGTGACCCACAATATTCACTTACTGGCCAATAAGAGAATATTACTTACAATAGGGGCCTGCACATGCAGGAAGGCCAACTGCCTGGAGCTCACTGCTCAATAAGAAGTCACACTGACTTACAATGAGGATTATGCAAATCCAATAATCTATTCTGCTTTACAATAGCATCTTCAATGCCAGATTCAGTACCAGTTCTTGCTCTATTCTTTACATATACCCTTGACCTATAATTCACATATTAGGTCTGCCTTATAATTTATTTTTGCTTCCTATCCATATCCTATAGATGCCTACAATGATCTTTGTTATATACAAGAGTCATTTTACAATTTGCCAATTCAGCTTACAATGATAAACAAAATATTACATATCAAAAATCCTGTCAGCCTCTGTACTGGTATATATATTTCCTTCTATGTCAGTGTACATCTTCTGTGCCGGTGCCAGTGTAGATTTATTTTGTTGATGCCGGTGCACTGTTTTGTTTGAGTAATGCTTTGTCGGTGCCATAGGATTGCAAGGTTGCCATCAATGACAAAACCTTCAATCACACACAATGTCTCATTGGAGTGTCCATATGCCAACAGTGCAGCCATCTACAGAGTCGCGTACTACATCAAAGAGGCTCCATTTTGATGATACACCACAAATATAGGATCATATAGTGTTAGCTATGGTCATTGAAGGACCAATACATCTAGATATAGTCTAAATTTTTATTTTATATCGATCTAGACATGGAATATGCCATATTTTTGTAAAACTTTTATTAACTTGGCAAATATGCCATTTTTTGTATACATACACACTTATTGTGCATTTTGATGTATATAAATGTTGATATTCAATCCAATAAATGTGCACTATGTTCATTATTGTACATTTTGTTGATATTGATATTAATATTCAGTACATACACAAATTGTTCATCGTGTTCATTATTGTGCATTTTTTATATAAATGTTAATTTATAATTGGTATAGTTAATTTTTGCTCAAACAAAGACATACAATTCATTATGTGAGCAATACATCCAAAGTGCTCAACAAATAAGTCTGAATGATAACAAACAAGCTTATAAAATTGTAATGAAAGAGCCTCCAACACAAAATCATTAAAATTTGTCTCTACCTAAAATAGTAGTCGCAAGCTAGGTATTTCCAAGACCAGTGGCTTGCTAATCAATTACTTCAGCTAAACAAATGCCTTTTGTTGAATTCTACCCCACATAAAAGACTTAACAATTGCCATCACAGAATATGAAGCATTGTAACTATGGAATATGATTTGATAAGATTTTTTAGATATTGAACTACCCCTAAAAAACTCCATGTCTCAATCACAATGAAAGTCTTGGATCACTTCAAAATAACTTCCACTTTTACTAAATTCCTAACAATAGCTAGATCCTTGTCTAATAAATTTTGATCTCAACTACTCCATAGACTTGGCTAATCTTTGATATCGGACTTAGAAATATATTCAGTGTATCTACCGACTATCCTTTTATAAATTTAAATGAATATTTGCCTATGTAATCAACACTATGTATGTAAACAAAAAAATTCCATTTTCTGCAATCATGGGTTACAATGAAATAAGGTGATTTGATAAGATTTATAAAATATTGAATTAACCCTACAAAACTCCTTGCCTCAATCATAGTGAAATTCAATGGTAATGATCACATTTGATCCATGGTAATGATCACTAGATGTTTTTTATTCCTTTCCTTTATATCTGTCAATGTGAGTGGTGTGGGAGCACCCTCATGCTCGCAATGGTCAAATTCGGGTTTTGTCTTGTTTTATGTTGTTTCATCTAAATAAGGTCATTTAGGACCATTAATGATCATTTGGAGTCAATTGCAAAAGTTTGGGGTCATTTGGATAAAAGATATAAAAGTTGCTCAATTCTTGTCAAAGTTGCTCAGTTGTTGTCAAGGTTACAAGATAGGCTAAATTTGATTTCGTTCATTGTGGGAATGAACCAGCAGCATGAGCATGTTTGAGTGGGAAGGTTTATGGAAGGCATGCTCCTATTGTGCCTCCCAGCTCACAGGAACATCCAGAGCCATACCCTACAGAAACGATATCTCAAGTGCCCTAAGTCCAAAAAAATGTTGAACTTTGATAGACTATTTCTCGCAATCCAGGATGCATACGATTGATCTGTTTGAACCTATAGGGTCATGTGAGGCCCGTCTATAACAACCTATCTTGGTTTTTGAATACTTGTAGCTATTTTCATATGGTAGCATTTTTTCAGTTGGTGCAAAAATCGTCAGATGCATGTAATGCAAGGTTGCAAGATAGGCTAAATTTGATTATGTTCGTTGTGGGCATGAAAAAAACAACATGAGTGCATGTAGGTGGGTATTTTTATGGTAGGCATGCTCCTATTGTACCTCCCATCTTGCTCAAACATCTAGAGCCATACCCTACTAATGCGATCTCTCAAGTGCCCTAAGTCCAAAAAATTGTCAAAAATTTGACGGACTATTTCTCACAATTCAAGATGCATATGATTGATCTATTTGAACCTATAGGGTCATGTGAGGCCTGTCTATAATGACCTAGGTTTTTGAAGACTTGGAGCTATTTTCACATGGTAGCATTTTTTCAGTTGGTGCAAAAACCATCAGATGCATGCAATGCAAGGTTGCAAGATAGGCTAATTTTGATTTTGTTCGTTGTGGGCACAAACTAGTAGCACAAGCACATCTACATGGACACATTTATGGTAGGCATTCTCCTATTGTGCCTCCCAGTTCACTAGAACATCCAGAGCCATATGTTAGGCATACACATGTACTCATAAATAGTCATAAATTAGGTCATGTACTCATAAATAGTCATACAAAATTTCAAGTATAATGAAAAATACAAAATGCATCACAAAATTCCATTTATGCACAAATTTATATATACAAAAAATTTACATATACAAAAGTTGACATATATTCAAAAATTTGCCTCTAAAAATGGACAAATCAGCTCTTGGCTATTTAAATATACAAAAAAAATATTTACAAATCAACTCATGGGCATTTATATATAATTTGGCATTTAAATATGCAAAATCCAATTTATGGTCATCAAAATATACAAAATTTGGCATTTAAATATGTATAAATCAGCTCATGGCCATTTAGATATACAAAATTTTGCCTCTAAATATGAACAAATTAGCTCATGGGCATTTATATATACAAAAAACAAATATAGAATAATTCACTGACGATATATAAAAAATTCTCAAAATCATTCTACCCTGAACCATAGAATCATTGTAATGCTCCAACAATTGAACACTTGTAGATGACACAAAATCAATCAAGTGAGCCTTTGGAATTGTCTCTAACCCATATTGTGTCAAGTATTGCCTTGTGGACGGATTCACAAACTTTCCATAAATTCTTGTTATGAGGTCTACCACAATACTTGATCAATTGAATATTTGTTACAACAACAAGGTTGGAGAAATGAAGAATATCTCTATGTGTTACAAAGTTCTTGAACAACCAAATATCCCAATTCTTGATAGGGTATCTCCCAAGCCATGTGCCTATCATGACAACAGACCCTATTGGGTATTCAATACCCTCTCCGACAATGATTACGGCTGTCAATTTTCTTGTAGGCTCAATACAACGACACAAAAATTAATTTGTTCCTTCTTCATTGTTCTCTTCTGCAACAATGCGTACACATGACCTACATTGTATAGAATGATAATTAATACCAAAAATAATGTGTGATGTAACAAAATGAGCCAAAAAAAATTCTTGCAAAAAAATTAACCAAAAAAATCACCTAGTTCCACTAGGTCAGATACATGGTCAAAATCCACTGATGCTTCCATCTAGTTCAATTGCAGTGCTCTGGGAACTTGATATGTATCAATTGGAACCAATGGTCTACAAGACCATTTGTCAACCCACTCTTGTGATTCGTATTCTTCCCACAAAAAATTCACATGTGAAGAGAAAAAACATACAATCTATCTAGTATAAATTACTAGTGAACTTGCATTTGAGCTTCTAAATGAGTGCATTTCATTCGATCCTACAAATGTACAATAATCTTGATAGTTTTCAATGTTAGATTGACTAATCAACCAAAAATATCTATGAACCATTGATGTACCTGCATTACCCAGTCTTGGATTGTAGAGTTACACCATCACATAATTGTTGTTGCATCTATCAACTCAGCACCACCTTTGTACTTCAATTCTTCTCTAGATAGGGCTCTTTTTATGCATGCTCTTGCACCATCGTGCTCCCCCTTTCCATGTCCAGTCTTAGTGAAAGTTGTACACCACTCGTCACATGCACCCTAGTCAACCAATAGAACATCCTTGCATTCTTGAATTGTGAGGTGCAATTATCTGACCATATTATGTGTTGGTTGTATCATATGTTTCTTTCCCTTAAATTATCATAGAAAACTTTAAAGCATGCGCACAAAATTTGACAAATGGGTACAATCATCACTTATGTAGAAGTGATACTCTCTTACAACATTTCTATCCTCATGTATGCTATCATCTTCGTGCATGATTGCTATGTGTACAAAAATAGAAACTTGTGTAGATTGGTAATACATAGATTGCACTTCATTTTGAGGTTGTAGTGTATAATTTTCAGCAAAATCAATGATAGAGACAATGGTACCAAGAGAAAATTTGTCCTTACATAACTTGAATTGCTCATCTAACCACCAAGATCTATGTGTATGCATTATGTACTCATAAACTAGTTTCTCTTGAAACATTTTAAAAAATTCAACTACATATATCATTTTTCACTAACTCACATCTCTTTAATTCTTTTACATCTTTAACCCCATATATGACTATCTTGTATTTTCTAAAAGAAACTAGTTTCTTACCAATTTCGTGCATTCTCTCCAAATGTATGCTAGGGGTCCCACAGATACTGAGAGGGGGGGGTGAATCAGTATCTAACCGGTGAGTAGAATTTCTTAACTTAAGACATGCAGAACATAATATAACAGTGTACCAGTATGCAAGATATAATGCAATAAACATAATCAAGAACATCCACATGAAAAACACACCATAACACATGATTTTAATGAGGAAACCCAGTGTGGGAAAAACCTCGGTGGGATTTGTGACCCACAATATTCACTCACTGGCCAATAAGAGAATATTACTTACAATAGGGGCCTGCACATGCAGGAAGGCCAACTGCCTAGAGCTCACTGCTCAATGGGAAGTCACACTGACTTACATATAAGGATTATGCTAATCCAATAACTTGTACTACTTTACAATAGCATCTTCAATGCCAGATTCAGTACCAGTTCCTGCTCTATTCTTTACATTTACCCCTTGACCTATATTTCACACATTATGTCTACCTAATATTTTCCTTTTTGCTTCTACTTCACATTATTCACACATCCATCACATTACAAAATGTCTACAATGATCTCTTTTATATATAAGAGTCATTTTACAATTTGGCAAGTCGGCTTACAATAATAAACAAAATATTATATAACAAAAATCCTGTCGGCCTTTGTGCCGGTATACTTCCTTTCTTCTGTGCCGATGCCGGTGTCCTAAGTGCCGGTGTAGAGTGTGATCTACTGATGCTGGTATAATGTCTTTGCCGGTGCCATAGGATTGCAAGGTTGCCATCAATGACAAAACCTTCAATCACATACAATGTCTCATTGGAGTGTGCATATGCCAACAATCTCCCCCTTTGGCATTGATGGCAACACTCATGAGAAATTTCAAAAGGTATCCAAAAATGTGTAGTCCAAAAATGTTACCAAAAATGTGTGTGCTCCCCCTAAGCATATGATTCCTGTGATTTGAATTTTCTCATCCCACTACTCCCCCTTTGGCATCAATGACAAAGGTTGTCAAGATGTTAGTAGAGTTTGTAGTTTCAACTATCCATAAACTCAACCTTGTAGCTAGGTGGTTATAATCTGAAAAATATCTCCCAAAATCAAGTTTATACTTTCCATAAACTTCTTACTATCATTTATTGTTGTCTCAGTTCTCTTCACTGTACCGGTGAGATGTTGCAAATGCTCTGTTGGTGTTTTGCTTCCCTGTATTAATGCCTCAGAAATTTCCTTCCACAGAGATGCTAGATAGTCCAATCTTGGACTTAGTTTAGATCTCAAATGTTTTGCCTTATTTATTATTCTTTCTTTCTCCCTTTCCAATTTGAGTAGTTCTTCCTCAAAATTTGATATCTTCTCTTCAAAAACTGATAGTGTATCAGGTGAGTTGACAAAACTATCTGCAAGTTTATTGATCTCATCCTGTACCTTGCTCATTTTCTTGTCAATATCTACAGTCAAAAAGTTTGTTTTACAGGTATCTTTGTACAAATTTTTGTATTCTTTCAACAAACTACATAATTCTGGTAGAAGTGTGTCAAAATCTCTATTACACTTCTTTATTTGTTCATCAAAGAATTTTTGTTTCTCAATTTCTACCTTATCCTTTACTGACTCTTCCTTTATTTTCTCAATGTTTTCAGAGATATATTTACACAATGTATCCAATTGTCCTAAAGAATCTTTATTATCTATATTACAGTTGGGAGCAATTACCTTCAAAATTGGTATGGTATCATCAATTGCTTTGTAAGCCTGTGAGCTGCAGTCAGTTATTTTCTTGATAGAATCAAGTAGTACCTTAGTCACATTTGTTGATTTGTATGCTGATGATGATCCAACAATCTGAGTATCGGTGGAAGTTACCAAGCTTGTATTGACCTCTGGTAGGTCAGTTTGTGTCTGCATTTCTTTAAGCACTAGTTTTCCTACTTCACAGGTTGCTGGTGGCACTGTTTTCTTATGTACCTGTTCCGGTGGTTGTTGTTCTGGAGCCTTTTGCTCTGTTTGTTTCTCTGTATGTTGAATTGCCTCAGTCTGTGACTCAGTCTCTACCTTTTTCTCTTTATCTTCTACCAGTTTCTTAGTTTCCCCTGCTACCGGAGGCTCACTAGCCATATCTGACTTAACAGTTGTATCTTTGCCAACTACTATGTTGATCTTCTGAGTATCAACATCCACAGTCTATAAGACTTCAGAATTAGGATTATTATCCTCTACATCCATACTCTCAGCTGCCGGTTGATCTTCAGTAGTTGTTGTTTTCACCAGTGGAGTATTTAAAGAAGGTAGGGGTAAGTTGTCTTTAACTTTGATGCTTGGTGGTCCACCAATTTTACCTTTCCCTTTATCTCTGTCTTTCTAATAAACCTTTATAGGTTTGGGATTCTTGTACTCTTCTTGTTTTCTTTCTCAACTAGGAATATATCCCATCCATCTTTTGTTTCCTCTATCACTTCATTAACTCTTCCTGCCATTAGTGATATATGTCGGTGTGCAATAGAGAATACTGACCAGTTTGCTTGAGCAATCAAATCATCAATTTCTTTTGGAGAGTTTACTGGATATACAGCAAGTAGCTTCTCAATTTTTATTTTCTTATCCAATTCTATCACTGCCTATCTTCTTGCCTCAAGTCTTTTGAATAATTCATCAAGATTTTCATTTACTACTTCCATCAAAAATTTCTTGTACATGTCCATATGTAATATAACACTATTCTCTATTTGTTATTTCTCATCAGCTGTTAGAGTGTCATATATTTTCTCTATGTTCTTCAGTTTTCCTTCCTCTATGATTTCATTTAACAGTATATCAAGAGGGGCCAAATCTTTGTTTGTCCTTTTCTTCTTCTTAGGTGTTAGTTTCTTCTTTGGTGTGGCCTTTCTAACCGGAGATCTCATTGCTTGTTGCTTTTGTCTTGTCCTCCTAGGTGAAGGTGTGGTTGTCGGTGAGGGATCTCTTTTTCTTACAACTCTTTTGAAAGTTGCAGGCATGTCACTTCCTGAAGAAGTACCTACCGGTGATAGGTGAGTTTCAGGTTGTGGAGCTGCTAACTCATCCTCTGTTATGCCGTTTTTCTTCAATACATCTTCCTTGATGGCTTTTGCTTGTCTGGATCCTTTCCTTACAACTGCTTCAACCTTTTTCACTCTTTTCTTTGATTGAATTTGGCTTTCTATGGTTTCAACACTACCAAATATTTCTTCTTTTGGTTCTCTGGGGTCTTCCAGAAGTGCTTTGGCATATGTTTCAACTATGTAATCATCTATTTCATATCCCATCTTGGTTACCTAGACTGTCCTTGGGATGACCGCTTCCATCCAAATTTCATCTTTCTTGATGACAAAGCATATATCATCTTTGTATTTGTCTACAATCTTCTGAGATAACCTTACTCTTTTCTTCATTTTAGCTTTTAATGCTTGAAATAAGTCATTAATATTATTTTCCTTGTTCTCGCCCATGTTATTGAATAGTTCAGTCAATTGTTTTCCTACTGGTATGTCATATCCAAGTTCTTTGTAACCTATACCAGGAACCTATTTTGTTATGTGTAGCATTAGGCATACTAACAAATTTCCAAATCTGAAATTTCCTTTCTTGTCCTTCTTGATCTTTCCAAGGTTGTCAATTAGTTCATCTCTTAACCACTCACATATGTCAATTTTTGCATTGTCCGTGACCATGTCATAAGCACTCTTAATGCATAAACTTGAAACTGAATTAAGTCTATTAGCATGAGTTGCTTTATACCCTAATATCATACTGATGAATCTCACATTGACATCTTTTACATCATTAACCTTTAGAGACCTCTTGTCAAATGTTGCACCAGTTAGGTCTATAACTAGGTCATTGGAAACCTTCTTGGTTTTATCTGGCCTCTTATCGGTGGTCGGTAACCCTATGACAACTTTCACAGCTTGCTTGGTGATCTTATGGATTGCATCTAACTAGAAAAACTCTCCATGTACCCTGCTTAAAACTATCCTAATCACATCCTTTGGAAATTCAGGAATGCTAAGGATTTCTATAAATCCTAGGGTCTCAATGATTTTGTGTTCATCCTTTACATTGTCGGTATTATCGCATATCACAGTTTTATACATGGTTTTGATTTCCTCATCTCCTAACTCTTCAATGTTATAGTGGATGTATATTCGAGGGTCTTCAGCATAAACAACTCCCTTAGGAATTTGAGAAAAAGAACCTAAGGTATCCTCCTTCTTTGCTATCTCGAAAACTAACTGAAATACAGGCCTAGGTCTTTTTATAACTTCAACAATAGTAGGGTTTGCTATGTATTCAATTGCAGAGGTGGATGCCATGATTAAATACCTTTTACTACCTTGGATGGATGATTGCTTGGAGTGTGCTTGCTTCTTGCTCGAAATGCCTTAGCTCGGAGTCTTCGTGCTCTCTGAAAATTTGAAATCTCGGTGAAATGAAATGGAGCCAAAACCTTAACTTTATAGTGTCTTTTCGCCATCTACCACATTAATTGCATGTCGGTTAAGTATTCACTTAACATTGTTTGCCGGTAATAAGTAATTTTCAACTTCTTATCTCTAACTGAGGGAATAATAGCACATGTATCAATATATTGCCAAACCCTCAAGGAAATTTTCTTCAATTAGATGAAGAACTCCCTGCCGGTAGAGCATTGCTTTGTCCTTCCCGTGAAGCATCACTCTATCCTGCCAGTGAAGCATTGGTTTGTTCTACCGGTGGAGGAGTATTCCCAATATTTAGATCAGCTTTCCTAATCCATTGTTTTGAGAATTCTTGCTTAACCTCTTCAACTTTTTCTTTACCTTTCAAGCTAGCACTTTTGTTGTCTACCAGTGTTCCTTTACTTCTACAAAATTTAGCAGTATGCCCAATCTTGTTACATGCATAACAAGTTACATTATTTTTCTGAATAGCTTTCCCAAAACCTATGCCGGTTTGTGTTCTACATTGATTAGATAAATGTCCAAATCTTCCACAAACATAACATCTCACATTCATTTTGCAGTTTTCAGAATTGTGACCAACTTTGTTGCATTTGGAACATTGATCAGTGGGTGTGTTGATATTTTGATAATTTCTAGATCTACATTCATTTGCTCTATGACCATACTTATTACAGTTAAAGCATTTTCCATTGAATTTATAAGCATTAGGTTGTCTTACCAGTTTGCTGTGATCCTGAGTATTTGCAGTACTGGAGCTTTCACCAATTTCAAAGCCAATTCCAGAAGTGTCACCTTTAGGTTTTTGATTCTTCAGCAAGGTGCCAAGTTCCTCTGAGCTTTTCTTGAATTTTTCTTTGTGTTGATTTGCAGTTTCCAATTCTCTTTCCAAGATTTCTTTTTGTCTCATCAATTCATTTGAGTCATTCTGAGTATGCATTAGATCTGTCTTCAACATGTCATTTTCATAGCTAAGTCTTGTATTCTCATTTGCTGCATCACTTAGTCTTCTGGTCAATTCTTCTTCATTCTTCTTCCTATCCTCAATCTCTTTGCAAAATCTCATAGTCATATCCTACATTTCATTTTTTGTTGTCATGATCTCTTGTTTCAACTTGCTTATCATATCATTAAGTGATTCCTTTTCATCATTCTCATTTTGCAATTTTTCACAAAGTTCTCTTCTCTTATTTCTTGCAACAGTAAAATTTTCTTGAAGTGCCTAAATGATATCCTGTGTTGCCCTTAAATCATCTTCTAGTTTGATATTTTTCAATTTCTCTACATCATAGTCTGTAAGAGCTCCTTCAAGTTGCTTCATTAGATTTTCCATCTTTACCAGTGTCAAGATCTTCCTCAAGCTATTAGGATTCTAAAAATAGAGGACCAAGCTCTGATACCAATTGTTAGGGGTCCCACAGATACTGAGAGGGGGGGGTGAATCAGTATCTAACCGGTGAGTAGAATTTCTTAACTTAAAACATGCAGAACATAATATAACAGTGTACTGGTATGCAAGAAATAATGCAATAAATAGAATCAAGAACATCCACATGAAAGACACACCATAACACAAGATTTTAACAAGGAAACTTGGTGTGGGAAAAACCTCAGTGGGATTTGTGACCCACAATATTCACTCACTAGCCAATAAGAGAATATTAGTTACAATAGAGGCTTGCACATGCAGGAAGGCCAACTGCCTAGAGCTCACTGCTCAATGGGAAGTCACACTGACTTACATATAAGGATTATGCTAATCCAATAACTTGTACTGCTTTACAATAGCATCTTCAATGCCAGATTTCGTACCGGTTCATGCTTTGTTCTTTACATATACCCCTTGACCTATATTTCGCACATTAGGTCTTCCTGATATTTTCCTTTTTGCTTCTACTTCACATTATTCACACATCCATCACATTACAAAATGTCTACAATGATCTCTTTTATATATAAGAGTCATTTTACAATTTGCCAAGTTGGCTTACAATAATAAACAAAATATTATATAAAAAAAATCCAGTCGGCCTCTGTGCCAGTATACTTCCTTTCTTCTATGTCAGTGCCGGTGTAGAGTGTGATCTGCTGATGCCGGTATAATGTCTTTGTCGGTGCCATAGGATTGCAAGGTTTCCATCAATGACAAAACCTTCAATCACATACAATGTCTCATTGGAGTGTGCATATGCCAACAATGTACACATCATGATAAATGTTACAAGCCACCACATGTAGCACAAGAACCTTTTAGACACATCATCTTATAATAAATGCAACCATCATGTCTTTTACATAGCACACTTGAAATAAATTCTCTTAGTGACTTAGGAGGTGCTTGTATATTGCATTCCAGCAAAACATCATTAGAGTGCAAAGTACAACATATATGATGATAAATATCATAGTGCATGGAAAATTCAATATGCATCCTACAACATGTGGTGCATACATGATTAATCTTAACATAAAAAGGTTTTTCCATTTAAAAAAATCTTTGACTAATTCTTATTTGAGAAAACTTTTGAAGGAATGTTTCATAAAATTTTGTTTGATTCATACCCAAATAGTGTTTGGCATGTGGCTCACGATTTCTAGATCTCTAATTCACCTTCTAACAACATGTCTCTTTGGTTGGATGAAACCCTTATGTTGTGATGTCAAAACTTACAATTAATGTTCTTAGTGCATCAACAACAACCTTGTCTTTGCGTGGTAGTCTACCTAAGAATGCCCAAAAAGAATTATTGTTGGGATCCTATATTTTCTCTTGCCTCTCTAATGTTTAATGACTTACTTGTTTTGCTTATCAAACAATATTTTTTTATTTTTTTGTTTATTATACTTGATGTAATAACACATCAAGTAACAATAGAAACTTTAGTACGTGATTTTGAACCAATAGCTTGATATGAATCAAATAGATTTCTCACAATAGTTCTTTCACTATTACTTTCCGATGATCTTGGGCCTAGAATTTGTTGGCATTCTACACTCTAATGAGAAATAATGGTGTTGTCATTGATGGAAAACTTCAGGCAACCTTGTGGCATTCATCTAGTAAACCACTGGTAGGCACCAACACCGACAGACACTTCACCGGCAGCGGTAACAATGCATACCGACACCCCAGCTGACAGGAATAAACTTTTGTTTATTGTATTTAATTGTAATTATCTTTTGTAAAGCTAACATGGCATATTGTAATAGACTCATATATGTATGAGATCTTGTAAATTATTTTGATATATGAGATGGAATAAGAATGAGTGAATAATAAGGAAGATATATGCGAATGCATAAGACATATTTTGTATAAGGTTTATGGTTATAGTATGAGCTTAAACCGGTACTGAACCTACCATAGTTGATGCTGATTTGAAACAGTACATTGTATTGGATTCTCATAATCCATTTTGTAAGTCAGTGAGACTTCTATTTTGTAGATTGAGTAATGAGCTCTAGGCAGTTGGCCTTCCTGCATGTGCAGGCCCCTCATTGTAAGTAATATTTATTCATTGGCCAATGAGTGAATATTGTGGGTCACAAATCCCACCAGGGTTTTTCCCACACTGGGTTTCCTCGTTAAACATCTTATGTTATGGTGTGTTTTCTATGTTGTCTTTATTGTTCTTGTTTAATGCATTAATTCTTATTTACCGGTACACTGTTTTGGAATGCAAAATACTTAATAAGGTTAAATATTCTGTCAACCAGTTAGATACTGATTCACCCCCCCCCTCCTCTCAGTATCTTTGGGACTATCATTAATCCTAACAGAATTTTCATTGTCTCTCTAAAATTTAAATTTTTAATCATTTCAACAATTAATTTTCATCTTCCAATTTGATTTAAGTTTTCAAAATAGTGTTGCCATATTATTTTAACCATTCTTCTACAAGTTCATTCATTTATTTTATTGGGCATTGGCTTCAAAATATTCTTATTGATGTCACTTAGATACTTTGGTTTACTACAAATAATTCTAGGAGGTGTTAACATTGGTGCATTCATCACATCAAATTGAGTTGGTGTATGTTCATCATTTTATGATTATTCATTGTGGTCTCTTCTTCAATTGCATTAGGTTCATTTGGTAAATCAAATATTGTTGGTGCATCTTTATCATTTGTTTAATTATTGATTGTGATTTACTCTTCAATTACATTAGGCTCTTTTGGTATATTTAATTGAGATGTTGTGGATGACATACCTTCTTGTCCCATTGTTCTTAGTTCACATAATTTCTTCATATGTTGCCTTTGTCTTTCCTTTTTAGTCTCTCATTGTTTGATTGTTCCTCACTTGTTCTTTCCCATTGTTAATAACGATTATCCTAAATAGAACCATTTTGCATTAATTAGAACAACAATTCAATCATTGGAAATCAAGCAAAACAAAATTTCCCTTACTTTGACATATAATACTCACAAAATCGTAGTATCAGTTGTAGTGGGGCCTTCAACAACTTCAAAAACTCCTTTTATGATCGTTGAGGTTGTTGACAAAATAAAAATATGTGTAAGAAACATGTACACATTATGTCTAGTAACCCTTACATGTAATTAGTCCCTAAAAATACACCAACAGGCCAACGTTCATAATTCTCATAACCCATATGTGCTTTTTATGTTGAAAACCCCGTACACACTTTTTATGTTAAAAACTCGTATGCATTACTTATAATAAAGAAATGGTGAAGGAAAAGTGAGAGAGAGAGAGAGGGAAATAGAGCTAGGGGGGGAGGGAGAGGGAGAGTGAGAGGATGGGAAAGGGAGGGAGATAGAAGGGAGGAGGGAGAGAGAAAGAGTGTGGAGGGAGGGAGAGAAAAAGAGAGAGGGTGAGAGAGAGACAGAGGGGAATGGTAAGGGTAGTGAGGGACAGGGAGATAGAGAGAAAGAGTGGGAGAGGTAGAGAGGGGAAGAGAGAGAAGGAGAGGGAGAGTGAGAGGATGGGAAAGAAAGGGAGATAGAAGGGGGAGGGAGAGAGAAAGAGTCCAGAGGGAGGGAGAAAAAAAGAGAGAGGGTGTGTGTGTGTGTGTGTGTGTGTGTGTGTGTGTGTGTGTGTGTGTGTGTGTGTGTGTGTGTGAGAGAGAGAGAGAGAGAGAGAGAGAGAGAGAGAGAGAGAGAGATGGTAAGGGGAGTGAGGGAGAGGGAGATAGAGAGAAAGAGTGGGGAGAAGAAGAGAGGTAGAGAGATGGTAAGGGAGGGAGGTAAATGGAGAGAGAGAGAGAGAGAGAGGATGGGAAAGGAAGGGTGATAGAGGGGGAGAGAGAGAAAGAGTGGGGAGAGAGAGAGAGAGAGATGGTAAGGGAGGGAGGGAGAGGGAGAGAAAGAGAGAGGATGGGAAAGGAAGAGAGAGAGAGAGAGAGAGGCTGGGAAAGGAAGGTAGAGAGAGAGAGAGAGGGAGAGGGGGGGAGAGAGAGAGACCATACAACCACTCAGGACACCATATCACCCCTTAGGATACCATACAACCCCTTAAGACACCATATGGCCCCTTAGGACACCATTAGACCCCTTAGGACACCATATGACCCCTTAGGACACCATATAATGCCTTAGGATATCATATGGTCCTACTTGGGGTTGTATGTTGTGCTAAGGGATATTTTGGTGTCATTAGGGGTATGGGAGAGAGAGAGAGAGAGAGAGAGAGAGAGAGAGAGAGACCATATGGCCCCTTAGGATAACATATCACCCCTTAGGATACCACGCAACCCCTTAAGACACCATATCACCTCTTAGGACTACATTAGACCCCTTAGGACACCATATGACCCCTTAGGACACCAAAGAATGCCTTAGGATATCGTATGGTCCTAGTTGGGGTCGTATGGTGTGCTAAGGGATCATATGGTGTCGTTAGGGGTCATGTGGGGTCCTAAGGGGTCATATGGTGTGCTAAGGGACTAGGTGATCTCAACTTATTTTTGTAAGCAATATTGGCATTGATTTTTATATCACAATAATGGTTCATCTTGCCCCTAAGGACACCACATGACCCCCTAGGACACCATACAACCCCATAGGACACAATATGACCCCTTAGGACACCATATGACACCTTAGGATATCATATGGTCCTAGTTGGGGTCATATGGTGTGCTAAGGGATCTTATGGTGTCGTTAGGGGTCATATGGGGTCCTAAGGGTCGTATGGTGTGCTAAGGGCCTGATTGATCTAAACTTATTATTGTAAGTAGTATTGGCACTAGATATTATATTGTAACAATTGTTCATCTTGCCCCTCAAGGCACCATATTGTAAGGAAGTTAAGTAGCAAAACAACTTCCTACGCTAACCTTGAGAGGAGGGTAATGCAAAAACTTTTACAGATTGTCACAACAGTTACATAAAATAGGAATATATATAATAACATTCAAACCATAACACATTGATTTATGTGGGCAAAACCCTTTCAAGAGAAAAAACATACACTCCAAAATCTGCCCAATACATTATTCCACAATAAAAAAGTAAATTACAATATACTTGCAGATCAAGCTCTTTGCAGGAGTACCACTAATCAAAGATTCAGAGGTAACTCAATAGTTATAAGACTCTTACACACAACCTTTATCTCACACACCTCATATATAGGAGATTCAATACAAGAAACCATTAAACGGTATTACAAAACCATGGGCTAAAACCATCCAATAAGGTGTAGCCAACCTTATCTCCCTTCTAGATGCCCTATGAGGTGTCCCTCCCTTTTTACAACTCATTTATGTGTCCGATGTATTTAATATTTCTTATTTCAGGAGTAAAAAATTTTTGAGGCCATAACTTGAGAACCATGTGTCCTATTGACGAACCGTTTGAAGCACCAAAAAACTCATGAAGTTCTCTATTGCCTCGTAAACTGTTATGTTATTTATGCCCACTTTTTAGGATATTTCAAGGACTATGAATTCCTAAAAATCAAATTTAAACCTTTTATTGGACCCCTCCAAAACAGAAAATTTAATATCTTCAAAACTAGTCATGATGTTGCAACATAACTTTACTGGAATGCTTATCTATCCAACCAAAAGTTTCACGGAGAATTTTGCACCATTTCATGCTCAAAAGAAAACTTACTATAAATAGTAACCTCATGTAAATACAAGGTTGAGACACCATTTTCCCAAGAAATCTCCCACTTTTTGAACACCTTGCAAGAGAAAAGGGAGTATCAACACAATAAATCAATTGCTAGGGGCCATGAGGCCCATAGACTCCAAGCACCATCTTAATTTCTCTGTGCTCACAACCTTAGTTAAAGAATCTGCAACATTCATCAAAGTTTCTACCTTAACCAGCTTCACCCTACCATCTTCGACCATATCTCTAAGAAAATGATACTAAACATCAATGTGCTTGGTCTGGTCATGAAATGTCGGGTTCTTAGCTAGGCAGATCACACTCTGATTGTCACAATAAATTGTCACAACTCCTTGTTTTATTCCAATGTATGAACATAGTCTCTTAAGCCAAATGGCCTCTTTACAAGTATGAGTAGTTGTCATATATTATGCTTCAATAGTGGATAAATCAACCACAACCTGTCGCTTACTCATCCAAATAATTGTACCACCAAATAAAGTAAACACATAAGCATTGGTGGATCTTCTACTATCAATATCACCTGCCCAGTCTAAATCCACATAACCATGAATATCAATAGAAATCATGTCTCCAACTAAATTACCATGATAACACAAAGAATACTCTAAGGTACCCTTCAAATATCTGAAGAATCTTTTGATTGCATCCCAATGAATTCTACCAGGATTAGACATATATCTGGATAGAACTCCAACTGCTTGGGCAATGTCTCGTCTAGTACAGACCATAGCATACATCAAACTTCCAACTGCACTTTGGTAAGGCACTCTGCTCATTTCTTCCATCTCCGATGGGGATGTAGGACAATCTCTAGTAGATAATTTCACTCCAACTGTAAAAGGAACACACAATGGTCTACAATCCTGCATGTTGAACCTCTTGTTGCCATTGTATAAAGATTGCATTGAAGAAGTATGTGAAGGAAGTGTTGAGAACTTTTGGAATGGGAGATTGTAAACCTATTGGAACACCAATGGTTACAAGATGTAAATTTTCAAAGGAAGATGATTCTGCACCAGTTGATGAAAAAGAATATAGATCCATGATAGGTAAGATACATCAAGTTGTCCATAGTAGACCGAACATTGCTCAAGTAGTAGGATTGGTTGCTAGATTTCAGAAAAATCCATAGGAGTCACACGGGATTGCAACCAAGAGAATTTTTAGATAGTTGAAAGGAAAAATAGATTATAGATTATGGTATCCATATGCAGAAGACTCTGACTTAAAATTCTATACCGATGTAGATTGGGCAGGCAATGTTGATGACTGGAAAAGTACAATCGGAGGAGCATTTTTTCTTGGAGGCAGATTAGTGTCTTAGAGTAGTAAGAAATAGAGTTGTATCTCTCAATCAATAGTAGAAGCTGAGTATGTTGTAGCTTACATGAATTGTAACCAAGCAATTTGGATGAAACACATATTGGAAGGTTTCAAGCTGAAGATATCAGAACCGGTAAGAATTTTCTGTGATAACACTAGTGCTATAAATATTTCTAATAACCCGGTGTCGCATGCTAGGACTAAGAATATAGAGCTGAAGTATCATTTCCTGAGAGAGAAAGTTCAAAGAAAAGATGTATCACTGGAGCATGTTTCCACTAAAGAACAACTAGCAGATATTTTTACTAAGCCTCTACCTAAGGCTACATTTGAATATCTCAGAAGTGAGTTAGGGGTTATACCCCTACATGAAGTCAATTAAGCAGATATGGAAGACATCAATCCCAAAGCCTATTGAAAATCTTGAAGAAGGATTGGTGAAGAATGGAGCTACTCCACAGGGGGAGCAGCTAATTGCAGATTAGAGAAGCATGGATAAGAAACAAAATGGTTTACCTTCACTTTGGAATTGTTGTCAAAGCGGGAGAACAGTATATGATTGAGGGACAAAAAGGAAAAGTATACAATTGATAGCCTTATATGTTAAGGAGATAAGACAGATTGCAGACCAGTTACCAACTGAAGATATGAAGATGCAGTTGAAGGATAGTTTATGTTGAAAAATGTAAACCAGGATTCCTATACCTATGTATATGTTTTTCTCTCAATCATGAAAATCAATTGGTATTGATATTTGTATTTCTATCAACGACAAAGGGGGAGAATGTTGGCATTGCATGAAGATTGCATTGAAGAAGTATATTAGGAAGTGTTGTCATTGATGTCAATAGCAACCGATAATGTAGCAGTGAAGATCAATTGATAACCCTATCCAGTCGAGAAGCAGAACCCTAACCGATGAATCTTGGAGATCGGTTGTGATGATTTATGACCAAATGATGATCGGCGATGAAGATGCCACGAAAGCATGTTGCATGTGATGAGTTTTTAGAAGGTTCTGGGACATAAAGATAACCATTTATCTTGGGAATAATCAAATTCATAGTATGAAGTGACAAATGCATGATGTGTTACAAGATTCAAAATGCGATAATCTAGGAGCGGTTGTAGATGCCTAGAAGAATGTAAATTTGATTGCATGTAATCTAATGATCAAGATTTAATCGATGTGTTTGTAATCTCTATGAAAATTTTAGGGTTTGTGTTGTGTTACCAACCTAATGTATTTGTTTATAAGGTCGATGGATTGATTGAATGAGTGTGTTGGCAAATTTGATTAAGTGTGAAAGTGATTGTTGCTAAACTAGGAGGTGTGTCTACAAAATGATGTGAAGGTAGATAGGAGTAGTAAAGGATCTGATTCAGTTAGGAAGTGTTATTTCCAGATTGGTCAAAGAACTTATTATTCTCTAACCATTACAACAGTTTTAAAATCCCCTCACAGGGTAAGCTCTAATAGGCTTGTTGTTGAAATCCTCTAACCAGGTGATCCATTAGCTTGGATTTGAAATCCTCCACCGAGGTTACCTTTAATAGGGTATTACCTTTAACAAGGTATTTGTAGTCAATCCCTTAATCGGGTGGTCCTTAACCAGATTTGTTCCTAATAGAGAATTCTTGTATATGCTTCTAACTAGGCTTGGTTCCTAATAGGGAAAACTTTAGAAGAGTTCAAAAATACTTGTGGATATTCATACCCACTGTGGTTTTTCCCATTTCGGTTTCCATGTGAAAAATCATTGTGTCAAGTGGTGAATGATTTTGTGGATGTGTTTTTGATATGGTTGATATGAATGATTGGTAAATTTGCATAGATATATTTAAATGATTGGAAATGATCTGAAATATGTTATTTTTGGTATTAGTGAAGTGGTTTAAGGTTTTGGTCAAAGGATATTTAAGTTTCAGATCTGTTGCATTATATCACTAAAGTATTAGGTCAACCTATAAGGTTTAATAGTGCAATTGGAGATTTGTTAAAGTGACTAAACTGGTAAAATTTGTGAGTTGATTCTAAGTTGTAAATAAGTTTGGTGAAAATTTAGTCCCCCCCTCTCAGTAGTTGACCGGATCTTTATAGTTTCATCATATTATCACCTCTATAACACTAAATTCACATACTTACTCTAGCCTTGCCATAGCTTTCTATTCACTCCATCTCTTCTAATTTCCATCCCAAGAATGTGTTTCGCTGCACCAAGATCTTTCATTTCAAATTTAGCGTCGAGTTGAGACTTTAGTTCTGAAATCATATCTTTCCCTTTACCAATGAATAACATATCAACATACAATGTAATGTACAAGAAATGATCACCATCGGTTTTATAATAAACACAATGATCTAATTTAGAATGCTCCAATCCCAAACTCAACACATATGTTTCAAATTTAAGGTACCACATCTTAGGACTCTGTTTGAATCCATACAAAGATTTCTTTAATTTGCAGACCAAATTACTTTTACCTTTCACCACATAGTGCTCTGACTATGTCATATAAATATCCTCCTCCAAATCACCATGAAGGAAAGCAATTTTCACATCCATTTGCTCAACCTCTAAATCATAAGCAATAGCAATAGAAAGCAAAAATCTAATGGATGTCATTTTGGTAACAGAAGAAAATATCTCCCCATAATCAACACCTTCAACCTAGGAGTAGCCTTTTGCAACCAACCTCTCTTTATGCTTCTCAATGCTTCCATTTGAACCAATCTTTTTCTTGAACACCCATTTTCAACCAACAAGCTTTTGTCCTTCAGGAAATGGTACAAGATCCCATGTATCATTCTTTTTCAAAGCTGCCTTTTCTTCTTCCATAACAATCTTCTAGGATTTTGCATCATTCATACCTAATATCTCTTCTATAGTATGCAAAGCAAAAACACATCTCCAATCATTAGGTGAATACCTTTCAGGTGGTTCTCTATGTATTGTAGACCTTCGAACAAGTTGAGTTGGAGGTTCTTCCTCCTCTTCTGAAGATTCAGAGCTAGATGAGCTCTCCTCAACTTCTTGCCTATCTAGGGGTCTCGATTCAACTTTTTCAGGTGTAGAAGGAAATTGAGTCACATCTTCTTTTTTAGTCTATTATGGCTGCAATGCAATAGAAGGAGATTTAATTTCTCTAAAAATAACACCTACTATGAATTACCTTTTGTGGAACAGGGTCCCAAAGCTTGTATCCTTTCACACCATAACTATACCTGATGAAGATACATTTCATAGCCTTGTTTTCCAACTTTGTCTTCTTTTTCTTTAGCACATGTGCATATACCTCGCAGCCAAAACCTCTTAGATGTCTCAATGAAGGCTTGTGACCCAACCATGCTTTCATGGGTGTTTTATCAACAAGGGATGATATAGGAGACCTGTTAATCAGGTAGCAAGCAGTGGCAACAACTTCAACCCAAAACTTTTGTTCTAGACCAACACCACTCAGCATACTCCTAACCCTCTCAATCAGTGTCATGTTCATTCTTTCTATAACTCCATTCTGCTATGGAGAATAAAAAGTTGCCTTCTATTTGTTAATACCACAGTCTTTATAGAATCTATCAAAATCATTAGAGAAAAATTCACTGCCATTATCATTGCTCAAACTTTTAATTTATTTTCCAGTCTTCAACTCAACCATTACTTTAAATTCTTTAAATCAGCTAAAAAATTCAGATTTACTCTTTAGAAAATATACCCATGTCCTACTAAAATCATCAGTAAATGAAACATAATATGTGGATTTTTCAATTGAAGGAACATCTACATGACCAAACACATCAGAATGAATAAGATCCAAAACACCACAAGTTTTATGAGAAATCGAGTAAACTGAACTCGGTTTTGTTTTCCATAAATGCAATGCTCACTGAAATCAAAATCAAGATTACAATCATTCAAACCTTCAATAAGGTTTTTATTTTTAAGGTCCTTAGACCCTTTTCTCCAATGTGGCCAAGCCTCTGCTACCATAACATAGTCTTCTCTATAGGTAAATTTGCTTGGGAAGAAAGAGCACCCTTAGTTACCCAAAAACCATTTCCGTCTGTTGAAGGTGAAACCCTCAAATCTTCCATAGATTTACTTTTTACAAAAGTGCTATTACACTCAATAGTGTATGCATCTAGCTTATGCAAAGTGTCGAACCTGGCACCTCTAGTAATTACCATAGCACCCTTAATCATCTTACATCCTGCTTCAAAAAGACTACATGCACATCTGTATCTATCAATTTGCTCACAGATAACAAATTTCATTTTAAACCAAGGATATGCAGCACACCATTAATCCTTTTTATTCTACCATCAAAAAACATAATTCTAACTTTACCTCGAGCAACAATGTCTAAATGTGAATCATCACCCAAGTACACCTTACCTCCATTAAATTATTCATATTCAGAAAATGAGTATCTTTTCATAGTCATATGAAAAGATGCACCTAAGTCAATTAACCAAGCATCATTACCTGCATGAGTCCCCAAAGTTGCAATAAATGCATCACCATATTCCTTCTCAGAATCAAAATCAAAATCAATCTTTTTCTTTGTCTTCTTCTTTTTCTTCTTCTTTTCTTCTTTGCAGTCCTTACAGATGTGACCTGGTTTACCATAATTCTATCAAAGGACTTTGGAATTTCTAAGAGATTTTGATCTCCCTCTCAATTTGGACTTATCATGCTTCTCATTCTTCTTTCCTTTTTCCTTAGGTCTTTCACAAATAGTTAGGGCTTCCTTCAAACTATGGGATACCTTCCTTTGCATCTCTTCACCAAGTAGGGTACCCACCATATCTTTAGAATTAAAAACAATAGAAGTACTACTGATAGCCATAACAAGTGAATCCCACAAATTAGGCAAAGAACAAATCAAGATCTGGCATTTCTCCTCTTCATTCATCTTAACACTGACATATACTAATTGAGCCACCAACATATTGAATTCTTCCATGTAGTCTGCAACTCATCCACCTCTTCCATCTTCAAGGAATACAATTTCTTCCTTAAGAAAATCTGATTTAATAAATATTTCGCTTGATACATTTCACCAAGCTTAGTCCATAGCTTCTTTGCAGCGGTTTCTTCGTGGACATTGATCGAAACAGATTCTGCCAAGCACAGTCTAATTAGAACCTTTGCTTTTTAGTCCATAACATCATACTGAGCTGCCGTAGTAGGACACGAG
Organism: Cryptomeria japonica; assembly: GCF_030272615.1. Taxonomy (NCBI): domain Eukaryota; kingdom Viridiplantae; phylum Streptophyta; class Pinopsida; order Cupressales; family Cupressaceae; genus Cryptomeria; species Cryptomeria japonica. Next base: position 162,483,379 of record NC_081413.1, read on the forward strand.
GGTCTTTGGATATTCACATTGAAATAGCATACCATAGATATCGATCTATTAGAATATCTTCTATCTTCAGCTTCCACATCTCAAGATCTGTTCCATTAAATTTATCCACCTCTATTTTCCCTGACAAACTTGTCATCTGAAAATTCCTGTAACAAGATCAAAAAGTGTCTTCTACAAAAGCTCCCACTCAAATTTGGATTAGTTCAAAAATCCCAAGAACCCACAACTAAAACCAAAGGTGATCAAGCTCTGATACCACTTGTAAGGAAGTTAAGTAGCGGAACAACTTCCTACACTGACCTTGAGAGGAGTTGGTGCAGGGGCACTTAGCAATTTTTGTTGAGTTTGTTTCCAGGATGTTCGAATCATGTGTTTAGTTTTGCAATAAATCCAATAGGCCATTGAGTGTGTTCTCAAATGATTGTAAGGGCCCTAAGAGTCTTTGTTTGGCCAATGTTGGCATGTGAGCTCTTAAAGGTGCCAGGAAGAGAACTTAATAGCATAAGTTGTTTTTTGGGTTAATGTAGGTTGGTTGATGTTGTTTTGAAGTTTTTAAGGTCATATGAGTCATTTGAAAGTGACCAAGTTTGGGTTTGAGAAAATTTGCTCACCTATGCAACAAATTGCAAAAGTTGCAAAAGTTGCTCATAGCAACTTTGCAACATTTTCATACACCAATGACTAGTTGGTTGACACATTTGGTTATGATAATATGTAACTACTCCAAGGCCAGTATAAGGCTTGGAAAGACCGATGATAATCAGTTGTTGAAAGTCTGAAGCAAACGGACAAGTTTTGGTTTCCTATTTGGTGTGTTCTTCTGAGTTTTTATTGTTATTTGTGAGTTTGTACGACCTGTATGGATTGACACATCCAAGACAGGGTCATGGGTTGTTAGACTAGTGTCTTACCTTCATTTTTTTTTTATTAGGATTTTTTAAGTGTTGTAGTTCGTAAATAAACTTCATTTTGTTGCAGGTGGGTTCAAGAGCCCTAAAAACTAGGGTTTTGAGAGCAAAATGGTTCCAACCTAACGTTCCATGGTGGATTTCCTCTTTGAAACCTTGTGGAATGTTTGGTTTCATTGTAAAATATGTTTTCTTTTTGGTTTTGAGATAGGGGAAGCCAAATCAAAGATTTGCCCCCATACCCTAATCTTGGCACGTTGAGTTGGCAAGCATTAGGAATCATGGATAATAGGCACTAATTGGGTGAATCTGGTCGGTGGAGATGAAGTATGATTGGAGTGGAATTCCATATGAAAGCACAGACCCCAAACTATCATCAATTCACTCAGGAAATCAGACCGGTGAAGGATTTTTGATCAATCCCTATTTTTAAGGCCTGGGAAGGGGCAATTAGGCCTAGTTAACCGGTAAGGGTTAGATATGTTAGTGACAAAACCCACCTTTGATTTTGAGATATTGTATGTAAACCCTGAAAGGGTGCCTATAATGTAAAATAGTTCATAGGGTTCTTAAGGAATTTTAGTAGATGAATGCAGAATACCCCGTTGATAGGGCTACTGGAAGTAGGTCTCCAGTTAGGCCTAAAAGTGCAATTTGTTTGGAAAACACCAAACCAGTAAAGGTCAAAGCTCTTTAACAAAGAATTAGGGTTGTAAATCTATCCAAAATCATCCATCCTTATGTGTGTAGTGTGGGGAATGAAGATCCTATGGTAGAGGGGTTGAACTCTCCAGTTGAGTGTGAAAGGGAGTGGGAAAACCAGGTCTCTGAAGCAAGAAAATGGAACTCACGAAACAACAAGTGCTTATCCTAGCCTAAGGACCTTGGGAAGGTCAGATAAGATAAGTCTTGCAGGCCCTTGGAGGGTGTGAGGTGTAGAATCATTAGATGGTTCTTGTGTAGCTTGGAGGAGATACCTAGACAAGGTAGCACAAATAGGTGAGAGTCAACTCACTCTACATCAGGAGGGTAAGGCAATTTTTTTTACAGACCATCACAATAGTTACAGAAAACAAAAATAGATATAATAATATTCAAACCATAACATAGTGATTTATGTGGGGAAAACCCTTTCTAGAGAAAAATCCAACACTCCAAAAGCTGCCCAATATATTATTCTGCAATAAAAAATAGATTACAATATACTTGCAGAGAAATCTCTTTGCAAGAGTACCACTAATCAGAGATTCAAAGGTAACTCAATAGCTATAAGACTCTTACACACAACCTCTATCTCATGCACCTCATATATAGGAGATTCAATACAAGAAATCGTCAAACAGTATTACAAAACCATGGGCTAAAACCACCCAATAAGGTGTAGCCGACCTTATCTCCCTTCTAGATTCCCTCTGACATGACCCTCCCTTTTTACAACACCCCTTAGGACATCATATGCTCCTAAGGGATCATGTGGTGTGTTAAGGGGTCACATAATGTCGTTAGGGGTCATGTGGGGTCCTAATTGGACCACACATGTGTTACAACACCATATAACCGTTTACTACACCATATGACCCCTTAGGATATCATGGATAAGTGCACAAATTTGTGTCCACTTAGTGTGGAAGTTTTACACTTAGAAAAAAATGGCAAATCACACGGAGCGCATGAGAAATGAAACGGGATCCCGAGCCAAAATTTGAAATGGGATCCTGAGCCTAGATCTAAAAAATGGGATCCTGTTTCAAAAAAAAAAGGGATCCTGTTTTGTTTCCCATTTCAAAAACAAAACGGGATCTCGTTTCCCCTTTTTTTAATTGTTTTTTAAATATATTTTTTTAATTTAAAAAAAGAAAACAAGCTATATATACATGAAATATAACATTTAAGTATAAGTCACATTTATCTTTGTCTTTTTTTTGCCTTTCTTATACTTTAAGTTATATTTCATGTATATATTGGTAGGATGTTTGAGAGTGGTTTTAGATCTCTAGGACTTATAATGCAAATTCTAGATTTTAGAAGATCTTATAAATTTTTAGATAGTCAAATTTTAGTAATCAGCAATTGAATATTTTCTAACTCTTTTTATCTCAATCTCTTAATCTTCCTTAAGCTCTAGACTCATCTCCCTCCATATCTATATTGGCAAAATGTTTGAAAGTGATTTCAAATCTTCAGGAAAGATTTTTGCAAATTCTAGATTTTAGAAGATCTTATTAATTTTTATACTTAGTCAAATTTCAGCAATCAGCAGGCTCCTATCAACATTTTATAGCTCTCTTTATCTTTCTCGATCTCTAGACTCATCTCTCTCCATAGCACTCTTCCTCTATCCCCTCTCTACCTCTATATCTCACTTTTTTCTCTCTCACATCCCTAACTCTCTACTATCTATCTCCTCTCTCTCTACACACCTCCCCTCACTCCCTTCCTATCTCTATTTTCCTACATATATGCCTCTCTCTCTCTCTCTACTTTTATCTCCCCTCTATCTCCTCTCTACCTCTCTATCTCACTCTCTCCTTTCTCTCCCAAAATATAGACTTATCTCTACCTCTCTCTCACATACTTAACTCTCTACTCTCTATCTCATCTCTCTCTACACTTCTCCTTATTGCCTACCTACCTTTATTTCTCTACATATACTATCTATCTATCTATCTCTACATACCTTTCACTCCCTCCCTGCCAACATCTCTCTCTCCCTCTATCTCTTCACCCTTCCCTCAGTCCCTCTCTAATTTTATGTCCCTTCTATCCCCTCTCTACCTCTCTATCTCACTTTGTCCGCTCTCTCCCAAATCTAAAACTGTCTCTACCTCTCTCTCACATCCTTAACTATTTAGTCTTTATCTCCACTTTCTCTATACACCTCCTCTTACCCCTACCTACCTATATTTCTCTATATATACCTCTCTATCTCTCTCTAAATGTACCATCTCTCTCTCCCAACCAACTTATATTTTTCTACATATGTCATAATAGGTCCTACTAAAGGGGTCTTATGTCATAATAGGTCCTAGTAAGAGGTGTAATGTCATAATAGGTCCTCTTAAGGGGTCTTATGACATAATAGGACCTATTATGTTACAGTGGGATCTATTATGTCATAATAGGACCTATTATGTCACAATGGGATGTATTATGACATAATAGGTCATATTATGACATTAGAGGTCCTATTATGTCACAATAGGTCCTATTATGACATAATACCCCTTAACAGGTCTTACTAAGGGGTATAAAGTCATAATAGGTCCTCTTAAGGGGTTTTATGACATAATATGACCTATGATGTCATAATAGGACCTACGATGACATAATAGGACGTATTATGTCATCATAGATCTTATTATGTCATAATCAGTCCTATTATGACATAATACCCTTCAATAGGTCCTACTAAGGGGTATAATGTTATAATAGGTCCTCTTAAGGGGTCTTATGACATAATAGGACCTAGTATGACATGGCAAGTCCTCTTGAGGGGTCTTATGACATTATAGGACCTATTATGACATCATAGGTCATATTATGTGAATCGATCCTATTATGTCATAATAGGTCCTCCTATGGGGTCTTAAGTCATAATAGGTCCTAGTAAGAGGTATAATGTCATAATAAGTCCTCTTAAGGGGTCCTATGACATAATAGGTCGTATTATGTCATAGGACCTATTATGTCACAATAGGTCTTGTTATGACATAATACCCCATAACAAGTCCTACTAAGGGGTATAAAGTCATAATAGGTCCTCTTAAGGGGTTTTATGATATAATATGACCTACGATGTCATAATAGGACCTATGTGACATAATAGGACCTATTATGTCATCATAGATCCTATTATGTCATAATTAGTCCTATTATGACATAATACCCTTCAATAGGTCCTAGTAAGGTGTATAATATCATAATAGGTCCTCTTAAGGAGTCTTATGACATAATAGGACCTATTATGACATGATAGGCCCTCTTAAGGGGTCTTATGACATTATAGGACCTATTATGACATCATAGGTCATATTATGTGATAATTGATCCTATTATATTATAATGGGTCCTACTAAGGGGTCTTAAGTCATAATAGGTCCTAGTAAGAGGTATAATGTCATAATAGGTCCTCTTAAGGGGTCTTATGACATAATAGGACCTATTATGACTTAATAGGTCGTATTATGTCACAATAGGACCTATTATGTCACAATGAGACCTATTATGACATAATAGGTTGTATTATGACATTAAAGGTCCTATTACGTAACAATTTATAAGATCTTCTAAAATCTAGAATTTGCATTATAACTCTTGGAGATATGAAACCACTCTCAAACATCCTGCCAATATATACATGAAATATAACTTAAAGTATAAGAAAGGAAAACGACAAACAGAAATGTGAATTATACTTAAATATTATATTTCATGTATATATAGTTTGTTTTTAAAAAGAAAAAAAAAAATTTAAATTTTAAAAAAGGGAAACAGGATCCTGTTTTGTTTTTGAATCAGGATCCCATTTGTTAAATGTTTTTTTAATTATTTTAAAAAACGAAACGAGATCCTGTTTCTAAAAATTTCAAACTTTGGTTCAGTTGTAGCTTCGGTTTTGGCTTGGGAAATGGCTTGGACTTGGTTTGACCTGCAACTTGAAGGCCAAATCAATCTTCATATAAAATAATGACTTCAAAAATAACTCTGAACACCAAATTTTCAGAATTTTTTAAACAATGAAAACCCATTATAGTAGAGACTATCTAGATTCTAAATATGTAATTTTTTTAGAAAATGGATCGATATTTTCATTTTTAAAATAATTACTAATGAAAGAGGTCCATAAACTTGAAATAACAGGATTTTTTAGTTTATAAATAACTTTTTTGTTTCTAAGTTTTTTGGAAAAAAAATTATATGGCATCAAACTAGAGACATTTCTATATAGTTTTGTAAAAAAAACTAAAAAATGTTAAGTTTAGGTCAAATTATGCTTTCCATACAAAAGATTTTTCAAAACATTGATTATGCCCAATAAAAAATTAACAAAAAAAAAAATATGCAAAAAAAAATTACAAAAAAATATTCTCATCAAAGGTGAGTGAGTTGCAGATCTTTTTCTATAAGGATTTATAAAAATACTTTCATTTAGGTCAAATTATGCTTTTCGTACACGGGCATGGTATGGTCCTAAAAAGTGACTTTTAAACTATAGGTTTTAGTAATGCCTATTCAAACTTCATTTTTAAGATTTGGGTATTAAAATAAATTACATATTTGGAAAAAGGACTTTGAGCACTACATGTTCGATTACTGGATTTTTCCAAGATTCATTCTTTAAGTGCCTCAAATATTGAGGGCAAACAGGATGAAATTGAAAAAAAAGGGAAAAAACTTCCACTTTTTGGCCAAAAACTGGACACAACTTCTTGCAGGTACCCTCATACATGGTCCTAAGGGGTCATATGGTGTCATGGGGGGTCATGCAAGGTCCTAATGGGGTTGCACATGTGTTATAACATTATATTAGGACATCATATGGTCTTAAGGGGTCATATGGTGTGCTAAGGGACCTTATATGATGTCATTAGGGGTTATGTGGGGTCCTAATGGGGAGAGAGAGGGTAGGAATACAATGTACTAAGATATTGATCTAGACTATATATGAATATATTTTACATACATATATGTATACATACACATACATGTTTTATATACATATACATACATATTATATATATATATATATATACATATTATACATGTACATATTATATACATACATATATGTATACATACACATACACATACATATTATATATATATATTATATATGTTGGCATGATTGGCATAACTGATACAAATGAGGTGATGCAGTTAAAGACTGATGTCTACACCGGTAGAGGATAGAAGATTATTTGTGATGAAGAGATTGATATTTTGTGATTAGATGACTTGATCAGTTATTTGTGTTCTCATTGATGGCAACTGATGTTAAATGATGTTAACTGATATTTCTGTTGGTATTATGGATGACTTCGTCATGTGTTGCATTGGTTTTGCCATTGATGTCAACACTTATCTTTCTGGAGGTCTACATTGTTGATTTGGCACTCTAGTTATATTGGTTTATTGTTGAACCGACACATTGTGGTCCCGACATGGATAATGGCTTACGCACAGTCATCGGTATGTGCTTCATCGACAGGTTATATGGTTCACCGGCAGTGATGATGACTTGTTATCATCTGGAGATCATTTGGTTATGTCGAAGACATGGATTAGATGTTTGGATTTGGTATTTTTTTTATTGGTCTAATCGGGTTCACATATTTGCCACTATAAAAATTGCAAAATTGAAATGTTACCGGGTCAGGTATGAAAATTTAAAAATGGAAGAGGATGAAAGAATTTTTGCATTTATGGAAAGAGTTAATGAAATTGTTTTAAGAATACAATGTTGTGGAGGATCTTTAAGTGAAGATGAAATTGTTTCTAAAGTTTTAAGAGCTTTGACACCAGCTTATAAAATGAAAGTGACAGCTATTAATGAGTTGAGAACAATCCCTAATACATCAATTTGTAGAGATACTTTGGTTGGAAAACTTTCAGCATTTGAGCTTGAAGAGTTTGGTCATGTTGCTACAGTCAAAACTGATATAGTTTTCAAAGCATCATCATCTGACAAATCTGATTGGAAAGCACTTTATGCAAAAGAACTTGAAGATATCAGGAGAGAAAATGAAGAACTTGAAGCACTATTTGCAAGGAAGATGCCTAAAGGTCCAGTAGGAAGTAAGTATGAAGGTAAAGTACCTTTCAAATGTTTTAATTGCAATAAAGTTGGTCATATGGCATCTAGGTGTCCTAATAGACATGCAAGACTAAGAGAGGAAGCAAAGAGAACATATAAGCCTAACCCTGAATATCAGAGATACTGAATTAAGAAAAACAAAGATAAGTCATGCTACTATGCAAATGAAGGTGTTATAGATGATTCATATAAAGATCTAGCAGATAGTGGATGGGTATTTGTTGCATTAAAAGCAGATCCACCGACACCTATTGTCAAACTAGTAGAGCGAACATTAGTAGCAAAAATTGAAGAAAAGGATGAGTGGATCATTGATAGTGGATGCTTGCATTATATGACTGGTGATAAAAGAAAATTCTTATCATTATAGGAAATTCATGGAGGTTTAGTAAGATTTGGAGAAGACAAAGCTTGTTTAATCAAAGGAAGAGGCACTATATCTTTGGATGGTAAGCATAATACTGGCAATGTTTATTATGTTGAAGGTTTAAAGCATAATCTATTGAGTGTTGGTCAGTTAGTGGAAAAAGGATTTCAATTACAATTCAAGAATGGAAAATGTAAAACCATGAACAAAATTGGATTGGAAATTGCAACCGGCAATCAGACTAAAGGTAATATCTTTCATTTGAATACCAGTGATAAGACATGTTTGATTGCACACATTGATGAAAGTTGGTTATGGCATAAAAGACTCTGTCATGTGAATTTTAATTGTATTGTAAAGATTAGTTCAACTAAGGTGGTAAGGGATTTACCTAAGATTGTGAAACCTCATAATTCGGTATGTAAGGAGTGTCAAATGGGAAAGCAAGTTAGAACAACATTTAAGAGCATTTTTGAGAAATCCAATAATATTATTGATTTAATTCATACTGATTTATGTGGTCTAGCAAGAACAAGAAGTCTTCAAGGAGATAGATACTTTATGCTAATAATTGATGATTATTCTAGAATGTGTTGGGTTACTTTTCTTAGGGAGAAATCAAAAGCTTTTGGAAGATTCAAGATATACAACGCATTGATAGAGAATGAAACTGGCAAGAAAATCAAATGTTTGAGATCTGACCGAGGAGGAGAATTTACATCTAGGGAATTCAATTCATTTTGTACGGAGAATGAAATCAAAAGACAACTATCAGCACCCCGGACACCCTAGCAGAATGGAGTTGTGGAAAGGAAGAACATAACTATATTGGATGCAGCAAGAACCATGATGATGGAAGCAAATCTACCTCATGTGTACTGGAGAGAAGCAGTGAATACAACGGTTTATACTTTCAACAAAGTTCACATCAAAGATGAAACTGATAAGACCCCTTATGCACTATGGTTTGGTCATACTCCTACTCTTAAATACTTTAGAATATTTGGAAGCAAATTCTATATTAGGAGAGATGAGTTTATTGGAAAATTTGATCCTAGAAGTGATGAAGGAATATTTCTTGGTTATTCAACTAGAAGCAAGGCATATAGATGTTATAATAAAAGATTGCAGAAAATCATTGAGAGTACTAATGTAAACATAGATGAACATTTTAGAGGAGAATCAAGATCTATAGAACCGACAGTAGAAATGGTTATAAATGAATTGACACAGATTGCACTAGTACATAATGAAGAACCAGTCACAACAACATCATCAAAAAACTCAACTATGACTAAAGAACAACAACCTGTAAGTGGAAATCAGAATAAACCTAGGTATGTAAGATTGAATCATTCAGAAAATCAAATAATTGAAAATAAAAATCAAGGTGTTATGACTAGAGAAAGATTGGCAAATGAAGAGGTATGTTTAATTTCTCAAGTTGAACTAGCATCAATTGTTGCAAAGTGTCAAGATAAACATTGGATAAAAGCAATGGAAGATGAATTAGAACAGATTGAAAAGAATAATACTTGGACATTAGTTCCCTGGCCTAAAAACAAAAATGTAATTGGAACTAAATGGGTATATAGAAATAAACTTAATGAAGATGGTGAAGTAATCAGAAACAAAGCAAGATTAGTTTGTAAAGGTTATTCATAGAAAGAAGGAATTGATTATAATGAAACCTTTGCATCGGTAGCCAAAATTGAAGTAGTTAGACTATTTCTTACATTTGCAGCTCACAAGAACTGTAAAGTTTATCACATGGATGTAAAATGTGCATTTTTTAATGGAGATCTTGAAGAGGAAGTTTACATTGAACAACCCGATGGATTTTCATTAACATATGATAAGGATATGGTTTGCAGGTTAAGGAAAGCTTTATATGGTTTGAAGCAAGCTCCCAGAGCTTGGTATGCTAGACTGGATAAATATCTTTTAAAGCTTGGATACACAAAAGGTAATGCTGACAGTAATTTGTATTACAAAATCACCAATGATGATATTTTGGCTATTGAAGTATTTGTGGATGATATCATTTTTGGAGGTGAAGAAGAGTTATGTAAAGACTTTTCGAACAAGATGCAAAAAGAATTTGAAATGTCTATGATTGGAGAGATAAAAAAAAATCTAGGTTTGTAGATTTCTCAAACAGATAAAGCTATATTCATATGTCAAACAAAATACTTGAAGGAACTTTTGAAGAATTTTGGAATGGAAAACTCCAAACTGGGAAGCACTCCTATGACTACAACAGATAAATTGACATTAAACAATGATTCAGCTCCTATAAATCCAACAAGGCACAAATCTATGATTGGAGCATTAATGTATTTGACACAAACCAGACCTGATATAATGAGTGCAATGTGTATTGTTTCTAGATTTGAAAGCAAACCTAAAGAAAATAATGAATCAGCAGTAAAAAGGATTTTCCAGTACCTTCAAGGCACATCCTTGGTTTATGGTATCCTAAGGATGAAAATTTTGAGTTATGTGCATATACAGATGCTAATTGGGCAGGAGATGTGGATGATAGAAAGAGTACCACTAGCGGTGCATTCTTTCTTGGCAGAAGGTTAATTTCATGGATAAGCAAGAAGCAAACTTGTACATCATTATCTACAGTAGAAGAAAAATATGTTGTAGCAACAACTAATTGCACATAGGTATTATGGATCAAGCAAATGTTGAAGGATATCAAGGTAAAATACAAATAACTGATAATTATTCATTGTGATAATTCAGCAGCAATTGATATATCAAAGAATCCAGTATTTCACTCTAAAACAAAGCATGTTTCTATTAAGTATAATTTTCTGAAAGAGAATGTTGAAGCAAATGAAGTGAGATTGGTTTATGTGAATACTAAAGAGCAAATTGCAGATATTTTTACAAATCCTTTGCCTAAGGAAACATTTGAATATCTCAGAGAGAAGCTTGGGGTAATTTCCCCACCGACAAAGACTTGAATGATGAAGATTGGCATCAAACCGACAGGGACTAATAGAAAAATCTTTTTCCGGTCTTGATGAAGGAGAGCTACTGCTTAGGGGGAGTAGTTAGATGTATGTTATCTTTTGATTCTTAACTGCTTTGGCATTTGATGTCAAAGGGGGAGATATATCAATGGAAAAACATTATACTTTGGGAAGAGATGTATTCTTGAGAGAGATGTATTTGGTTTTGGTTATATGGTTTTTGTTTTTGGTACAAAACTTTGTATTGATCTATTCTGGGAGATTGTTGGTTTTTGGCATTTTTTTTTTGGCACTTAGATGTTTTTCCATCTAGTGTTGCCATCAATGCCAAAGGGGGATATTGTTGGTATTATGGATGACTTCGTCATGTGTTGCATTGGTTTTGCCATTGATGTAAACACTAATCTTTCTAGAGGTCTACATTATTGATTTGGCACTCTGGTTATATTGGTTTATTGTTGAACCGGCACATTGTGGTCCCAACATGGATATTGGCTTATGCACAGTCACCGATATATGCTTCACCGGTAGATTGTATGGTTCACTGGCAGTGATGATGACTTGTTATCATCTGGAGATCATTTGGTTATGTCAAAGACATGGATTGGATGTTTGGATTTGGTGTTTTTCTTATTGGTCTAATCAGGTTCACATATTTTCCTTAACCGAAAGATAGGTCCAGGTTACGGACCGATACATGACATCATATTCCAGATCAGCATGACACATTTTGGAAATGGTTTATTGATTGGATAATGTGTAAATGTATTGAGGCTGACATATTGTATCACTTCAAGACTTATTTGTAATTGACTTAAATATAATATCTTTAGTGAGCCGACCTCATGATAAGGTCTTAGGTTTTGTATAAATAATTGTAAGATCTTATTGAAGATAATATGATGAGTGTGTGTGACTATTGAAGATCATTGTGAAGAGAAGATCCTTGTGCGAATCACATAAATATTATCTAAAGGTTGAAGCAAAGGTTATGAAGGTGTTTGGCACTCATGGTCGGAGCTTAAACCGGTACTGAATCCAACATTGCAGATGCTATATTGAAGCAACACATTGTTATTGGATTTGACTATCCAATTGTAGTTAGTGTGACTCCTATTTTGTGATTGAGCAGTGAGCTCTAGGCGGTTGGCCTTTTTGCATGTGCAGACCCCATTATTGTATTCACTTACTATCTGTAGTAGTATCATCTAATTGTGGGTAAGGTTTCCCACCATGGTTTTTCCCCTTATAGGGTTTCCACGTCAAAATATCTGTGTCATGTATTGTGGATGTTTTTTCTCTTTTTGTTTCATGCATTAAGTTATACCGGTATTAATATAACTGTTAATTTGTTTTACCGGTACTAAGTTTTAAGTTGGAATAATTAGTTTTGGGTTGTAATTTATTGACAACTAATTCACCCCCCCTCTCAGTTGTCCTTCCCGGTTCATAATAGTTTCCTGATGATTGGTTTATCATCTAAGTGATTTATTCTACCAGAGACAGGGTTTACAGACATTTTACATAAGACTGTGAAATAGGACTTTAACTAGTATATGCAGAGATGTTTTACTTAAAGCGGATGATTGGTGATGATTGATGATTTGCAGTTTGGAATATAAGATTTAATCATGGTAATGAGCATCTGAATGAAACCATATCTTGTGATGACTATCAGAAGGCATGTTTCTAATTTTTGATGAAGTTTTGCTAGGGTTTAAGAAGGTTTTTAGAACTGGTGATGAAATCATCAAACCGGTAATGATTTTTGGTATGGTGGTGATCGACAACAAGTTCACCTATTGATGATTATGTGACACAAACTGCATGAAAGTTTTGAAAGATGTTTTGGCACATTTGCAGAGAAAATTTCTTGGGAATGTCCAAAGTGCTTAGCGGAGTGAGCTAAGGGTTTGACTTTGTACCAAATCAACTTGTCGTGATGATTTATGATCATTCAATGGCTGATATTGATTTGTAATTGATTGTAATGATCCATATGATGATCTAAAATGAGTTGTAAAGATCTATGATGATCTATGATGTAATGTAGGGTTTAGTGGCCGACCTAGTGGAAAGCATTATTTATGTTGGCCATAGAGTTTTTTAGTGGCGAATCTTTGCCAATTGGCAAATTTTGCATATTTGTTTTTGAGGAAATGGCAAATAGTCTGGGGCAACATAGTGGTCAAATCGCTCAGAATTTTGGGGTTAATGATACATTGTATTCTAGCTTCACCATTGACCACACAACGTTTGACGTGCATGCCCATAATATTCACTTGGAATCACTCAAACGTGGGTATTAGATAACCTCCGTTATTTGCCAGAAATAGTAAAATGACCACATACCCATGACCTAATTCACCAACGGTAAATTTGATAACTTAATGATGAACGAATAGTACCAAACTGGTACTGAGAGGGGGGGGTGAATCAGTACAGGCAAAAACACAGCCTTAAACTAGTTTGTCAACTAACACTTATGCACTAACAAACAAACAGCAACATCGATCCTTCAACAAAGTTCAACCGGCAAAACCCAGTGTAACTGAGACAAGAAAAGACCAGTTGACACTTATCTTCTCATATAATCTAACTCTTCATTCCCATTTCACCCTAATGCATGAACAGGCAATCTACCATCAAAGATGTACATATTATAGCAAGATCAACATGCATCACCACTTAATTAGAAAACAATCATAACATCACATAAAGAAAGCATCACACATGACACACATATTTTTTACGTGGAAACCCAATTGGGAAAAACCACGGTGGGGATGAATACCCACAAGCTTGTTTTTGAACTCTTCGGAAGTCCTCTCTATTAGGAGCCTTGTCCGGTTAAAGATAGATACAATAGGTTCTGTTAGGAACCGATCCTATTAGGGATCACCTGGTTAAGGGTTAAACCCTGTTAAGGGTACCTTGTTAGAGGATTTCAAGAACTCAATAGCTAAAGGATATCAATGACTCAGTAGCTTCGAGTTACCCTATTAGAGGATTTTCAACAAGCCGGTTAAGGCTACCCTATTAGGGGATTTCACAACTGTTGAAGTGGTTAAAGATCAATAGGTATATCAATGACCTGATAATAGCACTCAATGCCAATGCAGATCCGCTTAAGCTCCTCTTCACCTTCTGCACTTACACTCTGCAGATATAACTTCTCTCCTCTAGTCTAGCAAGAATTGTGTATCTCTTCTCTTAGATACACACACACAACTTTTACCAACAACCTCTGAAAGAATCACAACATCGACCTTATAGGACAACAGACATGTTGGTAGCATAAACCCTAAACCCTAGACCTGTTAGGTTAAGGAGTTCAAATGGTTCAATCCTAACCATTGATCATACTGTATTGAATGCAACAATCTTGATCCAATCTCAAGACATTCTCCATCATTTGTTTTCCACCAATTTCATGGCAGCTGATAACCCATCACTTGTTATCACCGTTTATAGACTTCGCACATTCTCGAGGTAGATAGGAACACTCTTCTTTACGCAAGATCCTTCATGTGCACAAGGCTTATGTGGCAACACTATCTGTTCTTCGTTATCATGCTAACTTCATCACATAAAGATCACCTTGAAGCACTCCAACCAAAAATCTTAAAGTTGAGACCACCAACTAGTAGTCATGCACTGCTTCCATGTGCTGGTTCCCATAACCTTATGTTGGTTCACCTTGAACAAGCACACCGCTTCACTTTGGTACAAATACCGGTTCATAGTGTTATACTGGTTCTTACATATGCTGATTCTCACCTCTTCAGTGTATTGACATCAATGATAACATACAATTTAATTATGTCCACATACCGGTTCTCATACTGGTTCACATAATGCCAACAATATCCCCCTTTGCCATTGATGGCAATATACAAAGATGTATCTCTGCTAACTCATCTTCTCCCCAATTTTTGCATATATCTTCTCCGCTACACTTTTTCTCCCCCTTTGACAACAATGCCAAAGTGGAGGCACAAACATCCTTGTTCCATTATGTTGATCCCCCTGAGGAGTAGCATCCTTCAACACATCAATCAACAAAAATTTGACTAAGCAATACCTGACTGATGTGGAACAAATACTTTTAATTTACCTCCTGAAGGGGCAGTACCCCCAATTCACCTCTTAAATACATAAATGTAGTCTTTGGGAGAGGCTTGGTGAATATGTCTGCTAACTGCTCCTTACTGGAAACATGTTCCAGTGCAATCTCTTTATTCTAAACCTTTTCCCTCGAGAAATGATACTTAAGCTCAAAATGCTTGGTTCTAGAATGTAAAACCAGATTCTTTGAAATATTGATAGCACTTGTGTTATCACAGAATATACTTATTGGTTCATATACAGGGATTTTGAAGCCATCTAATACATGCTTCATCCAAATTGTCTAAGTGTAGTTCATGAAAGCTGCAACATACTCTGCTTCCACTGTAGACTAAGAGATACAACTTTGCTTCTTACTCATCCATGAGACCAGTCTACCACCAAGAAAGAATGCACCACCGGTTGTGCTTTTTCGATCATCCACATTACCTACCCAATCAGCATATGTGAATACTTTCAGGTTGAAATCATTTTTGTATGGGTACCACAATCCATAGTCAATTGTTCCCTTTAGATACCTAAGAATCCGCTTGACTGCAACCAAGTGGGATTCTCTTGGACTTTTTTGGAACCTTGCAGTAATGCCAACTGCATGTACAATATCTAGTCTGCTATGCACTACATAATGCAACTTACCAATCACTGGTCGCTATTCCTTCTCATCAACCAATGTGGAATCATCCTCTTTTGATAATTTGCAACCGGTCACCATCGGTGTACCAACCAGTTTTCTATCTTCCATGCCAAAGGTCTTCAACACCTCTTTGACATATTTGGACTGAGTGATAAAGATTCCATCTTTCATCTGTTGGATCTACAGTCCAATGAAGAACTTAATCTCCCCTATGAGTGACATCTCAAACTCTTCCTTCATCTCATCAGCAAACTCATGACTCATCTTGTCATCTCCACCAAAGATAATGTCATCAACAAAAACCTCACAGATCAGGATCTGATCTCCTTCAGATTTCAAGTAGATATTGCTATCTTCCCTTGTTCTCTCAAATCCAATCTTCACAAGATGGGAATGTAGACGTTCATACCATGCTCTAGGTGCCTACTTTAGACCATATAAGGCTTTATGTAGCCTGCACACCATATCACTGTCTTCAGATAGGGAAAACCCATTTGGTTGCTCTATATACACCTCCTCCTCAAGTACACCATTTCGAAATGCAGATTTTACATCCATTTGATATACCTTGAATCCTATAAAAGCTACATATGCAAGAAGCATACGAACTCCTTCCAATCTGGCTACAGGAGCAAAGGTTTCTCCATAGTCTTCTCCTTCTTCTTGAGCATATCCTTTGCACACCAATCTGGCTTTGTTCCTAATCACTGTGCCATCCTCATTCAACTTGTTTCTGAACACCCATTTGGTGCCAATAACATTTTTATGCTCTGATCTGGGTACCAAGGACCATGTACCATTTTTCTCTATCTGGTCAAGTTCCTCTTCCATTGCCTTGATCCAGTCTTCATCTTTATGAGCCTCTTTGAATGACTTAGGCTCAAATTCAGAGATCAAACATGAGTTTTCTCTGATCTTTCTTCTTGTAAGGATTCCTACATCCTTATCTCCTATGATTTGCTTAGGATCATGATTCAGCTTGACATACCGAGGAATAGTCTTGATTGGTTCTTCTTGCTTTTCCTCCTCATCCTCATCTTCATCAGTATCAGCATTCACCAGTTCAGGAACACTGTTAATGGTACTTGGTTGACTGACAACCGGTTCCTAGAAGGTTGCAACCAGTTCATTTATAGCTTGCTCACTGTCAATTTCCTCTAGTTTCTCAGAGGTTTCATCAACTGTCACATTGATACTTTCCATAATTCTCTGAGTCCTATTGTTGAAACACTTGAGAGCTTTACTCTTGGTGGAATATCCTAGGAATATTCCCTCATCACATTTAGCTTCAAACTTTCCCTTATGTTCACTCCTATTGATGTAACATTTGCTACCAAATATCCTAAAGTAGCTAACCATAGGTGTCTTACCAGTCCAATACTCATAAGGAGTTTTGTCCTTACCTTTCTTGATGAGTACCCGGTTCATTGTGTAGACTACAGTGCTTACCGCTTCTCTCCAAAAGGTGTGAGCTACCTTTCCTTGAATCAACATGGTTCTAGCTACTTCAACCACAGTCCAGTTATTCCTCTCTACTAGGCCATTCTACTGTGGAGTCCAGGGGGGCAGGCAGTTGCCTCTTGATACCAAATTCTTCACAATACTTGTTGAATTCACCGGAAGTGAATTCCCCTCCTTGATCAGTTCTGAGACATTTGATCCTTTTACCGGTTTCCTTCTCCAATAATGCTCTAAAAGCTTTGAACTTCACAAAGGCTTCAGACTTGTCTTTCAAGAATGTGACCCACATCATTCTTGAGCAATCATCAGTGAGAATCATGAAGTACCTATCACCCTGCACACTTCTAGTTTTCATAGGACCACACAAATCAGTATGCACAAGATCAAGCAAGTTGTCAGCAGTGAAAGACTTACCTTTAAAGGTTGAGGAAGACATTTTCCCCAATTGACACTCTCTGCACAAGTTATTATCAGGTTTGCTTAGCACCGACAACCCTCTAACTGCCTTGATCTTACTAGCCTTCACAATGTTATCAAAGTTTACATGGCAGAGTCTCCTATGCCATGTCCAGCTATCATCAAATTTAGCCATAAGACATGTACTTATATTTGCATTCAGTTGAAATAGGTTACCTTTGGTCTGCATACCGGTAGCCACAATTTCGCCATTCTTTCCTTTGATTCTACACACTCCAATCTTGAATTCTAGAGTGAGAGAACTGTCATTCAGCTGGGCAACACTCAGAAGGTTGTGTCTGAGACCATCAACCCAATACACATTGTCAGCACTACTCTTTCCATTCAGAGAGATGGACCCTTTTCCTTTAATCATACATGGTGCATCATTGCCAAAATGAACCACACCACCATCATACTCTTCCAAGGATAGAAACTTGCTCCAATCACCAGTCATATGGTGAGAGCAACCACTGTCAATAATCCACTCATTGGAATTATCAAAGCAGGAGACAAGAGCCTTCTTGTTTGACACATCTTCCTTTACAGCAACAAACACAATGTCTTCATTCTCTTCATCTTCTAATTCCTCATCTGTGACACCTTCATCAACTGCAACAAAACAGCTTCTTCGGTTTCCTCCTTTGAATTTCCTAAATCTTTCCGGTTTATCCTTTTTGTCACTATTAGGATAGTTCATAGCAATATGTCCTATCCGGTTACATGAAAAACATTTCAAAGGGAGATTACCTCTGTATTTACCGGTTCCTTTTGGAAATTTCCTGGCAAGAAGAGCTTCAAATTCCATCTGAAACTCCTCATCGTCCATTACTCTGCTCTGTCTTGGTTCACCACTAGTGCTTGCTTCTTTTCCTTTCCTGGATGGTATAGAAGAAGCTCTAAAAGTTGATTCAGTCTTTTGAAAACTGCCATCAAAACTATTTAGCTCATAGGCTGTCAACTTTTCTATGATGGAGTCCAAGGATACCTTAGTCTTGTCTATTGATCTCATCTCCTGAATAGCAACAACCCTTATTGCATAGACCGGCAATAGGGATCTCAGGACTTTGCTTACCATAGCAGAATCTTCCATTTTACCACCTGCACTCTTGATATCTCCAACAACAGTTTTGATTCTAATACCATAATGTTGAATGGTTTCACCTTCAACCATCTGCATGTCTTCAAACTTTCCTCTAAGGCTTTCTTCCTTAGCTTGTTTTACATGCTCATC
This sequence comes from Cryptomeria japonica, assembly GCF_030272615.1. NCBI lineage: Eukaryota > Viridiplantae > Streptophyta > Pinopsida > Cupressales > Cupressaceae > Cryptomeria > Cryptomeria japonica. The sequence continues at coordinate 162,502,368 of NC_081413.1, forward strand.
ACCTCCATAGATATTTTCAAGAGCATCCCATACCTCTTTGGGATTTACCTTATCTTGGACATAAATGAACTCAATATCAGATAAACTACTAATTAAGGCTTCCATGACTTGCCCATTCTCCTGTATCTCTCTCTTTTGATCATCAATGAGAGTACCGGTAGGGGCAACATAGGGATTCTCAACATAGCTCCAATGTTGAGCACCCATGCTTCTAATGTATATCTTCATTCTGTCTTTCCATATACTAAAATTTTCTTTGTTAAACTTTGGACCTTCCCTCTTCATCATTACAACAAGATCTTTCCCTCAAGTGGTTAAGCTTACAACACAGAGGATGCTCTGATACCAATTGATAACTTAATGATGAATGAATAGCACCAAACCGGTACTGAGAGGGGGGGATGAATCAATACAGGCAAAAACACAACCTTAAACTGGTTTGTCAACTAACACTTATGCACTGATAGACAAATAGCAGCACTGGTCCTTCAACAGAGTTCAACCGGCAAAACCCAGTGTAACTGAGACAAGCAAAGACCGGTTGACACTTATCTTCTCATATAATCTAACTCTTCATTTCCATTTCACCCTAATGCATGAACATGCAATCTACCATCAAAGATGTACATATTACAACAACATCAACATGCATCACCACTTAATCAAAAAACAATCATAACATCACATGAAGAAAGCATCACACATGACACACATATTTTTCACATGGAAACCCAACTGGGAAAAACCACGGTGGGGATGAATACCCACAAGCTTGTTTTTGAACTCTTTGGAAGTCCTCTCTGTTAGGAGCCTTGTTCAGTTAAATATAGATGCAATATGTTCTGTTAGGAACCGATCCTATTAGGGATCACCCGGTTAAGGGATGGCTACAATACTCGGTTAAGGGTTAAACCCTATTAAGGGTACCTTGTTCGAGGATTTCAAGAACTCAATAGCTAAAGGATATCAATGACTCAGTAGCTTCGAGTTACCCTATTAGAGGATTTTCAACAAGCCAGTTAAGGCTACCCTATTAGGGGATTTCACAGCTGTTGAAGTGGTTAAAGATCAACAGGTATATAAATGACCTGATAATAGCACTCAATGCCAATGCAAATCCACTTAAGCTCCTCTTCACCTTCTGCACTTACACTCTGCTAATATAACTTCTCTCCTCTGGTCTGGCAAGAATCACGTATCTCTTCTCTTAGATACACACACACAACTGTTGCCAACAACCTCTGAAAGAATCACAACATCGACCTTAGAGGACAACAAACTGATGCAGAGCCCTTGTGACCACTGAGATAATCCCTTCCACTTGGGATACAAAAAAGGACTCCAGCAATCATACCAAGACTATAAGGGGTGGTTTAGACTAGGTTTCTTTGGTTACATACCATTTCTTCTCTTAATCATCTTTGACAATGCTCAAACCCCACACCCTTCTCCAATGATCATCCAAGACTCTTTAGGGCCACACCACCCAACAAGGGTTGAGACTCTTCCAAAGGTAAATATGACTTCTAGGGATTTTTTCTACCATCCCCTAATCCAACAAACCACTATCCAATCATTGGAATTGAGTCACTAACAAAGTTTAGTGTTGCTGCTATAAATGGGACTGTCATGCCTAGTAGCCCAGCCAGACTGAAAAATTAAGATTTCTTCCTAATTTCCCAAATGACCTCTACAAATAAGAGTTGATTTTTTTTAATTTAAGTGAGTTCCAAAGGATTCCAAAAGGGTTTGGGTAGATCCAATGTCTAAGGGTTATAAACCCAATTTCACTCCTAGGCCAAATAGCCCTAATTAGGCCACCCTAACAAAGGAAGTGTGCTATAAAAGTGCTGCCCCAACAAATTAATACTTGGAAAATGTAGAGGGAATGTAAATAACATAAATCACCAAGTTTCAGACCCTGGTTACACTTCTAACTTCATTCATGGAACCGGTTGCACAATGAGACTAGGTGGCCACATAGAGATGTCCACCCTAACACAGAAAACCCTCACCTTTACCTAATTCTTTCCTGAAAAAGGCCATGAAAATATTAATTTACATGGTCTTACCTTGCTTCACCCCAAAGGCCATTCAAAACCAATGAGGTATCAGCAAGAAAACTTCATTTTTCCTTCAAAACCTAGGCAAAACTGTCAAATCCGGGTTACTTCCAGTAAAATGCAGATATCTCCACCTCCAGAATGAATCAAGACCTCAGATTAGACTCATTTGAAAGGTAATTCAATTTTCTAAAACATCGCACTATTTTAATGCTTCCAATAAATCCGTACTATACGTAAAATGGAAAATAGCAGCAAATTGCAGGAAAAATCACAGTTTTATTGAGTTTTTGAATACCAACTTTTACCTTCCACATTCAACAACCCTGCCAAAGGTTGTATTTAGACCTTTTATGACTCTTACAACAGTTACCAACTGATTTTTGAAACCAATATGGTGGTTTGGAGGAAGTTACAAATTTGGGTTAAAAGTTGTTATAGTTGCTTGACAACTTTTGACAATTTTTGACATTTTGTCCTCCTAAACACACCAAGACACTAATTGACCCCTAAGACACTTAAAACTCTTCAAATGCACTAAAAATTCCTTCAAGGCATGAATAAACCCAAATTCCATATACCCAAGGTGGTTTATAACACACCTACCTAAGGTATTGGCTTACAAGGTAGGGTATGATTATTACAATAAAGAAAAACATCAAATATGCAAATAAGACATAAATCCTACTAAACTCCTTCACCTATGTTTTCTCCTCAATATCACTTGGTGGTTGATGTGTAGATGCCCCTGCATCATACTTCTGGGGATAAGAAATCTCAAGTCCACTTGAGATGAGCTGCTGCAAGGTGGTACCATGAGTTTGAATCTGTTGTTCATCCATCCATACAGCCTCAGTATCAGGTTTGCCTCTCCACTTGACCAAATATTGTTTGTATTCTTTGTTCCTTGTCTTCTTAACCACTCTAGTATCCAACACCTTCTCAAGAGTGGGTGGTTCATGCTTGGGAAAGTTTGCATCAGTCTGCTGCTCCAGATCTTCATCACCTATAGCTGCATCATTAGGACCTTTATATGATGTTAGATCACAAATATTAAAGATGGGTGACAACCCCAACCCATTGGGTAATTGGACTTCATAAGCATTAGATCCACATTTCTTCAAAATGGAACAAGGGCCAGTCTTCTTTTGCATCAATTTTGTGTGTTTTCCCTTTGGCAACCTCTCCTTCCTAAGATAGACCCATACAAGATCTCCAACATCAAAACTCAAATCTCTTCTTTTCTAATCTACATGTTTTTTATATTGTTCACTAGATTTTTGAAGACTCAACCTAACTTGTTCATGAACTTCCTTGTTTGCTTCAGCAAAAGCTTCTCCATCAGCACTGATTGGACTATTAGAAGGTAGATTTCTAAGTTCCAAAACACCTCTTGGATTCAAACCATACACAATCTGAAAAGGGGACTTACCAGTACTCCTATTGATGGTATCATTGTATGAGAACTCAGCCTGTGGTAGGATAATATCCCACTTCTCTCCATGCTCTCTTGTCAAACACCTAAGAAGATTTCCAAGGGTCCTATTGACAACTTCAGTTTGTCCATCTGTTTGGGGATGGTATGCAGATGAAAAAGACAAGTTTGTACCTAGCTTTCTCCATAGAGTACGCCAAAAATGACCTACAAACTTCACATCTCTATCTGAAACAATGTTGAGAGGTAATCCATGGATTCTTACCACCTCTTTGAAGAAGAGTGCTGCAATATGGGAAGCATCATTTGTTGACTTGCAAGGGAGGAAGTGTGCCATCTTGCTAAATCTGTCCACAACAACAAAAACACTGTCAAATCCTCTTTGAGTTCTAGGTAACCCCATGACAAAATCCATGCTTACACTCTCCCATGGTCTAGATGGAATAGGGAGTGGTTGATACAAGCCTGCATTAGTAGACCTCCCTTTAGCCTTTTGACATACTACACAAGATTCCACATATTTTCTGATTTCCGTCTGCATCCTTGGCCAAAAGTAGTGTCTCCTCACAAGTTCTAGGGTCTTATCTAACCCAAAATGACCTACCATTGCCCCATTGTGTTTCTCCTTGATAATATTCAACCTCATTGAGCATCTAGGGATGCATAGTTGACCTCTTTTGAACAACAATCCTTCTTGCAGAAAAAACTCAGAAAATTCCACATTATATCTGTCATCCAAATGAGTACAAGAGGCATAGATCTCACCAAAATCTGCATCATGTTCATACATGATCTTTAAAGCATCAATTCCAACACTTTCCAACTGAATATGAGACAATGTCAATACCCTACGGCTTAAGGCATCAGCAACCTTATTGGTGACTCCTTTCTTATGCTTCAAGGAAAATGTAAAGGCTTGTAGGGTCTCTACCCACTTCATATGCCGGTGATTCAATTTTTCTTGACTATTGATGAAACTTAAGGCCTTGTTATCAGTGAAAACCACAAATTCTTTGGGCAACAAGTAGTGTCTCCATTTATTTATGGACTAGACTAATGCATACATCTCAAGGTCATATGAGGTATACCTCTTCTTAGCATCATTTAGTTTTTCACTATAGAAAGCAATAGGTCTCCCTTCTTGGCTCAAGACAGCCCCTATAGCTACATGGCTAGCATCACACTCAATCTAAAACACATTGTTAAAATCAAGGAGGGCTAGGACTAGTTGTGCTGCTACCTTCTTCTTAAGAAGTTCAAAAGAGTCATCTGCTGCTTGGGTCCACACAAATTTACATTTTTGCCCCCCTTTTATGGTTTCAAGCATAGGTGCACAAATCTGACTGAAACCTTTTATAAACTTTCTATAAAATGTTGCAAGACCATGAAAACTCCTAACATCATTCAAACCTCTAGGAGTAGGCCAAGTGAGTATAGATTTTACCTTATCCTGATCCATTTTGAGTTCACCTTGTGAGATGACAAAACCAAGGTAAATGATCTCCTCCTGCATGAACAAACACTTGTCCAAATTGATCATTAGTTGCTCATTATGTAACCTCCTCAAAACCAATTCTAGGTGCTGCATGTGCTCTTCCTTGGTGCTACTAAAAATCAGAATATCATCTAGGTAGACAATCACAAACTTGCTGATAAAATCACTCAACACTTCATTCATTAGCCTCATAAAAGTGCTAGGAGCATTGGATAAGCCAAATGGCATCACTTTCCATTCATATAAACCCTCATTAGTCTTGAAGGCTATTTTCCATTCATCTCCTGGCATTAGCCTAATTTGATGATATCCACTTTTAAGATCTATTTTAGAAAAATATTTTGCCCCTCCTAGACAATCAAGTAGGTCTTCAATTCTAGGCATAGGGAATCTATACCTTATAGTTATCTTGTTGATGGCTCTTGAGTCCGTGCAAAGCCTCCAAGTACCTTCCTTTTTGGGTGCAAGTACTACTGGTATAGCACAAGGACTGAGACTTTTTCCAATCAGACCTGCATCAAGTAAATCAGCAATCTGCCTGGCCATCTCTTCATTTTGTTGAGGGGTTAGTTTGTATGTAGCCTTGTTGGGCAATGTTGCTCCTGGTATAAAGTCAATGCAATGACTGATTTCTCTAATAGGAGGGAGGGTCTTAGGCATACCCTCTGAAATCACACCCTTATACTTGTCAAGAAGCTCTTGCACTTCATAAGGAACCATCCTAGGTCTTCCTTGTTGATCTGCTGCTCCTACATCTGCAACCTCCTTCTTAGGAATAGGTTTCAATGCAAAACATACTCCTCCTTCCTCTTTTACCTCCTTCATGAACTCCTTACTTTCCATCAGCATCACCTTAGCCTCTTTCTCTTTATGTTCTTCCTCATTCTCCATCAAAGGTAGCAATTTTATGACCTTCCCATCTTTGGTGATAGAATAGGTGTTCCTAAAACCATCATGATGTGACTTCAAGTCATATTGCCAAGGCCTACCAAACACTAAATGGCAAGCATCCATCTTAGCTATATCAAAAAGAAGTTTGTCCTTGTAGGTGCCAATCTGAAATTCAACCCAAGATTGTTCTTCTACAAGAGCTTGCTGCCCTTGAGTGAGCCATGACACCTTGTATGGATAAGGATGTGGTATCCTCTTAAGCTTAAGCTTCTCCACCATCTCCATGGACACAAAGTTTTCAGTTGAACCTGAGTCTATTATAACCTTGCAGACTTTACCTCCTGATTTGCAAGTTGTCTTGAATATTGCCTTCCTTTGTGGGGGTTCTTTTGTGATAGGAACCTTTAGGAGTGCTCTCCTCATCATCAAGGCTTCACCTCTTTCCAGATATCCATAAGAATCAGGTGCATTCGCACTTTGAAAAGTGTTGCTGCTGTTCACACTTTGGCAATCAGATTGCTCCTCCTTTCTCCCATGGTGTTGTGGTTTGCCTTCTCAGGACACCTACTAGCAATGTGACCTTCTTGGTTGCAATTGTAACATCTTATGGGGCCTCTCCCTTGTGATCTACCTCTGAAGTTTGGTCTTCTACCTCTAAAATTTCCTCTACTGCTGCCTTCACCTTTGTTGTCCTCTTGATTTGTGTCTCCTTGTGGACCACCATTGTTTCCTCTTCCTCTAAAGGAACCTCTTCCTTTTTGGAATCTACCTCTACCCCTGCTATTCTGATCTTGTTTCTTCTTGAATTTTTCTTCCACCTTCAATGCCATTTGATAGCATTTGTGTACACTTCCAGGGGTGTGAAGATTCAACTCATCTTGTATGGAAAATTTTAGACCATTGATGTATCTTGCCAACTTCTCTTCCTCAGTCTCTACGGTCTTGGCCTTTATGCACAACTTCAAGAATTCTTCAGTATATGTGCTTACATCCATGTCTTTTTGTTTAAGATTTTTTTTTCTTCTATGAAGTTGCACTCCATAGTCCTCAGGTACAAAGGTTTCCTTAACCAAAGCAATCATCTTATTCCATGAATTGATCATGTTCTTACCATTCCTCACCTTCTCTATCTCGATAAAGTTCCACCAAGTCAAGGCTGCTCCTTTCAACTTGGACTTTTCTATCTTTACCCTTTGGTGCTCAGGGATCTCCTCACATTCAAAGAAGCTAGTTAAAGCCTCTATCCAATCCATGACCAAGTCTGGATCCATCTTGCCACTGAAAATAGGTAGGTCTAGTTTCCCATCCATGGTTCTCCTCTCCATGGATCTAAGAGAATTCAAGAGGGGTCTCTGGTCTGCAGGAACCTCTTCTTATTCCTGCCTTGGGGTCTCATCCTCATCCCCATCATCTCCGTCTCCAGAGTCTTCCACTTCCCTCCTATCCATTCTGCCCTTCAACCTTTCTATCTCCCTTTTCATGGCTCTATTTTCTGCCAATTGTTCTCTCACAACCTTGGCCAATTCCACATTGGTCATCCTTCCTAGAATTTCTTCATCTCCTTCTGCCATCTTCACAATTTGTCTTCACTCTTAGGATACTCCTAAGCTCTGATACCAATAACCCAGATTTATCAGTTTTGCCTAGGTTTTGAAGGAAAAATGAAGTTTTCTTGCTGATACCTCATTGGTTTTGAATGGCCTTTGGGGTGAAGCAAGGTAAGACCATGAAATTTAATATTTTCATGGCCTTTTGTAGGAAAGAAGCAGGTAAAGGTGAGGGTTTGCTATGTTAGGGTGGACATCTCTATGTGGCCACCTAGTCTCATTGTGCAACTGGTTCCATGAATGAAGTTAGAAGTGTAACCAGGGTCTGAAACTTGGTGATTTATGTTATTTCCATGCCCTCTACATGTTCCAAGTATTAATTTGTTGGGGCAGCACTTTTATAGCACACTTCCTTTGTTAGGGTGGCCTAATTAGGGCTATTTGGCCTAGGAGTGAAATTGGGTTTATAACCCTTAGACATTGGATCTGCCCAAACCCTTTTGGAATCCTTTGGAACTCACTTAAATTAAACAAAATCAACTCTTAGTTGTAGAGGTCATTTGGGAAATTAGGAATAAATCTTAATTTTTCAGTCTGGCTGGGCTACTAGGCATGACAGTCCCATTTATAGCAGCAGCACTAAACTTTGTTAGTGACTCAATTCCAATGATTGGCTAGTGGTTTTTTGGCTTAGGGGATGGTATAACAAATCCCTAGAAGTCATATTTACCTTGGGAAGAGTCTCAACCCTTGTTGGGTGGTGTGGCCCTAAAGAGTCTTGGATGATCATTGGAGAAGGGTGTGGGGTTTGAGCATTGTCAAAGATGATTAAGAGAAGAAATGGTATGTAACCAAAGAAACCTAGTCTAAACCACCCCTTATATTCTTGGTATGATTGCTGGAGTCCTTGTTTGTATCCCAAGTGGAAGGGATTATCTCAGTGGTCACAAGGGCTCTGCATCACAAACAGGTCGGTAGCATAAACCCTAAACCCTAGACCTGTTAGGTTAAGGAATTCAAACGGTTCAATCCTGACCATTGATCATACTGTATTGAATGCAACAGTCTTGATCCAATATCAAGACATTCTCCATCATTTGTTTTCCACCGATTTCATTGTGGCTGATAACCCATCACTCGTTATCACCGTTTACAAACTTTGCACATTCTCGAGGTAGATAGGAACACTCTTCTTTATGCAAGATCCTTCACGCGCACAAGACTTACGTGGAAACACTATGTGTTCTTCGTTATCATGCTAACTTCATCACATAAAGATCATCTTGAAGCACTCCAGCTGGAAACCCTGAAGTTGAGACCACCAACCGGTAGTCATGCACTGCTTCCATGTGTCGGTTCCCATAACCTTATGCCAATTTACCTTGAACAAGCACACCACTTCACTTTGGTACAGATACCGGTTCATAGTGTTATACTAGTTCTTACATATGCTGATTCTCACCTCTTCAGTGTATTGACATCAATGACAACATACAATGTCATTATGTCCACATACCGGTTCTCATACCGATTCACATAATGCCAACAAAATTAAATATGCATTGCACGTGTCGGCCAAATTTGCCAATATCAATTAAAACATTATAAGCATTCAAGGACCCATTTCGCCCCACTTAAATCAAGATGCATTTTGAAACGCCCACGCAATTCACCAAAAATACAATCATGGATTGATATAAATACACTCTTTCTTACAATTTGTTCATGTCTGATTAGTAAATTTGGGAGCTCTCGATTCGCATTCCGCAATTTGAGTTGGAACATCGAAGTTCATTATAGGGTGGAGGGCCAGAGTTACAATCTCGCAACATAGGCCCAGGCATTCTTGATTCTTGATTTAGAGAATTGAGAAGGCATAAAGGTGAGTAATCATTTCTTCATACTTGATAGAATTAGTTTTAACTTTTAATTTGTAGTGAGAGGTCAAGACTCAAGATGTCACAATTAGACATGGGTGAGACTCCTCAGGGTGGTGAAGGGATTGAGATGTCAGACAAGGGTGAGACTGAGACTCCTCATGGTGGTGATGGGATTTGGATGTAAGACAAGGGTAAGACTCCTCAGGGAGGTGAAAATGAAGGGATTGGGAGGCCATCAAAACGCCCAAAACTTAAACTTAAAGATACTACCATAAAATCTTTCTTTGAAATTGGCAAAGTTTCTGGTCCATCAACTTCTGTAGTTGCAGAAGCCATTCATAGTAGCTCACCACCAGCCATTCATAGTAGCTCACCACCACCACAAGGTGGGATTGTCATTGAGTTAAATGCATCAAATGAGGATGACAATACCGACACGACAGAAGATGTTCTAAGGGATACACACAGAGATAATTCACTCAGATTCAAATGCTAGTACTGAAGATGATGTTGGTAGGAAGAAAAGAAAAAGGAAAGTAAAACTGGGGCGAGAGTGGGAGATGACAAGGAGTTTTAAGATTGATTGGGTAGCAAAGTGCCCATTCATTGAACTAGTCCCAAACAATGATGAACAACCAACAGAATGCAAGTGTAAGATTTGTAGCTAGAAAATTAAAAGAGAGAAGAAGATGCAGCTAAAGCTTGACACCATAGAAAATCATATTGGTAAGGTTTATGAAAAACAGATCATAGACAGAAAGGAAACACTAGTAGTAAGATGGAAATCAAAGGAAGATTGTCTTCATGTTAAGTATGCCGCAAAATATGAAGAGCATAATGACAAAATGACACTAATTGGTAATAGTTGATTTGGAAATACAATCAAGGCTTAGCTTGAATATGTAGTGAAAGATGCAAACCTAACAAAGACTATTCAGATGAGTGTTATTTTTTATATTCTTTCAAGAGGGCATCCTATGAAAGTTTTCCTAGAATATAGTAATTTATTATCTTTTTTGAATGTTCCTCACTATCCTATGTCACATTGGTCAATAAACACTGGATGGGAAATGGCAAACTATCTCGCTGAGGTGGAAAAGAAAAATTTACAAGAGAGTGTAACAGAGTCAAATTTATTTCATTATTCGTAGATGAAGTTACTGTGGTAGATAGAAATGCTTGGGTTTGTATGCATGTGTATACCATAAAAGAACACGTCCGTCGAGCTCATCTACTCCGTGTTCATAAAAAGAGGGGCAATTCAACATTAAAAAATTTATATTTAGAAGTTAAGAAAGCTTTGAATGAAATTGCTAGTATGGATGACTTGACAATTGCCAAGACATTGGTGTGTGTTGGAGCTGATGGAGCTGCAGTGATGCAAGGTCAAAGAACCAATCTTTGCACAAGATTACAAACTAGTATTGCACCATACATGGTTGGCATTCACTGCATGGCCCATCGAATGAATTTAGCATATAGAATTGTAAGCAATTTCCCTACAGTGTCAAAAGTTGAAGATCTGGTCCACGAGCTCCACTCATACTTCTGCCAAAGTCCTAAATATTTTGCAGAATTTCAAATTTTTGTTGAGGGAGTAATAGCAGGAAACAAGCTTCTCAGGGATGTTGAGACTAGATGGATCTCCTTGCATGGACCAATGGAACGAGTTCTAACAGAATATCAATCCTTGATCAGACTAATGTATGAGCAATGCCTCACAGTAGACAAAGCTCTTGATCTCTTACATAAGTTAAGTGATATAGAGACTCTGTTAAGGTTAGCTAGTCTTCTCCCCATGTTGGATTCAATGAACAAACTTGTTAAGAAAGCCCAAGATAGAACTATGTATATCAATGAGTATAGCACTCTACGTAAAATGACATGCTTGAGCCTGGATGGTCTATATTCAAATCTAATAGGGAAAAGCCCAAATTTTTCTAGGTGGCAGATAATTATAGATTTGAATCATGCTGAATTTGTTTTACATTTCAATACAAAAAATGAGTTATGTGTCTTTGTAAAAGGATTTCAGATACCAATGCACCAATCTAAGATGGGCAAGCGAGGCAGAGCACTACCAGTTAAAAAGGAAGATTTTGACAAGATTGTTAAATCTGTTAGTGATAATTTGAAGTCTATTGCATATGAACTTTCAACTGAGATTCATGAAAGATTCCCTCGAGAAGAAATACTTGAAGCCATGGGTTGTGTGTATCCTCAATTTTGGCATTCAATTGGAGATAATCCAAATGATGCAAAGTTGTTTCATAAAAAAATAGAGGAATTAATATTGACATTTTCAAAAGATGCATATTGCAATGGACAGCCAATACAAGGAATTTTAAATTCAGGTCATCTTAAAAAACAATGTAAATTTTTTGCATTGACTATGAAACAACAGTTGGTTGACTTGGAGAATCCATTTGAACCTGGATCAATCACAAGGCTTTGGAAAAGGATAGATCAAAGTGAAGTATTGCATATTGCAATACCAAAATATTTCAAACTTGTTGATTTATGTCAAACAATGATATTGGGGTCGGTGGAAGATGAGAGAGTTTTCAGTGCATTAGGGCTTTTGAAATCAAAGATCAGAAACAAATTAGACAAAAATTTGGAAACTTACTTGAGGTTGTTTGTAACTCAGTATAATGTTAGAGATTTTCCATACGATAGGGCACTGGCAATATATAATTCCATGCGTGAAAGACAAGGGTTGTGCAACACTTTAAAAGCTGGTGGTGCTACTGCTAGTGCTAGTGCTAAGACAAATGATGGATCGCAGACCTAGAGTCAGCATGAAGACAAAGAAATTTTTGAATACCCAACTCAGAATGAAGATGAACCTGTTAGTACTAGTCAGTTTCTGGATCTTGAGTCCATTTGGGATATAGAAGCCTCAAACTAAGTCACTGAAGTGAATTAGCAGTCAGTTTATAGGTATTTATAATTATACTACAGTTCTTGAGTCATATTACAATTTTAATTTGCAATACTATAGCTGTGATTGATGATTTTTGATATTGTATTCCTTGAATTTGTCAATTAGAACGGATACTTATTTCATATTTTTAATTGTGAATTTGAATTATTAGTAAACAATTAGAATTTATTTTCTGAATTATTAGTAAACAATTGAATTATTAGTAAATTGGTTCCACATTATGTTGAACATGAAATGCAACAATTTGTGTCACAAGATCCATAAAATTATTCATATTGCATAACTGTTAGAACCTTTCTACTATTCTACATTAAATGCTTAACATGATGTTCATGGCGATTAGGGTTTTGTGTTTGTTTTTTGTCTTAGTTGGCAAGTAAACCGAAGTTGTCATGCGTTGAAAATCTGAGTTTTCCTCTCTTTATTTGTCCATGTCAATGTCAAGTGTGGTCAAATGGTTGGTCAGACAATAAGACATGTTTAATGTTTCATCTCTAACTCGCAGATAAATTTCATGTTTAACACTTTAAGTGGCAAGTTAGCAAGTGTTGGTTTGGGTTTAAATCGCGAAGTCTCTAGTTTTTTGGGTATTAGCATTTTATGTTAGCGAGCTGGAGATTGTTAATGAAATTGCTTTGGTCACAAGGTCTCGAATTGGTTTGATGCTATGCATTATAGACGCGAGAATTAGTGAGTAAGTCATTAATGGTCTGTGTGCCACTTCTTGTGCCTGTTTATGAAGGTAATTAACATAAAACATCAATTTTTGTTGGTACTCACTAGGTCGCTGCGGTCAAGAGATAAATAGTTTTGAGATTTTATTGTTATCGCTAGCTCGTAGGTCCTTTATCATCAAGTCAGTTTAAGTCGCAAGCTTGTGAGTACTGGGAGATTTTAGTTGTCGCTACCTCGCAAGATGTTTTGCACTTGACCATTTTATGTTGCGAGGTTGTGACTGGGTGTGATTTTATGTTATCGCAAGGTCACGAGGTGTTCACGGTTAAGTCATTTTAATTTGCGATCCTGCGATGTGGTTGGTATAGCATCTTAGTTGGTTTTGTCGCTTGCTCGCAAGTTTTGAATTTGTTTAGCATTTTATGTTGTGATCTGGTGACATGTAAGTTTTGGTCTGATTTTGTGGTCATCGCATGCTCGTGGGTTTGTAAGTCTTAAAACAAAAAGTGTTGCGAGCATGCAATGGTGGTTAAGTGTCTTGTTGTCATAGGATCACAAGGGTTTAAGTCAAGTTAAGTTTTGAGTTACAAGCTTGCGATGAAATAAGTTGTTTTGTTAAATTTGTAGTGGTTGCTAGCTCACAGGTAAAGAAAGAATATTACAAATGTTGTTGCGAGGTTGTGACTGAAGGGCTTGATGAAGATCAACGATTGTCGCTCACTCGTGAGATTATTTGAGGATTCATAAAAGGGGTTGCGAGCTTGCGATTAAGAGGATTTGGTAGCATTGATGCTAACTCATTGGTTACTTTCCAAATTGTTATAACCGAATGTGAGTGTGCAATTAAAGATGGGGATTGACACGTGGACTTGTTTGTTGGGTTCTATAAAAATTTTGAATGGAAATCGCCAATCAAATAGAAGGGCATGAATTCAAATTTTGCTCAAGTACTTCAGCTTTGAATTAATGTCATAGTAGCTAGTTCATGCAAGTCTAGCAATTAATGAGACTTGAGAGAAGTGATGATGCCCAAATACCATAAATTGCATGATTGAGCCGAGATTTTGTATAATTGCATTAATGCATTCTATCTTCAAGGTAATCCAGTGAATTGAGCTCTGCAACAACGTTGGAGAATTTGGAGTGTTGGGTGTGAGAAAATTTTAGAAAATCGGTTGAGTTTTTCTCCTGCAGCTAAAATGAGCAAGGCGATGAGTGGAACTGGAGGTTCCAAGCCCAAGGCCACTGAGGAAAAGAAGGATAAGAAATACAAAGAAGAATTTATAGATTTGTTGCCAAGGACTTCCGTTGCTTTGAATACAAATGATTTGGCATGGAAAGATTTATAGAGCCAATGCAGAAACCCGACCACGCTTCATATGACTGGTTTTGCTCTGTTTCATTATTTTTGGAATAATAGGGTGAAGGGTGTCCCAATTGTAAACTCTTGGGATTTAAATATGGAAAAGTTAATTGTGCTAGATGTGTATGTTGATGTGGATTTGATCAAAGAGTTGGCCAAATGCTATTGCCCAGTATCTAGGGTAATCAGAAGAAAGAACTAGTTTGCCCTAGTTTCAATTAACAGAGCTAGCTTTGTTGAAGCTTTCCATATTACTGGTGCTGCATGTACATATATAGATTTGGAGCAGATTATAGAGGATTATGACAAATACAAAGGTGTTATCAAGAAGCATGCAATGCCTAGATACATGCCTAGGGTGAATAGGAAACCGGTTATAATTCCAGATAGTATCGAACCAGCATTTGACATCACACCTTTCCACCATTATATGCATTGGACAATCTATGGATTATGCAAAGTGTTGGGTTTTGATGGAGATTCAACAATGTCAGCTAAATTATTGATGATGGCTATGGACATTCAACACCCAGATGTTAAAAAAGATTACAATTATGTGGGCTATGTGGTTGAACACATTCATAATGTTCTAACTGAAATTCAGAGTGGTGCACCCAACCCTACATTCAAGCATTATTCATTGTTGATGCATTTAATCTTGTTCTATAATGTTGAGTTCATGGATAAATAATTAGAGCTTTTCAAAGAAGAATTGGGTGTCTTAATTCCAATACAAAGATGGACCCAAGTTTGAGACAATAGTTCTCCCCATTCTTCTTTTCTTTTCTTTGAAAATTGGATTGTTTTTCCAATTATGTAAATGCTAGGAATAAATAGGGAACGATTGCCAATTAATGTTAGGAGAGTTTTGAGACCTTACCAGTATGTTCCAAACTGGTCTAGTTCACATAACTGGGGGGAATTTTTCCTTTTTGATAACATTACTGTGATCAAAGTCTATGGGTGTCTTCAGCCTCCCCATATTTTACCAAAATTTGTTCCAATTAGGATTGCTTTTATGGAGTTTATTTGGCAATTGACACTAGTTGAAAAAGAATACATTGACATACACACGAAGGGTTCTCTTCTTCCTAGGCTTTGGGTTGTGTCTGATTTTACCATTGGTAGGAGTTCCTTTGATGAAGTAAACAATTTCCTTAAACAGTATAGGTTGGTTAATACTGTGTCTAGATTCTGTGATCCTGAACAATTTATTAAATGTGCATTGCCAAAAATGACACCTTGGGCCACAATAAAGGACCATGAACCATTGGATGATGAAGATGTGGTTAGAAATTTTCTCAGAAAAGAGGAAGTACAAGAAAGGAGAAGAAAATGGAAAAATTTGATGAGAGTTGAAGCAGAATTGAAGGTTGTTGACCTTAGTTTCTCAAGTTTTTGCCCTGATAACCCGTACCTGGAGAGGATTAACAGAATGTTGAGTTTATATGAAACTCTAATGGAACAAATACCTCGAATTCCAGAAGTGGCTGCTCAGTAGCAAGACCCCCAAGATGGACATTCTTCACATGGCAAGATGCCACTTAGTGTGTCTGCTGATGATGTAGAGAGTGGGGATGAAGTTCAATCTACTTGAGTGCCACCTACAAAGAAACAAAAAACCAAAGAGGTCAGAACAATTGTGAGGAGAGACCCTGCTAGAGCAATTGTTATAGAACAAGGACACTACTTTCATCAAATAAGGACACATCTCAGAGAAGTAGGGTAGAATGAAGAACATGGAGAAACAAATGAATCCCTTGCTCAAGGCTTTGATGAACGTGTGATGTTGTCAAATGAGTTCATGAAAGATGATGACTTTATTAAGTCAGATGAATTTAAAAGTTTTTTGACAAGGTTGAAACAAAATCAATTAAGACAAAATTTGATCATAGAGGAAGGAAATGTAGAAAAGAAAGAGGAGATCATCAAGGCACTACAAGAATATGATTTTGACAGGGATTAAATATCTATGGAACAGGCAAGACAATTGATTAAGAGTACTGGTATGATTATGATGCCTGACTAGGATATCCAGTCTATTTTTATTATTGATCAGATTAGAAAGCAAGAGGACCCAATGTTTAAAACTGAATTTGAAATTGGAGATGTAATAAGAGGATCAGGATTTAATCCTAAGTCAAAGACACTTGTTGCTTGGTCTTTGGGCCCTTCCACTAAAAAGCCCCACCTTATAAATATCCAAGTAGAAAAGAAAGCTAACAGAATGATCTGGATTTTGCAGAACACAACTAACACGGAGATTGCCTCATTTTTTACTCAAGTTTCTTTCATGAATTTATCAAAAACAAAGGATTTGTCAAGAAGATACATAAAAACATATAGTCAATTGATTGCATTATCTAAAAAATATGAAGAGACATTGATGAAGAAGGGCGCTCTGGAGGAAGAGTTAGTGGAGTTGAAAGAAAAAAATTGCAAATGAACCCCCTCCAATACAGATTACAGAACAAGTACAAGAAATACCAACTGATGTGACAACAAAAATGGAGGAATACACAGAGAAAATTGAAAAGCTTGAAAAGGAACAAAATGTCAAGGCTATCTCTGTTGTGTCAGGAATTCTGAAACACAGGATTAATGTATTGAAAGGAAAATTAATGGTAGTGCATGATTTGCACATTTCTTTGAAAGAGGCAAGTAAAACATCCTCTGAGGCTGTTGCTTTTCTTGGACCTTTGTTCAATGTTTGGTTAGGAAGAAGCAAATTAATGGATAAGCTAAATACTGCAATGATGTATAGTGACAAGTTCCCTCCCAAGATCAGTGACACTAAAGACATGGTGGAGGAAATGAATGCAGCTTATGCATTTTTCATAGGGAAGGATGTGCTTATAAATGAAAAATTACAGACCTTTGGGGAAGGTTATAGTAAATTGGTGCCTTCAATTTATGGTAGTAATGGAGATTTGAAATTAGTTTCTGATTGGACCAGCGAATTTGATTTGATTATGGAGGAAGAAGAAATAATCAAACATATAGATGAACATGTTGATGTTGATTTCCTTAACGATATGCTTGATTCACTATTCAAGTTTGAGGTTGACCATGCAAATTTTATTGTTGAGGCTAGGGTAGTTACAGATGCCAGATGGACATATTCAGTTGCAAAGTTGGAAGAGGTAGAGGCATTCAGTTGGCCAATAGACAAAGAGGTGGACAGGTGGCAAGCCATGCTAAAGAAAAAGAAGAAATGTCAGGTTGTTACCCAAGATTCCTCACAGTAATTCTAAGCTTGTTGAATCCTCATCTTATAAAAGGATTCCAAGATTAATTTGAGAGGGATGGCCACTTTTTCTTTTTGATCGATAGAGAGGGATGGTCAGTTGGCCACTTTTATTGATTTTGAAAACTTTGATATAGTTATGATAGTTCAACTGTTCAAGAATTTGATAAGTGCATAGCTGAATTGCATTTTGAATTTACTTTCTGATATCATTATGAATATAATATCAATATAATTTGTAGTTTGAGATCTTCACATAATTGTCTTTGTGTTGAATTTTTGTTTTCACTGTGAATTGAATGGTCAAGGGTTTTTCAGTTTACGTATGAATCTGGGTTGTGTATGTAATGGCATATTCATTCCTATTTATCTACAAATGAATCTTATCGAAGTTTATTATCAGGTTGTCTTTGAATTTTAAGTGACTCTATGCCCTAGGATAAGGCACTAATCTGTTGTCTTGATGTTGACTTGGTGAAGTGACCTTCCAATTATAATAGTTGATTCATTGTGGGTGAATATGTTTTCTTGTTTGTCTTTGATTATGAAATTGTGATTTGTCTATAACATCTATCATGGAATTGGATCCTCAAAAGATATTCCCTTTAATTGAGTTGCATGCATATTTTACTAATTATGTTGTATTCCTATCTATTGTGGTGTTTGATACTTTCATTCTTAATACTCTTATGATTTTATATACTATGGATGTTTATGTAATATATATGGAGGTGTTCTATTACTATCATTTACATGTTTTCCCTCTCCATAAAGTTGGCATTTACTCATACCTATAATCCGCCCACCAATTACAATGAGGTGAATCCTTAATATGATTCGAGACTAACATAAATTTTGTATTCCTGGGCATAATAGGAAGCATTAAATGAAAAATTACATACACCATAGCAATGTAACAAATGAAAAAAGTTAAAACTCATGATTTTGATCATTTGAAAGAGATAGAATTATACATCGGAGAGAAATAGATCAAAATTTAATTTCTATTGAATAAAATTACTACTTATGTTGGTCGTCACAAAATAAATTTATATATAACTCCTTCACGAACCTGCACAAAGCTTGACACTAAATGCTTTTCATTTGCTCTGTAAATGACTATACAACTTGCTCCCTTCACCTAGAGTCTAGAATCACTATTGGAACCAGAAAAGGAACCCTAATGACTATACAACTTGCAAAACTGCTTGAGCCATGCCATTATCACCCTGATGCCTTTGGATGGAATGTGAGATGTTATGGTCTATCTAACATATCATTTCCAAATAAAGGAGGAAGCCTTCATGCCAAGGAACAGAGAAAATGGAAAGAGGAGCTTGAGCCTTCATGCCCACGATCAAGGAAAGTGGAAAGAGGAGCTTTAGGGTAAATGTAATATGTTGGGGAGGGGTTGCAGCTTCCATGTCATCACAAAGATGATTGGTTGCCACTCCCCACCCAAAAAAATCCTTCTTTCATTCCTCTACGGGCTCCTTCTTCAAACCCCTTGCCATCTTGTGGTAGAGTAGAAGCAGAGGATGTGCCATGCTTGGCCTTTCTTGATAAGAAAAGGATTTCACACCCCCTCTGGCAATCCTTCTCACTTTCACAACCCCTCTGACAATAAACAAAATCACATAGGAGAAAACAAAAAAACACCCATCTGGTATCACATAGCACACAACAACTCCATGCACAATCCTGCTCAAACATCATCTACCTTTCTGAGGGAAAAACCACTCTTAGAAAATGAAAAAGGTTTCTTTTCTCTTCTACCAATTAAGTCACCACTCCATTGTATTTATAACCTTTTAACACTTCATTTGGTGATGCTCATTCACGTGAAAAATCATCATTTTGGTGTTTTTCAACATGACTGTAGACTCTAGAAGTCATGCCTATCAAATCCACTGCATCCTACTAAGGCTCATCTATTGTGAATGATTTTGTTCTGATTTTATTCCTCCTTGATTGGACAAAGTCTACTTCAGAATCCCTGACAACAAGCAACCTGAGCTCTGATTTCTCAGAGAAATCCGTGATCTCCCATCTCTAACTCAAAAGCTATCCAATCCTTTTATGCGTCCGAAACCGTCGTCCTTGCTTGTCTAATCAACCTCAACTCAAGAGAAACCTTCAAACTAGTCCCTCGGGAATGAGTCGGCATCAAAGCCTTAAAAATTGCTCGTACATATTAGCTTGCCACCACAGTTGCGCTAGCTCTCATGTTTGTTTAATGTTAGCATTTTTAGGTTACGAGCTAGTGACCATATAGTTTGTGGTTAATTTTTATGGTTATCGCCAACTCGCGAGGTAAAATATCTGAAGATGTGATCAAGCCACGAGCTGGCGACAAGTTGGTTTGGGTTTACATTGCGAGGTCTCTAGCTTTTTGGGTGTTAGCATTTTATGTTACCCAGTTGGAGATTGTTAATGAAATTGCTTTGGTCACGAGGTCTTGAATTGATCTGATATCATATATTATAGCCACGAGAGTTAGTGTGTAACTCATTTCATACAGTTGTCGCTAGCTCTCATGTTTGTTTAATGTTAGCATTTTTAGGTTGCGAGCTAGCGACTAGACAGTTTGTGGTTAAGTTTTATGGTTATCGTCAGCTCGCAAAGTTAAATGTCTGAAGACCTAATCAAGTCGCGAGCTTGCGAGTGAAGTGCTAGCAGTTAAGAGATAAACTGTTTTATATTGGCGAGTACGCGACAAGGGTTAAAGTTACCACTATCTCCAAGTCGATGCGGTGACGAGGACTTAACATTTTGTGGTTGAGAATTGGCGAGTGGTAGTTCAATTTCCCTCAGTCGCTAGATCTCGAGGTTATGAAGGCTTAGCATTTTCATCTTGCGAGTTGGAGATAGAGTCGTAAGGGCTTGTCGCTAGGTCGCGAGATTTTCTAATGGGCAGTCTTTCAAGCAGAGAGTTGACAACTATGTGCCACGTGTTTTAATGACTTAATATCTTAAAATCGCCAATATATTTTTTTTATGGTTTGAAAATAGCTTGAAATCGCCAATATTTTATTTTTATGGTTTGAAAATAGCTTGAAATTGCCAATATTTTATTTTAATGGTTTGAAAATAGGTTGAAATCGCCAATGCAAATATTTTTCTGGTTTTAAAAACATTACAATTCACCCATGTAAATATTTTTTTGGTTTTAAAACATTACAATTTACCAGGATTTTTCACAAAATTTGAGCGATCAAGGCTAATTTGCCAATGGAGATTATTATTTTTTCTCCGTAAACCACAAAAATTCACTAGTAAAATTAAAATTTTCCTCGGGAATTATATAGCTTTCGCCAGGTTTTTACACCTTGTCCAAGGGGGGGGGGTTCTTAAAGTTTTCCTTCCTATTAGCTTAGTTGATGTTTATTGTGTCGGTGATCTTACAGAAGAGTGTGAAGCCGTACTAGAGAAGAGTGAGATCTGTCGGAGAGTTGCAAATAGTTGAGTATAACTGGATCTCATTTAGCAAGTTGAGAAGTGCAAGTAACAAACCACTTTTTCACTGTTGTTCTCTAACAATTACAACAAATTAAATCCCTTAACCGGGTAGGTCCTAACAAGCCTTAATCTTGTAAATACCCTAATAGGGTATCTCTCAAAAAGAGTGGTAAATCCTCTCACGAGGTTGATCCTAACATGTCATTAAGATCCTAACCGAGTTGCACATCCAAATCCCTTAACCAGGTGACTCCTAACAGGGTGTATTGTAAGCTCCTAACAGGGCTAAGCTCCTAATAGGGAATACTTAAAAAGAGTACAAATCTTTGTGGGTACTAACTCCCACCATGGTTTTTCCATATTTGGGTTTTCACATAAAAAATATGGTGTTCATGTGTGGAATGATTTTCATGTGATGTTATTGATTATCTTAGTTTATTCATTATTTCTAAATACACCGGGTATAGTAGTTTATCAGAGATTACCCGTACTATTTAATGAATTGGCATATGTGGTAAATGAAGTTATATTTGTTGTAATTTTGATTTGGGTTTAAATTTTTTAAATTGGTATTAATACTGATTCACCCCCCCTCTCAGTATTAACCAGATCCTCAAAGGATTAACAATATATACATATTGTACATATAAATACACATATTATATACATAGATATGTATTTCTATATATTAGGATGTCTTTATGTTGACATAACTCGTACGCGCTATTGTTTCTACAAACCCCGTGCGCGCTATTAGTAAAACAAAACCCATACAGGTTTAGTGCGTTTAGGCTTGTGATTAGGCTTGGATGACAAGGTTGAGGGTTGGAAGTTTGATTTCCCTCCTTTTTGATGTGTTTTGTTTTATCAAATTGGTTTCTCGACTTTGTCATCATCAAGTTTACACCTCATCAACTGGGTATTTCTAAAATTGGCACCATATTTTGAGCTTTCTAACCATTTTTATTTTTTTTAATTTGAACAACAATAACATATTAATCTTGAATTTCTTTTACCAGTGTCTCCATAGTTCTCATAGACATATGTGTACCATTTTTTTAATAACTTTTGATCTACTTATCAAAATTTTAAAAACTTTATATATTATTGTAGTGCACTTGATTAGTTACACTTTTAAAAAAAATTGTCTTTTCAATTATTTTGGTGCAAGTTATGCTTCACGCACAAATAGGTACTTGATTTTCAAGATGTGCCCGATTTGAAAAAACATTAAAAAAAAAAATACTCAACAAAAAAATACACAACTTCTAGTACTCACTCTTAACTATCTTTCTACAAAAGGATTTGTCAAAATATTAAATTTAACTATGACTTTTTTGATGCGCACGTTAGACACTATGTTATGTTTTTTCAGAAAAAATCAGTATCTGTTTTTCATGCGTGAATAATTTGACCCCTTTAATCTTATCCAATTTTGAAAAAAATTAGTAGTTTGGAAACTAGATTTAGAGTACTACAATCTTTTCTCTTTGAGTATCTTTATATTTTGAGTGGATGACTCAAATTTCTCCTCCAAGTTCAGGTTTAGCTGATTTCAGAAAAGAAAAAAAAAAGTGTATGTGCTTATACCCTGCTTTTTGCACACCATCTTCGTGCACTTACCCAAACAGACCTTCCCACTATTTCCAATATCTCATCCTACATACTTGTTCCTCCTTACTCCATTTAGTTTCTTGAATCAAAATTAGGTTAGCATTGCTAGTATCAATTTGACTCTTGAAATGGCATCTTTTTCTAGGAGGATTTTAGCCCCTAGCATTCCAACTTATTATTTTCATGGCTCCTTGGGAAGAGGTAACTCCTTCCCATTTATTAGATTTATTTGAAAGAGATTTCTTTACCCTTTTGCGCAACCAGCCATTACCAGTTTGTCTTTTTTAGTTTGGTGCCCCCTCTGCTTAGTTGATCTGATATTGGGAGTTTTCGAAACTGATTGGAATTGCTCAAGGCCTCTTTCCTCCATGATACCGACTTGAAATTCCTCAAAACTATCCTCCAAATTAGAGTTTGAATTAATACTCTCATCTTCCTCATTGGTCTTCTCTTTGTGATCTTTTGTATCCTAATTATCCTCAATATCCATAACTTCCTTCTCAGCATTATCAATGTCCTTTCCCACCACATTAACAAATGCTAGGATATCGTCTCTACTAGGTTTCCTTGTCCCAAATTGGAATTTTTTTATAATCCTGGAAATCCCTCGACTTCCTAATCTAGATTATTGGTATTAGTATCCTCATTGTTTATACCATGTTTTTCCTGTGGTTCTGATCCTTCCTCCTTACCTATCTGACAACTGTGTGTGTGAAAAGTGGACCTATATCTGCAAGTTGTAAGACACAACACTTCAATAAACCATTATTTGCATGGGTTAGTTAAGCAAAAGCGATAAAATGAAATCCATTGCAAGTCGTCTTATTGCCTTCTAGTAGATGCGAGTTTAGATTGCTCTCAGATTGCTAAGCTATCCAGTGACTAGACAACACCTAAACGAAGGATTTTTAAATCTATATGACCATGAATATGAGATAAATGAATGCAAGATTTGCAAGATTTAATCTAACATGATTTACGCAATATATGAATTTTTAAGCTAAATGATTTAAGCAATATGAAATAACTAATATGCAATATCTCAATGCAAATTCTCAATGAACCTAGAGAAAAAACAACATAATAACAATATATTCTCCAGGGCCTTTGAATGAGAGATGAGAGCCTGAATTTATAGAAAATTCAAAAAGAAACCAAAGACTAAGATCAAATGATGATGAGCGGTCAAGATTTCCCAAGAGGAAGCACAATCCAGGTGAATTGATGTGATTGGCTGCTTTTCTCAGTTTTAAAGGAAATTGAACTAAAATTAAGATAAAATCAGAAAAAACGGATTTATTCTCTATTTCATTCAATTTTAATATTTAATTGTTTTAATTTTGAGATTATTTATCAATTTTTAATTCTTTTTTTGTCAATTAATTCCTTTTTTGATGATTTAATGGCAAATTGATTTATTTAATTAAATATGCTAGGATATTTAATAAAATAAATAGGATAATTGTTTAAAAATGATTTACTTGGAATGTTTTAATTAATTAAATAGATATTTAATTAATATTGGTTGATTAATTTGCCATGTGACATTTGATGATTAAAGAATTAATTGGGTTCTCAATATTTATTTAATTGTCTTTGGTTAGGACCTTGGTGATGTTGTCGAGATTAGGGGTTCATGGTTTAGATGACCATTTTTAGGGTATTACATTTGCCTATCTTTGAATTAATGTACGAGTAGTGCATTGGTTCAAAGAAAATTTGACGTCTAAGAGATACCACTTTTGAACTTGATTGATCACGAACCAGATGAAAAGCGAGGTGTTTAGCTTGATTTGAAGTGATGAAGCTGAACAGAGTTGATTAAAGCGATACGGATCCCGAACTTGATTGAACTAGGAACAATAGAGAGCAAAGATACCGAACTTGAACTTGATTGATCAAGAAGTGGATCTTATTGATCTAGAACTTGATTGAACTAGACACAGTGAGTGAAGATAAAATCAATCTTGAACTTGATTGATCAAGATACGATGAGCGAAGATAAACTATCCATCTTGATTCGATGCGATGAAACTAAACACCTGCTTAGATTAAGTGTGTGATCAAAGATACTCTTTAAACCCTTGATTGATTTTAAATGAATAATCAGCTTGATGAAAAGCGATGAAACTGATGAATGTTAAGAGACTAATTCAGACAAAGACAATATCAGCTTGATATGAAGCGATAAAACTGATATGCCCCTAGCAATTGATTCGATTTAGATGGTTGAGAAATATCAACTTGATATAAAGCGATGAAGTTGAGATGCCCCTAGCGATGAGGTCTTGTTTGATGTTTAGAAAAGATTAGCTTCTCGACTTGCAATGAAGATTTTTGAAAGAAATTCTCAACTTTGAGGTCATGAGTATGCCCCCTCGGGA
Source organism: Cryptomeria japonica (assembly GCF_030272615.1). Classification (NCBI taxonomy): domain Eukaryota; kingdom Viridiplantae; phylum Streptophyta; class Pinopsida; order Cupressales; family Cupressaceae; genus Cryptomeria; species Cryptomeria japonica. The sequence goes on from NC_081413.1 coordinate 162,527,368, forward strand.
GAGAAATCGAAAGATAGTGAGGGTTGCGCAATGATTGTAGGCAATTTTTTTTGTAGAAATGATAAGTTATTTGAGCGCAAAGATTAATGTTGAAGATTAAAATCAGATTTAATGTGAGAATTAAATTGAGATTTAGCGTTGATTAACGAGAAATTAAGCGCAAATTGAAGAAGAGAATGAGCAGTTGATGAAAGCGCTAAGTGGTCAACGTCGTGAAATTTCGATGAGAGAATTGACATCAGATTTCGATTTCGATCCTGAAAATGGACTCAGGACAGTCGATTTACGAGCTCTTGATTTGATTTCATCGTACTTGTGTTGATTGATTATGAGATGTTGTTCTATATGCTTTATTCTATATGTATGCATATCTTTTCAGTATAGATGAATGAATGCAAATGGAATATGGATGTTTATTTTTGTTTCTTTTTATGCAAATAAATGAGAAGAATGGGTAACTAGTAATGCAAATGTTTATTTTTCTTCATGAAATAATATGAATGCAAATAAATATAAAATGAAATATATGGATCTATATAAGATACTCATGTATGAAGCTAACATTTCAATACACAAGTACTTGATCGAAGAAATGATGATGAAAAAGAGACCACTTAGTTAAGAAATGATGATGCTTCCAACTTCTCATTCAGAAGCTAAAGAAATCAGTGTTACCATACCGAAATCACTCTAAATTCACAAGATGCAGAATGAAATGCAAGATGAGATGCAAAATGAAATGTAACCGAAACCTAGTCACTGGATTTGAAAAGCTTAATTTTCATCATTGAGCATTTTACAAATATAATAGGCAGATTAGAGTTCCTTTCTTTTCATGTGCAATATTAATTATTTTGTCCGCAATGACCCTTTTTTCATTCATATCCTTGGACAGATTTCGTAGGGACCTGGATTGCATGATAAAGAAATTCCCTCAAAATAGATAAATAAATGATGGGAACCTCCATGTAGCATACAAATAAGCAGAGTCGAGGTATAGTGGCGATTTCACCTTAATGTGAAGGCACTTATCATAGACACCCAGCTGATTAGATGTTTTTAGATCATCAGAATCATTCCTACAAGTAGAAACCAAAGAAAATATTATGCCCCCAATCCTTGCTCCTCTTAGTCAAGATAGACTTCCTCGAGTTACTCAGAGGGATAATAATTGAAAACCAATATAAAAGACAACACACAAAGAAAATTTCATGCATATCTCAAACAATTTAGTGATTGTTTTCAGTTTTGTTTTGCTTGTGTACTCAGTGATAAAACTCTTCAGTAGTTGGGAGACAGGTGATTGACTCATAATGGATGATCGGGTACCACTGACTAAAAGATGACTTGGTTGATACTTCTTAGGATATGTAAATTTCTCAGTCGATTGCCCTAAGACTAGGACATTGATCGGTTTCAATCCATGAGAATTATAAAAGAACTAGGATGTCACGAAAGTGACTAAAAGATATGTACAAGCTAAAACAAAGATGTATCATTTCAGTACAAGAGATAAGACTAACCTAGACAAAATCTAGTAGCCATACTGATCTATGTCATTGTTTTGATTTGATCATTGATAGGAATGTCTAGTTTCAAAGAGTAAGTACCTCATATAAGACCGATCTATCTGGTTTAGAGTGTACCCTTCCTTGTATAAGACATGTTGATGTTTGATAGAGTTTGATAGATTGATTAACAAGACATGCAATAAGTTTGATTGTAGACTTTGAGAGTTTGTCTGATGTTGATTTAGTTTGATGGATAGTCTATGCTTTCTTGCTTTTATTTTTTAGTTTTTTTAATTTTGTGTTTTTGATTTTTTAGGATTTTGTTCAAGACATTTTATGATTTTTAGGAATTTGTTCAGAACTTTTTATGATTTTTAGGAGTTTGTTCAGGACATTTTATGATTTTTAGGATTTCTTCAGGACTTTTTAAGAATTTTTTTTCTTCAGTTATGCCCCCAGTATGCAGACCTATATGACATGATGATCTGCAGAATGCATGTGGAGAAAATGAATTTTTGATATGACCTATGTTAATGCAATATGCATAATGAAAATGAATTTCCTATTTGAACAAGGATGACTATGTTTTTTTAGAACTTTGCAATACATCAATTGAATTGGAGGTACAAAACATTTCATTGATAAGCGGTCAATTGATCCTTAAGGTCCCTTGGAACATCCAAATTGACACACTTAGTGACTAGAATTTACAAATGGAGACGCATAAAACTTCCTCATTGATTCTTGAAACTTTGATCTTCTTTTGCCCATGTGAGTGCAAATGAGTTAATTCTTTCTCTTGTGTTCACAAAAGATCATTAGCATCCTATGTGACTAGCTACGTGGATTATTCTAACTTCAAAAGCATCTCAAATAGAGCCTCGCTGCCAACAAGCTTATAGAGATTCGACGAGGTTATAGATTGTAATTTCTCGAATATTTCTCCATTTCCAGTAGGTATCCATAGCCCTGATAGGGTTACTCGCATGTTCCCATAGTCAAGCTTTTTGTTGCACTTGTATGCATGATATTTCAATTATATATCATTTCTCTTTTGCCTTGAGATGAATATTTGGCATAGCACTTTTATTTTTTATTTTTTATTTTCTTGCCTTGACTTGTAAGTAATGAAACCTACTTGGGTGTGACAATTACAGTGGCGTTGAAGTAGAATATTAGATTTTTCACTAGTCATATGATCAACTAGGTGTCTAGAATGAATTAGAGATTTTATTAATGTGTTTGAGATATAGCAACTAATAGATTTTGGGTTAACAAGTCTCAAATAGTGAAATCACTACCCAACCATAAGTAAAGCGTCGTCACAGGGTAATGTTGAAAAATGAATGACCTTATGACCTCAACGACTTCATGTCTAAATATCTAAGAAAGGAGACAACCCTTGTTTGTCTTGAATGCAAAAAAATGATAAACATGGATAGTTGCCTTGTTTTATTGATGTTGTTCTATGCAAATGCAAAAACTTTATGAATGCGATGCATTTGAAAAAGAAACTATATGTGATGCAGTGCTTTTAAGAAAATGATATGCAGTGCAAAAAGAAAAACCGAAACTAACCCAACCCTTAGATATATATATCATTTAAGGTGCATGTTGTTCATAGGGTTGGGGAGTTTTGTGTAGGTAGTTCATTGGTCCAGCATAAATATGTCTTTCTAAGAAGGACTTGGCTAAGTGTATATGTCCAACATTTCTAATGTTGATTTCCTTAGTTTTTGGATTTGGTGATGAAACTAGGGTAAATTCTTATGTAAAGGATTGGATAAGGGGCATGGAAGGATGAAAAGGAGGTGTTGGATAATGGATCAAATATTGAAAGTTTGGTGCATGAGAAAATGGAAACGTTCGTGGGATCACCATTGGCACACATCTTGAGGGATGGTGGATTGATAGAGGAAAAGTGAATCTCAAATTTTGAGATTTGGATGGAGGAACAATCAGGGATTTGGGGACATAAGGATCCAAAATGGATGAAGGAGGTGATGGAGAAATAGATTTGGAAGGTTTGGATGGGGGAACAACAATCTTGGCTGTTGATTTGGATTTTTCTTTAAACTGTTGTGCTTCAAGGAGACGTTTAGGGATCCACATGGTTTTTGACTTTTCATGCTTTTGTAGTTTCTTGGAATGAATTGCTTCTACAAGTGCCTTAGGAACCCATATAGCTTTTGATTTTGCTTTTTTTTTTCTCAGTGAGTCTTTGTGTCCTTCTAGATGGATGGAAGGTACGCGAAGATGTACACCTTTGTTGATCTTGCACAAGGGATGGAGGAATATAGGGTCCTAAAATGGATGGAAGAGATGAAGGGGAAGGTGTGTATTTGAATTTTGGTTTAATAGGGATACCAACATCTTGAGGAATGTCACTGAGGCCATGACCCTTAATATTGTCTTTAACATGGAGGGGTTCTTGCTTATGAAGGTCTACCCCTTTGCGTTTATTAATATTTTTGACTGCTACGATCATGAGAGGGCTTTGTAGGCCTGACAGATCCTTGAGGTGAACATGGAGGATTATGACAAGCAAATGAAGGGATACTTTGATCTTGACATGGTAGAGGACCATTGGATACAATAGGAAGGGTGTTTGACTCTTCATTTCGAATAGGATTGTTTGAAAAGGTGGAAGAGGCATCATGATCTTGCTTAGGAAGGATGTTTTTCTCTTGAGATGGAAAGGGATCATCTTGGAAGAAATGGAAAGGTATAAGGGAATCATCATGGGATTCTAGGGAGGTAAGATCTTTTTCAATCATTAGATGGGATTGAGGAGTTTTGGTGTCTTGATCTTGATTTATGGTAGGACTTATTTTTTCATTTTCCAGATTATCCTATTGACATGAAGCCATTTCTAAGGAAGACGTAGTGTTTTTGATATGCCTGGAGGATTCTTGGAAGGTGTTCATATTTTGGTATGATGGGGAAGCATTTTGAGTGGGACTCTCTGGAGTGGGTATGTTTGGAATTGGAATGCATAATGGCATAGGAACTGGGATTTTTAAATCTTTATAGGAACTTGTATCAATATTGGCATTAACTTGGATTTCCATAGGAGATAGCCCTTGAAGGTAAACTTGAGAAGTTTCATTGTTTGAAGGAGATGGTATGGATTGTTGCTGAGAATTTTTAGGAGATGAAGGCATCATGGAAGGGATGGAGGCCACATATGGAGCCTTGCTAGACATAGGTTTATGATTTTGATCATTCTTAGAAGTAGTTCCTTCTTTTTCTTTAGGTGAGTCATTAGGATATTCAATTTCAATGACACCATTATCAATGAGATCTTGAATCTTATGTTTTAATTCCATGTATTTCGAAGTCTTATGTTTATTTTGTCTATGATATGCATAGTACTTACTCACAAATTCACATCCCTATGTGGTCTTTTTAGGCAATATGATAAGATTATGCTCAAGAAGCTCTTTCAAAGTCGACTCAATAGATTTCCCCAAAGGTGTAAACTATCTATCTAGAGGATATTTGGAGGAAATGTCTTTATGTCTTGGTGAAGGTGTCTTGTGAGCTTGTTTGAGATTCGACTTTTGATTGTTAATTATTTATTGGTTTTCGATTGTCAAATCATATAATCATTTTAGCATTCCTTGAAGTTTCTCACTCTTGATATCATGCATTTGTTTTTCAAATGGAGTCATTGATTTATTTTGTTGGATTTTCATGTCATATATTTCTTTCTTGATATCTTGAAGAATTTGAGCCAAGGTAGCCGTGGGAATTGGAGCTAAGGTAGCCATGGGATTCTTACTTTTGTCAAAAAATTTAGAAGAGATTTTGGTTTGAACAGGCATTTACAATCGATAGGATCGAGAGCTAGATGTGTTGCAGAAGTCAAGATCAAATTGTATCTAGTTGTTCATTTAACGTAGTGATTGAGTGAAGTAACTAAGATTTGGTCTAGTTTCAGGAATGATATATCCTATGTAAGACGTTATCAAAGTTAACTTAGGTTTGATAAGATGTTGTTTGAACTAGCTTAGAGATGATCGACAAAATCGTGCAACACAACAGCAGGGGTACACTATCAAGATTGTTTATGCTCAAAATTACGATGTCTATTTTTATGCTCGTTGTAGATTGATCTGGGCAGGTTTGACTATTTTGACTGACAAGAACAGGAATTCGTACGACAAAGTTTATCACTGAGTTGTTGTTTTGTTTTCTCCAGTTTCAGTTTCAGGGGTAACACATAAAACATGCAAGATGTATAATAATTCAATCACAGCATGCTAACCCTACAGAAGTTGGATTAGAGAAGAAAATATTTGTTTGCTGACTTAGGTACACACCCAATAGCTAATCAGAATACGGCCGCTGAGTCTCACGCAATGGATTCTCAATGCCGTATTAGCCGACTCCAAATGCTAATGGGGGCACAATATGGCAAGTGTCTTGGGAGAGTTGCTATCTCTCTTGCACAAAGAGTATCCCCCTTTCGGAGGTGAATCGGGTAGCCTCTATCTTATAGTTTTTAGTAATGGTTTCGTTCGGAAGGACCGCCTAACTATCATGCAAGCGTGATTTAAATACAAACCTAGCCGGATGTTGAAACCATGTAGTCACGCAAGCGTGATTTAGACTGCAAGGCCCTACAAGATGGTCAACATGAGACACTCCTCATAAATGAAGCAGTGCCACCAATTATTCTGTCTCCTGGGACTTTCACCCCAGAAGCATTTTATTATAGTGAGTTGGATTCTTGGCTTTGGCTGGACTCACTTGGGTCATTCCCTCTCACCGAGCCTTAGGGGCTTCTCGGGAGGTAGGCCCTCTAAAGGTATCAATAGATCTCAAACTCTAATAGAAAAAACCTCAAGGTCTGGATTTCTGATTGTCCAAATGGACAAGAGCATACTCTCCTACTCTATATTTCTCCCAAAAAAATGTAAAACAAAGTTTTTTCCCTTATATGAATTGAAGTGTTCCTAAAATGATTAAGAAGACAGAATGTTTGTTTGTATCTCTGGAGGCAACCTGCAAAACAAAGATATCAATAGTTTGAGTTTATAATCTTTGGCAAGCGTATGTTTAATGATCGAATTCTTTGTCAAGCGAACCTGCAAACATTAAAATCCCAAGATTAGTTTCCAAAATATCATTAAAAAAAATCATCAAAAGAAAGTTCTAGCATGTAAACTGTAAATTCAACTAATCTAACAAGAATTTCCATTTTTTATGACTATCCTAGTTATGATAGTTTTGATAATACTACACTCTGTCATTTATAACTTTTCAACCAGAGATAATTAGAAAAATCGCTTCGGTGGAAATGTGGAAAACTTGGTTTTACAAAACATATTAAAATTTTGTTTAGATCTAACGGTTCAATAAAATGTTATTTCCTCCGAATAGAGTCCATTTTTTACTATCACAGAAGAATAAGTAAAATGATAGTACTGCCCTCTGTCATTCCTAACTTTCAAACCAGAAATTCTTAGGAAACTTGCTTCGGTGAAACTGTAGAAAACTTGGTTTTCAACAACATATCACAAATTGGTTGCAATCCAATAGTTAAATAAAAAGTTATGCCTTCCAAACAGAGACCATTTTTTACTCTCACAGAAGAACAAGCAAAAAGAAAGATTTTTCATTGCAAATTTAACACATGTTTATTAGTTATAAAACCAAACATTAAATTTGTTCAAGAAACATTAGAAATATTGTATTCGTGGGTTCGAGCCCCATGATGGGCGCCAAAAATGTGCATGTGAAAAGTGGACCTGTATCTGCAAGCTGTAAGACACAACACTTCAATAAACCATTATTTGCATGGGTTAGTTAATCAAAAGCGATAAAATGAAATCCATTGCAAGTCGACTTATTTCCTTCTAGTAGATGCGAGTTTAGATTGCTCTCAGATTGCTAAAATATCCAGTGACTAGACAACACCTAAATGAAGGATTCTTAAATCTATATGAGCATGAATATGAGCTAAATGAATGCAAGATTTAAGCTAGATGAATGCAAGATTTGCAAGATTTAATCTAACATGATTTAAACAATATATGAATATTTAAGCTAAATAATTTAAGCAATATGAAATAACTAATATGCAATATCTCAATGCAAATTCTCAATGAACCTAGAGCAAAAACAACATAATAACAATATATTCTCTAGGATCTTTGAATGAGAGATGAGAGCCTGAATTTATACAAAATTCAGAAAGAAACCAAAGGCTAAGATCAAATGATGATGAGCGGTCAAAATTTCCCAAGAGGAAGCACAATCCAGGTGAACTGATGTGATTGGCTGCTTTTCTCAGTTTTAAAGGAAATTGAACTAAAATTAAGATAAAATAAAAAAAAACTAATTTATTCTCTATTTCATTCAATTTTAATATTTAATTGTTTTAATTGCTTTCTTTGAGATTATTTATCAATTTTTAATTATTTTTTGTCAATTAATTCATTTTTTGATGATTTAATGGTAAATTGATTTATTTAATTAAATATGCTAGGATATTCAATAAAATAAATAGGATAATTGTTTTAAAATGATTTACTTGGAATGTTTTAATTAATTAAATAAATATTTAATTAATATTGGTTGATTAATTTGCCATGTGACATTTGATGATTAAAGAATTAATTGTGTGCTCAAGATTTATTTAATTGTCTTTGGTTAGGACCTTAGTGATGTTGTTGAGATTAGGGGCTCATGGTTTAGATGACCATTTTTATGGTATTACAAAAACTACCTCCTGGACCAGAATCCCAGGCTTCAAACATCGAATCCCCTTCCTGCACCAGCCCATTTGTTTTCGGCCAAATCAAATCAATCAACTCCTTCTCCATGTCTGATAAAGGGAGTCCAATCAGAATGCTCCTCTCCCCATTACTTGAATCAGTTTGAACAAACCTATAGAGACTATTCACCGAGACAGAGGAGAAACACTTGTTTGTATCATTAGCCACGTACTTGCATTTGGGGCACAAATTTAGCTTGTCTTCCCTAACAATTGCTTGTTTCTAGTTTCCTGAATCACATACTAATTCAATCTCAAATGGGATCTCCACATTATTTGTGACACTCACACATATTCTGAAATTAAATCCCAGCTTCTGATCCTCTAGTGGCCTATCCAAAAAGAGAAACTTTCCCAGGTTCCTTCCAATATCTCTAATAATCTCATCTCTCCAATATTCAAATGGTAAATTGTAGAAGTGAAAAAAAAATGAGGTTTCAACTATTAAGACAACCCAGGGATTAAAATTTGGTTTCCAATCAAAGAAATGCATTTGGACCCCTTCCAAGAACAAAGGTGATGATCTTTGCACCTTTAATTTTTTCTCATGAAAAGCAAAGGAGACCAGGTAAAATCCATTTGCTACTGATTTGACCATAGTGTTCTTTCCCTAGTGATCATAGCACCATGACCTAATATCATCCTAGCTTTTCCTACTACCCCCTCCATTTAATGAAAAGCCCTACTTTCGCTAGAAATTATTTGTTTTGCCTTCTAGTTTCCTCTTCAATGAATAATGAGAAAGGTGCATCTTGTGGAGTCTTACCGGAAATTTTCTCATATCCTCCAGAGGGTCCCTCTCCATCATCCAAAACACCTTTTCCCTTGATGTCTTGCCTTTTTGTATTGTTTAGCTCTAGCAGCGAATCCTTCCATTTCTTCGATCTCCAATTATTCGAGGCATCTACTTTTAGGATTGTTGGTTTCCTAAACCACCCATTCTTTCGCTTTTGAAAACCCTTGTATCTCCATTCTTGTGAGGAAGTCGACCATCCATTCTTGAGATGTCGTTGCATTTGAGAACCTCAGTTATTCCTTGGCTTGGTCCATGGTGGTTCTCTATTCCAACAATTCATGAACTGCCTATTGCCCAGAATTGACCCTGGAACCCTATCCTGTCTGCGATATGAATACTACTTCTCTGATCGGGAATAGTAGAGTTTCTCAATCCATCAACCATTCTCAAAGAACCATTGCGGTCTATATTGTTCGAACCAGTTTGAGGGGGGAAAATGAAGATTCATGTCGCCATACTCCTCTCCTGGTCCTGAGTCACCATACGCCTACCATCCATTATTGATTTTTGCTTTGAAAGTCTCCATTGGGATTTTCCGATCCATTGCTTCACCCTATTTTGGCATCTTCTTCCAACCACCCCACCCATCTTGTCCAGGTCGTTGATTGCCATGCAGGTTGCACCCCTCCTAATGCTACTCGCGGTCTCCGAACTGCACCTTGCTTCCGCCTTCGAACTACGCCTCGCTCCTGCCTTTGAACCCCACGCTCACCATCCACTCACAACATAAAATTTTCAATTTGATCTCAATTACATGGCATGTTAGTTGCATCTCTTTATATAAAACTCTTAATACATGGGTTAAACATTTTTTAGAAACCTACAACATCAACATTTCAAGGGTGTGCACTATTACAACGTTTTTATTCACCTTTAAAAATAATGAGAAAATTTAAGATGCTCCTAAACTAATACAACTATTAGCTGATTTGAAACACCCTCTTAGTGTCAATCTCATTGAACCTACAATTTTAAGGTCTCTATGCAACACTTTCTTGACATCCTTGTCTAGATTGAGCTTCTAGGTTTTCCCATCCTTTTCTAAGCTTTCTTAGAAAAAAATATTCAACCTCTAGGAAATTTTTTATGCCATGAATTGGATACATATTTTTCCAAATTCCCCCACTTGCAGGTTTGTATTGAATTTGATCTCCCTATTGGGCTTAAAGAGTACATGGAGCTTTGACCTTGACCCCTTTGACTTTTGCAAAACGTGACTCACATTGCTCTACACTATGTAATTTTGGTGCAAATCTCCTTATCATTAAATCATAGATTATCTACTTATGTTATGTCACAGGGGCTTCACTAGCTAGCCAATATTATATCACGTGCATTCATATTGGGGGTTTTAATATCCTAGATATGAGGGTGCAATATATTGCCTATCAGTGAAAATAGGGAGGTTTTTAATTTCGTCTATGAAAAAATACAATATTTGGTGATAATAGGGGGGCTTTTAATTCGGGATGTGTATTGGGAGGGGGTAACAAAAAAGGAGTTTAGGGCAATATTTTTTGAAAATAGGGGGATTCTTTACTATGCCATGAACACGCGTGCTCTAACCTAGGTTCACTAAGTGAAGCCCCCATGTGTTATGTCTAACATTTAAGTCTACTATTGATATCCCAACTCCATATGCAAAGGAGACGGTTGTAATACTATATGAGGGGAGAAACCCTTAGCCTCAAAACCCATAGAGCCTAGTGGCCTAACATTTTTTACCAAGACCTAATAATATATTCATGTCTACAAAGCACTTTTGCCTTCCATTAGGTTTGTTCCTACCTATGTTGCTCAAGTTTTACCAACTCAAGGCTACTAATTGATCAATGGGACTTTTGTTGCGATGAGACATTTTTGAGTTTTACATTCTCAAAAAAGGAAAACACATAGTAAAAGCAACCAAGATACATGCAAACTTAGATTAATAAGAAACGGGACATGATAGGCTCTCCAACATTGTCATTTATTATAAATTGTATATATTTCTTAGGGGTCATGAATTTAAGAAGATTTTATGATGGTTTATTCTCACATTAATATTTTGGAAGTAGATACTGATTATATTTCCCCATCTAAAATGATTTGTTTGCATTTTCTTAGTCATTGATACAAGTGTTGGGTGTGTGGATAAGGTGTAAAATGAATAAAAGGGCCAACATTCTATCATAGAAGTGGTTCAAGCCCCCTATTATGGGGTCATATGATTCTACCCTTCTTTCCCATTTGTTCTTCAATTTTTTTAGCATGGAGGAATCTCTACATTTGATCATGGGTGAATGCCTCGTCCAAGACACACCATAAAATTTGTCCTACTCTAAGGTGGCCTCGATGTTCCTCTCAAACATAAGGGATATCATGTAAAATGTTGAATTTGTCAAGGTGATTGGTTTTAGATATATTCAAGAGTATCTCCTTTTGGAGGGTATGTTCAAAGCCACCTTGGAAAAATATTTCATGTTGGGATCCACTCTTATTGCTATACTAGTTCCCATCTCTAGTTTTATGACAACTCAATTGTGGCCTATGTATTCCAAGTGCTTTATGTAGGTTTTCTACATGATTGCAAGCTTTCCCAAAAAATTACCTTTGAAGCATGATAAGCTAGAGGAAGGTCTCATCTTAGATTTCAAAGGCTTCTTTGATACTCTCTAGTCTCTCAAGTGCACCATGTTCCTCCACAACCTCTCCATCCATCCTCATCACTAAAATTTGCTCCTCCATCTCTTGTCATGCATGCTCCTAGAGGTCAATCTACCTCCAACAATAAATCCTATGTGTCGGTGTCCCTACTTTTATTTTTCTTTTTATTTATTTTTTGTTTCTTTTTTAGCCTAGGCATACATGGTAGATTTGTTAAGTCTTGTTCATTTTTTATAATTTTTCAACTTGTCTACTCTATATAACAATTTTACCATATTAATAAAATTATAGGTACTCTAAACCTTTCAATTAGAAAAGAATATTGTTATTTAATTGATATAAATTAAATATTTATATTCACTTTTCTTAAAAAATCCTGCACTATAGTAGTGTACTTCTCAATATTTAGCATCAAAGCTTCAATTTTGAGTAGAGAGGGGTGTCCCTTTAAGAAGTGCTATCAATTTCTTGACTATAGTGAAGCAATTGTTGTGGTGCTTTGCATATTTATGTGTCGTTGGAGCCATTAGTAACACTTCCTATCAAAAGATAGATAAATTTAACGACTTTAGGTAGAAGTTGTGGAAGCTAAAAATGATATATCTCTCAAAGGAGGGGATATCAATGGACAAAAGTGGGAAAGGAAGGAGAACTTGTGGATATGTCTATTGAACATTGGATAAAGTTGTGAAAGAAGCATGGAGAAATCGTCAATAAAGGGACTAGCAAATAAATTGTACTTAAAAAAAGTTTATATTCTTTGAAAATGAAAGAGGAAAAATCTTTTGTTGAGTGTCTTAATAAAACAAGATGATGGGAGATCACCATAGTCATAATAAAAAAATCACTTATGGAGAGTCGCCATCCAATTTATCTTTTGGTGGTCCCCATCTCACAAAAGACCTATTCAATTATATTTTATTCAAAGATTAATATAAACTTGTATTTTTTTTTGTGGTGGAGTTTTTTTTTTCTATAAAGGTTTCATCACATACATCCAATGTCATGTTCAAATCTTATGGTTTATTGATTTGTTATTTGTTAATCTATACTTCCACACATTCTCTTAATGACTAATCAAATGATTGTATAAATAAATTTTATATTGACATACTCTTTTGATAAGCATACATCTCTAGTAATATATCCTATTTTACAACATGACTCGGATACATGACCCATCTACATGATAACATTAAGCCTAGATAAAGCTTGATGACTAAAAAGATCACCTAACATTCAAATTCTTGACCACAAGAAGATGAGGCCAAAACCAGTTGTATCGTTTTCTTAATATTATAATTTAAGAAAATGAATATTTAGATACTATTTTGATTTCTTTTACCATGTACGGCCTATAAACTAATTGCATTCCATTTCCCTAAAGAAAGAATTAGCGTAACAGAGACTCCCCGGGTTTTACGCTACATCACTGTATTTAAATAGTGTGGAGCATATGACGGGAAAACACACACGACAATGGGCATAAAAACAAATTAATTAACCATTCTGTATTTGCAAATCCATCCTTGCTAATCAAATACACATCAAGGTGCTTTTACACTCTTTTTCACTGGAAAAGGAAACATCAAAATTGTACCATTCATTTGATACAGTTTCCCATATACAATGATCGTACTGTTAAAAGAGTTAACAATGCGGTCTTACGGCCATCAAATTTAAGACCAGCCTCAGAACCCATCGCATAATCCGCCGGGCTGCGGGCACGCATCCTGCTCCACAGTTATTGGAATCGGGGGCCAAATTTACTGAATTCTCATCAGTATAGAGAAGCCACTTTTGTAAACGGAACTAAACATTCCGTTTCAACAGACTACTGTTTTTGTGCAGTTAATGACAGAACTGACAGAAAACTTACAATTGTTTAATAAGGTAAATATTCTCAAGCCCTTGGTTCGAGGAGCCTCAACGGCCCGCTTGTTCTCCTTGACGGACTTTGATCTCTGGTGAAAAGTCGCTGCCTTTTTCTTTAGAATTGGTCCCTCTTCGTAATAGCTGGAAACCGACCGCTTAAGAACAGAGTGATCCAAGCCACTGTCATTGCGCTTACATTGCCTCAGACGCATTTCTTCCACCTCCATTCCACTAGGAGCTTTCATAACCCCAAAACTTAAAAACTGTAGCCATTTTGGAGACTTTTTAGTGCGCGAACCAGATGAGAATGCGCTCCAATTTGCTATACCTTTTGTTTTATTGCTCGACGCGGTTGAATTTGCAGCCCTCAAACCCTTGTGAGAGACTGAGTAATTGAGGCTTCTCTGTAAAGCTTGAGAGCTGTTGGAGCTTGAGCTGGTCCAGAAGCTTGAATTTGACTCCAGCGATTCAGATCTCCACGCTTGAAGATCTTCCTTTAAAAGGCCCTCGATTTGCTTGAAAGAATTCGAATCGCTGTAAGGTAAATGAGCAGTGCATTCAGTGAGAGGAAGGAGGCGGCCTTTGTGGAGCAGATCGTCAGCAGAAGAGGTACAATTTGCCATGGAAGAAGTGCTCCCAAAGGCCAAATCGAAGAGGAATTCGTGGTGTTCTGAAGAATCAGCGTTCGAAACCCTCTGCGTGCTCACCGTATCTGCGCTGTCATAAAGGAGCATGTCACAGAACGACAGTGTCTCTTCGGCATCCGTTTCCGCCATTGAATCTGCACAAAGATCTTGGACACCGCAAATTCTCCCTTCATACTGAAATTCCATCTTTTTCTCTACCTTTATGCGCCGATTTCTCAAATTACGAAAGAGATGTAAAGTTATGGAGAACAGAATAACTCGTTGAATGGATCTCTGGAATCCTAAGAAAAATAGTGATTGTATTCTATTTATAATTTTTGGAAGCTAAAGATAATTTATAATTGTATATATGATTTGGTAAGAAGATTCAAACCGCTGCTAATACTCAGCGTCTCATTTTAAATATTTTTTAATTGCATGCGTCAATGGCGTGTAGCCACGATATGATCTTCCAGAAGATTTGTATATGTTTGAAATAGTACAGATCGGAAAGAAGGTGCGAATTCACGGGCAGCTTCCAATTGAGACCCAAGGCATTAGACTTAAAAAGATGTTCATTTTGGAAAATGGTAGGTATGTTGTACTTGCTGAGTTTCTAGAGAAACAAGACAAGACCTCGGACGCCATGGAACTAATGATCAAAAGATTTATTAGTATATTAAAGTTCTTCTAGAATAACTTCAAACTCTGTATTTAATTATATCGGGGTAAATTAGACACGTTGTACTTTTTTTCTTCTCGGTTTTATAATATTTAATAAGCGGTATAATATTTATTAAAAGGTGGCACATTATTTAAGTTTTACCTAGTTGATTTTAAAGTATTTAAGTCATTCACAAGTATATTTGTTGTTATTCAAGTTGGGTTTCTAATTTTTATTTGAATTGATTTAGTTTAGTTTTATAATTTGTAAAAATGTATAATATAGAAAAAATTAAATTTGAATGGGGATGTAATATATATATATATATATATATATATATATATATATAATTAATATTATGTGTTGAGCTAAAGTGAAAACATTTCATTTGTCATTTGTATAGTTGTTTTGAGAGATATGTCATGGTGTATTTTTATAAATTTAGAAAATAAGAACATGCATTTAGAACCTTAGTCTTAAACAAATATTTAAAGACAAAAAGTAGTGTATCCATATTATATTTATTTTGTTTGCATCAACATATAAATATTTGTGCACAAATATTTCTTATATTTGATTTTTATTCTAAGTCATTAAATGTATTCATCTAGAGGTTTGACCAAAGGATAATTGATTATTTCCTAGTAAACTCCCACAATAGTTTCCCTAATATTACACTTATGATAGGTTTTACAAAGCTAGAATATAAGATATAAGTGGTAGAAAATAGTAAAGTTTAAATCCACACACCTTCGTTCAATCTTATGCATCATGTTCATATTATATACCCTGCTTGTGGCAATAAATAGAAGTGACATAAAGTGATAAGTAGTCAACTTCAAAATTTAAAATTATAGAGCTCATTTGATGTACACAATCACTAGCTTTGACTACAAGGTGAGTAAGGTAGCTCATGTGGACATATGTTATAGGGGCTTGATAATAGTGGTCTTGCAAACGAAATCTCCACTAATGTCAATTAATATATTTTGTACCAATTCTATTATATTGATATAAAGTTAAACAACATACTGAAGATGTTGATGAAAAGCTGAAATTCTAGAAGTAAAAAATGAATGAGACAACATCGTATAATTAACAAATTGAATCTCAAAGTTTAAGATCTACCCTCTTTTCCATATCAATTTGATATCGATCGACGTTGTCAAACACAATTTATTTTATCAAGTAGGTGAGACCAGTATAAAATAATAATTATCTATTAGGAATCAACAAAACATTTTAAGAGAGAACAAAAACTCTTATGACAAGCCGAACAAATATAAATACAACCAAATTATTCCCAATAAGGATGTAGTTAAAACTTACATTTCTTAACAATATAAAGAGTTGCGTGATTCCACTTTTTCTATCTTCAACCAAGCAATTCTTCACACAATCGGTGAAAAATTTGGGAACCGCTTAAACCACACACACTAAGCTTACACTTCTAGGCTTAAAAGTGTTAAACACTCAGAGTTGACTGACATTTTCTAGGCTTAATATGTTGTTTAATGTGTGTTGTCATGCTAAAAATACACTTCTAGACTTAAAAGCGTTAAACACTCAAAGTTGACTAACTTTATCTCAGCTTAATATATTACTTAATGTGTGTAATTTAAGACTGCCCAAAAATTTGCATATGTTCAATGGCTGTAAAGTTGCCAACATCGTCCTGGATGTGACCCTGCCCTTGACCCATAAATTTCCCTTTACCGACTTTGCTTTCTGTTGAAACTTCACAGTCGTGTCCTCCATTTTCTCAACCTTGACGCTTTCACTATGATGGCATGAAACCGACCGCTTAAAAAGAGAGTTGTCCAAGCCATTATTATCGGGTTGAAAAACATGTCTTCCAGGGGTAAAAAACTGCTGCCATTTCATATACGTTTTGCTGACCCGAGGGAGCGACTTTGATGCCCAATTTTACACTTACGAAATTGCCGCGTTAAAATCTTTGTTTGTAAAGCTTGGTCGTTGGTGATGAAAACTTTCATGGCATAGGAATTGACTGAACTGAATTGTATGTTAATGAATTCATGGCATAGAAATTGACTGCCCCATGAAAACTTTGATCAACATCATGGGATACTATTTCTCTTATCATCTTTTAACACCAAAACGACTGAAAAAAACCGCAACAAGATTTTTATATATATAACCACGTTACATGTCGTAGATGCAAATTTTCCACCGATTCGGTGACTAAACTGTCGAAATTGTAAAATGAAGCAAGTATGATATCAGGATTCTAGAAGTCGAAACTTTCCCATTTTAGAGACATTTTTTCCATGCAACAGCTCATCTCTAATTACTAATTTATTATTAAAATGGATAAATGTGTTTTCATTAGTTTATAATTATTTTTTTAATATTTTGGTGCAATGTGAAGTGTTTATTGAATTATTTTTTCCATTTCTATGATTTGTTCATAGTTGTTGAAATATCAAAATTTTAATTATTTGAAAGAAGCTAAAACTTTAACATAATATCAGTGTTTCACAGGTCTTCCTAACGAGGGGCATGTGGATGGGGTGATGTGTTTCGGGTATGGGGATCAAGGGCCTAAGTTTGGAGACAGTGTGAGTACAGCGATGGGGTGGGGGTGGTGGCGAGGAGGTGGCACAAATACATATAGTACTTGAAAATTTAGTCATAAGGAATATTACTAAATTAAACTTTTCCACACTATGTAAATTTTACACTAATAAGCATCAAACACATAAAAATGGTTGCATTGAAAGTGATCGAGTTTTTAAGTGGGGCCTATAGGAGACTCCTACGTATTCTCTGAATAGCCAAGGGACTCATGGGTGTCTCTCGGACGTCTTAGAATTGTATGAACATCCTTGACTTCCCCAAGAAGTCTCTATCTCTGAGACGTCTTAGAAATGAATGAACATCCTCGACTTCCCCAACAAGTTTCTATCTCTGAAATGTCTTAAAAATGTATGAACATCATCAACTTCCCCCAACAAGTTTCTATCTCTGAAACGTCTTAAAACTGTATGAACATCATCGACTTCACCAACAAGTCTCTAACATCGTAGTGATGGTGGAGGGACGTCGGGAGGACATCCCGTTTCCGTCCCCACGTCTCGGAGACATCCCACAGAGTTTTGAAAAGGGGGTCACGTCCCGTGGTTCATTGCATAATATCAAAGCCATCAAGTGAATTTCTTTTTGTTCATGTATGTTAGTTGAACCATCAATTACAAAACATTAATATCAATTACAATAGATTTACGAACTAACTAAACTAAAAATTAATTACAATGATAGACGTCTCTCCTGTTCTCCCATTAACAAATTTGTTTAAAGAGGCTTCTCGGAGTCTTACGTCTTGGGGAATGGCGGACCACCAGCTGCACGAGTTGGAAATATCGAGAGGCAAGTACTTTTATATAGGGAATCCCTTCGCTGGTCTG
Source organism: Cryptomeria japonica (assembly GCF_030272615.1). Taxonomy (NCBI): domain Eukaryota; kingdom Viridiplantae; phylum Streptophyta; class Pinopsida; order Cupressales; family Cupressaceae; genus Cryptomeria; species Cryptomeria japonica. Next base: position 162,545,698 of record NC_081413.1, read on the forward strand.
CTTCTGGGAAAGCAATTTTGCTCGTGACATTTTACAGTGATTGGACCCCACAAAACAATGTTTGTACAAAATTAGTCGACGTCAAAGTTGTCCTTTGAGATGAGTGCAGAGGCTGCCTTGGATATTTTGACTTCTTTCTTGGATTATCTGTCCAATGTGGAGATTTAGCAGAGTCCTCAACAATACATTATCTGCCCAATGCGGAGATTAACAGAGCCCTGAACAATTCATGAATCATATCTGATTTTATTGATTTTGACTGTGTTTCTCATCCTTCTATATGCCCTTTGTCGTATTTATCATGCAGGCTACCAGTCAAATCTGTTTTTCTTACAGGTTGTGATTATATAGATGTTGATATTCTTGTGTTTATATAATTGATTATAATAAGATGAGTAAGCATTCATTTAAATTAATTTTTTTTTTATATAATGCATTACAATAAGATGAATAAGTATATATTTAATTCAGATGCCTTTTTGAGCAAGGCAACCAACCACTTGCATATTTAGATCCATCAATCTCACATTCATATTTATTTTCTATTGACTCTTGAAAACTTTTACATAAATATCACACAATTTTCTATTCTAAATAGAAAGACACTACCAAAAGCATTCAAATATATTCGAAAACCATCAATTTTTTTCATTTTTACTTTTCATTAGAGAGCTCTAGCTATTTTAGGAACTAAAGGGTTTGGCTTTGGTATGGCATAAGGATTTACTATTTGGTTTTTTCCTTTTCCTTGTTAGATCACCTTAGCATGATATTCTAGGGCTTCTTGTATTAATTTTGTCATTAGTCAAATTTTGGATGGATTAAATATGTTGTTATAGCTATTTTTGTGAGTTTGGTTGTGAAGAGTAAAAATCATGCCACTAAAAAGTATAAGGGATTTTCTTTTCAAATTGTACAATGAAGTAATGATAGTGAAACTTTATTGATATTTTAGACCATTTCTATCAATGCTATGAAAAATTCATCTTAATTACATATGTTATGATAGTTGTGTCTCCTCATAACAATCTCTTAATACAGGCCACAACATCAAAATTTCAAGGGTGTGCAATATTACAAATGTTTTCTTCTCCTTTAAAAATAATTGGAAAGTTATCATGATCCTAAACTAAATATAACTTTTAGCTCATGTGAAACAACCTTTTAGTGTTATCTCATCAAACCTACGATTTTAAGGTCTCTATCCAAGCCTTGCTCAACATCCAGGTTGTCTAGATTTTTTTTGATGTAAAGACTTTGTTTTAAGGGATCAAGAACCATAAAAGCAAGAAGAAAAAACGGGAGAATATCCCTCAAAATAGGTTACAAGGAAAGAAACACAGGACTCCAGAAGAAAACAACAAGCCACAACAATCAACCTGCAACTATAACCTCTAAATCATTTGCAATTAGTCCTATAACATCAAAGGATAAATCCCTCTCCCAAAGCTTAATCTGTGAATCAATTCTAGCTCCTAGAACCAATCCCTCATTCATGGCCCAATCAACAATTGCGTTCTCAACTCTACCTATAAATGTAAATCTCACTTGATCAAGAGCTTTGCACAAACTCTTCACAACCTCAATAACCACATTGAGCGTCCAATTATAGATCGATCTTTTGTTCAATGGTCATATGACAATCTTTGAGTCGCCTTCGATCCACAATTGCTTCCGCCTCTTATCTCTAGCAATCAATAGACCCTAGAGAATTACTTTGGCTTCAACCAAGATATTCATTTTATTGCCAACATCCAAAGCATAAAGAAGGATACACTTTCCATGATCATCTCTAAACACTTCTCCACTAGCCCTACTAGTATTACCTTTAGCAACATCGTCAAAGTTTAGATTTATCCATGCTTTCAATGATGCTTCTTATCTTCGCTCGTGAACTTAGGACTAGAAGGTTTATTCCCTTTGAAATTGGGTCACACATTGGTAGTCCAAGCTTCATAATCTCTTAGAGACCAATAATATTTTCTATGTGCCTCTCCTAGCCCAACTATTATATCAACCACCCTATCCCATAGCCTATCGAAGGACCTTTCCTCCTCTCTAAATATTTTTTGGTTCCTTTCCAACCAAATAGTCTAGATTATAACAGTAGGGGCCACATCCCAAATCAGACACAACCCTAGGCTCTTAACTCTGATCTCCCAAGCATCGAGCAAAGTAGGGACATATTTTGGATGAGCCTAGGTCGCTTCCCATTTTGCCAGAAAGCAACACAAAAGCCACCAAGCCCAATCAAACTGAATAAACAAATCATCGTTTTCTCTCTTCTTGAGGCTTGAACATGATTGATTGAGAGGAACCGACTTTCCCGAATAAAAGTAGTCCCTCCTAGGTAAAATCCTAACAATGATGCAAGGTTTTATAATTATTATAGAAACTAACAACATGAAACCCTTCACTTATTTCAGATATAATTGTGTATTTGTGTGTGTGTGCATATTTGCCTAGTTTTTTGTCTTAGAAATGTATGGCACGATTGAATTTTTTTTAACTTGTTTAGTGAATGTAGGTTTATAGGGGTAGATTGACAATTGCATTAATATATTGAAGGTTCACATCACAACAATGAACCCCACTTGTGGGACAACCTATTTTTTTGGTCTAAAATCACATATTGTTTAGAATAAAATAATTTAAGCCTAGAGGTGTTCCGTTTATGGGTGTTATATTAAAATTTCTTATATATAGAAACACCTAAAATCAAACCAAATCCCTACCAAGTATCCTTTGCACATATAAAAATAATAACAATAAAGTAACTCTTCTTTACCTTGTGTGGCAAGTGAGACCCCTATTTTCAAAATAAGGGGTTACACAACAACTAAAATTCCTCTTACACAACAACTAAATCTTCTTATGCAACAACAAAGACATTTCACAACAATCACAATACTTTATGTAGCAAGTGAGAGATTATTTAATAATTCCATGTACTTTTTTCGATAAACTTGTTGGACATTGTTGCTATTAGGATATGTTAATGTCATTGATGTCAACATAATCCTGTGATTTGGTGTTTCAAAGAATTGGTTTCAGTTATCCAGGATTCTTCTTGATCATATCACTTGATCTGGTGATTGCACTTGAGGTTTCTATCTTTTTGTTCAGTGGCTGACAGAGTCTGATTTTTTATCCAATGAGCTCCACTATGATTATATCCTGTGTTGCGAATTTGGGAGAATATTTTTTTATGTTTGTGTGTGTCTTCATTTCAAGTGGTTCATGATTTGGTGCTCCAGAAGCTATATTTCTTATCCTAGTTGTTGTTGTTGTTGAGTGTTCTTGGAGGTTAACATGTTGATCGATGAAGATTTGCATAAGTGGTGTTGGTGCAGCTATTGCAGATGGTTCTAATGTGCATTTTGGTGTTTCCTAATCATGTTCTATTTGTCTTGGTGGTCCACATCGATTATTATGCAAGTGTTTGATTATTTTCATGGTCCGGTGATATTCTTCTTGTTATGCGGTATTTTGGTGGTGTAACGTGTTGCGGTTGGTCTTGGCCTGATTTATGGTGGTGATGAGTGTTTGGTGATTTGATTTAGGTCCATGCTATCTTTGTCATTGTATTGGTCCAATGGTTGATTTATGTATCATGTGATATAATTTTGTAATTAGGTGTTATGGGTTTAGCCGACCTTGTAGTCAAGGTTGATGATCTGTATATATGGGTGTAATATTCATGTGATTAGGTATCATGGTGTTGAGTCTTCATTTTCAGAGAGTGGTGTATGTGCAAACATGTGAAATCATCCTTTGGTGTGGTGTGTTGAGCAAAGATTGGTGAAGGGCGGACATTTGAGCTTAACTAGAACTGTTATCAGGCATTGGCAGATGTTATTTTTGCAATTCATTCTTTCTAGATTGAAGTCTAAATCTTTTTGTAAGGTAGTTAACCTTCCCTGAGGGTTGGTGCCTTCTGGGTCATTATAATTTGAGCAGTGAGCTCTAGGCAGTGTGCCTAAATGCATGTGCATTCCCCATTGTAATATATTTTCACATACTACTACAGAGTATCATCTTATTGTGGGTAGGTTCCCACTGTGGTTTTCCACATCAAAAATATTGGTGTTATGTGTGTTGTTGTTATTGTTGTTATCTTTCTTTTTGCTGCTGTTGATCAGATTTGAGATTGTGCTTAATTGTATTAATCCAGTGAAAACTAATTCACCCCACCCCCACTCTTTGTTTTCCTTCTTGCTATTGCTAACAAAACTACTATGATCCAAGTTGATTTATGTCGATGTATATATGTATTTGATTTGATTAACCTATATTAAATCGAGAAAGGTTATTTTGTCTTTACAAATATTTGATTAACATGATATAATTTATAATATAACATCTAAACTAAATTAAATGTACTACTACAATGGTGAACTTCGCATACCTGTGCCAATGACCCATTTAGTTTTGGTTCCATTATGATGGAATGGATTAATTTTATTGCAAAGTGATAAATGACACAATCTTGCATGAAGTTAGTTTCCTTTCCCCCATCCATCATCTCATTACAAAGTTTGTTTAAAGTTATTCTAATATATTTGACCATAAGTTTGTTTAAAGTTATTCTAATAGATTTGACCATATCTTATTCATGTATCTACACATATTGTCACGTTAAGAGGTAGCCTCACCTACACACCAAGTCCCCTTGCACATATTTAACTCAAAGTGTATAATAAATGTCATAATATATAAAAATATTGTTTACATGCTAATATAATGGGAAAATTAAACTCTTATGCTTGGAAAGTTTACCTACATAGTACATATACATATATGTCTTTTGAAAATATGTATACAATCATAGTACTTAAACTCCAAATGCCTAGAGGCCAAATCTTTCTTTTGGAAATTTTTTTGGTGAGATCTTTTGAGTGTTGTTGAGTTTTTCCTAATCATGATGGCATCATTTTGGATTTAAACACCACAATTTTTTTGATGTGTACATTAGACACTATGTTATGTTTAGCTAAAAAAAATAGGAACACTTTTGTGTGTGCGGAAGATTTGACCCACTTATTCTTATCCAATTTTAAAAAACTTTAGTAGTTTGGAAACTAGATTCAAAGTACTACAATCTTTGTTCTTTGGGTATCTTCAAATTTTGAGTGGATGAGTCCCCAATTGCTCCTCCAAGTCCAGGTTTACTTGATTTCGGGAAAAGAAAAGAAAAAAGGTGTCCACTTATAACCCTTTTCTGTTCACCATCTTGGTGCACTTACCTAGGTTAAATATAATTACAACTGCAAACTTTTTGCTTTACCAAGGAATGGTGAGCTATGGTATTATCTCGATGTTAGCCCTAAGTTTGTTAGGGAATATTTTGTACATATATTTTTTAAGTGCAGATACAATCAACAAATAATTTAGTGTTTTTCCTTCCTTTTTTATGAAATCATTTGGTGTACTTGCATCTTAAGATGATAGAAATCTTGTAGTTCCATCACTGCAATTTGAAAAAATCTTAGTTTTTGTACTTCTCAAAATTTTAAGACATAAGAAAATGAGTGAGTTTTTATTTTGGTGTGGTATTATACATTGCTATATATGCCACACTTGCTAGTCATGACGTGTTAAGGATTCATTCTTATCTAGTTGGACTAAGAAAATGATTTTGTGAATTATAATGTCTAGTTTCCAGTGATAATCATTTTTAGTAGAGATCCTAGATTCTTTCTAACAATTATAATTTACAAGAACTATAATTTAACATATTTGTCATTTGATTCTTTCATCAATTCATATCAGTAATAGTTGAACAATTATTTACCCCTAAGAATATTACAACACCATATAAGACACCTGCACCAATAAAAAGATTAGTGTTGTTTCTCCTAACGTCCAACAAAAATACTTGTTAGTAAATAAGGTAATCGAAAGTTTAGTTAGGCATTTACTAAGCCAAAAACAAACCATTTGATATTTTGGTAGTCTATGTAGCTGAAATTTATAAAAAATCAACTATCTCAAATTGAAGTACACATCATTTTGTACCAAGCTTCATAGTTCCAAATGTTGGAGTTTTGTCATTTATGCCCTTTTGTATATACCAGTTGTCATTGATGTCAACATACTTCTTTTGACTTATGTTGTTGTTTCTCTAGTAATTCTATGACTCTGTTTGTCATGTTTTGCTCCACATTTACAAATATGGGTTTGTGGTTTGGATAGATATTAGATGTACCTATATTCAATTTTTTATGTGTTATGAATCTTCAGAAGGTAAGATACATGGTTCGACAATTCATCCTATTAATTACTCCATTTCTTTGGAATAGAAAAAAATTTCTAGACATCTGCATTTCATCAATTGATTGTTTTTGGTCCTATGATTAAGCATTGTGGATAACATGTGTATTCTAGTTGGCATTAACTTTTATTAAATATTGGCCGACCTATGTGGGTGAAACGTATGAAGTATATTGTGGTAGCATGTAAAACATTTTCTTTCTAAGGCATGTGTGGCCGACTTAAGATATAGATCTGTATATATATGTGATGTAATATTTTGATGATGATATGATGATGATGATGATAATGATGATGACATAGAGATATAGAGACAGAGAGACATACAGGCATAGGTGTATTGCATGGCGATATGTGATTAAAGTAGATTCAAATAATAGAAGAGCTAATGAAGTTGCGAAGTTTGTTTACTGAGCCTAATTGGAATTGTTATCCATGCATATGTAAGATGTAGTTATAACAGTTCATTTTTGTCTACTTGTTCATCTTTTAGGCAACAAGCCCTTTGGCAGTGACTCTTTATCTTTTGGGCAGTGAGCCTCAAGTAGTGAGCATTTTGTAATATTTTATAACTAGCTATATTATATTGAGAGTTAACCCTCTCTCTGGTTTTTCTCTAACAGGTTTCCATGCAAAAAATCTGGTGTTCTCTTGTGCATGTTGGTGTGGATAGTATCTCTACTTTTGCTACTTATTTGGCGGTTCATTTATTTCTATTACATGCTTATTGATGTAATTCTACAAAGTAATAATTGGTTTGATATTAAAGTTTATAAAGGAAGGAATACTGATTCACCCCCCTCCCCCCCTCTCAGTATTTAGGTTGTTCAACACAAAAGATTAAAGCATAGGCAAGTGTGAAGAAGTATCTAACACTGTTATAGTTAGGGCTACACTAGTAAGTCAACTATTGCTTCCACAAGCAAGACTTGAACTATCCAAATAATGACTGAGTATTGGGTTGGAAAGTAAAGTTCCTTTGCTTGTGGGGTTGGAGTATTAAGCTATTTAACTAATTCTCTCTACTGCCTGCATATTAAAAAAAAGATACTATCAAATATTTGTCATGTGTTTGTTTCTCTTCTATAATGTTTTGTGAAGTTTAGATCGCTAGTCAAACTTTGACAATAACAGAGTTGTCTTCTAGCATCTATGTAGTAGGTTATATTTATCCTTGATCTTAAGTGCTCCTGGAATAGCTTGAAATCCACAATTGTGAAAGTAAGAGAATTTTTTTCCCTTATGGAACCTTTCTTGCCTAAAATGGTTCCTATTGTACTACCTAATCTACAAATCCTTAACTTAAAATATTCAACAATGTTGTCAAACATTTCCACTAACTTAAGGAGTTTATTTCCCATTTAGGTTGCATCCTTTCAATAGTTATATTTCTATTAATTTTTTTTGTTTATATATTACTTTATATCCATAATTTTGAAATCATGGTTGCAACTAGGATGGAGATTCCTTCTAGGTCCAACTAATAAGAGATCGAGGTCTCATACTTCATTATCTAATGGAGATGTACAACTATAAGGAGCTATTGTTAAGATAATAGGGGTCGCTAAGGATCTAAAATTGACTATCAATTTATGTTGTGTTTGATATTCAAAAAGTCATTCCTGGTCCATCTTTTGATATATTGAAAGATGGTTCTTCTTATGTGCAGTCTAGATGATAATTCTCTTTTATGTGATCCAAAGACAAGTATATTTGATTTTGTGCTTTTTTTTCGATGCAACATCTTGTGTTTGATAGTAGACTGGTTTTGATTTCATTAAGTATTTTACCTTCATCAACAATTACCATGATTTGATTGACAACTACTTATGCCCACTTATAACCTTGATATATTATCCTCGTTGTTTAGATGAGGAACAAACTTGTTGTTTGATGGAACATATTCTCCCATTTAAGCTACTTTAGGTCTTTCTTGAATTTACCATGCTTTTGGCCACAACAAAATAGACATAACAAACTGAAGAGGGGAAAAAAACCTATGAGGTGGATTAGTTAATAAACATGCAAATCAAACATATAATCATACGAAATTGAAAGACATAATTTGAAATGCTTAAAACAAGAATAAGAATGCATATACCTTACAAACCTTATACCTTCTCCTTCGGATGGAGCTTGATGAAGTGAAGGCACCCTTGGATGATGCTCCACTTGATGTGCTCCTCTTGCTTGCTTGATGTGGATGACTCTCCAATGTTGTGCACAAATGAGATGGATCTTGGAAGATGATGGAAATGAGATGATTAAGTGTGGATGAGATATGATTTGAAAATGATAAGGATGCTAAAATGATTTTCCTAGGCTCAAAAGGGCAGCATAAGATTACTGAACTTGGAGATGACAAATGAAGGGATGGCATCCTCAATTTATAGGAAGAGGAGAGGAAAAATGGATGGCTAGGATGGATTCAAGATGAAGGGCTGAGATTGTTTGTGAGCTCCCACAAGGCCCAAGAGAGGGTGTGGAGACCAAGAGATATGCCTTAAAGGCATTTCTTGTCTCCACACTTCTCAAGGTACATTGGGAAGACTTCCCTAGGTACCTAGAGAAAAGCAAAGTGCATTGGGAAGACTTCCCAATATGCCTTGGGAGGGGCAAGGGATGTGACATTCCTTGAAGAATGGGGAGGAGGAATTTAAAATTCTCCAAAAATGGATAATCACGGGGATTGGAGGAATAAGAAGGAATTAAAAATTCCTTGGGAGAGGGGATGCCTAGAGGATTGTGAGATTTTGAAGATCTCACATTCACCTAGGAAAAGTGCATTAAAAACTAGTGGTTGGATGGAAGGGACAAGGAGTTGACTTCGTGGCTAATCATGATGATTAGCCATTAGCAACTCATTAGAAGGGGGATTAGAGGAAATGTTGGTAGGATTAGGATTTGTAGGAGGATTTGACTAGGAGAGAGAATGAGTGGAGGGAATTAAAAATTAGAAGAATATGGTTAAGTGAGTTTAGGGAGTTTTTAGAAGACTTTATTAGGTTAATGATGAATTAAGAAGATGGTTTGTAGGAAGCATGTGGGTTAACTAATTAATTGAAATTAATTAGCTAAGATGGAGATTTGTGAGAATTCAATTTTTAGAAGAATAAAGAAAGGGATTGATTTATTAAATAAAGCAACCACATACTATAGTGACAATATCAATTATATTTAATTAATATTGAGGAGAACTTGAATTAACATAATTAATTAATATGTGAGAAATTAAAAATAATTATTTTTAAGTGTCTACACAAACACAACAAACAAAAACAAAATTATCCTTGCACTCTTTAGTAGGAACTTCACTACTTTGCAACTCTTGTGCAATTGATTAATTTTTGGAGGCATAAATGGTTTCGATTGTGTTTCTCCTCGTTCTTATGCTCTTTGTTGTATTTATTATGTGGATTAGTAGTTAAATAATAAGAATATATTAGTTGTAATTTGTAGAAAAAAATCTTAATTTTTGTTTGTTATAAAATTGAATTACATAGTTGTTGACATCTCTATATTTATATTGTAGATTAGAATAAGATAAAAATACATCTAAATCAGAAATTGTCTTATATAATGGATTATAAGAAGTCGTCCTCCGTGAGACAAGCAACCATATGCATTCCCCGTAAGAAGGACTGCCCCCGGGTTTTATGCTATATCACTGTAATGTCCGACGTGGAATGCATATGACGGGAAAACACACACGACGATGAGGGCATAAACACAAATTAATCAACCATTCTCTATTTACGAACCCATCCTTGGTAATCAAATACACATCCCGTTGCTTTTACACTCTTCTTTACTGCATAGGGAAACATCAAAATTGTACCATTCATTTGATACAGTTTCCCATAAACATTGATCGTATTGTTAAAAATGATAAAACTACGGTCATACGGCCATCAAAGCAGGGCTTCGGATCCCTTCGCATAATCGGCGGGACTGCAGCTCCACAGTTGTTGGGATCCGGGGCCAAATTTACTGAGTTCTCATCAGAAGCCACTTTTGTAAACGGAACTAAACATTCCGTTTCAACAGACTACTGTTTTTGTGCAGTTAATGACAGAACTGACAGAAACTTACAATTGTTTAATAAGGTAAATATCCTCAAGCCGTTGGTTTGGGGAGCCTCAACGGCCCGCTTATTCTCCTTGACGGACTTTGATTTCTGCGGAAAGTTGCCTCATTTTTCATCAGACTTGGCCCCTCTTCGTAATAGCTGAAAACCGACCGCTTAAGAACAGAGTGATCCAAGCCACTGTCATTGCGCTTACACTGCCTGAGACGCATTTCTTCCAGCTCCATTCCACTAGGAGCTTTAATAACCCCAAAACTTAAAGACTGTAGCCATTTTGGAGACTTTTAACTGCGCGAACCGGATGAGAATGCGTTCCAATTTGCTATGCCTTTTGTTTTATTGCTCGCCGCGGTTGAATTTGCAGCCCTCAAACCCTTGTGTGAGGCTGAGTAATTGAGGCTTCTCTGTGAAGCTAGAGCTGGTCCAGAAGCTTGAATTTATCTCCAGTGATTCAGATCACCACTCTTGAAGATCTTCCTTTAAAAGGCCCTCGATTTGCTTGAAAGAATTCGAATCGCTATAAAAGAAATTTGCATTGCATTCAGTGAGAGGAAGAAGGCGGCCTTTGTGGAACAGATCGTCAGCAGAAGAGGTACAATTTGCCATGGAAGCAGTGCTTCAAAGGCCAAATCGAAGAGGAATTCGTGGTGATCTGAACAATCAGCGTTCGAAACCCTCTCCGTGCTCACCGTTCCGGCACTGTCGTAAAGGAGCATGTCACAAAACGACAAAGTCTCCTCGGCATCCGTTTCCGCCATTGAATCTGCACAAAGATCTGGGACACCGCAAATTCTCCCTTCATAAACAAATTCCATCTTTTTCTCTACCTTTATGCGCCGATTTCTCAAAATACGAAACAGATATAAAGTAATGGAGAACAGAATAACTCGTTGAATGGATCTCTGGAATCCTAAGAAAATCAGTGATTGTATTCTATTTATTATTTTTGGAAGCTAAAGATAATTTATAGTTGTATATATGATTTGGTGAGAAGATTCAAACCACTGCTTATACTCAGCGTCTCATTTTAAATATTTTTTAATTGCGTGCGTCAATGGCGTGTAGCCACGATCTGATCTTCCATAAGATTTGTATATGTTTGAAATAGTAGGGATCGTAAAGGTGGTGCGAATTCACAGGCAGCTTCCAATTGAGACCCAAGGCGTTAGACTAAACAAAAATCTTCATTTTGGAAAATTGTAGGTTTGTTGTACGGACTGAATTTCTAGAGAAGCAAGAAGGAGACCTCGGACGTCATGGAACTGGTGACCAGTTTTGACTGAATCTACACACGTAAACGAGTAGAATAACTTCTACGTCTGTATTTAATTTTTTTGAGGGTAAATTGGAAACATTGTACTTTTCCTTCTCGGTTTAATAAACTTGTATAAGCTGTATAATATTTATTAAAAGGTGGCACATTATTTAAGTTTTAGTTGATTTTAAAGGATTTAAGTTATTTATAAGTTTATTTGTTGTTATTCAAGTTGGGTTTGTAATTTTTATTATAACTGATTTAGTTTAGTTTTATAATTTGTAAAAATGAATAATAATAAAATTTTAAATTTGAATTGGGAGTTAATATATATTTTTTTGATTTAATATTATGTGTCAAGTTAAAGTGAAAAACATACATTTCACTTGTCATTTGTATTGTTGTTTTGAGAGATATGTCATGGTGTATTTTTATAAATTTAGAAAATAAGAACATACATGTAGAACTTAAGCCTTAAACAAATATTTAAAGACAAAAAATAGTGCATCCATATCATGTATTTATTTTGTTTGCATCAACATATAGATATTTGTGCACAAATACTTGTTATATTTGATTTTTATTCTAAGTCATTAAATGTATTCATTTAGAGGTTTGACCAAAGGATAATTGATTATTTCCTAGTAAACTCCTACAACAATTTCCCTATATATATATATATATATATATATATATATATATATGAATAGGCCTTCTCTATTAATTAAAAATATTAAAGTACATATTCACAAAAAAAAATGCCGAGGGATACAAGATCACCCCGCGAGAGTCAAACAACGCAAGGCCGAAACCATAAAACAATGAACTATTCATAAAAAAAAATGGGCACAACCTAGAGAAAGCCACCTCAAGTGGCTAAAGCAGTGGCAGCCGAGGGGGGGGGGATCCTAATCATCCTTTTTACCCCATACATCAGCGGGGCCAAGGGTCAGGTCCAGAAGGGACCACCCATCTTCTTCTTTTTCTTTTTCTTGTTCATCTTCTCCTTCCTCCCTCTTGGAAGGTGAAAAAGCCAAGGCCAAGCGAGGAAACCACTTGGAGGAAGTGGCAGCAGGCCACGCAGAACCACCTCTAGTATCAAGTCGACCGGAACCACCAAGAGTTGAGGGGGCAAGAGAAACAAAAGGCCACCCCGACGCAGAGCCATGACACGAAGGAGAGGTTGGGCAATGCCTCCACGTGTCACCTCCTCCACCCAAGGAGCAGCGAGGGACTTGGGACCACAGAGTCTATGAATAGCGAACGAAGGAACTATGGCCACGACGACGACCACAAGGCGGAGTGCGGTCGGCAGAAGTAGAGTCTGGTGGCACTCTGGCAACTATACAAGGGGCATTGCCCCAATGCTATAAGAACTCTTGCGGGTGGGCCACCTCTAAAGTCACTTTATCAACTTGAACCTGGATCTGAATTATCAAATTATTACAAATACATGCCTTAGTGTACTGTTGTCATTTTATGACACCCTTGGTCCATCGGTGAGAAGCGATTAGAGATATGTTCCATGGACTAGTTGCCCCAGTTTGATCCAAGAGATGACGATGGAATCATAAAGTATGAAGTGTTGTCTTGTCGAAAGTTCCTTTCCATGGACTACCGTTGCCCCAGTTTGATCCAAAAGATGACAATGGAATCATAAAGTATGAAGTGTTGTCTTGTCGGAAGTTCCTTTCCCAAGCCTTCTCTTCCTCTCTCTTTCTCAAAAATCTGGAACCTCGAGGTTCTAAAGTTCCCTTCCTTGGTCTCTTGTTCTCTTGCCCCAAAACTCTAGAACCCCAAAGTTCCCAAGTTACTAGTCTTCCCAACTTCGGTGACCCATGTCTCTGAAGTTCCCCCAACTTGAGTGACCCAAGTCTCCGAAGTTCCTAAGTCTTCTCTTCCTCAACCCAGGAACTCCGGAACCCCCAGGTTCCCAAGTTCCTTATTCCTCAAACCCAGAACTATGAAGCCCCCAAGTTCCTCGTTTTTCAACCCCGGAACTCTGAAACCCCCAGGTTCCCAAGTTCCTAAATTCTTCAACCCAGAACTCCGGAACCCCCAAGTTCCCAAGTTTCTAGTTCTTCAACCCCAGAACTCCGGAACCCCCAGGTTCCCAAGTTCCTAGTTCTTCGCCCCAAAACATTGGAACCCCCAGGTTCCCAAGTTCCTAGTTCTTCTACTCCGAAAGTCCAAAACCCTGAAGTTCCCAAGTTGCTAAGTCTTCCCAACTTCGGTGACCCAGGTCTCCAAAGTTTCCCCAACTTCAGTGACCCAGGTCTCCGAAGTTCCCCCAACTTCAGTGACCCAAATCTCTGAAGTCTTCCAAACTACTTCTGACATGCAACACTTCCAGATGGCGTAATCAACACTCAAAGTTTTAAATGCTTCGACGACTTTTTTATGACTTGTGCACCTTCTTTTGTGGAGCCATAGTGGTGCATTTAATGTTTTTGGTAGGATTTATATCAAGGGAGGTATGGGGCCATGCTTGTTGTGGTGACTTATGTCATGTCTGCATACTCTGACTTTGGAAGGTCAGTCAATCCACCCTTCTTAGAATTGCCTTTTGTGGGTATGGATAGGTTGTTTGCATGTACAAGTCAAGTGCATGCATTTCCCTGCACTCCTAGACTGACATGCAGGAGTCATGATCACTCTTGTAACCATTTTTTTATATAAAGGTTGTTAAGCCTCGTTGTAAAGGGTTCTCTCCCTACTGGCTTGAGCTATTCCATGCTCTCCCACTTCTCTTGTATTTATCTTGCATTTGTGAAACTGTAAGTTTGGCCATTGGCCTTATAATTAATTGAAATCACCATTCTTTCCTTCTTTCAGCTTATGTATGTTGTGTATGTTTCCTTACCTTCATCATAGGTGTATGCTTTGTGGTTCTTCTCTCATATACGTTGTGTTAAATTTATTTCTGAGTGACTTGTGGGAAAAATTCTCCCCTTTTGGCATTTAGTGAATTCTAACCTTCATACATACGTTGGGTCACTCATACAACTGAAGTTTGTGCATCTCTTGGGTGTTTCAATTGATTTTTTGTGTCATTTCGGGTAGGGAGAGGAACAATCTCTTCTTGGTGCATCACCTCCTTTTATTTCAAGCATTTCTCTCTTCCCTTTACCTCTGCAATTTTTTAGGATAGGCCTAGGAGTTAGTTTTGAAGTGTTGAGTTGGTTCAACACCTTCACCTGCATTGGAAAGGAAGTCGGCCTTCTCCGGAGATTAAAGCCCCTTGCGCAAGGTCCCACACTTCAGGGTTGTTTCCATGTTTCACAAGGTTGCTAAGTTGATAACTCAGCAAGGGTGCGAGCTTTTGTGACAAATTTTTTTGGCATGTCTGGTGGGACTTAGTTCGACATACATGCTAAGGATTCAACACTAATTCTTAGTGTTTCAACCTTTAGAGGCAATCACCTTTCAAGCACTTGGCAATTCTTCTCAAAGTCTAGTTCTTGTTCATACAAAGTTCCTAACTCTAGGACCCCGAAGCCCCCAAGTTCCCAAGTCATCAACTCCAAAACTCCATAACCCCTCGGTTCTGAAGTTCCCAAGTCTAAAACCTCGGAACCCACAGGTTTCGAAGTGCCTAAGTCCTCAACTCCGAAACCCTGAGGTTCCAAAGTCATGCAACCCTAAGCCCAAGCCAACTGGCGGTTCAGTGTGTTCTTCAATTCATCATGCCTTTAGAGGCAACATCTTTCAAGCACCTGGCAACTCTGCAATCATTTGGTGGATCTATGGTATGTTATCAGTCTCTAGTTGAGAGGATCCATCTTCTCTTTTAAGCATTTTGTTAAACAAGCTCCATCTCTTTCAAATGCTTTAAAATGATTTAATATCATGGGTGTAACTTCTATTCACCCCCATTCTATGAGAATACCAACCATTTTCTCCTCCTTACCAACAGGGCCGAACTAGGACTGCTCCTAATTTCATGCCAAACAACTTCACTTCAGCAGCAAGTGGGTACTTTCTTAATGCTTGCCACCCGCGCACCCCTGCTCAACCTTCTTGGCAGTCCAACCAACCCCAAGATGACGAAAAAAGGAAAATTGCAGAAATCAAAAGTGTGTTTCTTGATTTCACCAAGCAGCAGGAGGAGTTGAGGAGACAATAGGAGTGGGATTTACAACAGGATCAACTTGCTTATCAGGCTCAACTTTAGCAACAATAGATGGGAGCCCAAAGACAACATAGGGAGTTCCTTGCAAGGCAGCTTGCCTTTGCTAGGAAGAAAGAAATTGAGCAACTAGCAACCATAGAGATGTGGCTCATACAGGAGGAGGTTTCTACCCCTAGGGTTCTTAAGTTTGAAATCCCAAGCTTCAGGCAGGGGAGACCTCTCAAACCTTCAATTGTCCCTCCTATTTTTAAAATTCCAAGTTTCAAGGGAGCTCCACCTGTTGTTACACAAGAGCCTTATCCTCAGTGCCTTTTGCAAAACACCCCACCACCTAGGCCATTTCCTGATGCTATCTCCCTTTTTAAGGGCAGACCTGTTGTATGGAGGACGGATGGTTCCCATCCTCATCATGACGAAGGGGTTCAATCAACCATTGGAGAGTCTTCATATGCTCTAAAGGAAGAGGAATTGGTAATGCTGCAGGAGGATATTAAGAACAATCAATTGCAACAGCAGGTCATTGAACATGAAGAGTGTGAAGGTAAAGAGGAGGACACTGTCCTCTCATTTGACAAACTTCATTTCTTTATTGATCATGAGGAGAAGGATATGTCTACACCTCCCCTGGTGGTAGCTCAAGAGCAACAGGCCAGTCTTGCGGAGGGCACAAGGGGTAATGTTTTTACTACAAATTGCATGGCGGATGGATCATGCCATCAACCTGAGGTTGCTGCATTCTGTTGCCACAAAGATTTTAGTTATTCTTTTGAGGTGTCTCATAAACCTGATATTTGTACTGATGAGTTGGATATCAGCACATGTGATTATGATGTATGTTTTTTCTCCCCTGTCCCTGAAAGTGGTGATGTTGAATATGAGGTCTTTAGTCAAAGTGAAGATGTTTTTTTTGGCATTAGGGATGATGTGCTCGAGCTTTAATGTTTCACTTGGGACCAACATGCCAAGTTTGATGACATTGAGCAACAACATGTTGGTCATGCTGACAATCTTTTGGTTGCTCCACTTTATAGTATACCTGAGCTTCAAAGTTTCCAATTTGATGTGTCTGAAGATCCCCCTTGTGTTGGCCAAGAAAGAGATATGGTATACTTTCCATCACCAGGTGAGTTCAAGGCCTTTTCTTTTGATTTAAACTCATGCCAAGAGGAGGTCAGCTATTGTGGAAAAAATGATTCCCCCTTGTATAAAAGAGATGCCTTCTCTTTAGCATGGAGTAGTTCTTTTGATGCTAGCCGACTCCTAAAAAACTCCCCCCTTGCTACTATGTGTATGTTTCATGCATACCCAGAAGTCTCAAGTGGCTATTTTCTATGGCTTCCCTATGGTGGCAAGGTAAATGGTGAAGTGTTTTTTCACCACATAAGTAGTATGTGTGATATAATACATGCATACAAGAGATTTCAACCATTGCAGCTAGATGGTGAATGTAATAATGGTATGAGGGGGATCAACTCCTTCAAAAGGTTCCTCTTTGACAGAGGAAAAAGCAATCAGTTTCCTCTTATTGTAACAATGTAAATATTAGTTAGGTTTCTAATATTCCAAGAAGTGCACGAGCATAAGCTATTCCCCTTCAAAATAGTTGATCTTGATCCTTTGTAGGTTATAGAGGAGAGATTTTTCTTTTTTCTTGTAGTTGTGACTCTGCGCCCAATGGATTACATAAGCTACTAATCTATATGCTTATGCTTAGCAGACAAGCATCCTGTAGAGGTCACCAAAAATGTTGCCATTTTATGAAACCCTTGGTTCATCAGTGAGAACCGATCAGAGATATATTCCATGGACCAGCACTGCCCCAGTTTGATCCAAGAGATGACGATGAAATAATAAAGTATGAAGTGTTGTCTTGTCAAAAATTCCTTTCCCAAGCCTTCTCTTCCTCTCTCTTTCCCGGAATTCCGAAACCCCGAGGTTCCAAAGTTCCCTTCCTTGGTCTCTTGTTCTCTTGCCCCAGAACTTCGGAACCCCGAAGTTCCCAAGTTGCTAGTCTTCCCAACTTCAGTGACCCAGGTCTCTGAAGTTCGCCCAACTTCGGTGACCTAGGTCTCTGAAGTTCGCCCAACTTCGGTGACCCAGGTCTCCGAAGTTCCTCCAACTTCGGTGACCCAGGTCTCTGAAGTTCCTAAGTTTTCTCTTCCTCAACCTCGGAACTCTAGAACCCCCAGGTTCCCAAGTTCCTTATTCCTCAAACTCGGAACTCTGGAACCCCTAGGTTCCCAAGTTCCTTATTCCTCAAACCCGAAACTCTAGAGCCCCCAGGTTCCCAAGTTCCTAGTTCTTCAACCCTGAAACTCCGGAACACCCAAGTTCCCAAGTTCCTAAGTTCTTCAACCCCGGAACTCCCGAACCCCTAGGTTCCTAAGTTCCTATATCTTCAACCCCGGAACTCCGAAACCCCAAGGTTCCCAAGTTCCTAGTTCTTTTACCCCGGAACTTTGGAACCCCAAAGTTCCCAAGTTGCTAAGTCTTCCCAACTTCGGTGACCTAGGTCTCTGAAGTTCCCCCAACTTCGGTGACCTAGGTATCTGAAGTCTTCCAAACTACTTCCATCTTGCAACACTTTCAGATGGCATAATCAACACTCAAAGCTTTAAATGCTTCAATGACTTTTGTGACTTGTGCACCTTCTTTTGTGGAGCCATAGTGCTGCATTTAATTTTTTTGGCAAGATTTTCATCAAGGGAGGTACGGGGCCATACTTTTTGTGGTGACTTATGTCATGTCTGCATACTCTGAGTTTGGAAGGTCAGTCAATCAACCCTTCTCAAAATTGCCTTTTTGGGGTATGGCTAGCTTGCTTGCATGTAAAAGTCAAGTGCATGCACTTCCCCGCACTCCCAGACTGACATATAGGGGTCATGATCACTCTTGTAACCATTTTTCTATATAAAGGTTGTTAATCCTTATTGTAAAGGGTTCTCTCCCTGTTGTCTTGAGCTATTCCATGCTCTTGCACTTCTCTTGTATTTATCTTACATTTGTGCAACTGTAAGTTTGGCCATTGGCCTTCTAATTAATTGAAATCACCATTCTTTTCTTCTTTCAACTTATGTATGTTGTGTATGTTTCCTTACCTTCATCATAGGTGCATGTTTTGTGGTTCTTCTCTCATATATGTTGTGGATAAGTGCACAAAGATGGTGGTAAAAAAGGTGGGTATAAGTGGACACTTTTTTTCTGAAATCGGGTGACCCTGAACTTGGAGGGAAAATTTGAAAGTCATCCACTCAAGATATGAAGATAATCAAATAACAAATATTGTAGTACTTTGAATCTAGTTTCCAAACTACTAAAATTTTTCAAAATTGGATAAGATTAAGGGGGTCAAATCCTTCACGTACGAAAAACTGACTCTGATTTTTTCTGAAAAAATAACATAGTGTCTGACGTGCGCATAAAAAAAGTCATACTTATATTTAATATTTTGACAAATCCTTTGGCAGAAAGATATTTAAGACTGAGCACTAGAAGATGTGTATTTATTTGTAATTTTTTGATGAGTCTTTTTTCTTTTATGATTTTTCCAATCGAGCACATCCTGAAAATTAGGTAACTGTTCGTGCGCGAAGCATAAGTTGCACTAAACAAATTGAAAATACAATTTTTTTTTTAAATTGTAAAGAATCAAGTCCACTACAATAATATATAATTTTTTTAAAATTTGGATAAGTATATCAAAAGTTATTTAAAAAATGGTGCACCTATGTCTGTGAGAACTATGGAGACACTAGTAAAAGAAATTCAATAATAATATGTTATTGTTGTTCAAATTGAAAACAAATTATATGGTTAGAAAGCTTAGAAGATGGGTGAAAATATGGTGGTAATTTTAGAAATACCCACTTTATGAAGTGTAAACATGATGATGACAAAGTCGATAAACCAAGTTGATAAAATAAAACACGTCAAAAATGAGAGAAATGGAGGGAAATCAAAATTTCAATCCATAGCTTTGTCATCCAGGCCTATTTCCAAGCCTAAACAGTCAAAAGCGTGTACGGGGTACTTATAGTGTAAGCAGGGCGTACGCGCTTGTTTCCCTATAAACAACACGTACGCGCTATTGTATAATATGATATTCTATATATAATATGTGTATAATATGACATTGTATATATAATATGTTTATATACATATAATATATGTATATATATAATATGTTTATATACATATAATATATGTATATATATAATATATTAAACATATATATACACATGTAAGTGTATTGTCTCCCCCTCTCAAACACATACAAGGTCTCTCTCTCTCTCTCTCTCTCTCTCTCTCTCTCTCTCTCTCCATAACCCATCCCTCTTTCTCTTCTTCTATCCCTCCCTCCCTCCATGCCCCACTGCAACTATGTCTGCACTTCTATAGAAGTAAGTGAATTTATTTCTTGTCTGCAACTTCCTCTTTGATTTTTATCATGTATCCTCTCCTAAAAAAATTGATAGATGGATTTTTGTGTGTATATTGAATAGGAGGAATAGGGTTTGAAATTGAACCACGAGTGTATTACCGTGACAAACAAGGAAACCTGTAGCAATATTCTTCTCGAATGTGTTTTTAATGAGCAGAGCAGATGTGGAAAATAGTGTCAACAAAGCAACATGATGAGTCAGAGTACCTGCAATATGTTTTTCAGAAGAAAACAACAGGTAGGAAGAGAAAGAGGGAGAGTAACACAGATGATGTCCTGTAGAATGATAGTGGTGGGTATGTGAGAGTTCTCATGTTGTTACACAACGCCTGTCGCCTAAAGAAATTAAAGTTTGTTGTATGCATGGCAGTGGTAGTATATGATGATCATCACTTGTCAAACAGATTGGAACGGTACATACCCATGAAAGAAATCAAGTGTGTATTTCCTATAGTCACAATCGAGATCAGTCTTATAACCTTGCAAATTTAATAGCATCATATGTTTTAGAACTTAGGCAGTACTCTTAGGGTTAGGTCAAGCTCTTACACTTGCTTTTTAGTGAAGCCTCGTTGCTTGTTCGCTTGGAGTCTCGTTGTATGATGTTCTATTCATAACTTTAAATTTAATATATCATTTTATTAGCCCACCATATGACCCCTTAGGTGTCATTAGAGGTCGTATTGTTTCCTAA